>NC_079189.1:323673745-324283745 GCF_029499605.1 Hyla sarda
CGCTACCCCTCCCCTGAACCCCGCAACCCGAACACCCGCTACCCGAACACCCCCCAGACATACCAGGACAGTGCAGCGATGGCAGCGATGGGCAGCGATGGGATACCAGGAGGCGGGGCCGGCGTGCAAGGCCAGGGAGCAGGAGAGTCAATGCATGGTTCTTCTGTTCTCAGCGCTCGCTCCCGCCTGTTTGATTGACAGGCGGGAGTGAGCACCGCAGTGAGTGAATTCCGACTCATTGCCAGGCTTCAATGAGTCGAAATTCACTAGTGACATCACTGCCGAATGCATTCGGCCACTAGGAGGGCGACCTCTAGTGGCCGAATTTAAAAGTGATTTTAAACTGTTTTAAAATCACTTTTTTAAATTAAAGTATATTAGAGATATGTTGTAGTACTTAAGTACTACAACATATGATTTTTTTTATTTCATGACAGTGCCCATTTAACTTTCTGGAGCCAGTTGATATAAAAAAAAAGTTTTTTCCTGGAATACCACTTTATATACTGTATACAAGCACCCTCATTTTTCCAAGGATATTTGGGTAAAAAAGGTTTTCACCCAAATATCCTTGTTAAAATGAGGGTGCGTGTAAATGCGTATTGCACCCTGATAAATCTTTCTGGCCCCGCAAAAGCCGCTTCGGTTCAATGATTTTAAGCGGCCGCTTTAAATTATTAAACAGCAGTGGCTTCTGCGGGGCCAGAAAGGGTTTATTGGCAGATAACACGCAGATAGACTTTTAGATTAAAATTTAAGTTTAATAAATGTATGTTATACGCCAATAAATATGGTAAGTTATATACATATGGTCACAATTGGGAACATTTATCAAGGTATTAATAGCCTTTTTTTGCTTATTCTGTGCGCACAAAAAGTCATGTGTGTTCCTAAGCGTTTTTTTTTGTTTGACTTTTGTGGGAAAGCAAAAAGTTGCAAACAGCCTTACATAAGCACAATTCAGTCTTCACTTTGCAGTGGTCACAAATTTATGATGTGCAAATGTCGCACATAGGCAAAAAAAGACATACCCTTGATGATTTGCGGTGTCCCAGGGCTGGATATGCCATTTCAGGTAAATTCTGCCTCAGGTGCTAACCTAGGTCCTGGGTCCCATTGCTTCCAGTACTGTATTATATTGTGTTCTGATTTACTGTACCATGATTTTTAATGTATGTGTTATGTTGCCTTTATTACATTTTTATGTGACTTTAAGGTGGTATAATGCAGAGAAACCATGTGATCATTATACCCAATGGGATGCCCCCTGTCCTGTGCCTAAAATAGTGAATGGGGAGGGGTCTAGTTAGTAAGAGTCGAGGTAGCAGTGTGGACAGAAGTTACAAGTCTGTGGTAACCTGAAGGAGTCCTGAGGACAAGTCTGAAAGTCAGGAGCCCTTCATCTACAAGTTTTTCACCAAATAGGACCAGTCTGAATAGTCTAAGATAGCATGAGATAGAAAGCCTCAGGCAACTCTTGGTCCAAAAGTCTAAAGTTCAAATCCCAGCGGTTGGAGTTTCAATAGGATTCCTCTGTAGAGTGCTCAAGTCAGCATAAGTTGTCTTAAGTCACCAAAGTCTACAGCAACTTAATTCAGTCAAGTGAGAAGTACTACAAGTCCCAGAAAGGCAAAGGGATCCATTAGGTTACTCTGAATTTGCCCTGCTCTGATCTGCATTGTTAAGTATTCCAACATCCTGATTCCTGTCCTGATTCTCAGTAAAAGCAGTTTTCTGTAACCCTGCATCTGAAGTATTCTTTAGCCCAAGAAGACTGCAACCTTCAGAGTGTGGTGAGTAATGCTACCCTGGAATCATGAACGTTCTTTCAGTCACATCACCACACCAGTAATACACACACGCCATCACCTCAGTTAGTCACCAAAAACTGTTTGCTTTTTTTTTTTTATTATTAAAAATAAAGAAATATCATTCACAATTGATGAAAGCATTAAATAAGTCTGCATTGTCTGGTAAATAATATCAGTTTCGAGTTCAGGGTCCAAGAGCTGTCTATACTATACACATCAAAAGGCTACATCTAAAAATACCTATGCCCATATTATTTAAAGGGGTACACCTGTGGAAAACGTTTTTTTTTTATCAACTGGTGCCAGAAAGTTAAACAGTTTTGTAAATGACTTCTATTAAACAATCTTAATACTTCCAGTACATTTTTGAGGCTGTATACTATAGAGTAAATGCTTTTCTTTTTTTGATTTCTCTTATGTCACGACCACAGTGCTCTCTGCTGACCTCTGCTATCCATTTTAGGAACTGTCCAGAGCAGCATATGTCTGCTATGGGGATTTTCTCCTGCTCTGGAAAGTTCCTAAAATGGACAGAGGTGTCAGCAGAGAGCACTGTTGTCGTGACAGAAGAGAAAGCCAAAAAGAAAAGCATTTCCTCTGTAGTATACAGCCCTTAAAAAGTACTGGAAGGATTAAGATTTTTTTTATAGAAGTAATTTACAAATCTGTTTAACTTTCTGGCACAAGTTGATTTAACAAAAAAAAAAGGTTTCCACAGGAGTACCCCTTTAAAACTATAAATAAGTAATCATGATAATAGTACATAAATATAATATAACCGGACAAAGTATATATGAACATGATATCATTGTAAATGTTATCGCTTCGTTTATGTTTACAAAGTATGCCAAAGCCATGCACTATTAGAATGACATTGTATATACTTAGACAGTTTAATAAAAAATAACTAGAGACAGGAAAGCAATAGTACTAAAAGGTATTTGACAGCCGTTGGTAGTAAAACTGTTGTGAGTTGAAAAGAAAATAAATAGCGTATTTGGTGTTTATGTATCCGTTTAAGTTTGGTGGTAAATAGCTAGGTGCGCTTCTAATGACACCAGCGTCCTAGGATTTCATAGATACAAAAAACAGAAACAATTAAAAAGTAGAGATGTTCACGAATAATAAAATATCTAGCTGTGTACTTTTACAAATAACTGATCAAATAAAAACATATAAAAACATCTAATAAGTATAATCAAACACATAAGTCAGAACATTAACATAGACGTTTATAGAGAACCTACACACTGCGCCCACACTGTACATAGTACCTCTGCTTGATCTGTATACAATGCACAGAGACCTCACTCATACAGTATGTCATAAAAAAAAAAGAAGCCTTGTAGATTTATTTACCAAGGTAATATTTATTGGACAAAGTCAGTTAACTTGGACAATAAAGTAAAATCCTTCACCACATGAATGGTGCTAAAGTGCAGTGCTATTGTTTAGTTTCACTGCCGCCTGCTGGCAAAAATATAAATGATATGTATCTTCACCCTGGCACTATGTATTGAAATCCCATGATCTCACCATGGATCATGTTCATTTTGGCTACATCTGTACTATGCAATGATCATACAGTATATAATAGCAGATAGTAGGAATTACTCCCAGCAGAAGGGTTTCTGTGCATTATCTTTCTATAAATACTACATAGGAGAAGTGTAAAGTCCACAAGTTCAGATTATTACAGTAGAATCTCCCAATAGTGGACACTCACAGGGAATAAAAAAAAAGTGACCGAGAGTGATGTCCCTTATTGGGAAAAAGACTCAAAATTCTTCCCAAATGATAGAATTTTGTCCTGTACTCACTCCACAGCGTAATTATCTATAAAACAATAAAAAGCTATATTACAGTAGAATCTCCCAGTGTCTTTTATTCTCCCCTTATGCCCCCCGTACCCTGTGCCATCTTATTCCCCTTTGCATTGTACCAAATTATCCCCCCCCCCCCTTACACCCTGTGCCACACCATTTCCCCTTGATCCACCCCTCTCCCTGTGGCATTTTATTCCCTTTTGTTACACTTTGTGTAAATTCATCAACCCCCCCTCCTCTTTATGAAGTGGCACAGGGTGATAAAGGGGGAATAAAATGGCACAGGGGTGGTAAAGAGGGGGTGATGAATTTGCTTAGAGGGCATTAAAGGGGGAATTAAATAGCACAGGGGGAGATTAAGAGGAAATTATATGGCACAGGGGGTAATAAAGGGGGATGATGTGGCACAGGGAAAATAAAGTGGCACAGAGGGGATCAGGGAAGGAGGGGGGTGAATGATGTGGCCGTCGGAAGTACAGAAGCTGGAGATCTGTTACGCCTAGCGCTCCGGGTCCCCGCTCCTCCCCGGAGCGCTCACGGCGTCTCTCTCCCCGCAGCGCCCCGGTCGGTCCCGCTGACCGTGAGCGCTGCACTGTCATGGCCGTCGGGGATGCGATTCGCACAGCGGGACGCGCCCGCTCGCGAATCGCATCCCAGGTCACTTACCCGTCCCGGTCCCCTGCTGTCATGTGCTGGCGCGCGCGGCTCCGCTCTCTAGGGCGCGCGCGCGCCAGCTCTCTGAGACTTAAAGGGCCAGTGCACCAATGATTGGTGCCTGGCCCAATTAGCTTAATTGGCTCCCACCTGCTCCCAGACTATATCTGATCACTGCCCCTGCACTCCCCGGCCGGATCTTGTTGCCTTGTGCCAGTGAAAGCGTTTAGTGTGTCCAAAGCCTGTGTTACCTGAACTTCTGCTATCCATCCTGACTACGAACCTTGCCGCCTGCCCCCGACCTTCTGCTACGTCTGACCTTGCCTCTGCCTAGTCCTTCTGTCCCACGCCTTCTCAGCAGTCAGCGAGGTTGAGCCGTTGCTAGTGGATACGACCTGGTTGCTACTGCCGCAGCAAGACCATCCCGCTTTGCGGCGGGCTCTGGTGAAAACCAGTAGCCTCTTAGAACCGGTCCACTAGCACGGTCCACGCCAATCCCTCGCTGACACAGCGGATCCACAACCCGTAAGCCGAATCGTGACAAGATCACTGTTTAAACATTGGTTTTCTGCTTCTGTGCTGTGGCTGCTGCAGGGGGGGGGGGGCACCTCACTGGGGTATTGGCTGTACCCACTGACGACGGCCCTGTGTACAAGGTAGGGCCGTCACATAAGCCTGATAGTCCCCTACTGGGAGTGTTTTGTCTCCTAATGGGAGTGCTTTGTCCCCTATTGGGAGTGTTTTGTCCCTTAATGGGAGTGTTTTGTCCCCCATTGTCCCCTATTGGGTGTGTCCATGTTTGGAGGGTGCAAATACATTAAGTCTTATGGGACTCTGCCGCAGAATTAAAATCTGTCCACTATTGGGAGGTGTCCCCTATTGAGTGGTGCAAGGGGGAAAACTAGGAAGATGGAAGCTGAGGTCGCGCTGTCATGAACAAATCCAGGATGTGAGGTAAAGATGCTTTTTCTTAAAACACACGCAACGTGTTTCAAAACACTCCGTTTTTTTCATCAGGCGTGATGAAAGCGTTGCGTGTGTCTTAAGAATAAAGCCTCTTTACCTCACATCCTGGATTTGTTCATGACAGCGCGACCTCAGCTTCCATCTTCCTAGTCTTCCCCCTTGCATATTATCACGTCCGCGAGTCGGCGTGGGAAGCTGCTGCAGTCTTTTGTGTATACACCTTAAGAGCGTTGTGCCTTCCTAGCACAACCGAACCAGGTGAGTGAATTTTCTCTAAAAATACTCCTTCACCGCTAGTTCACACTGATTCCACACAGGGAGCGCTGCGCGTTTCTTTAATTTTGTCCCCTATTGAGTGGTGTCCGCTAAGGGAGATTTTACTGTATAAGTAACCAGTAAAACCAGAATGCAATAAAATACAACACACACACTAATATTGAGTAAGTTCTGCTTCTCAATAACCTACTGTTTACCTGCTAGATATCTGAAAAGTTTTAAGTGAATTTGTCACGTGATCTACAGTATGTGTATGAGAGTGAAATGAATAAAATGAATGCACTAGGGTCCCACAGCCCCCAAATTATTCAAGCACGTGCAGCCAGAGTGCTGAACTTATTAATGTTAGAAAGCCACGTAGGATCTCTGGACTAACACTGCATTCATTCTAGGGACAGATGACTGTTTTTGGAATTGATAGGGGTCCCAGGGTTCAGATCCCCACCAATCAGCTAATCATTTGTCGTTGGGAACACACCTTTAAGAGTGTTATTTAAATTTTTGCACATGCATTGTTGTTCTCAGTCTAGTTATATTTCCCTACTACACATTCATGCACTAACACTCTCACATTTATTAAAGGTAAAAAGATTTAGTTTTTTTAACCCCTATCTTTTCATCTTCTATTCAACAAGTATATATATTTCCATTCATATGGAAACAAACTGTGGGACCTTGGTGATTCCATTATAATAAAACAATTGTTCTGGTTTGTACATATTTTCGATTCAGACCCTGAACTCTGTAACTCTAGCATGCTGCTTTTTCTATGCAAATTTTTATGTGTATTGGCATCTGGGTAATTTAATTATTTTTATGCACAAAGTTCTAAACCTTATTTCTGGATCCACAAGATCCTCTATATTTACAATAGTAATGGATGTTTTGCTGACAACAAGATGAAGGGAATTTACACAATGTTATGGCTAATCGGTATATGGTATATTTACTAATTTTCTACAGAGTAGAGTGCCAAACTAAAATGGATTTCAAGGAGGAATTTCATAAAGACAGGCTTGGACCTAGGGGTTTTCAGCAAATCAGCATTACCAGGAACTGGTAGCTAAATATAGCTGACAAACGGAGGGATCTCTTGTAGTGTCCCATTATGTGCCCGTCAGAACTGCAAAATGTTGTTTTATACTAGTTTACACTGCATTCCTCTTTTTACACCTAGTGAAGGGAGCCTATTCAACTAGACAGGCCAATAGATTAGTATAAGGAACATTTAATGTAGTGGGAGGGGCTTGCCCTACCACAAGGTCTCTATCCACAGAGAGAGGAAACCTGTTTAGTGTAGTTAGTTGTGGATTAAGGGAGGCTAAGGAGCACCTGATATCCCTCCTCCATATTAGGCCTCTAATAATGTAAAGTTATGCTTCTATCTCATATAGACATCCTTGTTTGTTGAGACATTGAGAAATAGACTGTCGGAAGAAGTTGTACTGAAGCCCTATAGTTATTCTAGGACCTTTCTTGCCTTCAGGCTGGGCCTAGAGCCATTATGGCTGCTAAGCTACAGATTTCTCAAAGGACATATACCACACAGTGGATATTGCAGTTCAAATCAGTGAGTCCTTCTACATATCCAGATTTTGCTAGTAGCAACCGGTGAGCATATAGCCCTAAGGGAGTATTTTCTACCTAATTTCCTCAATGGTGAACTTTTTGTTTCAGTCATCGGTTGGACTATTATGTTTACAATAGACTGCATCATCAATTTTTTGAACAATTTGTTTGCCAAGTAAAAGACTGTGTTATAGTAACAAAACAACTGTCTTTGCACAACATAAAGTTTCTCGTGACAGCTATACTTAATAATCAACATGATATCAACATTACAACTGAGCCCTTGTTTAAGGCTACCCTATAGATGGGACTCCCACTAATTATTTATAGTATATTCAGTGAATATGCCATACCTGTGTAAGATTTTATTCCTCTATCACCTATATTTATTATAAAAAATACCTATTTTCATTAGCTCACAGAGCTAGAAATCCTCTCAGGGGAAGGGAGGTGATTGGTGTGTCTGCTCATGCAGCCTTGTCCATGAGTCATCTCTTGTCCATGACTCATGGACAAGCCTGATGCTGCTGCAGGACTCGTTAATGCCCCAGTAGGTATGGGGACACCTAGTGGTGGAATTTTCAGAAGCCTTTTTCTTTATTAAATATTTAAAAAAATATTTAACACACATATTAACAAAGGTCTTTAATTTTCATCAGTAACAACATATAAAAAGTTTTGGGATCTGAGAGTGCCCATTTATGGTAATATGTGGATAATCCAAAGCTAGATATTAACAATGTTTTTTCTCACTTATTAGGTAATTTACATTTAAATACATGTGTGCCAGTGTGTAGCAAAGTTTGTTGTAATCTGTTATTTGTTACTTTGTTATGGTTGATGAGATTTCATTTTCTAACTTGAAGCTTCATTTTCATATGCAGCTGGAAAGACTGAAAAGGGGAACAGAAGGGATAGGTGATACGTTCTGTTTATACAGCAAATAAGAGTGCTGATATGTAGACTTTTGAATACAGAGTAAAAATAAGTTGTTGTTGTAGGGAATAAGAAGCCATAAATCATGGAAAAATTAAAATTCCTACCTTGTTTTGTTTCAGTATAAACTTTTAATATGATAAAGCAGTTTAAAATAATTATACCAAACTCATATGATATATATTTATCAAAACATTGGAAGTTCATAAATGGTCACTAACTTTTAATCCAATCATATACTCAATAGTATTTGTAAGCAGTATTTAAAGTGTTGTATATATATATATATATGAAAAAGTTGTGTACACTTTAGCCTACTTTAGTTTGGTTTAGGTTCAATGGGTCTTTAGCAATAGATAGATTCAGATTGAACACCAGAAGTGGGGAGTTGTGCCATCATCACAGTCTCACTACAGTGTACAGAGCTGCCTCTGCTATGAGCAAGATAATTACTGTTCTCCTGCCTCTGCTAATACATATAGGATTGCTGCTCTTCCACCTCTATTCTCAGCCATAGGATTGCTGCTCTCCCACCCCTATTATCAGCCATAGGATTGCTGCTCTCTTTTCTTTCATATCAGCCATACAATTGCTGTGCTGCATTTGAAGCTACTTAACTCTGCCCCTATCTTCTTATGGATCTACAAGCTTCCTGTGGGAGGATTCTGAGTAAATTACATTATTATTTTTGCCTGCTAGTCAGCATTTGTCTACTCTGCTAGTCAGCATTTATGTGGCTTTCTCAATTAGCATCACTATGGATTTCAATTGCTATCATATAATTATACCTATTGGCAGCAAAAGTGAGTAGATCTCTAAATGTCCAAATTGGGCCCAAAGTGTCAATATTCCATGTGGCCACCAATATTTTCCAGTACTGACTTAGGCCTCTTGGACATGGAGTTCACCAGAGAGCTCCACAGGTTGTACCGGGAGTCCTCTTCCACTCTTTCACGACAACATCATGGAGCTGGCGGAAATTAGAGACCTTGCACTCCCCCATCTTATTTTTTAGGATGCCCCACAGGTGCTCACTAGGGTTTAGAACTGGAGACATGCTTGGTCAGTCAATCACCTTTACTTTCAGCTTTAGCAAGGCAGTGGTGGTCTTGGAGGTGTGTTTGAGGGTCATTATTATGTTGGAATACTGCCCTGAGGCCCAGTCTCTGGAGGGAGAGGATCATGCTCTGCTTCATTATGTCACAGTAGACATGTAGGCATTCATGATTCCCTCAATTATCTGTAGCTCCCCAGTTCCAGCAGCACTCATTCAGGCCAGACCATGACACTCCCAGCACCATGCTTGAATGTAGGCAAGACACACTTGAGTCACATGACACCGGGAATAGGAAATGGCTAATTTGGCCCTGTTTGGACATTTCTACTTAGCAGTGCAGACAGGTAAGACAATGGTAACATTCTTCTCCTCTAAAGCATTTTTCTTCTGCTGGGCCTTAGGCTATATTCACACAGTGGGATTTTTGCATTCGGAATTCCACATAAATTCTGCATCAGATTAAAGCCCAATAGACTTCAATGGGATTCCGCACTCCCATTTACACTTCAGAATTTCAGCATGCTGATTCCGAAATCCGCACAAGCCAGAAACCACTTAAAATGAATGTGGCGCGGAATTGGTGCGGCTGTGCGGAAATTCTGCCGTGTGAATAGACCATAAGTCATAGATACTATTATGTCAGAGAATACTAGTAGGCTTACATAGATTGGGAAGTAACCACATCTATCAAACATGTGTGAATACCTAATAGCTTAAAAGAAAAAAGACAAATATTTCATAAAATGCCAGTAACTCATGACTAAATCAAATCTATGATTTAACTCTTTCAGGTAAGAGGTGTTCAGCAATAATATCCAAAAACCTTCTTTGCTTAACAGTTTGGCTCATCTATTGCCTCCCCGTACTGGAATAGTAACTCTCTCAAGCCCAGTTATTTTAAGACAACTAACATTGTCAGCATGCACTTGAGGAAAGCGCTTTGAGAACTTACATGGTTTTATGAAATTACTTCCTTCTGTGTGGGTTGCACCATAAAGATATTTCCATAATCTATCTTTCATACATCACATGGTACAGCTCAGATTACAAATTTTTACAATACACAAAATAAATAATCAATGCAGAAATACCATTCATGTATGACTGAATATTAACCAATCCTGTCACTTCTTTTATCTGGTTAATAAATGCAAAACAACCTCATCGGTTACCACCACATTCCTAACATCCTTTATGTACAGTATATATATATATATATATATATATATATATATATATCCAAGAAGAAGCTGCAGCACTCAAGGTTATGAGTGTAGAAAAGGTGTTTATTCCATATCATGATATGGAATAAACACCTTTTCTACACTCATAACCTTGAGTGCTGCAGCTTCTTCTTGGATGTGTTACCTGCCTTGACCTAGGATCTTTTCATCGCTGCTTGCACCATCTACTATCTACTTGGGCGCTGCTCTATATTTTGTTTGCTATATATATATATATATATATATATATATATATATATACCGGTATATATATATGGTGGGCCATTTATATGGATACACTTTAATAAAATGGGAATGGTTGGTGATATTGCTACTCTATTAGGCTAAATAGCACATGTGGAGGTATTAGATCAACCAACAAAATAACCCTAGGGGGTTAAATAACCTCTAAATTACATGTGCTACAAGTATATAATAAAACTTAACTTTTATTTATCTAATCTAAATGGAACAAAAAGGTGAGAAACAACACTTTGGGTCATAGCCGATGTGCCGCCAAAGACTACCAACAGCATGGGAGAATAGACAAATTTCTCATCTAGTGCCAACCTAAACTGCCCTATATCTATTAAATTTTTATTCCATATTACTGGATGCGGGGACATGCATCCCTCTCTCGTATTTCAAGACAATATGGGCACTGTGTTAGATTGTTGCATATCAATTGGATGGTAGCTCCCTCAGGATATTAATGCCGCTGATTATATGTGGTGTCTCTCATGAGGGTCTCACATTAGAATACTCATGCCACTTATATGTGTGGCTCGCAGATGAAAATCAATGTTGGATTGTTGTTGGGGGCTGTGCAGCAAAAACACTGACCGTAACCTGCTGTGCACCGCAGGTACGGCTGGAAGGCTCACTGGCCTAATCTGACCCTACCTAATTTTACTTTTTCTCTTTTAGGTTTGTTTGAGACATAGTAGAATTGCGGTTTAAACCATATACTGTCAGTCCCCGACATGTTTCGCCACTGGTGTGGCTTTATCAAGGAGATGGACTGACAGCATTGAATGTCAGTGACAATTAAGCCCTTTTATATGGTATCAGGATAACCTCATTAAATCTCCAACCAATGGAGATTTCTGTCTCAACCTACGAACCATTTGGGTTGTGAAATATATTGCTAACCATTCACTTACCCCTCACTTGTACTGATCCAGGGTGAGACGAATCAGTCGATGGGAAATAGGGTTACATCACATGCTCGATTCCAGCTCAGCCAATCAGGGAGGTTATTCATCGCCTCCAATCAGTTTCTGCTCCTGTATAAACAAACACTCACGTCACTCAACAGCGCCGCATTCAGTGGCGCAATGTGCGCATCTAACTACTGTCAGAATCACCTGACCTTCTCAGTCACGTGAATGGTCTAGGTCACATGACATCGCGCAACTCGCTTGCGCGATTCCATATTGTTTGGGTATGCGCCTGTGTGTGCAACTGTATAGGCGCCACTGCGCATGCGCTGATTAGATGCCGCTGCTCAGCTATGGGTTCTTAACTCTAACCCTGCCACATGGCTGGGCCAGACTAATGCTATAAAGTTGAATGAAATATGAAATAAAACATGTGCTATTGTCTATGTGATAAAAAAGAATAGTTGATAAAATTGTGCTCATGTGAATATTTTTTGAATAAATGTCAATAATAATAAGTGAATGAAAATTTGAATTTAATTTTTAGTGTAAAGTGAACTTCAACACAGTATTAGAGAAATATATAGATATGCATTTATATACACATACATACATATTTCCTTTTGTGTATATAAATAAGAAGAATTTTTTTCATTTATTTTAAAATTATAATTGTGACCCAACAATGAAATTGTCATAAAAACATAACTCATCTTTATGAGATAATTTTAAAGTTGTTTTGGACTTGCAGGATATTATCATACGTATCCAAGGACTCACATAGAGAAAGTATGCATACATCATATTAAACTACTATAAATAATTTTCATTGATCACAGCGTACTTGTGTTTATTTATAAGTTGTTACATTGTTTCTAAAGATTTATTTATTTTATTTACTTTATTCAGCAGCTATTCATTGACCTATTCATTGACCTAGATGTATAATCGAATGCTGTCAAGCGGCGAAACCATATGAGAAAACCTTTATCTATATGTGATTAAATCATCAAAAATAAATACAAAATAGGTAAACATTGTTATATATATTATTCAACAAGGGCTTATTGGATTGACATACATATTATCTCTACCATATTCTAATCAAACTGATATAACTAACTTACTAAATTTTATTTTGTAAAAACAGGCTGGTATTCCTTAATCAATATCTTTAGCTTCCTACCTTCAGTAGAACTTAGATGGTTTCTCATGGACATAACATGTTATTTGAGGGCGAATGCAATATCATTTAGGTCTGTGCGATGGTATGAAATACTAGATATTAATATGATTAAATGAGGGCTGTATAATTAAATCTCTCATTCAATCCATGGGGACTTAGAGTTTTCAGATGAAAAATCCACTTTGACTCCTCTCTCAGTAAGATATTGTCCAGATTGCCACCCCTTGGACCAAGTTTAATCTGTCTAAGTCCCCAGAAACGTAAAATACTAGGGTCATTTCCATGCACATCTCTAATGTGACGTGCAATTGGTGTATCAGCACCTGTCCGGATCCCACTAAGATGTAAAGAGATGTGATGCCGGAACTCTTGTACAGTCTTGCCCACATATAATTTAGGACATGTGCATGCACATATGTATATGATACCTGTGCTTTTGCAATTAATGAAATCAAATAACTTATCATTTCTATTATCTGTGGGATTAGTGAATTCTTTCCGGCGGGTCACATATGTATAGAATGAACATTGGCTACATGGGCATGTGCCTACATTTGGATTCTTTAGCCACATCTCCTTCCGGTTCTTACTGAAGTGGCTGTGGACGATTTTATCTCTAATATTTGGGCCCCTCCGGTAGGTGATACTTATGTAATACAGTTTTGAGATCATCATCTGCTCTAAATATGGGCCAGTATCTCCTGATGATTTGAGTGACCCGATCTGCTATCGAAGGTCCCAATGCAGCAAAAGATTTTCTTTGATGGTTCTTCTGCTTGTTTAGTTCCTCCTCTTAATGAGGGTTCTCCTGGGGTAACCCCTGTCTTCAAATCTTTTCATTAGTTTCTGTGACTCCAGTTCAAAAGTACTCTCCCGCGAGCAATTCCGCCTTACTCTTAAAGATCGACCCACCGGGATCCCCTGTTTCAGAGGTGTAGGATGCCAACTCCCCCACTCCAGGAGGCTGTTCCCTGCTGTGTCTTTCCAGAACATAGAGGTTTGAATGCAGCCGCTCTCGTCGATCTGGATTATCAGGTCCAAAAAATTAATAGATTTGTGACCAAATTCAGAAGTAAAGAACATCCCTATTTGATTGTTGTTGAGAAATGAAACAAATTTGTGAAAAAGATCCCTACCACCATCCCACAAAATTAAAATGTTGTCAATAAAGCGACCCCAAAATCAAACGTGCTCGGTGAAATTAGTGTTCTCTTCTGTGAAAACGATAGTGTCTTCCCACCACCCAAGAAATAAATTAGCGTAAGTGGGTGCACAAACCATGCCCATTGCTGATCCCTTTATTTGGTGATAAAATTTACTATTAAAAGTGAAAAAATTATGTGTGAGAACAAAATGTAAGAGTGATAGAACAAATTCAGTGTGTGCATAATAGTGCATACCTTTTGTGCTCAAGAAATGAGTGACTGCTTTAATACCCAAGTCGTGTCTGATGCTGCTGTACAGGGCTTCCACATCCAAGCTAGCTAGACATGTACCACCCTGCACAGCAACATCACTTAGCTTACACACTGTATCCTTAGTCTCTTGTAGAAAAGAAGGTAAACTTTGAACAAAAGGAAAAAGAATTTGATCGACATAGCGGCTGCATTCTTGAGTGAGATTATCATTGTCGGAAACAATTGGCCTACCTGGAATGGGGGAGATCTTTTTGTGCACCTTTGGGAGCACGTAAAACGTTGCTACCACTGGAGTAGGATTAAATAAGACCTTATACTCTTCTTCTGTAATCAGCTCTTGACTCTTAGCTGATGTTAACAGGACTTGCAGTTCCGCTAGGTACTCTTTTGTAGGATTGTAAGAACTTTGTAGGTGGTCCGATCACTAAGGAGTCTGAGGACCATGGCAACGTAGTCGTCCTTATCCAGGACGACCCCGTTGCCGCCTTTGTCTTCCGGTTTGATTTCAATTGTCTCATCCCTTTGGAGGGACTGTAGTGCAGTCCATTCTGAGGGATCCAAATTTCACACTCTAATATTTTTATTACTCTTGATCCGACCCATATCTTGTGTCACAAGATGTGCAAAGGTCTCTATATGACTAAACTATATGACTCAGGGGTGGGGTATTTTTGCTTTTAGGCCTCAAGTTTGAGAAAGGTGCTTTCGGTATGGGTGGGCCACTCACGTTTTCTAACAGTGATGTCAAGTTCTCGACTACTTGTTCATCCCTTTGACGCATACCTATTTCGGTCCGTGCTTGGATCACATAATATTTGTGTAAGGCCAATTTACGGCCAAATAAATTAACGTCTTTGACCCAGGAACATAAATCAAAACATGGGGTAGGGGTAAAGGACAAACCTTTAGATAGTACTCTAATTTCATCACTCGTTAGAGTGACAATATGTAATTTGTCTTTCTCTTGTTCCATATCCTGGTTTAACTCTATTTCCGTACTCCTAAAAAAGTCGCCGGTGTAGGCGGAATCCCCAATGGAGGTGCGATAGTATAACTGGATATAATCGATGTGGCCATGTTTGGGGTATTCATCCCACCTATAGGGCCCATGCCTCCAATTTGTGGGACATAATTGTTGGGTGGAAGAGAGCCTGAACTTGTAAAGGGATTTTGAGATATCATGTTCGGGTAACTGGGTGTAGGGGCTGGCATGTGAGTGGTGGTTATGTAGGAGGTAGATGATGAAATAGATGAGTGGCCTGATTGTTGAGTTCTGTTGAGAGGACATTGTTACGCCGAGCGCTCCGGGTCCCCGCTCCTCCCCGGAGCGCTCGCAACATCTTCGCTACGGCAGCGCCCCAGTCAGATCCACTGACCGGGTGCGCTGCGATACCGCCTCCAGCCGGGATGCGATTCGCGATGCGGGTGGCGCCCGCTCGCGATGCGCACCCCGGCTTCCGTACCTGACTCGCTCTCCCTCGTTCCTGTCCCGGCGCACGCGGCCCCGCTCCCTAGGGCGCGTGCGCGCCGGGTCTCTGCGATTTAAAGGGCCACTGCGCCACTGATTGGCGCAGTGGTTCCAGTTAGTGTTTTCACCTGTGCACTCCCTATGTATACCTCACTTCCCCTGCACTCCCTCGCCGGATCTTGTTGCCATTGTGCCAGTGAAAGCGTTTCCTTGTGTGTTCCTAGCCTGTGTTCCAGACCTCCTGCCGTTGCCCCTGACTACGATCCTTGCTGCCTGCCCCGACCTTCTGCTACGTCCGACCTTGCTTCTGTCTACTCCCTTGTACCGCGCCTATCTTCAGCAGCCAGAGAGGTTGAGCCGTTGCTAGTGGATACGACCTGGTCACTACCGCCGCAGCAAGACCATCCCGCTTTGCGGCGGGCTCTGGTGAACACCAGTAGTGACTTAGAACCGGTCCACTAGCACGGTCCACGCCAATCCCTCTCTGGCACAGAGGATCCACCTCCTGCCAGCCGGCATCGTGACAGTAGATCCGGCCATGGATCCCGCTGAAGTACCTCTGCCAGTTGTCGCTGACTTCTCCACGGTGGTCGCCCAGCAGTCACAACAGATAGCGCAACAAGGCCACCAGCTGTCTCAACTGACCGTGATGCTACAGCAGCTACTACCACAGCTTCAGCAATCATTTCCTCCGCCAGCTCCTGCACCCCCTCCGCAGCGAGTGGCCGCTTCAGGCCTACGACTATCCTTGCCGGATAAATTTGATGGGGACTCTAAGTTTTGCCGTGGCTTTCTTTCACAATGTTCCCTGCACTTGGAGATGATGTCGGACCAGTTTCCTACTGAAAGGTCTAAGGTGGCTTTCGTAGTCAGCCTTCTGTCTGGAAAAGCTCTGTCATGGGCCACACCGCTCTGGGACCGCAATGACCCCGTCACTGCCTCTGTACACTCCTTCTTCTCGGAAATTCGAAGTGTCTTTGAGGAACCTGCCCGAGCCTCTTCTGCTGAGACTGCCCTGTTGAACCTGGTCCAGGGTAATTCTTCCGTTGGCGAGTACGCCATACAATTCCGTACTCTTGCTTCTGAACTATCCTGGAATAATGAGGCCCTCTGCGCGACCTTTAAAAAAGGCCTATCCAGCAACATTAAAGATGTTCTGGCCGCACGAGAAATTCCTGCTAATCTACATGAACTCATTCATCTTGCCACTCGCATTGACATGCGTTTTTCCGAAAGGCGTCAGGAGCTCCGCCAGGATATGGACTTTGTTCGCACGAGGCGTTTTTTCTCCCCGGCTCCTCTCTCCTCTGGTCCTCTGCAATCCGTTCCTGTGCCTCCCGCCGTGGAGGCTATGCAAGTTGACCGGTCTCGCCTGACACCTCAAGAGAGGACACGACGCCGCATGGAGAATCTCTGCCTGTACTGTGCCGGTACCGAACACTTCCTGAAGGATTGTCCTATCCGTCCTCCCCGCCTGGAAAGACGCACGCAGACTCCGCACAAAAGTGAGACAGTCCTTGATGTCAACTCTGCTTCTCCACGTCTTACTGTGCCTGTGCGGATATCTGCATCTACCTTCTCCTTCTCTACTATGGCCTTCTTGGATTCCGGATCTGCAGGAAACTTTATTTTGGCCTCTCTCATCAACAGGTTCAACATCCCGGTAACCAGTCTCGCCAGACCCCTCTACATCAATTGTGTTAACAATGAAAGATTGGACTGTACCATACGTTACCGCACGGAGCCCCTTCTAATGTGCATCGGACCTCATCAAGAAAAAATTGAGTTCTTGGTCCTCCCCAATTGCACTTCCGAAATTCTCCTTGGACTACCGTGGCTCCAACGCCATTCCCCAACCCTGGATTGGTCCACAGGGGAGATCAAGAGCTGGGGTACCTCTTGTTTCAAGGACTGCCTTAAACCGGTTCCCAGTACTCCCTGCCGTGACCCTGTGGTTCCCCCTGTAACCGGTCTCCCTAAGGCCTATATGGACTTTGCTGATGTGTTTTGCAAAAAACAAGCTGAGACTCTACCTCCTCACAGGCCTTATGACTGTCCTATTGACCTCCTCCCGGGCACTACTCCACCCCGGGGCAGAATTTATCCTCTGTCCGCCCCAGAGACTCTTGCTATGTCTGAGTACATCGTGGAAAATTTAAAAAAGGGGTTTATCCGCAAATCCTCCTCTCCTGCCGGAGCTGGATTTGTCTTTGTGTCCAAAAAAGATGGCTCCCTACGTCCTTGCATTGACTACCGCGGTCTTAATAAAATCACGGTAAAGAACCGCTACCCTCTACCACTTATCTCTGAACTCTTTGATCGCCTCCAAGGTGCCCACATCTTTACCAAACTGGACTTAAGAGGTGCTTATAATCTCATCCGCATCAGGGAGGGGGATGAATGGAAGACGGCATTTAACACTAGAGATGGACACTTTGAGTATCTGGTCATGCCCTTTGGCCTGTGCAACGCCCCTGCCGTCTTCCAAGACTTTGTTAATGAAATTTTTCGTGATCTCTTATATTCCTGTGTTGTTGTGTATCTGGACGATATTCTGATTTTTTCTGCCAACCTAGAAGAACACCGCCAGCATGTCCGCATGGTTCTTCAGAGACTTCGTGACAATCAACTTTATGCCAAAATGGAGAAATGTCTGTTTGAATGTCAATCTCTTCCTTTCCTAGGATACTTGGTCTCTGGCCAGGGACTACAAATGGATCCAGACAAACTCTCTGCCGTCTTAGATTGGCCACGCCCCTCCGGACTCCGTGCTATCCAACGTTTTTTGGGGTTCGCCAATTATTACAGACAATTTATTCCACATTTTTCCACCATTGTGGCTCCTATTGTGGCTTTAACCAAAAAGAATGCCAATCCTAAGTCATGGCCTCCTCAAGCGGAAGACGCCTTTAAACGGCTCAAGTCTGCCTTTTCTTCTGCTCCCGTGCTCTCCAGACCTGACCCATCTAAACCCTTCCTATTGGAGGTTGATGCCTCCTCAGTAGGAGCTGGAGCGGTTCTTCTACAAAAAAATTCTTCCGGGCATGCTGTTACCTGTGGTTTTTTTTCTAGGACCTTCTCTCCGGCGGAGAGAAACTACTCCATCGGGGATCGAGAGCTACTGGCCATTAAATTAGCACTTGAGGAATGGAGGCATCTGCTGGAGGGATCAAAATTTCCAGTTATTATTTACACCGATCACAAGAATCTCTCCTATCTCCAATCTGCCCAACGGCTGAATCCTCGCCAGGCCAGGTGGTCTCTGTTCTTTGCCCGGTTTAATTTTGAAATTAATTTTCGCCCTGCCGATAAGAACATTAGGGCCGATGCTCTCTCTCGTTCCTCGGATGCCTCGGAAGTAGAGCTCTCTCCGCAACACATCATTCCTCCTGACTGCCTGATCTCCACTTCTCCAGCCTCCATCAGGCAAACTCCTCCAGGGAAGACCTTCGTCTCTCCACGCCAACGCCTCGGAATCCTCAAATGGGGTCACTCCTCCCATCTCGCAGGCCATGCGGGTATCAAGAAATCCGTGCAACTCATCTCTCGTTTCTATTGGTGGCCGACTCTGGAAACGGATGTTGTTGATTTTGTGCGGGCCTGCACTGTCTGTGCCCGGGATAAGACTCCTCGCCAGAAGCCCGCTGGTCTTCTTCATCCTCTGCCTGTCCCCGAACAGCCTTGGTCTCTGATTGGTATGGACTTTATTACAGACTTACCCCCATCCCGTGGCAACACTGTTGTTTGGGTGGTCGTTGATCGATTTTCCAAGATGGCACATTTTATTCCTCTTCCTGGTCTTCCTTCAGCGCCTCAGTTGGCAAAACAATTTTTTGTACACATTTTTCGTCTTCACGGGTTGCCCACGCAGATCGTCTCGGATAGAGGCGTCCAATTCGTGTCAAAATTCTGGAGGGCTCTCTGTAAACAACTCAAGATTAAATTAAACTTTTCTTCTGCTTATCATCCTCAATCCAATGGGCAAGTAGAAAGAATTAACCAGGTCCTGGGTGATTATTTACGGCATTTTGTTTCCTCCCGCCAGGATGACTGGGCAGATCTTCTACCATGGGCCGAATTCTCGTATAACTTCAGAGTCTCTGAATCTTCTTCCAAATCCCCATTTTTCGTGGTGTACGGCCGTCACCCTCTTCCCCCCCTCCCTACTCCCTTGCCCTCTGGTTTGCCCGCTGTGGATGAAATAACTCGTGATCTTTCCACCATATGGAAAGAGACCCAAAATTCTCTCTTACAGGCTTCATCACGCATGAAGAAGTTTGCTGATAAGAAAAGAAGAGCTCCCCCCATTTTTTCTCCCGGAGACAAGGTATGGCTCTCCGCTAAATATGTCCGCTTCCGTGTTCCCAGCTACAAATTGGGACCACGCTATCTTGGTCCTTTCAAAATTTTGTGCCAGATTAATCCTGTCTCTTACAAACTTCTTCTTCCTCCTTCTCTTCGTATTCCTAATGCCTTTCATGTCTCTCTTCTTAAACCACTCATCATCAACCGCTTCTCTCCCAAACTCATTTCTCCTACTCCTGTCTCCGGTTCTTCTGATATCTTCACCGTTAAGGAGATACTGGCCTCCAAAAAAGTCAGAGGTAAAACTTTTTTTTTAGTGGACTGGGAGGGCTGTGGTCCTGAAGAGAGATCCTGGGAACCTGAGGACAATATCCTAGATAAAAGTCTGGTCCTCAGGTTCTCAGGCTCTAAGAAGAGGGGGAGACCCAAGGGGGGGGGGGGTACTGTTACGCCGAGCGCTCCGGTTCCCCGCTCCTCCCCGGAGCGCTCGCAACATCTTCGCTACGGCAGCGCCCCGGTCAGATCCACTGACCGGGTGCGCTGCGATACCGCCTCCAGCCGGGATGCGATTCGCGATGCGGGTGGCGCCCGCTCGCGATGCGCACCCCGGCTTCCGTACCTGACTCGCTCTCCCTCGTTCCTGTCCCGGCGCGCGCGGCCCCGCTCCCTAGGGCGCGCGCGCGCCGGGTCTCTGCGATTTAAAGGGCCACTGCGCCACTGATTGGCGCAGTGGTTCCAATTAGTGTTTTCACCTGTGCACTCCCTATGTATACCTCACTTCCCCTGCACTCCCTCGCCGGATCTTGTTGCCATTGTGCCAGTGAAAGCGTTTCCTTGTGTGTTCCTAGCCTGTGTTCCAGACCTCCTGCCGTTGCCCCTTACTACGATCCTTGCTGCCTGCCCCGACCTTCTGCTACGTCCGACCTTGCTTCTGTCTACTCCCTTGTACCGCGCCTTTCTTCAGCAGCCAGAGAGGTTGAGCCGTTGCTAGTGGATACGACCTGGTCACTACCGCCGCAGCAAGACCATCCCGCTTTGCGGCGGGCTCTGGTGAACACCAGTAGTGACTTAGAACCGGTCCACTAGCACGGTCCACGCCAATCCCTCTCTGGCACAGAGGATCCACCTCCTGCCAGCCGGCATCGTGACAGACATGTTCCATTCCAATTGTTACCTGCTCTAGAGACTGATGATTTTCTGGGTCTCTGAGGGCATCTTGGGCCTGTCTTCCTCTTTGTATCTGATCTATATAGATTTTAATAACCGCTTACTGAACTATCAGTCTCTGAAGTGTCGGAGTCTATATTTGAAGTTTGTCTGGGGAGAGGTCTTATATTATTTTGTTTCAAATTATAAATTTTCCCTGTTTGGAAATCAGTTGACTCCCTAATGAATTTGTGATGTTTTCGCTCATTCAGTTCTTTTTTATAAGACTCGATATTTCTCTGTAAATTTTGTTTGAGTCGGCCAAAGTCAGGGGAACTTGACCCAAAGGGTTGTTTTGCAGACATCTTAACGACATTAGTGGAATTGTAATTTTAAAACGTGTGTTTCTCACCTTTTTGTTCCATTTAGATTAGATAAATAAAAGTTTAATTATATACTTGTAGCACATGTAATTTAGAGGTTATTTAACCCCCTACGGTTATTTTGTTGGTTGGTTGGTGATATTAACTTCCTGTTTGTGGCACATTAGTATATGTGAGGGGGGAAACTTTTCAAGATGGGTGGTGACCATGGTGGCCATTTTGAAGTCCAACTTTTGTTTTTTCAATAGGAAGAGGGTCATGTGACACATCAAACTTATTGGGAATTTCACAAGAAAAACAATGATGTGCTTGGTTTCAACACAACTTTATTCTTTCATGAGTTATTTACAAGTTTCTGACCACTTATAAAATATGTTCAATGTGCTGCCCATTGTGTTGGATTGTCAATGCGACCCTCTTCTCCCACTCTTCACACACTGATAGCAACACTGCAGTAGAAAAGCTAGCACAGGCTTCCAGTATCCATAGTTTCAGGTGCTGCACATCTGGTATCTTCACAGCATAGATAATTGCCTTCAGATGACCCAAAAGATAAAAGTCTAAGGGGGTCAGATCGGGAGACCTTGGGGTTATTCTACTGTCCCACGACTTTCCAGGAAACTGTTCATCTAGGAATGCTCGGACCTGACACCCATAATGTGGTGGTGCGCCATCTTGCTGGAAAAACTGAGGGAATGTGCCAGCTTCAGTGCATAAAGAGGGAAACACATCATCATTGCAATTTCGCATATCCAGTGGCCTTGAGGTTTCCATTGATGAAGAATGGCCCAACAATCATTGTACCCCATATACCACACCATACCATCAATTATTGTGTTCCAACAGTCTTGGAGGGATTTATCCAATGTGGGTTAGTGTCAGACCAATAGCGGTGGTTTTGTTTGTTAAAGGGGTACTTCGGTGCTTAAACATCTTATCCCCTATCCAAAGGATAGGGGATAAGATGCCTGATCGCGGGAGTCCCGAAGCTGGGGACCCCTGGGATCATGCACGCGGCACCCCGTTTGTAATCAGTGCCCGGAGCGTGTTCGCTCCAGTTCTGATTATGGTCGACCGCAGGGCAGGCGGCGTGTGACGTCACGCCTCTGCCCTGTGTGACGTCACGCTCCGCCCCTCAATGCAAGCCTATGGGAGGGGGCTTGATAGCTATCACGCCCCCTCCCGTTGGCTTGCATTGAGGGGCGGAGCGTGACGTCATACGGGGGCGGAGGAGTGACGTCACATGCCGCAGGTCCTGCGGTCGCCGGTAATCAGTTCCGGAGCGAACACGCTCCGGGCACTGATTACAAACAGGGTGCCGCGTGCATGATCCTGGGGGTCCCCAGGTCCTTTGGATAGGGTATAAGATGTTTAAGCACCGGAGAACCCCTTTAACTTCCCATTCACATAAAAGTTTGCCTCATCACTGAACAAAATCTTCTGCGTAAACTGAGGGTCCTGTTCCAATTTTAGTTTTGCCCATTCTGCAAATTCAGTGCGCCGATCTGGGTCATCCTTGTTGAGATGCTGCAGTAGCTGGAGTTTGTAAGGGTGCCATTTGTGAGTAGCTAATATCCGCCGAAGGGATGCTAATGCCACTCTCCAGTGACATGCAGCGAGCGCTACGCTGTGGGCTCTTGCTCAATGAAGCTAGGACAGCCACTGATGTTTCTACATTAGTTACAGATTTCATGAGTCCACATTTTGACAAATCCAACACTGAACCAGTTTCACGAAACTTGGCAAGCAGTTTCCTAAGTGTAGCATGAGAGATGGGTGGTCTCCTTGGGTGTCTTGCATTGAAATCTGCTGCAATGACCCGGTTACTGCGTTCACCAGACATCAACACAATTTCTATCCGCTCCTCACGTGTTGTCGACGACATGTCAATGGCTGTAAACAAAGAGAAACGTGTAAATAACTCATGAAAGAATAAAGTTACATTAAAACCAAGGACATTATTGTTTTTCTTGTGAAATTCCCAATAAGTTTGATGTGTCACGTGACCCTCTTCCTATTGAAAAACAAAAGTTGGATTCAAAATAGCTGACTTCAAAATGGCCGCCATGGTCCCCACCCATCTTGAAAAGTTTCCCCCGCCCCTCACATATACTAATGTGCCACAAACAGGAAGTTAATATCACCAACCATTCCCATTTTATTAAGGTGTTTCCATATTAATGGCCCACCCTGTCCATATCACTGTTAGTCTTTTTGTTCATCTCATCTGCCAAAAATCTTAAATATGGAATAAAAATGTATCAAAATGTAGCCCAAAATGGTTCAATTGATATCTACTCTGCAAACAATCAAAGAATAAGTCTACAAACAGCTCCATTGACAGAAAACCAAAAGAGAATGTGTCATCAGAAAATTATCTATTGTTTAAATAAAGTTTTTATGTTAACTATATTTTTTAAAGTGTACCTGTCGTCAACAAAGACTTTTTATATAATGTAGATAATGCAATTATATGTATATTTGTAATATACATTGGTTAAAAAATGTGTATATTTATGGGTGAAAAAGTACTGTCCCTGCAGCTATTGCCTGTGAGGAGGCCAAATACAGGAAGTGAGGACAGGGCAAGCAGGGCTCTGCGCAGGCTCCTGGCTTGTCAATCATCCTCATGTGTGAGCCCGTAGTAAGTCACAGAGCCTCACTGCACAGAGCCCTGTTTATCCTCACTGCACAGAGCCCTGCTTGTCCACCCTCACTTCCTGTTTTTGGACTCCTCATAGAGACACATAGGCAATAGCTGCAGGGACAAAAATATACATATTTTTTAACCAATGTATATTTAAAATATACATAAAATGGTATTATCTACGTTATATAAAGAGTTTTGTTGATGACCGGTACACTTTAAAGAATTTTTAAGGCATTGTTAGTTTGTTTGTTTTCATGTTTTTTTATTTATTTATTTTTTACAATTTTCTATTTTGCTACCTATTTAGATTTTTGATCTATTTTCTATTTTGATATTTTCTAATAATCCTGAAATCTTGCAGTTTCCTTTCTGACCACTAGGACTAAAAATGAGACTTCTTCTGCACTGTACAGATCATTTACCAGTAATTTAAAAGAGTGAAAGGTGACACCAGTAGAAAGCTAACACTGCATCCATCACTTTTCACAGCAGAGATCAATATCACCCCCCCCCTTCTGTAGAATGACCTCTATAAAGGTCTAAAATTCATCTGAATGGCACAGTTCTTATCTATTGCTGTCTATGGTCCATGGGTCCTACCGTAAAGCCTATCACTAAATGCTGTTAAAAACAGCTCAGGCAAGATGGCATCTTGCTCTAATCAGGAGGAAAAAATATAGGTGACACATTTCCTTAACATATAGCTCTCTGAATATTGTGGCATAAAATCAAGTACTATTTTTTTTTTTTTTTTTAGGGTAGGATCACACATTGCAGATATGTTGCACATTTTCTGCAAAGGCAGAAGTCGGTCCAGCTGAAGGGGAAATATGTTATATACAAACCACAGTGTATCTGCAACATGTCAAATTGTGGTGTTGAGTAAGAAAGATTGCAAGGGAAGCTCTTGGAAGATGGCCAAGTAACTTAGACCCATGCATTTAGAGAAAGATTGATGGACCAGAGGCCAAGCCTGTAAGAAAGTTCCCTATTTTAAGAGGATCTGCCCACTGCTCATCGTTTGGTGTTCGCCTGCGGGATCCCTCAATGATCCCGAGAATAAGGACAACATTGTCCCCAGAATGAAGGGAGGGCACCATACATGCACAGTCACCACTTCATTCATCCCCTATGAGTCCACCAAATATTTATGTGTCCAGAGACCTTCAGTTGCCTCCTAGAGAATGAATAGAGCATTGGCTGTGTACATGCAGTGCAATACATTCATTCCAGGGACAATTTTATCCCCATTTGCTTGATCGCCTGATATAGGAATAGCCATTTCAATTTTACTTGGGACAATATGAAGAGGGTCTATTAACATTGGCTTGAGTAAAGTTAGACAAGAACTATTTAAAGTCCTCTTAAAGTTGTACTGCTGTATTGTTGTTACTACTAGTTAAAAGAAGGCAGTCCTTCAAGAGCTAGTGACTAGAACTGTGGGTTTGAGCAAATTAGTGGTCTGGAACCCCAATATTGTGCAGAGTATTGGGTGGTATGTACATTTAAACTTTCTCACCTGAGGTAGGTTGGGAGAAATTACATGTTGGGTTGTTGCTTAATGGTTATGACCACCCATGGAGGTGCAGGGCAGAGCATAAACAATTACTGGCGGGAGTAAACTGTGGTAGCCTCCTAAAGGGGCAATGTAGTGAACTGACTTTATTCTACTCATTTTTACAACCACCAGCACTGAATACTGTTGAAGAACATTGGGTTCTGTTGTAGCTGATTCAATCTGCATTTAGATACCCCAACATAGGAAAAATCAGTAATAAATTACAGCCAATGGCTGCAAGAAATAGAGTCATTGTACAATGCCATACTGCCATATAAAATGATGCTACCAAACCGTGACATCATACTTCATAGAGCATTGTTTTATGGCTTTTTAAACTACTTTATCATATATGCCTCTTAGTTCAGAGTTTCAGTTATGTAGATAAGGACTGAAGAATTGTCATAAGTTTTAAACCTAACAGTTCACTTTTTGCAGCTCCCAAAAGGTCAGTGCGTTTATATTAAAACCATTTCCCCAAATCTCCTGTGCTTTTTCCAACTAGAAATTTTCAATTTAACCTCTAAAAAGTGGGACTGACCTATTGAAATTGAGACTAGAAATGGAAAACCTCTCAAAGACAAAGATTTAATGTCAATAGCGGTTTGCCTGACATTTGAGTTGACTGCACTAGCTACGTGATGTGACAAGAAATTGGATCTCTAATTGAAATTTGTTTATCATATTGTAAGTTGCTTACGGTGCTAAAATGCTGAGGTCAAAGACGATTGTACAGTATACTAAAATACATGAAATAATGATATTCTCTATATCACTTTTAAAATGCTTTAGGTTACCGTATATTGATGTGGTTCACAAATTTTGTTTTGCAACATGATAGCTCCTTTTTTCAGAATTATAAGTTGATTAAACTCTCTCAAAGCATTCCAAAAATGCTATGGATGTTCTACTATATACTACAACTAACAGATGTGCTATTTTGAATACTTCAAATCTTTGAGTTATCTTATTAAAGTGAATGTTGGGCAAATTGCAGTCAAGCCCCTCCAATAGACATGAATGGAGGGAGCGTGGCATGACGTTACAACCACATAATCTTCAAAACGTGATTGTGCCAGCCAGAGATTGCTAGACTCCCCGCAATCAGACATCTTATCTCCTATGCTTTAGATAGGGGATACGATGTCTACCCCTTTTCAGGTAAGTTGAATAAAGCAAAGATCATTTTGTTCCTCAGTAAGATATGCAGTACAAGAAAGGTTACACAGAAGTTTATCATTTACAACCCTTGGTCAAAATTATGAAATCATCACACTTGGAAGATGGTCACTCTTTTTTTTATTTTACAGCAAATTCAAAAATAACATAGATGACACAAAACAATGTTAATTTATTAGATGAATATTCTGTCTTCATTAAATAAATGAATGTAAATTACCATATTTGTAGGACTATAAGATACAGTTTATCAAGAAAGTCGAAGTCTGGTGGCCCAATAGTTTCTGACTCTGGTTCTGATCATTTTCTTAACCTCTTAACATAGCAAGACAAGTATTCCCGCCATTCGGCTGTTGGACGTGTATGGAGCATTTAGCAGCTGAAGGCCACTGTCAATAGCCGGCATAGAAAAATCTCTGATGCCAGCTTTTTGATTGATTGTTGAGATTTTAGATACTGATACTGGCAGCAGCATTTAAAGACTTATACAGCACATCAATGGTTGTTCAAAGATTAAACTGGCTCCCCACAACAAGAATGCAGATAGACAGCCGATTGTTATGGCAAGCTGAGGCCTTCTGATCTGCTATTATAGCCATACGTGGGCTGCACTAGATGATCGCTGATAAATCAATTCAATGCAATATCAATGCATTGAATTGAATAAGCAATAGACATTTGCTCATCAAATTCCCCTAGAGAAACATAGAAACATAGAATATGTCAGCAGATAAGAACCATTTGGCCCATCTAGTCTGCCCAATGATCTGAATCCTATCAATAGTGCCTGGCCCTATCTTATATGAAGGATAGCCTTATGCTTATTCCATGCATGTTTAAACGCCTTCACTGTATTTGCAGCGACCACTTCTGCAGGAAGGCTATTCCATGCATCCACTCCTCTCTCAGTAAAGTAATACTTCCTGATATTACTTTTAAACCTTTGCCCCTCTAATTTAAAACGATGTCCTCTTGTGGTAGTTTTTCTTCTTTTAAATACGTGTTGATTCCCTTTATGTATTTAAAAGTCTCTATCATATCACCTCTGTCTCTTCTTTCTTCCAAGCTATAAAAGTTAAGCTCCTTTAATCTTTCCTAGTAAGTTTCATCCTGCAATCCATGTACTAGTTTAGTAGCTCTTCTCTGAACTCTCTCTAGAGTATCAATATCCTTTTGGAGATACGGCCTCCAGTACTGTGCACAATATTCCAAGTGAGGTCTCACCAGTGTTCTGTACAGCGGCATGAGCACTTCTCTCTTTCTACTACTTATACCTCTCCCTATACATCCAAGCATTCTGCTAGCGTTTCCTGCTGCTCTATTACATTTCCTTCCTACCTTTAAGTTTTCTGAAATAATCACTCTGAAATTCCTTTCCTCAGATACTGAGGTCAGGACTGTGTTAAATATTCTATATTCTGCCCGAGAGTTTTTACACCCCAGGTACATTATCTTGCACTTATTCACATTAAATTTCAGTTAACAGAGTTCTGACCGTTCTTCTAGTTTCCTAAATCCTTTTCCATTTGGCGTATCCCTCCAGGAACATCAACCCTGTTACATGTCTTTGTGTCATCAGCAAAAAGACATACCTTACCATCTAGACCTTCTGTAATATCACTAATGAAGATATTAAACAAAATTGGTTACAGGACAGATCCCTGAGGTACCCCACTGGTAACAAGACCTTGCTCTGAATATTCTCCATTGACTACAACCCTCTGTTGTCTGTAATTCAGCCACTGCCTAATCCACTCAACAAGATTGGAGTCCAAGCTCAATGACTGTAGTTTATTGATAAGTCTTCTATGTGAGACATTGTCAAAAGCCTTACTAAAATCTAGATATGCAACGTCTACTGCCCCTAAGCCTTCTATTATTTTAGTCACCCAGTTAAAAAGTCTATAAGATTTGTTTGACATGATCTCCCTGAAGTAAACCCATGTTGTTTTTCATCTTACAATCCATGGGATTTTAGATGTTCCACAATCCTATCCTTTAATAGGGTTCCCATTAATTTCCCCACTTTTAATGTCAGACTTACTGGCCTTTAAAAGTGTAAAACATTTTTTTAGTTATTATTATTATTATTCTTTTTTTTAATATGCTTCATAATAAAAATTCAAATCATTCCCCTTTTCTATTTATTAAAACAAAAAAATGAACAAAAAATATATTTGGTATTGCCATGTATAGAAATGTCCAAACTAGAAAAACGGCATTAATGTAAAAAAAAAGGGCCAATCAATGCCAATAAAATAAAAATAAAAACTACAGATTATGGTGTAAAACGACCTCTCACACAGTTAAACTATTATGACTGCCTAATATCTCTATATTGTTACTGAATTAAATCAACTAAACAAAGACCATTATTCTCACATATAATGGCTATATAGTGGTAGATATCAGCTGTACACAAATGCTCTGCAGACCATATAAGTGATTACATTACATTTATATTCAGTGACTTCTTCTCGCATCGGTGCTTCTTCTCGGATCAGTTGTTCACTTTAACTTTTCTCTGCTATTTAGCCCAGTCAAGTCCGTCATGAAGAAATTTCTTGGCCGCAGATCTGCATAAACATTTTAGGCTCCTTTCTCTAGCACCATCCCCACCTCTATACAAACTCCTAATGGTTATTTCCCAACACAGTAAAAGTGACTCCTTCTTTCCCCATTTAATAATTAGGCCCTTTTTTGGCCCATATAGTATTTAGGCCCACTCTGTTCCCCCATATAGTATTTAGGACCCTCCACTGCTTGTCAGTGATGTTAGTGATATTGAAGTGGCCCAGACACTTACCAGCCAGATGGCAGCAATATGGTAATGCAACTCTTCCTCTCAGACCTGATTGAGCCAGAAGATTTAGGGGATGGAATAATGTCTAACCACCTAAATGATATCAGCATCTAGAGGGTAAACAGTAAGTGTCAATCCATAGATTTATAATATGTAAGCACAATGAAGTGCCTATGGAGAAAATAAACGTATGTATCCATTAGTATATTATATAAATCCACGAGTGCCACTATACATACTAGGAACTTATAGTGTGGAAAAAATATAGGCAGCAGGTCACACATGCACAAAGTCGGTAAAGTGACAGTGAGTGACCAGGACCAGGGCTGCTTTTACTGAGGTTAAACATGTTCAGGTTAATCCTGTTTCTAACTTCTATCCTTTACATCATAGAGGAAATTATTTAGAAACATTTTATTCTATGGTAAACAAAGATTTAAATTTTTTATGTGAGAGGTCTATTATATATAAAGATAAAGATAATCTTTCTACAGCAGAAAGAAATGCCATCAGATCACTACAAAATAATAGTGAACTAGTTGTCCGCCCCGCTGATAAGGGGGGTGGCACTGTAATACTTGATCGTGATGACTATATAGCAGAAGCCATGAATATTCTTTCTGATACAAGTTATTACTCGATTTTATTGAATGACCCCTCTATGTATTCATCATTAATACAGAAAGCCGTCGACCTTGGTCTGTTGAATAAGAGAGAGCATACTTTTCTAAATGTTAAACACTATAATATTCCCCATTTTTATTATTTACCTAAGCTACATAAGAATCCTACTAAACCCCCTGGTCACCCTATAATTTCAGGTGTTGGCTCTCTCACAGCCAACCTGTCTCATTTTATTGATCTTTTTCTACAACCTTATGTTCTAAATTTACCCTCATATTTACGCGATTCTACCCAGTTAATTTATGAATTAAATAATATTAGTTTACCTACCACTTTTTCTTTCTTAACTTTGGACGTCTGCTCTCTCTACTCAAATATTCAAACAGACTTGGGTCTATCAGCCATACAAGATACATTTTCGAATGACGTAACACTCAGCACTGATCAATCTGTATTTCTGTTAGATTCTATTCGTTTTATTTTAGACCATAATATTTTTACATTTAATGAAGTTTTGTATAGGCAGACCAGGGGCTGTGCCATGGGGACTTGTTTCACCCCTAGTTATGCTAATCTATTTATGGGGTGATTTGAGTCCCTAGTTATGGCACAGTCCCCTGCATTTATTGAGTTTGTTTGTTTTTTTCGGAGTTATATTGATGATTTATTCATAATTTGGAGTGGCTCTTTCTTACAGGAGAGCAATTTGTTGGTGAACTAAACCAAAATTCTTGGGGGCTTAATTTCACTATGCAATATTCAACCCACGTAATCCAATTTTTGGATCTGGAAATATCCAGATCGGATCTTGGACATATAAGTACCATAACTTTTTTTTAAAGTAGATATTAATAGCTTTCTCAGCTATGAAAGTGCACATTATCCCATCTGGCTCCGTGGTGTCCCTTACGGCCAGTACCTGCGCATCAGAAAGAACTGTACATCAGATGACAGTTTTGATGCGCAGGCTGCTGTCCTTAGGGGGCGATTTCAAGAAAAAGGTTACCCCAATAAATTGCTCTCCGATGCCTACAAAAAAGTAAAAAGAAAAACTCAATTGGAATTGGTCACGCCTAAGTCATTGTCCACAAACAATATGTCACCTTCTAAAACATTCAATCACAAATATTATTTTATTACCAATTTCAATAACGAAGCCATTAACATTAGAAAAATATTATCTAAACATTGGCCCATCTTGTGTAATGATCCAATACTTAAAAATTTCCTTTCTACTACTACTAACATCACATTTAGAAGATCCCGTAATTTACAGAATCTGATTGCCCCTGGTAAATTTAAATCTAGAGTTATGGACACAGTTCAGACGGTTGCCATCAGCTCTCCATGCGGCGGGTCTCGCTGCATGTGCTGTGATTTAATTAAATCTACAACTGTATTCAAATCAGCATATACACATAAAGAATACAAAGTCAAAGGTAATCTTACCTGCAACACTAATTTTGCCATATATTTACTGTCTTGTCAGTGCGGTTTACAATATGTGGGCCGCACTGTACAAACAGTTCGGGCACGTATGAATCGCCACAGATGGAATATCAGACATGGGTATATGCTGCACAGCATTTCCAAACATTTTTTATTAAAACACAATAGCTGCATAGATTCTTTAAATTTGATTATTTTGGAATCGGTTCCTAAGGGTATTTCCAATAGATTCCAATGTTTAATTAACCGTGAGAGTTTTTGGATTCATAAGTTGGCAACTTTATTTCCGCACGGTTTGAATGAGACAATTGAAAATACTCGTTGACTTTATTAATCATCTTCATTATTTTTTGTAATATTTTTACCTATATCTAACTTGTTTCTATTTCTTATCCAAACCGTGCAGATTATTATTATTATTTTTATATCCTTTTAATTTTTGGAACCTGTTCATACTGTGCGTTTCTTTGCTAAACTTCTATAAAAATGTTTTTCCTCTATCTGATGTTCCCTGTACAAATCATGCAGCTCACTCTATAAACCATCTGGTTAAATTGGATACGCCCTGTTGGAACCTTATTCTTATTCTAGATTTACCACCAACTCACACCATGCGGTTATTTAATTTTATTTTTTATTATTATTTTTGTATGTCTCCTTATCTTTATGGTTGTAATTTATATAATATTTTATTATGATCAGTGCTGAGTGTTATAAATGTATATGTATGATCATTGTTATTAATACATTTTATATTGTCCATTTGTTATGGTTTGGAATATATTGTAATTATGCACTCCATGGGTTAATCCCGTGTGGGTATATAACCCTGGTACAACTGCCGTGTGTTAAGCCTGATAAAGCCGCGGAAGCGCGGTGAAACGCGTTGCTAATAAACCTCCTTCTCTTACCTGGGCTCCGATACCTTCTCTATGGTCAGCGCCGAAAATCCTGGTTTCTCTCTGAAGTCTTGTTCTATTCCAGGGCTGCTTTTAGAAATAGTGTGGCCCTGGACAAAATTAAGAGTGGGGCCCCAAATGCTGAAATACTGAACCAATAGCACAGTCACATATCACATCAATAGACGTAGACCAGTATTTAATAATGCCACTACACAAGAAACACTACCATTACCACTAAACAGTTACTGTATAAACCATTGTACATAGACCAATAAAATTGTCATACAGTGATCATTAGAGATGAGTGAATTTTTGAAAAATTAGATTTGGCCGATTTGCCGAATTTCCCCCCCAAAATTGGTTCGGTCGGAATTTATTCCAGGTGAACCGCTATTAAAAATGGCTATATCTGGTCTACAGAGAGCCTCAATGGGGGGGGGGGGGGGGGACAGTTTGCCTTGCTGTAACATACATAGGATGTGTTCTGGGTTAGTGAAATAATACTGTTATTCAGAATGAAATGCGTTGCTATTAGAATCACTGTCGCAGAGAGGCACAATGACAGAGCCTGGAGGTGGCATCAGTATGAGGAGACCATATAGTGGCTGAATGACACAGCGTGGAGGTGGTGGCAGCATGAGGAGACCATGTAGTGGCTGAATGACACAGCGCAGAGGTGACGGAAGCATGAGGAGATCATATAGTGGCTAAATGACACAGCGTGGAGGTGCCGGCAGTGTGTGGAGAGACAATATAGTGGCTGAATGACAGCTTGGAGGTGGCGGCAGCATGAAGAGACCATATAGTGGCTGAATGACACAGCGTGGAGGTGGCGGCAGCATGAGGAGAACATAAAGTGGCTGAATGGCGCAGCCTGGAGGTAGCAGAAGAATGAGGAGACCATATAGTGGCTGAATGACACAGCGTAGAGGCGGCGACAGCATGAGGTAAACATATAGTAGCTAAATAACACAGCCTGGAGTTGGCGGCAGCATGGGGTGACCATATAGTGGCTGAATGACACAACCTGTAGGTGGCGGAAGCATGAGGAGAACATATAGTGGCTGAATGACACAGCCTGGAGTTGTCGGCAGCAATGGTGACTATATAGTGGCTGAATGACACAGCCTGGAGGTGGTGGAAGCATGTAGTTGCTCAATGACACAACCTAGAGGAGGCAGCAGCATGAGGAGAACATATGGTGGCAGAATGAGATAGCCTGGAGGTGGTAGCAGCAGCATCAGGAGTCCTGAAAGTGGCCCGGTGACAGAGTGGTGTGGTAGGTGGCAATAGCAGTACTCGGTGACGAAGGTGGGTGAAAAAAAGAGAACTTGGCATCAGATGTGTTGCATCAGGCGGGTGGCAGGATCAGAATAGTAGCTGAGGCAGGTAGGCAGAAGAAAACAGTCTCTTTTGTAATATTATTAAAAGTTAAGTTTTACATAATGCATATCCTCAATACTTACTTGTGATCTGATGCGGGAATGTCTGTAACTGGGGAGCAGTGTCTTAAATAGGTTTAGCACTATCCGTATTTGGGGTTTGGTACCATGGTCAATCTACTCTGATGCATCAGGCTTTGGTGGGTGGAAATCCTGGCTGATCCATGCCTGATTCATCTTCACAAAGGTCAGTCTCTCCACATTTTTCGTGGACAGACAAGTTCTCCTTGGGGTTACTATGGCCCCCGCCACACACTGATGGCACATTGCTGGCCGGGCAGGAAAGCTTTTCCAGGGAAAACTCTGCTAGTCTCAGCCACAAATCAAGTTTGGCGGCCCAGAAGTCTAGCGGATCTTCAAGGTGTGTTGGCATGGGCATGTCAAGGTATGCCACCACCTGCTGGTTCAGGTCGTGCTCAAGGTCTACCTGCTGCTAATGAGCTGCTTCACTATGCGGGTGAAGAAAGTTACTCATCAGCACTGTAGACTCAGGCTGCAGCGGATGAAGCTAGTACTGCTCTTGCCACCCCCAGCCATCCCCAGAAGCCATGGCAGTGGAAGGTGAGGGCCCCCCGAGTCAGACCTGCGAGAGGAAGGACAATGGCGCAGATAGGCATTAGTAAACTGACTACGTAGGATGTCTTTGTAGTAGGTCAGTTTGTCATCCCTCTCAGTGGGTGTAAAATACTATGTGGTCCAATAAGGTGGAGAGCCAGAAGTCATCCCGCTGCCAAATGGTGACAATTCAGCAGTCACTACACAAGCAAGTGAGCATTCATTGAGCCATTTGTGCAAGTGACTCAGAGGGACTCTCTTCCTCCATCACAGATGACTAGAAAAACCGTCCATCTCGCAAAACCTAAACTGTGCTCCACTGTGACCCACCGCTTCCTCTAGTACAGCCCCCAAAGGGCTTATGTGGCCGTGAGATGTAGGCGCCATGTCTCCAGTGCCCTGACCAGCCATTGTTTCCAACACGTGTTGTAGTAGATGAAGCAGTTGAATGGCGTCGTTCATGGCGTAATCATGGTGACTGACTAATAATGTGGCTTTCTCAAAGGGCCTGAGCAAATGGCAGGCGTCACGTATGAGCTGCCACTGGTTGACATGGAAGTTACACAGGCGAGTCCCCCTATCCGCTTGGATCATCAAGAAATTGGTGATGGCTTTTCTATCTTTGTATAGCCAGTCAGACTTATAGAGGTTGGAATTCCAACGTGCGGAAACGTCGCAAATCAGACTATGTTGGGGCATGCTGTTCTGACGCTGCAGCTCAAGGATGGTGTGCTTTGCGGAGTGGCCGAAGTGCATGCAAAGTTTCCTTCCCATTGTTAGGATGTCTTTCAGATGGGGGGAACACTTCAGGAACCACTTGACAACCAGATTCAAACACGTGTGCCATGCAGGGTGCATGTATCAGGCTTCCTTGTCACAGTACAGACAAGATGTTCTTCCCGTTGTTGGTCACTATGGTTCCCATTTACAGTTTTTGTGGAGTATGCCATGATTCGATATGCTAGAGGGGCACTGAGACTTGTCCGTGCAGTGGAGGCTGAGGACACGGTGGAGGATGAGAAGGCGGAGTCGCACACTGTCACAGGACCAACAGCCTGAGAGCATGGAGGTGGAAGCTGCGTGACCTGTCCAAGTTGCTGTTGTGGCTGTGCAGGAACAACATTCACACAGTGCACTATAAAGGGCATGTATTGTCCCTGACCATAGTCACAGCTCCTCGCATCGGCTCTGCCGTGACCTTTGGAACACATCGACAGGCTCAAGGACTGGCCCACCTTCTCATCCACAAAATTGCACAGGGCTGGTACTGCCTTCTTCGCAAAGAAATGATGGCTTGGGACTCTCCACCTTGGCTCTGCACAAGCCATCAGTTCTCTGAAAGGTGCAGAGTCCACCACTTTAAAAAAGGAGGGACTACAGCACCAGCAACTTGGACAGGAGCACATTCAGTTTCTGCCCCGTTGGATGCATACTGTTGTCTCTTGGACATGGCTACGCCGATGGATTGCTTGCGGAATGACTGACTCGAAGTAGGAGGAGCATGAGAATCTGAAGCGACAGAAGATGGGTATGACACACAGCTCCCTTTGGCTGAGGTGGTGGAGCCTTGGTTGGCTGAAACAGGGAGTGGCATGCCACTGGATGATGCAGCAGGATGGAACACCACATCGGAGCCACGGTTCTCCCAGGCCGCTTTATGGTGATGATGCATATGTTGACGCACGGCCATGGTGCCAACAATGGGACCCTGCCAACGCTTCACCTTCTGCCGACACATCTTGCATGTGGCCATGTTAACCTCCTCCGGATGCCTGATGAAAAACTGCCAACCGCCGAGTAGCTGATTTTTCCACCAACAGTCCGCACTGATTGACTGTTACTGCCGCCGACTCCAGGAACCCCTGTTTCACTACCTGCCTGGAAGGTAGGCTGCCATGAAGCAGGTAGTCTACCCTCGGCACGTTTGGCTCCAGACTTTCCACTTCTGCCACCATGCTGACTGCCAACCATGCTACCACCTTGCTGGCTCAACTGCTGCCTCACAGGCAACTTGCAACCCTCTCCTCCTGATGATGAAGCCCCTTCTGCAACCAGCTCCCAAGTGCTATCGGCTTCATCGTCATCATCATCAAGTTCTGTCTGCACGTCATTGATGTCCTCCTCAGGTTCCTCAACAGTGTCTGCTTCAGGAGCCTAAACGCTTGCAACACCCCCTCCCACGTCACTCTTCTCATTACTACTTGTTGTCTAACGGAGGAAGCGGCGGGTGTCTCCTCCACTTCTTGGCTGGGCAATAGCTGCTAACTGTCCTCTATTAGCTCATTCTCACTAAATAGTGGAGCTGAAACCACAGCATAAGATATTTCGGTGGGGGAGGGAACAGCATAGGACCAAGGCAATAGGAGGACAGGGACTGCTCCCGGGACATGCCAAATGAAGTTTGTGTCTGAGAAACCCACCGACTGTTGACTGTGGTGTCAGATGTCATTTGTGATGGACCGTGTTAAACAATCGATGATAGTAGATGGGTTGCTGGTCGAGACACGACCGCTAGCTGATACCGGGAGATCAGGCCTCTCACTGCGACTCCTGCTGCCACTTGCCCCTAGTCTGCTGCGACCTCTGCCTGATGAATTTAGGCCTCTGCCACTCCTCTGTGCACGTCCTGGCACTTCTCTGCCTGGCATACTTAGTTCGTATATGAGGGGAGTACAATACGCTCCACTACGCTTAAAACAGTATATGTCTACAACACCAGTCGGTGTGCACTTTTGGCTTGCCTTTCACAGTATCTAGGCCCTCAAGACTTTAACAGGAACAAAATAGTACACTACTTAGATGTACGTATGTGGTATGCACTTATGAAGGGAGGACAATGCACTCCAGTACGCTTAAAACAGCTTTTGTCTGTCCTTCTCTCTGTGCAACAGAACACTGATGTGACTGGGAGTTGAATCGCTGCTGGAAAAACACTTTTCTGTGCAACACACAAATGTTTGTCCCTCTCTATCTCTCTGCAATAAAAGGCTGAAGTGACTGACTGCAAGATGGCTGCTGATTATATACAGCTGTGAGATCACAGGGGTGGCTGGCTGCTGATAGGCTGCATGCTGCATGTAATTCAGGGTCATCCCGCCTACCCTTGTGCCCGTCTTCCCAGGATTCCTTGCCACATCTCCTCACATGTGGATCCACCATTTTAGATGCCCTGGAGCCTGGACCGCACCTAATGGAGTTTAATGAAGCAATTCACGCGGCAATATTCGCATTCGTTGCCAATCAATTTTTTCATAAAAATCGTAACAAATCTTCAGCTTCGATTCTCTCACCCCTAGTTACCATATATTGTAGCATACTGCATCATTCATTTAAGTGGCCCAAACTTAGTCTCCTAGTTACTCCATTCAGGCCGCTTGCTTCTAGTGTACACATCAGTGCAGCAGACCACACTATTGTGTCCTGCCAAATTAGAATTTAGTAGTGGGAAGCACCCTGAACAGAGTCACTAGATGAATCTGTTTAGACCATTGAAATGAATGAGGCCTGCTGCAGTGTGCTACAATATATGTCAGCAAGTGATACCCCAATGCCTTAATGCAGCACAGAAATGGAATGTGAACTGGGCCTTATACTATGCTGTTGTATATTTGCATAGAAAAAAAGACAAATGGCAACCAATTTTAACTAAGGAGGGAAGACAATGAATAAAGGGAAGGGGTGTGGATGCAGTGGAGGAGATGTGGGTAACCATAGGCAAGAATTATATTTCTACACACTTCTTAATGTTATTTTGTTCTGAGAGTCTAAGCCTTTTTTGATGTACTAATTTTATTTTTATTAATTTTTTGTTATTTTAGCTGTGACCAGTTCCTGAGTTAGACTGTTCCACAGATTCAGAGTTCTTATGGTAAAGAAGGCCTGGCCCCCATGTAGACTAAACCTTTTTCCTCCAGGTGGAGGAAGTGCCCAAATATTTTAAACCTTTCCTTATATCTAAGATGTTTCATGCCTTTTAACCCCTTAAGGACTCATGGTTTTTCCGTTTTTGCACTTTCGTTTTTTCCTCCTTACCTTTTAAAAATCATAACCCTTTTAATTTTCCACCTAAAAATCCATATTATGGCTTATTTTTTGTGTCGCCGATTCTACTTTGCAGTGACATTAGTCATTTTACCCAAAAATGCACGGCGAAACGGAAAAAAAAAATCATTGTGCGACAAAATAAAAAAAAAAACGCCATTTTGTAACTTTTGGGGGCTTCCGTTTCTACGCAGTGCATATTTCGGTAAAAATTACACCTTATCATTATTCTGTAGGTCCATACGGTTAAAATGATACCCTACTTATATAGGTTTGATTTTGTCGCACTTCTGGAAAAAATCATATGTTTAAAAATGTCATCTTCTGACCCCTATAACTTTTTTTATTTTTCCACGTACAGGGCGGTATGAGGACTCATTTTTTGCGCCGTGATCTGAAGTTTTTATCGATATGATTTTTGTTTTGATCGGACTTTTTGATCACTTTTTAATGGTATAAAAAGGGACCAAAATACGCTTTTTTGGACTTTGGAATTTTTTTGCGCGTACGCCATTGACCGTGCGGTTTAATTAATGATATATTTTTTATAGTTCGGACATTTACGCACGCGGCGATACCACATATGTTTATTTTATTTTTTTTACACTGTTTTATTTTTTTTATGGGAAAAGGGGGGTGATTCAAACTTTTATTAGGGAAGGGGTTAAATGACCTTTATTAACACTTTTTTTTTACTTTTTTTTTGCAGTGTTATAGGTCCCATAGGGACCTATAACACTGCACACACTGATCTCCTATGCTGATCACTGGCGTGTATTAACACGCCTGTGATCAGCATTATCGGCGCTTGACTGCTCCTGCCTGGATCTCAGGCACGGAGCAGTCATTCGTCGATCGGACACCGAGGAGGCAGGTAAGGGCCCTCCCGGTGTTCAGTCAGCTGTTCAGGACGCTGCGATTTCACTGCGGCGGTCCCGAACAGCCCGACTGAGCAGCCGGGTCACTTTCAGTTTCACTTTAGAAGCGGCGGTCAGCTTTGACCGCCGCTTCCAAAGGGTTAATACCGCACATCGCCGCGATCGGCGATGTGTGGTATTAGCCGCGGGTCCCTGCCGTTGATGAGCGCCGGGACCGACGCGATATGATCGTGGCGCGATCCCGCTTCATATCGCGGGAGCCGGCTCAGGATGTAAATATACGTCCTGCATCATTAAGGGGTTAATAGACCAGGGTCAAATATCAGAAAATGTGCTGCTGTATTTTATTTAACACATATAATATTTTTTGTGGCCATATTGTTTGTTGCTTACAGAAGTAAATCAATGCGGAAAATAATTTTCCAATTGGCATTATATTGGCATATCAGATATTCAAGCAACTCTAGCGCCAGAGATAGTTCCTGCCTTGATGTCAATCACAGGCAGGTCTGCAACAAAAAAAATAAAAATCCACAAACGGCATAGTATCCAGTTTAAGATCATAGAAGTGCGTTGGCTAACCACCAGGTTTATGTCCGAATTAGCCCCAAGTACCGTGGATTCACAAACATTAAGACGTCAAATCTGTTTGGCTCTAACTCATACAAGAACAAAAAGGCAATATATAGGGCACACAAATCCTTCTCTGATCTAAAAAAAAAAAAAAAACAACTGACTGCTTAAGAAAGACCTTTCCAGCAAAAAGTACAGACTTGTAACTATAACCAGGGTTAAAACAGAATGGCATACTACAGAAGAACAGGCTCCACATCCTGAGGTGGATTCTCCAGAGTGGCCCGTATCAAAAGACCTTCCACAGGTAAGCCCAGAAGTTCTGATTTCTTCCCCAAACTGTCTGACCATTGGATCCTAATATAATAAAGAAATTGCCTATGACTCCCATTAGAGAGATTTCCTTGGCAGAGAAGAAAGCCATGCTTTAGGTCAGATGATCGATTAGATCCAGTTTCAAATCAAGTGTTACAAGCAGGGAAAACTTTAAAAGCAGACTCCAAAATTATGTGTTTCTGGTCAGATCGGATGGATCGGTCAGACCAGTGCTAAATCTAGAACCCCTTAACAGGTTTTTAAAGCAAAAAAAAAAGTTCAGACAAGAAAGTCTCACAGTTCTGAGATTCCATTTGGAAAAAAGGAATGTTCCTAATAAAGATAGACTTAGAAGACCCTTTTTACATTATATCCTCAGCTCCCAAAAACAGATATCTACTCTTGTTTTGTTGGAAAAGGTCAATTCTACCATTAAACTGTGATGGTATTTGGCCTTTCTATAGTGCTCTATACCTGTACAAGGGTATCAAAAAAAAAAGGGGGGGGGGGGGGGGAGAGTGTTTCTAAAAATGAAAAACATTATGTCTGATATACTTGGATGACATTTTACATTTTCATAGAGACAGAGAACAGCTGAATAATTTTATCTTTGCTGGAACAGACAGGCTTTACTTTAAACACAAAAAAGTCAGTCTTCCAACCTATGAACACAGTGTGCTTTTGGGTTTCTACATAGACATATAGGCCCAGATTTATCAAACTTTTCTCACACACAATTTGATAAATCTGGGCCATAATGCTTTCAATAAAGTATCCCACTAGACAAATGGGAGGAGCTAAAGGATGTAGTAAAACAAACTCTCAGATTAAAATAAAACTAAATGCAACCTTAAAGGGGTACTCCGGTGGAAAAAATATTTTTTTAAATCAACTGGTGCCAGAAAGTTAAACAGATTTGTAAATGGCTTCTATTAAAAAAATATTTACCCTTCCAGTACTTTTTAGCAGCTGTATGCTACATAGGAAATTATTTTCTTTTTGAATTTCTTTTTTGTCTTGTCCACAGTGCCCTCTGCTGACACCTTATCAGGAACTGTCCAGAGCAGGAGAAAATCTGTCTGACAACAGTGCTCTCTGCTGACACCCCTTTCTGTGTCAGGAACTATCCAGATTAGAATCATATCCCCATTGCAAACCTATGCTGCTCAGGACAGTTCCTGACACGGACAGAGGTGTCAGCAGAGAGAACTGTGGACAAGACACAAAGAAATTCAAAAAGATAAGATTTTCCTCTGTAGCATACAGCTGTTAAAAAGTACCGGAAAGCTAAAGTTTTTTTTAGTAGAAGTCACTTACAAATCTGTTTAACTTTCTTGCCCCAGTTGATTAAAAAAATGTTTTGCACCGGAGTACCCCTTTAAGAGAAATAGCAAGGCCTATCTGCAAATAATGGTAATGCAACAAGATTTTAGGACAGCTCCCACACTCTGCTGCAAGATGTAGTTGTGGCTTGGAGTCTTCTCATAAAATGCCAGGCATGGAACAGACAATTGAGTCTTCTTCTAGAATTCAGAGAAGAGCTTTATCATATGCTAGTGTCAAATTCTCCTTCGTGACTAATTTGAGATCCCTCACCAAATATCACTATTACAGACACATTCGTCCTAGGGGGAGGAGCCCTTTCCACATACTCTGAAATAAGCAGTACCTGGTCAAAAAGGGAGAGAAAATTACATATAACTTTGCAGGAACCCCGAGCAGCAAGACTGGCATGCCATAAACTAGTAGAGAAGTTAGAGTGACGGCAATTAGTCCTATTGCAAATGGATGGCAAAACAGCAACTGCATACATAAAATGGGAGGCACAAGATCAAGGAAGTTGTGCCTCAAAGAGGTAGATTTCTAGGCTTGGGTTATATGCAGGGCTCAAGTCCTGAGTTCCTGCACTTTTTTTCCCTAGGACTTGACCCCTGGTTATATGCCACAATGTGGATCTAAGAGCCCGGTTTGTTTTGGGCCACATAAATGAGATAGCAGATGCTCTATCTCTCCAGAGATAAACTCTATCAACAGTAACCCTTTCAGCCCAAAAAATCTCTGTGATCAATCAGGTGATCAACCTGAGAGAAAAAGACTTACTTGCCACAGAAACAACAGCACAGACACAAAAGTTTGTGATGTGAATTTCCTCCCTAAAAGCTTGGAGGATAGACACGCTATCCTTCCCTTGGAAGGAAATCTGCAATCCGTACGCTTTCCCACCTCAAATGTTAATGACTCAGACATGAAAGATGATACAGAAGAAGGGAGTATCCAACATTGCCTAGTCATGACTGTTACCCAGTATGACTGCCCAGGCTTTGGTTTCCCAAGCTTCACAAGATGGTGATGAAAAAAAAAAATGGAGGAATGACAATGGAGTGTTTTCAAGGCTCAAAAGACCTTCAGGCTCAGCTTCCACAGTTAAAGGGGAACTCTGGTGGAAACAAGTAGAAAACAAAAGTTTTCAAATCAACTGGTGCCTGAAAGTTAAAAAGATTTGTAAATCTTTTTGGATATGATGTTATACCGAACTATGTGCACTTCAGGTTAGCACCCCCCGTATGCACGTGTATGCTGTGATTGAGGTCCATTCATACTGGCTACCGTTACTGATTGATCTGTTCGCCGCTGGTGCTCAGCATTGCTGTTTCTACTCGTGATTCAATCAGATTTGTAAATGACTTCTATTAAAAAATCTTAATCCTTCCAGTACTTATTAGCTGCTGTATAAAACAGAGAAATTTGTGAATTTCTTTTCTGTCTGACAACAGTGCTCTGTGTCAGGAACTGTCCAGATCTGAATCATATCCCCATAGAAAATCTATCCAGCTCTGGAAAGTTCCTGACACGGACTGATGTGTCAGCAGAGAGCACTGTTGTCAGACAGAAAATAACTTCACAAATTTCTCTGTAATATTTCTGTAGTATACAGCAGCTGATAAGTACTGGAAGGGTTAATATATTTAAATAGAAGTAATTTACAAATCTGTTTAATGTTCTTGCACAAGTTGATTTGAAAAAAAAAAAAATTCCACCGGAGTTCCCCTTTAATGTGGATATCAGGCTTGATAAGTTATTGTCCTTTCTGGAGCTGATGTACCAGGCAAATTATCTGGACTCTTCTGATTTATGGTTGACACTAGAGTTTCTGACTATGAAGTTTCAATCGGGCATAGCTTTAAACACCCTTTGGGTTCAGCCTTGAACATTGTTTTCCCAGATTTGACAGCAAAGAGAATTGATCTGAGACTACTCATGGGTGCAGTAGCAGCCTGGCCTATATTCCCAATATATACATCCACATAGGATATAAATCCACTTTTAAAATTGTTGGGGCACATTTTGGAATCAGAATTATCCTTAATAATGACAGACATAAAGTGAGCATGACTATTGCCCTTAGCATTAGTGGCACGATTTATGGAACTCACCTTACATTATAACTGAACTGTGGCTTTCTTCAGCTCCCAAAGGATTTTATTTAATCCTTAGGGGAAATACAAAGACAGCAAATATAGATAACACCCCCACAGAGTGTGACCTAATGGAGGACTGTAATGTCTAGTCCTTATACCTGGTTAGAACAATACAAAAATGTCTGGAATTGCCGGCCCAACTAGACCAAGAGATTTTACCGTAAATTGTACGGCATGAAAACAAAACCTTCCAAAATTTGCAAAATTGCGGTTTTCTTTTTAATTTCCCCACACAAATAGTATTTTTTGGTTGTGCCATACATTTTATGGTAAAATGAGCGATGTCATTACAAAGGACAACTGGTCGCGCAAAAAACAAGCCCTCAAACTAGTCTGTGGATAAAAATATAAAAGAGTTACAATTTTTAGAGTGCGAGGACAAAAAAAAAAAAAAACTAAATGCAAAAATTTAATTAGCCTGGTCCTTAAGGTCAAAATGGACTTGGTCCTTAAAGGGGTACTCCGGTGGAAAATGTTCTTTTTTAAATCAACTGGTACCAGAAAGTTTAAATTTAAAGTTGTAAATTACTTCTATTGAAAAATCTTAATCCTTTCAGTACTTATTAGCTGCTGAATACTACAGAGGAAATTCTTTTCTTTTTGGGTCACAGAACTTTCTGCTGACATCACGAACACAGTGCTCTCTGCTGACATCTCTGTCCATTTTAAGAACTGTCCAGGGTAGGAGAAAATCCCCATAGCAAACATATGCTGCTCTGGACAGTTCTTAAAATGGACAGAAATGTCAGCAGAGAGCACTGTGCACTGTGTTCCAAAAATAAAAGAATTTCCTCTGTAGTGTTCAGCAGCTAATAAATACTGGAAGGATTAAGATTTTTTAAAAGAAGTAATTTACAAATCTGTTTAACTTTCTGGCACCAGTTGATTTAAAAAAAAAAAAAAAAGTTTTCCACCGGAGTACCCCTTTAACCTCTTAAGGACCCAGGACGTATGGGGACGTCCCCGCACCCTGGGCCTTAAGGACCCAGGACGTCCCCGTACGTCCTGGCGTTTTCCGGTCTCTGCCGCTCGCCGGGCAGAGATCGGAACTGGATGCCTGCTGAAATCCTTCAGCAGGCATCCAGGGCAAACGCCGAGGGGGGCCATGTAGGCCCCCCATGTCGGCGATCGCCGCAAATCGCAAGGGAAATCGCCCTTGCGATCTGCGGCGATACCGGGCTGATCGGGTCTCTGGGACCCGACCGCCCGGTAATTTCGCATGATCCCAGCTGTCACAGACAGCCAGGACCATGCTAACGTATAGGAGCGAGGTGGCAAGCCTGCCACCTCCTCCTATACCCTGCGATCTGTTGGTTAGTTAACCGACCAATCGCAGGAGGGGGGGGGGCGGTTACTTCCTCCCGTCCTGCCCGGCCCCTGAAAGTCGGGACAGGACGGGAGGAAGACCAGAGGACGCGGCGGGGGATGGGGGAGTGCTGGGGACCGGCCCCGGTACTTACCTCGTCCCTGAAGACCCGGATCCAGACGATGAAGATGGCGGCGGCGGCGACAGGTGAGTTCCTCTTCAGCCGCGGTCGGGCCCTTTACAGCAATGCACGTCGCCGTAAAGCGACATGCATTGCTGTAATAGGACCCTGTAAACTACAACTCCCAGCATGCCCAGACAGCCCTTGGCGTCCGGGCATGCTGGGAATTGCAGTTTTGCAACATCTGGAGGTCCACAGTTTTTGGACCACTGTGCCCTTCCAGATGTTGCAAAACTACACATCCTCAGCATGCCCTTACTGTCCAGGCATGCTGGGAGTTGTAGTGCTGTAACATCTGGCCCTTCAGATGTTGCAGAACTACAACTCCCAGCATGCCTGGACAGTTTTGGCATACTGGGGGTTGTGGTTTTGCAACATCTGGAAGGGCACAGATTGGGAACCACTGTATTAGTGGTCTGCAAACTAGTCCTCCAGATGTTGCAAAACTACAACTCCAAGCATGCTGGGAGTTGTAGTTCGGCAACATCTGGCTCTAAAGATGTTGCCGAACTACTACTCCCAGCATGCCTGAGAATGTTTGGGAGTAGTGGTTTTGCAACAGCTGGAGGCACACTGGTTGGGAAACATTGTTTCCTAACTCAGTGTTTCCCAACCCGTGTGCCTCCAGCTGTTGCAAAACCACAACTCCCAAACATTCTCAGGCATGCTGGGAGTAGTAGTTTTGCAACAGCTGAAGGTCCCCCCTGTGAATGTACAGGGTACATTCACATGGGCAGGCGGCTTACAGTGAGTATCGGGCTGCAAGTTTGCAATGCAGCAAATTTTGCGCGGCAGCTCAAACTCGCTGTAACCCCCCCGCCCGTGCGACTGTACCCTAAAAAAACTACACTACACTACCACAAAATAAAATAAAAAGTAAAAAACACTACATATACACATACCCCTACACAGCCCCCCTCCCTCCCCAATAAAAATGAAAAACGCCTGGTACGCCATTCTTTCCAAAATGGAGCCTCCAGCTGTTGCAAAACAACAACTCCCAGTATTGCCGGACAGCCGTTGACTGTCCAGGCATGCTGGGAGTTTTGCAACAGCTGGAGGCACCCTGTTTGGGAATCACTGGCGTAGAATACACCTATGTCCACTCCTATGCAAATCCCTAATTCAGGCATCAAATGCGCAGGGCGCTCTCACTTTGGAGCCCTGTCGTATTTCAAGGCAACAGTTTAGGGTCACATATGGGGTATCGCCGTACTCGGGAGAAATTGACTAACAAATCTTGGGGGTCTTTTTCTCCTTTCACCCCTTATGAAAAGGTGAAGTTGGGGTCTACACCAGCATGTTAGTGTAAAAAAAATAAACTTTTTACACTAACATGCTGGTGTTGCCCTATACTTTTCATTTTGACAAGAGGTAAAGGGGAAAAAAGCCCCCCAAAATTTGTAACGCAATTTCTCCCGAGTACGAAGATACCCCATATGTGGGTGCAAAGTGCTCTGGGGGAGCACAACAAGGCCCAGAAGGGAGAGTGCGCCATGTACATTTGAGGTGACTTGCACAGGGGTGGCTGATTGTTACAGCGGTTTTGACAAACGCAAAAAAAAAACACATGTGACCCCATTTCGGAAACTACACTCCTCACGGAATGTAATGAGGGGTGCAGTGAGAATTTACACCCCACTGGTGTCTGACAGATATTTGGAAGAGTGGGCTGTGCAAATTAAAAATGTTGTACAGCCCACTGTTCCAAAGATATGACAGACATCAGTGGGGGGTAAATGCTCACTTTACGCCTTCTTACGTTCCTCAAGGGGTCTAGTTTCCAAAATGGTATGCCATGTGGGGGTTATTTTGCTGTCCTGGCACCATATGGGCTTCCTAAATGCGGCATGCCCCCTGAGCAAAATTTGCTCTCAAAAAGCCAAATATGACTCCTTCTCTTCTGAGCATTGTAGTTCGCCCGTAGTGCACTTCAGGTCAACTTTTGGGGTACCTCCATACTCAGAAGAGATGTGGTTACAAATTTTGGGGGGTATTTTCTGCTATTAACCCTTGCAAAAATGTGAAATTTGGGGGGAAACACACCTTTTAGTGATTTTTTTTATTTATTTTTTTACGTATGCAAAAGTCGTGAAACCCCTGTGGGGTATTAAGGCTCACTTTATTTCTTGTTACGTTCCCCGAGGTGTCTAGTTTCCAAAATGGTATGCCATGTGTTTTTTTTTTTGCTGTCCTGGCACCATAGGGGCTTCCTAAATGCGACATGCCCCCAGAGCAAAATTTGCTCTCAAAAAGCCAAATATGACTCCTTCTCTTCTGAGCATTGTAGTTCACCCATAGTACACCTCAGGTCAACTTATGGGGTACCTTCATACTCAGAAGAGATGGGGTTACAATGTTTGTGGGGTATTTTCTGCTAATAACCCTTGCAAAAATGTGAAATTTGGGGGGAAACACACATTTTAGTGAAATTTATTTTTTTACATATGCAAAAGTCGTGAAACACCTGTGGGGTATTAAGGCTCACTTTATTCCTTGTTACGTACCTCAAGGGGTCTAGTTTCCAAAATGGTATGCCATGTGGGGGATTTTTGCTGTTCTGGCACCATAGGGGCTTCCTAAATGCAACATGCCCCCCAAAAACCATTTCAAAAAAACGTACTCTCCAAAATCCCCTTGTCGCTCCTTCGTTTCTGAGCCCTCTACTGCGCCCGCCGAACACTTTACATAGACATATGTGCTTACTCGAGAGAAATTGGGCTACAAATATAAGTATACATTTTCTCCTTTTTCCCCTTGTAAAAATTCAAAAATTGGGTCTACAAGAACATGCGAGTGTAAAAAATGGAGATTGTGAATTTTCTCCTTCACTTTGCTGTTATTCCTGTGAAACACCTAAAGGGTTAAAACGCGGACTGAATGTCATTTTGAATACTTTGGGGGGTGCAGTTTTTATAATGGGGTCATTTGTGGGGTATTTCTAAAATGAAGACACTTCAAATCCACTTCAAACCTGAACTGGTCCATGAAAAATTGTGAGTTTGGAAATTTTGTGAAAAATTGGAAAATTGCTGCTGAACTTTGAAGCCCTCTGATGTCTTCCAAAAGTAAAAACACGTCAATTTTATGATGCAAATATAAAGTAGACATATTGTATATGTGAATAAAAAAAAAATTATTTGGAATATCCATTTTCCTTACAAGCAGAGAGCTTCAAAGTTAGAAAAATGCAAAATTTTCAAATTTTTCATAAAATTTGGGGATTTTTCACCAAGAAAGGATGCAAGTTACCACAAAATGTTACCACTATGTTAAAGTAGAATATGTCACAAAAAAACAATCTCGGAATCAGAATGATAACTAAAAGCATTCCAGAGTTATTAATGTTTAAAGTGATAGTGGTCAGATGTGCAAAAAAAGGCCGGGTCCTGAGGTGTAAAATGGCTGGGTCCTTAAGGGGTTAAGGGGTTAAGCAGTTAGGTGGTCTTTTCATAGAACATTTGTTAAACATGTTTGGCACCTCTCAGGATAAGAATGCATACAGTTCATGAAAGCTACTACCAGGTGTGTGCTTATCTACCCATTAGCTGTTGCTGATCTATGACCTGCGAACTGAATTGCTCCAAGGAAAAGGGCAGCCACCCAGAAACAGTGCCCACCCGCTATCTAGAATGTTAGTGAACACATGTTGTCTTTGCTTTCAGGATCTTACAAGACTCAGAAGCAGACAACTCAAGAAGCATCCAATGACATCAAGAAAAAGATCTTCAAAGTTAATAGAGGCTTAAAGGGGTATTCCAGGAATTATTTTTATTTGACTATGCTACAGGGGCTGTAAAGTTAGTGTAGTTCATAATATATTGTCTGTACCTGTGTGTGACGGTTTTCTCACAATTCTTCTGTGATTTTCATCCCAATGTTTATTTTTATCAGCATACAATTTGACTGCTGTGTCGGAATTTTCCCAGCTTGCAATGCGGTCGAGACCTGACTCACTAGTCAGCTGATGACAGGGAGCCTGTCTGCTTCAATGGGTGGAGGGATCAATCTGCAACAAATGCAACAGTTGGAGGCACCCTGATTGAAAACCACAGGTCTGCAGCTCATTTATGTTTCAATGGGTGGGGTGGCTGATGTGTGGGAAGGAGGAAAATTGTATCATGGGATTTGTAGGCAAACAAGAAAACTGAAAACAGGAAATACAAGTTTACAGAAAGATAGCCACAGCGTTATGGTAATCTCACAACATAGCCATTAAGCCCAAGACAAGTGCAGATCCTTCCTAAGGATATCCATTACTGCCTGCCAGGTACGTACTAAAATCACCTTATGGTGGATAAGCCCTTTAAGTCACAACAAGAAAAGCACAGTCTTTGTAATCAATGTCTTCAGACAAAGGAGTTAACGATCGCATAGCCAAGTTTACAGATATACAGTTATATTGTTGGGAGTACAGTTTCAGAATTCCCAGTTGTCTACAGATCGAGAAGTTATCTATCAGATTGGTAAACTTGTTGATATTTGTCTGTTGGTGCAAAGGAAGGCACGGGATGTACAATATCACAAATAAATACATCATCAATTGTTTATACTGCCTTAAAAATTTTGGTAAAAATAAAATGTATTGAACTAAGTTTGAGACTTGAACCCTTGCTATTCATTTGTCCTATTCTGAGGGAGAACCCATACTAGTGTAGACTTACTCATGACTGCTGCTGTTACAGAGCACAACAAAGGTCACAATTCATTCCAAAGGGTCTACAGCAGACGCCTCTGGCACCCATCAGCTGTTGCTGGGTGGCTGACCTTTTCTGTTGAACAAATGCAGGTCATAGATTTGCCCTTGTCCCACTAGTCCATGCCTCTTTTATTACACTGGGCAACAAAGAATTCGCTTTTTTGACACATCTGGGTGTATCTTATAGATTTTTGGCTGCCAATCACAAAAATCACTTTTAATTTAACCTATAATATACCAATTCTGGTGTTTTTCTTGCTTTTGTCTATTAATATTTTACACACCTGATATGATGCCTTTTAAAGCTCAGGACTTGCACTCAGGGAAGGTTACAAAACGTTTGTAGAACTGATGCAGTTGAGGCACCACTAGGCTGGATAGACACTGATTGGAAAGCAGTGCACATTACATTTTTATTAGTTTGTTTGTATTTTATTGGAACTATTTCAAGCCATAGCATTGTCTAATATAAGGTACACTATAAGTAAGCCAGTTATAGACAGTTATTGAAAAAAATGTCACCCCAATGTTGGTACGAGTACATGCTTAAAGGGGTACTCCGCTCCTAGACATCTTATCCCCTAACCAAAGGCTAGGGGATAAGATGTCTTATCGTGGGGGAACCACCTCTGGGGACCCCCGAGATCCCCATTGCAGCAACATGACACCACAGCAGCCCGGGGCTAAGTTTTCTCTGAGGCTGATGACGGGCAGTGCAGGGGAAGGGGCATAGTGACATAGCCCTCTCGTGACATCACATCCACCCCCCTCAATGCAAGCCTATGGAAGGGGCGTCATGCCCCCTCCCATAGACTTGCATTGAGGGGGTGGGGCATGATGTCACAAGGGGGCGGGCTGTGAAATCACTGTGCCCCATCCCCTGCGCTGCCCGTCATCAGCCTCAGAGAAAACTTAGCTCCGGGCTGCTGTGATGTCATGTTGCTGCAAGGGGGATAGTGGGGGTCCCAAGCTGCGCCCCCCCCCCCCCCCCCCCCCCCCGCGATGAGACATCTTATCCCTATCCTTTGGACAGGGGATAAGATGTCTAGGGGCGGAGTACCCCTTTAAGCCTTAAAGATGCAGAATGATTGGACTTGTTAAGAAAACACATGAACTGTACTTTGGCAATACGATTGGTGATCAAGACAAGGTCTCAGAGGTACTCCGAAGGCAATGCCATTTGTTGTCCCAAAAATATGTAAAGAGTAAAAGGATCATGTGAAAGGCTGTTACTTCTGCTTGAGTTAATTTCCTGCATTCCCACTTCTCCAAAAATATTGGTGCAGTCAGTGACAAACATGGTGAAAGGTTTCACCAGGACATTGCTACAATGGAAAAACAGTGCCAAGGCTACTGGAAACTGTCGATGCTGGCTATGACTATTGTTGAACACTACAACAAAATGGAGAAAAAAGTGTTTGGAGCAAAACACTTTTAGCCCCATTTTTTATGCAATTAAACATGTTGTAGTCAATAAAACATAAAGGGAAACAATCATGAGATTTTACCATATATAAGTATTCTTCCTCACCATCCCCGGGAGATGTTCCTGTCCACAGGGATAGTGAGGATATGAAGTTAGTAAGTCCCATAAGTAATTCCCTGGTCAGATAGCTATACTTACCTAGTCCCATCTTCTCTAGCTGTAATTACACCCCTCAGCACGATTCACAGCCCCAACAGGTCCTGCGACATCACTCTGCTCTGCCTGCTTAGGGAGCAGAGCGGGGACACGGGCTGTCAATTACAGCCAGAATAGTCATAACTTGGTAAGTATAGCTCCCCGCCCAGGGGGCTACTTATGAGACTGGAGGGGGAAACGTCCACAGCCACCCTTCTGTCCAGGCTTCTGCTTACCTCTTGATAAAAGCAAATCAGGATGGCTTGACAACTTCTGTCTTTAGTAAAAACATTCTGGCTATCACTATTTTCCCACAATGGGGGAATCAGACTTCCATAAAAAGGGTATCAATGGAAAAGATTTATTAACCCCTTAAGGGCACAGCCCATTATGACCTTAAAGGGGTACTCCACTGGAAAACATTTTTTTTCAACTCAACTGATGACAGAAAGTTAAACAGATTTGTAAATTACTACTATTAAAAATTCGTACTTATAAGTTTTTGTATGCTCCACAGGAAATTCTTTTCTTTTTTACTTTCCTTTCTGCCTGACCACAGTGCTCTCTGCTGACACCTCTGTCCATGTCAGGAACTGTCCAGAGCAGGATAGGTTTGCTATGGGGATTTTCTCCTACTCTGGACAGTTCTTAAACTGGACAGAGGTGTCAGCAGAGAGCACTGTGGTCAGACAGAAAGGAAATTCAAAAAGAAAAGAACTTCTTGTGTAGCATACAGAGGTTTATAAGTACTAGAAGGATTAAGATTTTTTTTATAGAAGTAATTTACAAATCTGTTTAACTTTCTGGCACCAGTTGATTTAAAAATAATGTTTTCCAGCGGAGTACCCCTTTAAGGACCAGAGCATTTTTTGCACTTCTGACCACTGTCATTTTAAGTAATAATAACTCTGGGATGCTTTTCCTAATCATTCTGATTCCGAGATTCTTTCTTTGTGACATATTCTACTTTATTTTAGTGGTAAATTTTTGTTGATACTTACATCCTTTCTTGGTGAAAAAAAATCCAAAATTTCATGAAAATTTGAAAATTTAGCATTTTTCTAACGTTGAAGCTCTCTGCTTGTAAGGAAAATAGATATTCCAAATAAATTATATATTGATTCACATATAAAATATATCTACTTTATGTTTGCATCATAAAGTTGACATGTTTTTGCTTTTGGTAGACATCAGAGGGCTTCAAAGTTCACGAGCAATTTTAAAATTTTTCACAAAATTTTCAAAATCTGAATTTTTCAGGGACCAGTTCAGTTTTTAAGTGGATTTGAAGGGCCTCCACATTAGAAATACCCCATACCTTACCCCATTATAGAAACTGAACCCCTCAATGTATTTAAAATGACATTCAGAAAATGTGCTAAACCTTTAGATGTTTCACAGGAATAGCAGAAAAGTGAAGGAGAAAATTCTAAATCTTCATGTTCATGTTCTCGCATGTTCTTGTAGACCCAGTTTTTGAATTTTTATAGGGACAGGGGGAAATAGGAGAAAAAGCCCCCCAAAATGTGTAACCCAAATTCTCTTGAGTAAGGAAATACCTCATATGTGGATGTAAAGTGCTCTGTGGGTGCACTAGAGGGCTCAGAAGAGAAGGAACGACAATGGGATTTTGAAGAGCTAATTTTGCTGAAATGGTTTTTGGGAGGCATGTCGCATTAAGGGAGCCCCTATGGTGCCACAACAGCAAAAAAAAACAAAAAACACTTAGCATAGTATTTTGGAAACTACACCCCTCAAGGAATGCAACAAGTGGTACAGTGAGCCTTGACACCCCACATGTGTAATTTCTTTCCCAAATTTACAATTTTTACAAAGGGTAATGGGAGAAAATGGGCCACATTTTCGTAACCCCATTTCTTCGGAGTATGGAAATACCCCATGTGTGGACGTAAAATGCTCTGCGGGCGAACTTAAATGCTCAGAAGAGAAGGAGCGCCATGAGCTTTTGGAGAGAGAATTAGTTTGTAATGGAAGTCGGGGCCATGTACGTTTACAAAGCCCCCATGGTGCCAGGACAGTGGACCCGCCCAACATGTGACCCCATTTTGGAAACTACACCCCTAACAGAATTTAAAAAGGGGTGCAGTGAGCATTCATACCCCACTGGCGTTTGACAGATCTTTGAAACAGTGGGCTGTGCGAATGATACTGTACATTTTTCATTTTCACGGACCACTGTTCCAAAAATCTGTCAGACATCTGTGGGGCGTTAATGCTCACTGTACCCCTTGTGGGGGGTCCACTGTTCTGGCACCATGGGGGCTTTGTAAACACATGTGGCCGTCAATTCCAGACAAACTTTCTCTCCAAAAGCCCAATGGCGCTCCTTCTCTTCTGAGCATTGTAGTGCGCCCGCAGAGCACTTTACATCCACATATGAGGTATGTTTTTATTCAGAAGAAATGGGGTTACAAATTTTGGGGTGCTTTTTTTACCTATTTTCCCTTGTGAAAATGAAAAATTTGGGGTAACACCAGCATTTTATTCATTTACCCATCCAAATTTAAAAATGTAACGAAAATTCGTCAAACACCTGTGGAGTGTTAATGCTCACTATACCCCTTGTTATCTTCCAGTAGCGGTGTAGTTTCCAAAATGGGGTCACATGTGGGTATTTTTTTTTCTTTTATGTCAGAACCACTGTAAAATCAGCCACTACTGTGCAAATCACCAATTTAGGCCTTAAATGTACATAGTGCGCTCTTCCTCTTGAGCCTTGTGCGTCCGCAGAGCATTTTACGTCCACATATGCAGTATTTCTATACTCAGGAGAAATTGCGTTACTAATTTTGCTGGTCTTTTTTTTTCCTTTTACCTCTTGTGAAAATGAAAAGTATGGGGCAATACCAGCATGTTAGTGTAAATTTTTTTTTTTTTTTACACTAACAGGCTGGTCTAGACCCCAACTTTTACTTTTCATAAGGGGTAAAAGTAGAAAAAGCCTACCAAAATTTGTAACGCAATTTCTCCAGAGTACAGAAATACCCCATATGTGGCCCTAAACTGTTTACTTGAAATATGACAGGGCTCCGAAGTGAGAGAGCGCCATGCGCATTTGAGGCCTACATTTTTATAAGGGTGGACTCGGATTTGCATAGGGGTGGACTCGGATGCAAGCATTACAATTGCCTTTGCCACTAAAATTATTCTACGCCAGTGATTTCCAAACAGGGTGCCTCCAGCTGTTGCTAAACTCCCAGCATGTCTGGACAGTCAGTGGCTGTCCGGAAATGCTGGGAGTTGTTGTTTTGCAACAGCTGGAGGCTCCATTTTGGAAACACTGCCATACGAGATGATTTTTATTTTCATTGGGGGGGAAGGGGGGACAGTGTATGTGTGTGTATATGTAGTGTTTTATTCTTTATTTTGTGTTAGTGTAGTGTAGTGTTTTTAGGGTACATTCACACAGGCGGGGGTTTACGGTGAGTTTCCTGTTAGGAGTTTGAGCTGCAGCGGAAACTTGAAGCAGGAAACTCACTGTAGACCCGCCCGTGTGAATGTACCCTGTACTTTCACATGGGGGGGGGGGGTGTTTGCAAACCTCCAGCTGTTGCAAAACTAGAACTCCCAGCATGTACTGATTGCTGAAGGGCAGACCGTGCATGCTGTGAGTTTTACTTTCTGTTACCTAACTCAGTATTTTCCAACCAGTGTGCCCCCAGCTGTTGCAAAACAACAACTCCCAGCATGTAATGATCGCCGAAGGGCATGCTGGGAGATGTAGTTCTGCAACAGCTGGAGGTACGCAACTACAACTCTCAGCATGTTGAGACAGCCATTTGCTGTTCTTTCATGCTGGGAGTTGTAGTTTTGCAAGATTTAGAGGGCCACGGTTTAGAAACCATCGCACAGTGATCTCCAAACTGTTGCCCTCCAGATGTTGCAAAACTACAAATCCCAGCATACCCAGACAGCAAACTGTTGTGTGGGCATGCTGGGAGTTGTAGTTTTGCAAGATTTAGAGGGCCACAGTTTAGAGACTACTGCACAAAAGTCTCCAAAAGGTAGCTCTCCAAATAGTACAAATCCCAGAATGCCCAAACAGCTAAGGAGTTGTAGTTTTGCAACATCTGTACGGCTACAGTTTAGAGACCACTGTATAGTGGTCTCCAAACTGTAGCCCTCCAGATGTTGCTAGACAACAACTCACCGGCTTCCATAGTCAGCAGGATCGCCACACCAGGGAGAGGATCACCGCCCGGCGCCGGTCCCAGCACAGTTCTCCCTCTCTGCCCAAACTACCATGGGTGGGCAGAGCGGGGGAACCAAACTTTAAACCCCCCTGCCCCCGATCTGCTATTGGTCGGTCGCTTCTGACCGACCAATAGCAGGTATAGAAGGGGTGGCACCCCTGCCACCTCACTTCTATCCCTTCAGGGGAATCGGAGGGGTCTTGGACAGCCGAAATCACCCTTTTTTTCCAGGTCGCCGGGTCACTGGAGACCCATATGACCCAGAATTGCCGCAGATCGCCGGTCTGAATTGACTCTGGACCCTCCTAGGCATTGGCATAAGATGCCTGCTGAACAATTTCAGCAGGCATCCTGGTCCAGACCCCACCCGGCGAGCGGTGGGGAAAGGAATTCCCATGGGCTTACAGGTATGCCCTGGGTCCTCAAGTCCCAGGGAGGTAGGGTGTACCTGTACGCCATGTGTCCTAGACGGGTTAAGCGATACAACCGTTGCAAAAAAAAATGTATCTATGCTAGTTATGAGTTGGAGTAAAGTTAGACATCTTATAGGGGATAAGATGTCAGATAAGATGTCTGATCTCCCTTAGGCACCCGGCGTTCGTTGAGAATGCCCGCTGTAGCTCTGGAGGCTCGTGACTTCAATGCCACGCCCCTTGTGACATCAAAGCCATGCCCCTCAATGCAAGTTTATGGGAGGGGGCGTGGCAGGGGGTTGCGCCCCCATGGGGCGTTGTCATGATGTCACAAGCCTTTGGCGCTGCATCGCTAGTAATCTGGCACGCAGCAAAGTCCTCTCCTTGCACTGGATGACTGAGGTGCTGCAGCAGAGATCGCGGGGGGATCCCAGCAGCGGGCCCCCTCGCCATCCACCTTTGGATAGGGGATAAGGTGTCTAGAGGCAGAATATCCCTTTACACTATATTGTATGCCTATTTTGGGGGGGAAAATTTATAAATCTGCCAGGTCAACCTCTTTCTCTTTATTAAAAAGTGTCGAGTGAGTTGCAAAAACATTAAAAAGCTGCAAAATTTTGTGAAAATTCTCATTGTACAAACAGTTGCAAATTCTGTATGCTAGTTATCTTGGATACAGAGGTTGATAAGTTCTGCCAGTTGATCTTTAGACTAGCCCTTTTTTATTTGATGTTGTTTATCTATTTAGTTTGAATATGTGTTTTATAGTTTTTCTATGTTGGCCACATTTGATTCTTTGAATCAATAGTAGCTATATAATAGTCTTTGACTACTTCATATCAGCACCCCTCCCCTGAGGAAGCTGGTGGTGCAAAACACATGTAATAATAAAGATTTTTAAAATAACCCTGTATTCTTTGTACAGGAAATAATGATGTAGTTGTTTATTATTATAGGTGCTGTTCTTGTATAGACATATATATATATATATATATATATATATATATATATATATATATATATATATCTAGGAAGGATGCCGCAGCACACGAAGGGTTCAAGTGCAAAAACAGTGGCTTATTCCATGGTAATGCAAGCTAGCAACGTTTCAGCTGCCAGTGCAGCCTTTTTCAAGCAACAAACTAGTGACCATACAAAGTATTTATGTGTAAATGAACAAGCAAATCAATCAAACATGTGATAAATCAATTAGTGCAAATAAAGAATAAAATGTGAATTTAAGATATAGGGTAATTCAAACCACTATAATGTAAACATTGCACAAGTGCCCAGTAGTGGATTAAAATCAGTGTACATATGAAAAGACTGCTACATACAGTATAGAAGTACATTGCATCATAAATTATTACAAAAACCTCCATGTGTATCCAATGATTCATAATGAGGGGCGGGAGCAAGGTGGTCACACTCACCCGGCTCGTCTCCATGTGAAAAATCGCCGTTGCTGTGAGTAACAGCAGGGCTACGGTGTATGTGTTGCAGTCCAGCGTGCACAGAACGCCGAGAGCGGCCACATGACCTCCCAACTTCACCTGCCTCAGGTGTCACGTGACCGCTCCCCCGTCCGCGCACGCACACTGCAAGCATTGAGTGTATACTGCCATGGTGAGTAAGGAAAAGCCGGGCAGCCTGATCTCAAAATCCGGAATCCGCCTCAATGAGACGCAAATCTGACCGCGAGTGACAGGTGCACAGTCTGAATATGTATCTAAAGTATATAGGGGTATAGTGAATGAAAAAAAAGACCGGGCAGTCCGACATCACGGTCTCGAATGTGTCTGTACAAGGGCACTAATCGGGACACAAATGGCAGGTGCGCGGTTCGAATTTGTATATTTGTGAGGTTTTTGTAATAATTTATGATGCAATGTACTTCTATACTGTATGTAGCAGTCTTTTCATATGTACACTGATTTTAATCCACTACTGGGCACTTGTGCAATATTTACATTATAGTGGTTTGAAGGACCCTATATCTTAAATTCACTTTTTATACTTTATTTGCACTAATTGATTTATCCCGTTTGATTGATTTGTTTGTTCATTTACATATAAATACTTTGTATGGTCACTAGTTTGTTGCTTGAAAAAGGCTGCACTGGCAGCTGAAATGTTGCTAGCTTGTATTACCATGGAATAAACCACTGTTTTTGCACTTGAACCCTTTGTGTGCTGCGGCATCCTTCCTAGATGTCTGACTTGCCTTGACCGAGGCTCCACCTGCCGCCTGCACCACCATTACGTTGCTACAGGACGTGCTGCTCTATCTTGCTTGTGTTATATATATATATATATATATATATATATATATATATATATATATATATAATATATTACAAATGTGTATTAATGTGCATAAAGAAGCCAAGGAAAGATGGAAAAATCTCCAAAAGGCATCAAATTATAGATTAGACATTCTTATAATATGTCAACAAAAGTTAGATTTTATTTCCATCATTTACTCTTTCAAAATAACAGAAAACAAAAAAATGGCATCTGCAAAAGTTTGGGCACCCTGCAGAATTTATAGCATGCACTGCCCCCTTTGCAAAGCTGAGACCTGCCAGTGTCATGGATTGTTCTCAATCATCATCTGGGAAGACCAGGTGATGTCAATCTCAAAGGTTTTAAATGCCCAGACTCATCTGACCTTGCCCCAACAATCAGCACCATGGGTTCTTCAAAGCAGTTATCTAGAAATCTGAAACTGAACATAGTTAACGCTCACAAAGCTGGAGAAGGTTATAAGAAGATAGAAAAACATTTTCAGATGTCAATATCCTGTTCGGAATGTAATGCGTTTTGGAAACAAGTTCTGTGGACCGATGAGGTTAAAATTTAACTTTTTGGCCGGAATGAGGAAAGGTACGTTTGGAGAACAGAATTTAATGAAAAGAATCTCTGTCCAACTGTTAAGCATGGGTGTGGATCAATTATGCTTTGGTGTTGTATTGCAGCCAGTGGCAAAGGGAACAACTCACGAGTAGAAGGAAGAATGGATTCAATAAACTGTCAGCAAATTTTGCATGCTAACTTGATGTCATCTGTGAAAAAGCTGAAGTTAAAGAGAGGATGGCTTCTATAAATGGATAATGATCCTAAACACCCCTCGAAATCAACGGGGGATTACTTCAAGAGGCGTGAACTGAAGGTTTTGCCATGTCCTTCACAATCTCCTAACCTCAACATAATTGAAAATCTATGGATAGATCTTAAAAGAGCAGTGCGTGACAGACAGCCTAGAAATCTCAAAAAACTGGAAGACTTTTGTAAGGAAGAATGGGCAAAGATACCTCAAACAAGAATTGAAAGACTCTTGGCTGGCTACAAAAAGCACTTACAAGCTGTGATACTTGCCAAAAGGGGCAGTACAAGATACTAACTCTGAAGGGTGCCCAAACTTTTGCAGACGCCATTTGTTTATTTCTGTTATTTTGAAAGTGTAAATGATGGAAATAAAATCTAACTTTTGTTGACATACTATAAGAATATGAAACAACTTACAATTGCGTGGTCTGCAATGGCAAGAGATACTCAACCCCAAGTGCAGTTGTGCACCTATACTGGGGTGGAGCTCCTGCACTTGTGGTCCGTTGCTATGGGCGATCCCCAATATGAAAATATGCATACAATGGAGGATGCCTGCAAACGGTCACAAGTACCACAAAGGCATCCTACCCATGATAAACGTGTGGATGCATGAAATTTAAACATTAGACAAATTCACCGATGTGGTCTAAAATAGCAGATGATCCTCAACCCCAAGTGCAGTTGTGCACTGTAAGCTGGGGTAGAGGTCCTGCATTTATGGACCACAATATAGGTTCACTACTGTGGTAGATGTAACAATGACATTAACTAACCCTCAAATCTGATGTTAAAATTGAGACATTAGCCAGTATATCCTTATATTAAGGACATACCTGAGCCCGCACACCAACGCCAAGGTTTCTCAGATGGTACGGATCCTAACAACTAACCTACCTGTGCATGATAGGCAAAACCAGGAACCAAATTACAGCAGTATTTGGCCTAGGCTTCCCGTACCATCTGAGAAACCTTGGCGTTAATCTGTAATTTGATGCCTTTGGAGATTTTTCCATCTTTCCTTGGCTTCTTTATGCACATTAATACAAATTTTTACCTGGGGTGCCCAAACTTTTGATCCCCACTGTATATATATAAAGCGACCGCAGCACACTAGAGTATCAAAAGTAATAGGTAGGTTTTATCCCATGGACAGGCAAGTACGACGTTTCCGTGTTCTCACAACACCATTCTCAAGCCAAATACTAGTAATCACATCAAGGTATATAAAGGATATAACATCTTTAAAAATAATTACAATTAATCAAGACATAATATACATAAAGCCATGAGGTGCAAATGCAAAAATAGCAGTGAGGTTAAAAACAAATCCATGTAGATACAGTACAAGGATGTAAAGGAGAGTGGAAATACAGAATTGATACGCAATACGTCAGCTAATAAAATATTAACGGGCAGGGAGGGTATGTGGCGTGACTCACTGAGTTTCTCATCCATGTTAGCGTGGGGTGCTATGCATAGCAGCTACGCCGCTGTGTATCTATTACATCAGATGAGTTTGGACCAATCACGGGCCGAGATGCGGCAAACATGTGACTGGTGACCATAAAGTCACCTGATTGGGGGAGCTACAATGTGGTGCACATGCGCCATACCAAGACTGGGTTCTCAATCGGCCATCTTAGAATAGGGAACTCAACATATAATTAAAGAAATATAAACTGACTTAAGTGTTGTTACTAAGTACAGAATCACATCCACTAATGGTCAACAATGCAGTAAGTATATAGGAAATATCGTTATTGCTATCTTGCGACCAGCACATCCGTCCTATTTGCAATCATACATGGCACATCGTTTGCCCCACCCACCAGAGGTAGCCCAGTCTGTACTGAGTCCTAGAACTGGGATTCGGACAGGCTCACCCATGCAGTGGCCAGAGGCTAAGTCAGTCCTGGACCGCTACGATGGGGGGACCAATGGTATATGGGTTTCCACACTTGTGAATGGGAATGCCTCACTTCCATAGCAAACAGGGGTTTACTATTGTTACAGTGTCCTAACCGGCAGTAAAATGACTAAATAAAAATAGCAATACTAATAAGGGAAAAATAAACTAATATATAAAAATAAAAATAATACAATAATGATAATAAAAATAGGAGAAAAAAGGGGAAATTGATTGGACCAACCCATCTGATACAAAGTTAATAATGTGAACAACAAATATATCACTGTGCAATTAATCTAGTATAAAGTATAAAATTACAGAAAAATATATGTGGAAAGGACAGATCTTTGGATATTCCCCCTGGCCCGACAGTAACCCTGTAAAAAAAGTAAAAAATGTAAATGAGTCAAGATCAATAGATAGATCACTACATTATATACATACTCTGAGTTACGGCATCATATGTATACATACTGTATATATATATATATATATATATATATATATATATATATATATACATATACATATATATATATATATATATAAAACTTTTTTAATTGTATTGTTCTAATTTTATTAAAATGGTCTACCCTTGAGATAGGCAATCCATATTAGAATGGTGGGGGTCTGACTCTGAAACTCTCGCACAAAGCAGTGTCTGGTAAGCAAAGAGAGTCCTTTAATCCTATACCATTCTCACTTATAGGGGTATTCTAGGCAAAAACTTTTTTTTTTATATATATCAACTGTCTCCGGAAAGTTAAACAGATTTGTAAATTACTTCTATTAAAAAATATTAATCCTTGCAATAGTTATTAGCTTCTGAAGTTTTCTGTCTAACTGCTCAATGATGATGTCACATCCCGGGAGCTGTGCATGATGGGAGAATATCCCCATAGGAACTGCACAGCTCCCGGGACGTGAGTCATCAGAAAGCAGTTAGACAGAAAAAAACAACTCAACTTCAGAAGCTAATAACTATTGCAAGGATTAATATTTTTTAATCGAAGTATTTTACAAATCTGAATTCAGGTAGAAAACAGACATGGTGCACATCTACAATCTTGTATAATGATCTAATTGCTTCTCAGCATAATTTCAAAAACGAACAGGTTGTTAGTATATACGTTTTGATCAAAAAGTACAAAGCCCACTCGCCACGTCAAGGCCACCTATTTAGAGTGGGTCCCTAACGTCCCTAGCATAAAATGGCGTAGCACTGGGCGGCGACCACCACCTCCGTGACACCAGTGCCCACAGAGGGAACGACCCACCGGCAGAGCGGCCCCAACGCCACTCAAACCAGTCCATGGGTCGCACCTCCCCGCAGACACGGCACCATGGCAGCAACAGACGTTGCACAGCACCACACCAGTGTGAACAGGGATGTAAAAGCTCACTTACCATGCTCTCCTAGCCAGATTGGGAGGCTGCCAGGAAAGAAATGGCCCATGTGTAGCTAACTACTACTTATATAGGGTTGGGCTGAGGGGGTGGGGAAGAGTACAGAATACATGTTCAAACAAAAAAAAGAGAGTATAGAAAACACAATGTGAATTCAGGTAGAAAACAGACATGGTGCACATCTACAATCTTGCACAATGATCTAATTGCTTCTCAGCATAATTTCAATAACTAACAGGTTGTTAGTATATATGTTTTGATCAAAAAGTACAAAGCCCACTCGCCACGTCAAGGCCACCTACTTAGAGTGGGTCCCTAATGTCCCTAGCATAAAATGGCGTAGCACTGGGCGGCAACCACCACCTCCGCGACACCAGTGCCCACAGGGGGAACGACCCCTCAGCCCAACCCTATATAAGTAGTAGTTAGCTACACATGGGCCTTTTCTTTCCTGGCAGCCTCCCAGTCTGGCTAGGAGAGCATGGTAAGTGAGCTGTAACATCCTGTTCACACTGGTGTGGTGCTGTGCAACGTCTGTTGCTGCCATGGTGCCGTGTCTGCGGGGAGGTGCGACCCATGGACTGGTTTGAGTGCCATTGGGGCCGCTCTGCCAGTGGGTCGTTCCCCCTGTGGGCACTGGTGTCGCGGCGGGGGTGGTCGCCGCTCAGTGCTACGCCATTTTATGCTAGGGACGTTAGGGGCCCACTCTAAATAGGTGGCCTTGACGTGGCGAGTGGGCTTTGTACTTTTTGATCAAGACGTATATACTAACTACCGGTTAGTTTTTGAAATTATGCTGAGAAGCAATTAGATCATTGTGCAAGATTGTAGATGTGCACCATGTCTGTTTTCTACCTGAATTAATTTACAAATCTGTTTAACTTTCCGGAGCCAGTTGATATATAAAAAAAAAGTTTTGGCCTGGAATACCCCTTTAAGAATAGGAGCCCAATATTGGAATTTCCAAGACATCTTACATATATTTATTTCAGATAACCCACAGAAACATTTACAGAAATAGCTATTAATGTTTTGCTCCCCACACCATGCAAAGAAGACAATATATATAATATTAGTACAAAAGCAAAGTTTATATACAATGTTCCAAACACCTGTTGCTTAAATTGAGATTAATGTATAGAGTAATTTTAGAAAATGTTCCTGTATATTGAAGTAACTGTAATGTCCTCTTAGTATAGAAGTTCTGTGAAATCTTTAAGAGTTGAATGACAAGTTAGTGGTGTGATTGAAGAAAGGACGCAATTGCAAACAGCAAAATGACATCTCAGCCTCAGTAAAAAGCATCACGCTGTTTCCAAATGGAAAATACTCTTAAAATTTCATTATCACAATGCCCAGCTACTCACTTGTGCTTATTTCTATAGTGGAGGAGAAAGCATTTAAAATGACAAAAATATATATTTTTCAGTCTTCTAAACTTTTACAATTTATGGAGATCATCTAAAGATCATAAACATGTCATAAGTATGACAACAATTCTCATTCTGAGATCCCTAATGTACTTTATCACCATTACAAACTCATTATAAAAAATAAAACTGTGCATATGGAGTATGAAGATAAGAAGCTTAAAAAAAAGGAATAAATTGTCATGGAAATAAATTAATCTTTAGGATTGCCTACCACCAGTCCATTTACATGAGGTCAGTATAAAAATATAAAAACATCTGTAAGTAAGAGTAGAGTGGATGGCAGCAAACAATTTCCTCGTTACATAACTATTGGCTACACAGGAAAAAGACATATTTTTAAAGGGGTACTCCACTGGAAAACATTTTTATTTTTAAATCAACTGGTGCCAGAAAGTTAAACAGATTTGTAAATGACTTCTATTAACCCCTTAACAACACATGACGTAAATGTACGTCTTGGTGAGGTGGTACTGTAACACTCACGTTTCTGAAGACAGGAACTCCGGTGTATGTGGATCCGCTGGACCTGTGTGGCAGATGACTCGGACCGTACCAGGGAGCGGAGTCTAAGGTGCCGCTGGTCTTCACCAGAGCCCGCCGCAAAGCAGGATGGGCTTGCTGCTGCTGGCGACACCCAGGTCGCTACCCCTGGCACGGCTCGACCACACAGACGGCTGAGGAGATGCGAAGGAACAGGAGGGATGAGACAACTCATAGTCAGGATAGCAGTAGGTCAGGGAAGGCGGCACAGTAGCGTAGTCGGGACGTAGCAGGAGTTCAGTTCTCTGCTGACACCTCTGTCCATTTTAGGAACTGTCCAGAGCAGGATAAGTTGTCTATGGGGATTCATTCCTACTCTGGACAGTTCCTAAAATGAAAAAAGAAATAGAAGAGCGCTCCATAGCGTAAGATCTCTAATGTAAGGTTCAAACTAGTGTAGTGAGGAACTCTTACCAGAGGCAGTTGTGGGAACTGGTCATCACGTTGTGCGAAATGCAACATGTTTCACCACACTTGAGCGGCTTCTTCAGGCATGCCTGTATAGTGGTCTTCAAACTGGCCCTCCAGAAGTTGCTAGGCAACATTGCCGCCACCACCAGCACACCACCAGGGGCCTGCCGCCGCCGCATCAGGGACCTCCCGCCGCTCATAGTAAGGGACCTCTGCCGGACTACCGTGGGTGGAACAGAGCGGGGTAACCGAACTTTAATGCTCCCATCCCAGATCTGCTATATTCAGTCACTTTTGACCAATCAATAGCAGGGATAGGAGGGGTGGCACCCCTGCCCCCTCACTCCTATCCCTTCAGGGGGGATCGGGGGTGTCTTGGGCAGCCCCAATCCCTCTTATTTTCCTGGTCTCCGGAGACCCCTATGACCCAGAATGGCCGGTCTGAATTGTCTTAGGATCCCGCCAGGCATTGTCACAGGATGCCTGCTGAATGGTTTAAGCAGGCATCTCGGCCCTGGGTCCTTAAGGACTGTTGATGCAGGGCGTCCTGAGTCCCCAAGTGGTTAATCACCATTTAGTGTGGTCCAGGCTCCAGGGCATCTAAGATGGTGGCTCCACATGTCAGGACATGGGGCAAGGAACACTGGGAAGGCAGGAACACGGAAAGGCAGGATGACCCTGAATCACATACAGCATGCAGCCTATTAGCAGCCAGCCATCCCTGTGATGTCACAGCCCTATATAACCGTCAGCCATCTTGCGGCCAGTCACTTCAGCATTCTATTGCAGAGAGAGAGGGACAGAGAGCAGTGTGTTGCACAGAAAAGCATTTTTACAGCAGTGATTCACCTCAAGGCCAAATCCAGCCTAGAAGCACTGATAGGAAATGGAGAGAGATTGAGAGAGAAAGTGCAATTTTGGGTGTATTATAGCAGCGATTCACCTCAAGGCCAAATCCAGCCTAGAAGCACTTATAGGGAAGGGAGAAAGATTGAGAGAGAGAGTGCAATCTTGGGTGTATTATAGCAGCGATTCACCTCAAGGCCAAATCCAGCCTAGAAGCACTGATAGGGAAGGGAGGGAGATTGAGAGAGAAAGTGCAATTGTGGGTGTAGTACACAGCGACTGTGTGCTGCAGCATTGACGTTTACAACAACTGAAAAGCTAATAGTAGCCAGCCAGTTAGGGTGAGCAGAGCACTAAAATCCATAATCACCTGCTATTAAAGCCTAATACAAGTTGCGTAGCGGAGCGTATTGTCCTCTATTAGGTGTAACCTGTGCGTACATAGGTGGTGTACCATTTTGTTCCTGTTAAAGTCTTAAGGGCCTAGATACTTTGAAAGGCCAGCCAAAAGTACACACCTGCTGCTGTTCTAGACAAATACTGTTTTAAGCATAGTGGAGCGTATTGTACTCCCCTCATAAGTACATACCACGTACGTACATCTACGTGGTGAACCATTTTGTTCCTGTTATAGTCCTAAGGGCCTAGCTAATGTGAAAGGCCAGCAAAAGTACACACCTGCTGGTGATGTAGACAAATTCTGTTTTAAGCGTAGTGGAGCATATTGTCCTACCCTCATATACGCACTAATTATGTCAGGCAATGAAGTGCCAGAACATTCACAGAGGAGGGGCAGAGGCCTAAATTCATCAGGCGCCGGCAGAGGTCGCAGCAGACTAGGGCAAAGTGGCAGCAGGAGTCGCAGCGAGAGGCCTGAGCTCCCAGTATCAACTAGCAGTCGTGTCTCAACTAGAAACCCATCTGACGTCATCGATTGGTTAACAAGGTCATACACTTCATCACAAGTGACATCTGACACCCCCAGTGCACAGTCAGTGGGTTCCTCAGGCACAACCCTCAGTTGGAATGGCCAAGTAGCAGTCCCTGTCCTCCCATTGCCTCTGTCCTATGCTGTTTCCTTCCCCACAAAAGTATCACATGCTGTTGGTTCAGCTCCACTATTTAGTGAGGACGATCTACTAGAGGATAGTCAGCAAGAAGTGGATGTGGAGAGTGATGTGGGAGGTGGTGTTGCGAGCGTTCATGCTCCTGAAGCAGACACTGTTGAGGAACCTGAGGAGGACATCAGTGACAAGCAGACACAACTCGATGATGATGAAGCCGATCGCACTTGGGAGCTGGTTGCAGAAGGGGCTTCATCATTATCAGGAGAAGAAGGTTGCAGGTTGCCGGTGAGGCAGCAGCTGGGCCAGCAAGGTGGTAGCATGGTTGTCAGTCAGCATTCTGGCAGAAGTGGAAAGTCTGGAGCCAAACATGCCCGAGGAAGACCACCTGCTTCAAAGCAGCCTACCTTCCCAGGAGGTAGTGGAACAGAGGATCCTGGAATCGGCAGCAGTAGCAGTCAATCAGTGCGGACTGTGGGTGGGAAAATCAGCTACTCGGCGGTGTGGCAGTTCTTCATCAAGCACTCGGAGGATGTTAACCTGGCCACATGCAAGATGTGTCAGCAGAAGGTGAAGCGCGGCCAGGGTTCCAATGTTGGCACCATGGCCCTGCGTCAACATATGCAGCGTCACCATAAAGCGGCCTGGGAGAACCATGGCTCTGATGCGGATGACCAGACTGCTGCAACACCCAGTGACACCCTGCTCCCTGTTTCAGCCAACCAAGGCTCCACCACCTCAGCCAAAGGGAGCTGTGTGTTATACCCTCCTTCAGTCGCTCCAAATGCTCCTCCTCCTACAGTGAGGATCAAATGTTGGGTACAAAAATTTGTATTAATGTGCATAAAGAAGCCAAGGAAAGATGGAAAAATCTCCAAAAGGCATCCAATTAAAGATTAGACATTCTTACAATATGTCAACAAAAATTCGATTTTATTTCCATCATTTACACTTTGAAAATAACAGAACACAAAAAAATTGTGTCTGCAAAAGTTTGGGCACCCTGCAGAATTTATAGCATGTACTGCCCCATTTGCAAAGCTGAGACCTGCTAATGTCATGGATTGTACTCAATCATCATCTGGGAAGACCAGGTGATGTCAATCAAAAAGGTTTTAAAAGCCCAGACATATCTGACCTTGCCCCAACAATGAGCACCATGGGTTCTTCTAAGCAGTTGTCTAGAAATCTGAAACTGAAAATAGTTGACGCTCACAAAGCTGGAGAAGGCTGTAAGAAGATAGCAAAACATATTCAGATGTCAATATCATCTGTTCGGAATGTAATTAAGAAATGGCAGTCATCAGGAACAGTGGAAGTAAAAGCAAGATCTGGAAGACCAAGAAAAATATCAGACAGAACAGCTCGCAGGATGGTGAGAAAAACAATTCAAAACCCACGTTTTACTGCACAATCCCGCCAGAAAGATCTGGCAGACACTGGAGTTGTGGTACATTATTCCACTATAAAGAGATACTTGTGCAAATACAGTGGGGATCAAAATTTGGGCACCTCAGGTAAAAAAAATTATTAAGGTGCATAAAGAAGCCAAGGAAAGATGGAAAAATCTCCTAAAGGCATCAAATTATAGATTAGACATTCTTATAATATGTTAACAAAAGTAAGATTTTATTTCCATCATTTACACTTTCAAAATAACAGAAAAAAAATGGCACCTGCAAAAGCTTGGGAACCCTGCAGAGTTAATATTTTGTACTGTGCCCTTTGGCAAGTATCACAGCTTGTAAACGCTATTTGTAGCCAGCCAAGAGTCTTTCAATTCTTGTTTGAGGTATCTTCGCCCATTCTTTCTTACAAAAGTCTTCCAGTTATTTGAGATTTCTGGCTGTCTGTCACGCACTGCTCTTTTAAGGTCTATCCATAGATTTTCAATTATGTTGAGGTCAGGAGATTGTGAAGGCCATGGCAAAACTTTCAGTTTACGCCTCTTGATGTAATCCCCCGTGGATTTTGAGGTGTGTTCAGGATCATTATCCATTTATAGAAGCCATCCTCTCTTTAACTTCAGCTTTTTCACAGATGGCATCAAGTTAGCATCCAAAATTTGTTGAAATTTTATTGAATCCATTTTTCCTTCTACTCATGAGATGTTCCCTTTGCCACTGGCGGCAATACAACCCCAAAGCATGATTGATCCACCCCCATGCTTAACAGTTGGACAGAGGTTCTTTTCATTAAATTCAGTTCCCTTCTTCTCCAAATGTACCTTTTTCCGGCCAAAAGGTTCAATTTTAACCTCATTGGTCCACAGAACTTGTTCCCAAAATGCATAAGGCTTGTCTATATGTTCATTTGCAAAGTTCAAATGCAATTTTTTGTAGTGAGGATGTAGAAGAGGTTTTTTTCTGATGACTCTTCCATGAAGACCATATTTGTACAAGTATCTCTTTATAGTGGAATAGTGTACCACAACTCCAGTGTCTGCCAGATCTTTCTGGGGGGGATTGTGCAGTAAAACGTGGGTTTTTCTCACATTCCTGCGAACTGTTCTGTCTGATATTTTTCTTGGTCTTCCAGATCTTGCTTTTACTTCCACTGTTCCTGATGACTGCCATTTCTTAATTACGTTCCGAACAGAGGATATTGACATCTGAAAACATTTTGCTATCTTCTTATAGCCTTCTCCAGCTTTGTGACATCAACTATTTTCAGTTTCAGATTTCAAGACAACTGCTTAGAAGAACCCATGGTGCTGATTGTTGGGGCAAGGTCAGTTGAGTCTGGGCATTTAAAACCTTTGTGATTGACATCACCTGGTCTTCCCAGAAGATGATTGAGAGCAATCCATGACACTGGCAGGTCTCAGCTTTGCAAAGGGGGCAATGCATGCTATAAATTCTGCAGGGTGCCCAAACTTTTGCAGATGCCATTTTTTTGTTTTCTGTTATTTTGAAAGTGTAAATGATGGAAATAAAATCTAACTTTTGTTGACATATTATAAGAATGTCTAATCTGTAATTTGATGCCTTTTGGAGATTTTTCCATGTTTCCTTGGCTTCTTTATGCACATTAATACAAATTTTTACCTGGGGTGCCGAAACTTTTGATCCACACTGTACGTCAGTCATTCCGCCAGCAATCCATCGAAAAAGCCATGTCCAAGAGACAACAGTATGCGCCCACTCATCCAACGGCGCAGAAGCTGAATGTGCTCCTGTCCAAGTTGCTGGTGCTGCAGTCCCTCTCTTTTCAAGTGGTGGACTCTGCACCTTTCAGAGAACTGATGGCTTGTGCCGAGCAAAGGGGGAGAGTCCCATGACCTAATTTCTTTGCGAAAAAGGCAGTACCAGCCCTGCACAAATTTGTGGAATAAAAGGTGGGCCAGTCTTTGTGTACCAAAGTGCACGGCAGCACCGACGAGTGGAGCTGTAACTACGGTCAGGCCCACTGGGTAAATGTGGTTCCTGCACAGCCACAACAGTAACTTGGACAGGTCACGCCGCTTACGCCTCCACGCTCTCAGGCCGTTGGTCCTGTAAAAGTGTGCCACTCCGTCTCCACACCGTGGCCCCGCGTTATAGATAGGGAGTGGACTCATGACGTACCGGTACGTCATGTATCCTTAAGGGGTTAAGGACCTTTGAGTTAGTCACATGATAATGTTGTCAAATGTTTTGTCACGCAGAGAGCACCAGCTAACCAGGTGACCTGCAGCTTGACATATGGGCTCCTTGCTCAGCCCCCCTTTATAATCTCTCTCTTCCACCACATTCTCTGCTAAGGTCAAGTTCAGTCCAGATGTCTCAGAGTCAGTGTCCAGCACATCTGGAGGCCTCAAGCCTAACCAACAGCCACATGTCAGTAAGTCAAGTCGTCTATGTCTGCTATCACTACCTACAGTCAAGTCTCTAGACAAGTCTATGATAGTCAGCGTGGCTGAGGTAACCCCTTAAGGACTCAGGGTTTTTCCGTTTTTGCACTTTCGTTTTTTCCTCCTTACCTTTTAAAAATCATAACCCTTTCAATTTTCCACCTAAAAATCCATATTATGGCTTATTTTTTGCGGCGCCAATTCTACTTTGCAGTGACATTAGTCATTTTACCCAAAAATGCACGGCGAAACGGAACAAAAAATCATTGTGCGACAAAATCGGAAAAAAAACGCCATTTTGTAAATTTTGGGGGCTTCCGTTTCTACGCAGTGCATATTTCGGTAACAATTACCCCTTATCATTATTCTGTAGGTCCATACGGTTAAAATGATACCCTACTTATATAGGTTTGATTTTGTCGCACTTCTGGAATAAATCATAACTACATACAGGAAAATTTATACGTTTAAAAATGTCATCTTCTGACCCCTATAACTTTTTTATTTTTCCACGTACAGGGGGGTATGATAACTAATTTTTTGCGCCGTGATCAGAAGTTTTTATCGGTATGATTTTTGTTTTGATCGGACTTTTTGATCACTTTTTATTCATTTTTTTTAATGGTATAAAAAGTGACCAAAATACGCTTTTTTGGACTTTTGAATTTTTTTCCGCGTACGCCATTGACAGTATGTTTATTTATTTATTTTTTTTACACTGTTTTATTTTTTTATGGGAAAAGGGGGGTGATTCAAACTTTTATTAGGGAAGGGGTTAAATGACCTCTATTAACACTTTTTTTTTTACATTTTTTTTGCAGTGTTATAGGTCCCCTAGGGACCTATAACACTGCACACACTGATCTCCTATGCTGATCACTGGCGTGTATTAACACGCCTGTGATCAGCATTATCGGCGCTTGACTGCTCCTGCCTGGATCTCAGGCACGGAGCAGTCATTCGTCGATCGGACACCGAGGAGGCAGGTAAGGGCCCTCCCGGTGTCCGATCAGCTGTTCGGGACGCAGCAATTTCACCGCGGCGGTCCCGAACAGCCCGACTGAGCAGCCGGGTCACTTTCAGTTTCACTTTAGAAGCGGCGGTCAGCTTTGACGGCCGCTTTTAAAGGGTTAATACCGCACATCGCCGCGATCGGCGATGTGTGGTATTAGCCGCGGGTCCCTGCCGTTGATGAGCGCCGGGACCGAAGCGATATGATGCAGGATCGCGGCGCGATCCCGCTTCATATGGCGGGAGCCGGCGCAGGACGTAAATATACGTTCTGCGTCGTTAAGGGGTTAAAGTCTGTCCAAACACTGCAAGTCCAAGCAATCTGCAAGGTCCCTTCTATGTTACTGGTCCCCTCTCTGGGATCCTGGCCTAGCTGTAAAAACTGTAGTATCTGTCTACCTCAGTAAAGCTACTGTTAACCCTAACCTGGTCTTGGACTATTATTACCCTGCCTAACCTAGGGATAGAGGTGCTACTGTTCGTGTGGTTACCGAGAAAACCACGCCCTGGTGTCACAAACATTTAATGATTAATAACATCTGCCCCATACACCTCACACCTTCACACCCTGTGGCACACCACAAGTGAATCATGGGAGAAAAGAAATGAGGGGGCAGTTTTTTTGTGGTGTTTTTTTGGGCTAACAAAAAACCCTCAAACTAAAATTGTGTCTGTTCCTAGGCTTACGCTGGGATTAAAGGAAAACGGTCACCCATTCAGTCTCATTAAACGCGATACACTGGGTTATAGAGCAGGTGAACATGAGACTGATGCGAGCTCTTTGACCGATATGTGTACCTGTAGTCCAGCGCGGTGTCCCTCTGAAGGTCCGCTTCTTCCTGCGCTGAATTGCACACTGGAGGCTGCCCGCTGGCTGGACTTGAATATTCATGGGCGCTGGCCACGTGAGCGCTCATTAGGCTATAACTGGGTGTATCGGGTTTAGTGTGGGTGAACGGGTGACCGTTTTCCTTTAAACACAACTTATGTGTGGCCTTTTTCAAAGCCTACATTGCTTTTTTTTTTTTTACCCCCTTCCGACAGATGTCTATCTAGCTGTTGCAAAACTACAACTCCCAGTATGCTGGGAGTTGTAGTTTTGCAACTGCTGGACAGCCACAGGGGATCACTGATGCAGTATGTCAATCTCACCATATGCTGCCTGATCTTGAACTGGCAGCAGGAGCCACAACCACTTTAAATCAATAAGCAGCGCTGGCTGCCGGGACGTCTGACGAATAATATCCTTCCGCTCCATACCACAACGTCAAGGGCATTGCTCATCAGATGTCCCAGCAGCCAGTGCTGCCCATTGGGAGAGATTTATCAAAATCTGTCCAGAGGAGAAGTTTCTAAGTTGTCCATAACAACCAATCAGATCTCTTCTTTAATTATTTTGTGGCCCTTTCCGAAATGAAGGAAGTGATCTGATTGGTTGCTGCGGGCAACTCTGCATCTTTTTCTCTGGACAGGTCTTGATGAATCTCCCCCATTGAGCCTGCCAGAGCCGCAGTGATCTGTGTAAGAAACCTATGGGCCCAGGCTGTTAGGGTCACCAAATGATATTACAAATACTGAGTGTCTGGTTAGGAGAAACAAATATAATGTACCCACAGGGAGTGAGCCATTTTAATAAAAATTGCCAAAATTCCCTGAGATAAATCATGCAGAATATGTTAAAAAGGTTTTTGGATTTTCAGCCAATCAGAAAGCAGCACTACTCAAATAGAACTCCCGTGAGGTCACACATGTGATGTCATAACCCTTGTCATCAGTGAGGGGCCTAAACTGTAGGAACCTAGGAATGTAAATTCATACCCGCCTGTGACTGGTAAGTATCACATCTTTTTGGTCTTTAGTGCAGTTCCATGTGCATTTCTAGAATAAACATGTAACTAATCTCTCTTTTCTTTTCCTATCTTAGATGCACACCTTCCAGGCTGTGGGGCAGCACATACACGGACACATTGGCCCAAATTCTAGAGGTAACCTCCTTTAGTATGCCCAGAGGAAGGGCAGTACAGTAGCCATGGATTCCCTACAGGTTTCCTCCCCTCTGGAGGTTTTTCCTGTCCTGAGTTAGTTACTGTCCGCTCTTTGTGAGTGATGGAGGTTACATAAAATCCCTACACAAACATTTTAATAAATAATTAATAAAGTTCCCCTTTGTTTAAACTGTTCTTTGACTTGTTTGACTCATTTATTTTATTTCTGTGTGTGAAAAATAGTGTTAGCAAAATGTGGATGACATAAGTGTCCAAAACTGTTCTCCTGCCCGATCTGTACCATGTGATGAGGTGAGAGGCGGCTGATGCTGGGGGGTACAGTTGTCCAGGCAACCGTAGGGCACCCAGCAAGTTCTGATGTCTTATGCCCAGAAATGGTTGGCTACTCATTGTGTCAGAAGATTCTCATCCTATATATAAAGACAATCAGGGATCAAAACCTGTGGAGAGGAAAAGTTGACCAGTTGCCCATAGCAACCAATCAGATCACTTCTTCTATTTTTCAGAGGTCTTGTTAAGAATGAAAGAAGCAATCTGATTGGTTGCTATGGGCAACTGATCAACTTTTACCCTGCACGGGTTTTGATAAATCTCCCCAATAATTATTGCAACCATGTCACCCACTTAGGGTTGCCACCTGGCTGGTATTTTAGACACCCTACTGGTATGTTTAACGCTTTAAGGATGCCGTGCATATCCATACACCCCTGTTTTAGAGTCCTTAAGGACTGAGGGCGTATGGGTATGCACGTGGGAATTTCGTTCTCTGCCGCTAGCCGTTCGGGGACAGGACTGGGATGACTGCTAATGTCAATTCAGACCGGCAATCTGCAGCGATTCCGGGTCAAACTGGTCTCAGATGAACCGGTGACCCGGAAAATAAGGGGGATCGGGGTGTCCAAGACACCCCTGATCCCCCTGAAGGGATAGGAGTGAGGTGGCAGGGGGTGCCACCCCTCCTATCTCTGCTATTGGTCGTTCAGAAGCGACGACCAATAGCAGATCGGGGGCGGGGGGTTAACGTTCGTTTCCCCCGCTCTATCCACCCACTGTAGTCCGGACAGAGCGGGGGAACCGACGGTGACCGGCGCAGAAGATCACTTACCATCGGCGGTGGCGGTGGCAGTGGCCGACGATTGGCGGGCAGCAATGATGTGCGGCTGGCTCCCTGCTGCAGATTACAGAAGTCGGTGAGTTGCCTAGCAACATCTGGAGGGCTACAGTTTGAGACCACTATACAGTGGTCTCTAAACTATAGCCCTCCAGATGTTGCAGAACTACAACTCCTAGCATGCCCAGACAGCTGTTTGCTGTCTGGGCATGCTGGGATTTGTAGTTTTGCAACAGCTGGAGGGCTACAGTTTGGAGATCACTGTGCAGTGATCTCTAAACTGTGGCCCACTAGATCTTGCAAAACTACAACTTCCAGCATGCCCACACAGCAGTGGCGTCTCCAGCTTTCAAATTTTGGGGGGGCACACTGGGGGCCAGGACAAAAGTAGGGGGGGGCAATTATAACAACACCACATTTATACATTGCACGTGCAAATTATATCCAAGCCAAGGGCAGCATCGGGGGACCATGAAGATCTCATTGACTTCATAGGCAGCTTCAGCATGTGTCTACGTGGAGAAGAAGTGACATGTCACTTATTTTTTGGCCAGTTCCCTGTCAAACATTAACATAAGTAATAAATGTGTAGATAGAAGCGTGCTGGCACTACCTGTATTGTGTGGTTCACAAAAAATACGTTCGTCCTATAATCCGGACTCTAAAGTATCAGACAGCACAGGCTTGTAATATGGTGGTGCTCATGTAAGATAGGTAAAGACAGTTCATCCAATCGCAATGATGTAGAAAAATTACAGGCAACTCACCAATCTTTTGCAAGACTTCATGCTTTAATTCCAGGGTGTGCAGGCAAAGCGGCTCCATGCCGCATCGGTGAGCTAGACGCTAGTGCGAACAATGACCTGTATACTGAGACTAATATTACAAATAATATCAGTATACAAGGAGGAATATTATCACCATACATATAACCATCATACTGTAACTGACCAAATCCTGTATACTGAGACTAATATTACCAATAATACCAGCATACAGGGAGGAAATATTGTCATCATACATATTATGGTCATACAAAAAAAAAAAAAAAATGGTCAGCACCTCCAGACAAAAGGTGCTTACTGTTAGTTGTGTGCGTTACTAGCAAGAAACAAATAATACTGCCACACCATGACCATTACTACTATTGTGACTGACTAATGACCGACTTACACCAATTGTTACTGTATAAAATTCATTTTACAAATACCAATACTCCCACATACACTGGCCTTATAGTGGTAGATACCAGCTGTACACATCACAGTGTGTATTATTCCTGTACTGTGACATCACTGTGTTTTATCCCTGTACTGTGACATCACTGTGTATTATTCCTGTACTGTGACATCACTGTGTATTATTCCTGTACTGTGACATCACTGTGTATTATCCCTGTACTGTGACATCACTGTGTATTATCCCTGAACTGTGACATCACTGTATGTATTATCCCTGTACTGTGACATCACTGTGTGTATTATCCCTGTACTGTGACATCACTGTGTGTATTATCCCTGTACTGTGACTGTGACATCACTGTATGTATTATCCCTGTACTGTGACATCACTGTGTGTATTATCCCTGTACTGTGACATCACTGTGTATTATCCCTGTACTGTGACATCACTGTGTATTATCCCTGTACTGTGACATCACTGTGTATTATCCCTGTACTGTGACATCACTGTGTATTATCCCTGTACTGTGACATCACTGTGTATTATCCCTGTACTGTGACATCACTGTGTATTATCCCTGTACTGTGACATCACTGTGTATTATCCCTGTACTGTGACATCACTGTGTGTATTATCCCTGTACTGTGACATCACTGTGTATTATCTCTGTACTGTGACATCACTGTGTATTATCCCTGTACTGTGACATCACTGTGGGTATTATCCCTGTACTGTGACATCACTGTGTATTATCTCTGTACTGTGACATCACTGTGTATTATCCCTGTACTGTGACATCACTGTGTATTATCACTGTACTGTGACATCGCTGTGTATTATCTCTGTACTGTGACATCACTGTGTATTATCTCTGTACTGTGACATCACTGTGTATTATCACTGTACTGTGACATTACTGTGTATATTATCCCTGTACTGTGACACCACTGTGTATTATCCCTGTACTGTGACATCACTGTGTCTTATCCCTGTACTGTGACATCACTGTGTGTGTTATCCCTGTACTGTGACATCACTGTATATATTAAGCCTGTATACCCTAATGTCACTGTATATATTTACCTTGCACTGTGAGTGACAATACAGGGTGAATATGCACAGTGACATCACAGTTCAGAGTTAATATATACAGTGACATCACAGTTCAGAGTTAATATAAACAGTAATGTCTCTGTACAGGGACAATAAACAGTTTTGCCACTACAGGGTTAATAAACGCAGTGTTGTCACAGTAGAGGGTAACTATACAGTGATGTCATTGTACCGGGAAAATATACACAGTGAAGTCAGCGTTCAAGAATAATAAACTGTGATGTCACTACAGGGTTGTTATACACAGTGACATCAAATTACAGGATGAAGCACAGTGATGTCACAGTTTATTATGAAGCACAGTGATGTCACAGTTTATTATGAAGCACAGTAATGTCACAGTTTATTATGAAGCACAGTGATGTCACAGTTTATTATGAAGCACAGTGATGTCATAGTTTATTATGAAGCACAGTGATGTCACAGTTTATTATGAAGCACAGTAATGTCACAGTTTATTATGAAGCACAGTGATGTCACAGTTTATTATGAAGCACAGTGATGTCACAGAGACTACAGAATGTACAACTGTACGTATGATAAAGATGGCGGGATGCTATCGAAACGTCACACATACATGGGGGAATAAAACACTTAGAAATTATAGATTAATAGATAGATATGAGAGATAGATAGATGATAGATAGATAGATATATATGAGAGATAGATAGATGATATATAGATAGATATGAGATAGATAGATAGATAGATAGATAGATAGATATGAGATAGATAGATAGATATGAGATAGATAGATATGAGATAGAAAGATAGATATGAGATAGATAGATAGATATGAGATAGATAGATAGATAGATATGAGATAGATAGATAGATAGATAGATAGATAGATATGAGATAGATAGATAGATGATAGATATGAGATAGATAGATATGAGATAGATAGATATGAGATAGATAGATAGATATGAGATAGATAGATATGAGATAGAAAGATAGATATGAGATAGATAGATAGATAGATATGAGATAGATAGATAGATAGATATGAGATAGATAGATAGATAGATATGAGATAGATAGATATGAGATAGATAGATATGAGATAGATAGATAGATAGATAGATAGATAGATATGAGATAGATAGATAGATAGATAGATAGATATGAGATAGATAGATAGATAGATAGATGATTGATAGATAGATAGATATATAGATAGATATATAGATAGATAGATCAGTGTATCCCAATCAGGGGGCCTCTAGCTATTCCAAAATGACAACTCCCAGCATGTCTTTGGCTGTATGGGCATACTGGGAGTTGTAGTTTTGCAACAGCTGGAGGCCCCCTGGTTGGGAAACACTGATCTATCTATCTATCAATCATCTATCTATCTATCCATCTATCTCCTATCTATCTATCTATTTATGTATTTATCTATCTTTCTATTTATCTATCTATCTATCTATCTCATATCTATCTTAGATAGATGAGAGATAGATGAGAGATAGATAGATGAAAGATAGATAGATATGAGAGATAGATAGATACATAAATAGATGGATATATAGATAGATATGAGATAGATAGAAAGATAGATAAATAGATGATAGATAGATAGATACTATCTCTTTCTATCTATCTATCTATCTATCTAAAACAAATAAAAACGGCACAACCAAAATCCAGAGATTAGAGAGAAGTCGGGGTGCCCGCATACTTGGAACCTGGGTCCACTAGTTCCTTAATCCAGACAAAGAACAATATGATGCAGCACGCCACAAGTTTGCAGAAAATGGTGGTTTATTCCATCATGTGCATAGACTGCACATGATGGAATAAACCACCATTTTCTGCAAACTTGTGGTGTGCTGCATCATATTGTTCTTTATCTATCTATCTATATCCTATGTATCTATATCATATTAATCTATCTATATCATATCCATCTGTCTCCTATCTATCTATCTATATCATATCTATCTATCATCTATCTATCTATCATCTATTTATCTATCTTTCTATCTATCTCATATCTATCTATATATCCATCTATTTATGTACCTATCTATATATCTATCTATCTCTCATATATATCTATCTTTCATCTATCTCTCATCTATCTGAGATAGATATGAGATAGATAGATAAATAGAAAGATAGATAGATACATAAATAGATGGCTAGATAGATATGAGATAGATATGAGATAGATAGATAGATAGATATGAGATAGATTTGAGATAGATATGAGATAGATAGATAGATAGCAGATAGATGGATAGATATGAGATAGATAGATATGAGATAGATATGAGATAGATATTAGATAGATAGATAGGAGATAGATGGATAGATAGATAATAGATAGATGATTTATAGATAGCTAGATCAGTGTTTCCCAACTAGAGGGGGGGGGGGGGGGGGCAGCTGTTGCAAAACTACAACTCCCAGTATGCTCATAAAGCCAAAGGAATGCTGGGAGTTGTAGTTTGGCAACAGCTGAAGGCCCCCGGGTTGGGAAACAGTGAACTACCTCCCACTGTCTCCCGAACTACAACTTTCCCCCTCTCCTCCAAGCAAGTTACTTACTTTAAAAGTGCAGCATGAGCAGTGGGCACTGGGCAGGTAAGTCTTCCATACTGGTGGTGTCCGGGCCTGTATACACACAGCGGGCCTGCTCCACAAGGTCCAGCAGCAGCATACAGGGGAGGGGGAGGAGCTTCCTGTCTGCTCTTCCCAGTCTGCATAGCGCGGCCCCTGCGTGGTTGCAGGGCTGCTGGCTGAAGGTTTATTAAAAAAAAAGGATGCCGGAGTAGATGGCTCCGTGGGGGCGGGGGTGCAGCGGGGGCTCGGGCCCCTTACTGGTGAACTAGCTGTACCCCCCTGATGACCATGAGAGCTGCTAGTGACCTACTGCTGCTAGGGGGGGCACAAGGGGGGGGGGCAATCATGATGTAGGGGGGGGCGTGGCCCCCTCTGGCCCCCCCCTAGAGACGCCACTGCCACACAGCAGTTTGCTCTCTGGGCATGCTGGGATTTGTAGTTTTGCAACATCTGGAGGGCCACAGTTTGGAGATCACCGTGCAGTGGTTTCTAGACCGTGGCCCTCTAAATCTCACAAAACTACAACTGCCAGCATGCACGAACAGCAAACAGCTGTCTCGCCATGCTGGGAGTTGTAGCTGGATACCTCCAGATGTTGTATAACTACATCTGCCAGCCGCCCTTCGGCAATCAATACATCAGTACGGCAGTGTATCCACAACGGAGCCTCCAGCTGTTGCAAAACAACAACTCCCAGTATTTCTGGACAGCCACTCACTGTCCAGGCATGCTGGGAGTTTAGCAACAGCTGGAGGCACCCTGTTTGGGAATCACTGGTGCAGAATACCCCTATGTCCACCTCTATGCAATCCCTATTTAGTCCTCATATGCACATGGTGCACTCTCACTTCGGAGCCCTGTTGTATTTAAAGGAAACAGTTTAGTGCCACATATGGGGTATTTCCATACTCGGGAGAAATTGCACTACAAATTTTGGGGGCTTTTTCTCCTATTACCCCTTATGAAAAGGAAAAATCGGGGTCTACACCAGCCTGTTAGTGTAAAAAAAAAAAAAAAAATTACACTAACATGCTGGTTTTGCCCTTTACTTTTTATTTTCACAAGAGGTAAAAGGAAAAAAATACCCCTAAAATTTGTAACGGAATTTCTCCTGAGTACGGAAATACCCCATATGTGGGCGTAAAATGCTCTGCGGACGCACAACAAGGCTCAGGAGTAAGAGTTCACTATGTACATTTGAGGCCTAAATTGGCGATTTGCACAGGGGTGGCTGATTTTACAGTGGTTCTAACATAAACACAAAAAAATAAATACCCACGTGTGACCCCATTTTGGAAACTACACCCCTCACGGAATGTAACAAGGGGTATAGGGAACTTTAACACCCCACAGATGTTTGACGAATTTTCATTAAAGTTGAATGGGAAAAAAAAAAAAACTTTCATTTTCACAAGGGAAAATAGGAAAAAAAGACCCCCAAAATATGTAACCCCAATTCTTCTGAGTATATAAATACCCCATATGTGGATGTAAAGTGCTCTACGGGCAAACTACAATGCTCAGAAGAGAAGGAGCGCCATTGGGCTTTTGGAGAGAAAATTTGTCTGGAATTGAAGGCCACGTGTGTTTACAAAGCCCCCATAGTTCCAGAACAAGGAACCTCCCCCACATGTTACCTCATTTTAGAAACTACACCCCTGACAGAATGTAATAAGGGGTACAGTGAGCATTTACGCCCCACAGGTGTCTGACAGATTTTTGGAACAGTGGTCAGTGAAAATGAAAAATGTAATTTTTTGTTTGCACAGCCCACTGTTCCAAAGATCAGTCAAACGCCAGTAGGGTGTAAATGCTCACTGTACCCCTTATTACATTCCGTGAGGTGTGTAGTTTCCAAAATGGGGTCACATGTAGGGGGGGCTGTCCACTGTTCTGGCAAAACGGGGGCTTTGGAAATGCACATGGCCCCCGACTTCCATTCCAAACAAATTATCTCTCTAAAAGCTCAATGGCGCTCCTTCTCTTCTGAGCATTGTAGTTCGACCGCAGGGCACTTGACGTCCACACATGGGGTATTTCCATACTCAGAAGAAATGGGGTTACAAATTTTGGGGGGCATGTTCTCATATTACCCCTTGTAAAAAAGTAAAATTTGAGGAAAAACCAGCATTTTAGTGAAACATTTTTTTTTTCATTTACACATCCAACTTTAACAAAAAGTTGTCAAACACCTGTAGGGTGTTAAGGCTCACCATATCCCTTGTTACGTTCCTTGAGGGGTGTAGTTTCCATAATAGTGTGCCATGTGGGGGGGGGGGGTTGCAGTCCTGGCACCATAGGGGCTTCCTAAATGTGACATGCCCCCCAAAAACCATTTCAGAAAAACTCACTCTCCAAAATCCCATTGTCGCTCCTTCCCTTCTGAGCCCTCTACTGCGCCCGCCGAACACTTTATATACACATATGAGGTATTTTCTTACTCAAGAGAAATTGGGTTACAAATTTTGAAAGGATTTTTCTCCTTTTACCCCTTGTAAAAATTCAAAAACTGGGTCTACAAGAACATGCGAGTGTAAAAAATGAAGATTTAGAATTTTTGCTGCTATTCACATTGCTGCTATTCCTGTGAAACACCTAAAGGGTTAACACACTTACTGAATATCATTTTGAATACTTTGAGGGGTGCAGTTTTTATAATGAGGTAATTTATGGGGTATTTCTAATATGAAGACTAGAGATGAGCGAACTTACAGTAAATTTGATTCGTCACGAACTTCTCGGCTCGGCAGTTGATGACTTTTCCTGCATAAATTAGTTCAGCTTTCAGGTGCTCCCGTGGGCTGGAAAAGGTGGATACAGTCCTAGGAGACTCTTTTCTAGGAATGTATCCACCTTTTCCAGCCCACCGGAGCACCTGAAGGCTGAACTAATTTACGCAGGTTAAGTCATCAACTGCCGAGCTGAGAAGTTCATGACAAATCTAATTTACTGTAGGTTCGCTCATCTCTAATGAAGACCCTTCAAATCCACTTCAAACCTGAACTGATCCCTGAAAAATACCGATTTTGAAAATTTAGAGAAAAATTGGAAAATTGCTGCTGAACTTTGAAGCCCTCTGATGTCTTCCAAAAGTAAAAACATGTTAACTTTATGATGCAAATATAAAGTAGACATATTGTATGTGTGAATCAATATATAATTTATTTGGAATGTCTATTTTCCTTACAAGCAGAGAGCTTCAAAGTTAGAAAAATGCAAAGTTTTCAAATTTTTCATAAAATTTTTGAATTTTTCACCGAGAAATGATGCAAGAATTGACGGAAATTTACCACTAACATAAAGTAAAATATGTCACGAAAAAACAATCTATGAATCAAATTTATAAGTAAAAGCATTCCAGAGTTATTAATGCTTAAAGTGATAGAGGTCAGATTTGAAAAAAATGCTCCCGTCCTTAGGGTCATAATGGGCTCCGTCCCCAAGGGGTTAAAGTTGGATGGGAAAATGAAAAAAAATATTTTTATAACTAAAATGCTGATGTTACCCTACATTTTTCATTTTCACAAGGGAAAATAGGAAAAAAAGCCTCCAAAATCTGTAACCCTATTTCTTCTGAGTAAGAACATACCTCATATGTGGATGTAAATGGCATCCCACCCATTGAAGCAGGACAGACTCCCTCTGATCACCTGACTAGTGATGTCAGGTCTCGACACACTGTAACCTGGGAAATCCACCAAGAAACATCTTATCCCCTATGTAAAGGATATGGGATAAGATGTCCGATCGCAGGGGTCCATAGACATGAATGGAGGGGGTGTGGCGTGACGTCATGAACAGGGAAGCTCCAAGCTTCTATTTTCCGGACTCCACAGCTGCCGGCCCAGAGATCACAATGTTCACCAGCAATGGGATCCCCGTGATCAGACATCTTATCCCTTATTCTTTGGATAGGGTATAGGATGTCTAGGGGCAGAGTACCCCTATAAAAATAAATATTGGGGTGAAAATCACAGAATTATGAGACCACCGTCACACACAGGTGCAGACACAATACTATGAACACTATACACTAACTTTACAGGCCCTGTAGCATAATCAAATAGCAAAAGATCCTGGAATACCCCTTTACGGTCTATTTACAGGTACAGTATTCTGCGCGGATTTGATGCACAGGATTTCCTGCTGCAGATTTCAATGTAAACTGAATGACTGAACACAGCTTGAAATCCTGCACATCAATTCTGCGCATCAAATCTCTACGTGTGAATAGACCATTAAAGGGGTTGTGCGCTGTCCTGCAGTTCGGAGCTCCGCTCACAGCGTCCAGAAGTTCATTACTCCGAACGCTGTGTGCGGGCTTCCGTTTTCGTGGCCGGCAGGCGTGACCTCACGCCCGGCCCCTTCGTGACGTCTCGCCCGCCCCCTCGTGACGTCACGCCGGCCCCCTCTACCAAAGTCTAGGGGAAGGGTGAATGACAGCGGTTGCGCCCCCTTCCCATAGACTTTCGTTGAGGGCGCGGGCGAGACGTCACGAGGGGGCAGGCGAGACATCACGAAGGGGCCGGGCGTGACTTCACGCCCGCCGGCCGCGAACACGGAAGCCCACACACAGCGTTCGGAGTAATGAACTTCTGGACGCTGTGAGCAGAGCTCCGAACTGCAGGGCAGCGCACAATCCCTTTAACCCCTTCAGGACGGAGCCCATTTTGGCCTTAAGGACCGGAGCGTTTTTTGCACATCTGACCACTGTCACTTTAAACATTAATAACTCTGGAATGCTTTTAGTTATCATTCTGATTCCGAGATTGTTTTTTCGTGACATATTCAACTTTAACATAGTGGTAAATTTTTGTCGATACTTGCATCCTTTCTTGGTGAAAAATCCGTAAATTTGATGAAAAATTTGAAAATTTTGCATTTTTCTAACTTTGAAGCTCTCTGCTTGTAAGGAAAATGGATATTACGAATACATTTTTTTTTGGTTCACATATACAATATGTCTACTTTATGTTTGCATCATAAAATTGATGTGTTTTTACTTTTGAAAGACACCAGAGGGCTTCAACGGTCAGCAGCAATTTTCCGATTTTTCACAAAATTTTCAAACTCAGTATTTTTCAGGGACCAGTTCAGGTTTGAAGTGGATTTGAAGGGTCTTCATATTAGAAATACCCCATAAATGACCCCATTATAAAAACTACACCCCCCAAAGTATTCAAAATGACATTCAGTCAGCGTTTTAACCCTTTAGGTGTTTCACACGAATAGCAGCAAAGTGAAGGAGAAAATTCACAATCTTCATTTTTTACACTCACATGTTCTTGTAGACCCAATTTTTGAATTTTTACAAGGGGTAAAAGGACAAAATTTTTACTTGTATTTGTAGCCCAATTTCTCTCGAGTAAGGAAATACCTCATATGTCTATGTAAAGTGTTCGGCGGGCGCAGTAGAGGGCTCAGAAGGGAAGGAGCGACAAGGGGATTTTGGAGAGTACGTTTTTCTGAAATGGTTTTTGGGGGGCATGTTACCTTTAGGAAGCCCTTATGGTGCCAGAACAGCAAAAAAAAAACACATGGCATACCATTTTGGAAACTAGACCCCTCGGGGAATGTAACATGGGATAAAGTGAACCTTAATACCCCACAGGTGTTTCACGACTTTTGCAAATGTAAAAAAAAAAAATTACCTAAAATGCTTGTTTTCCCCAAAATTTTTTATTTTTAAAAAGGGTAATAGCAGAAAATACCCCTAAAAATTTGAAGCCCAATTTCTCCTGATTCAGAAAACACCCCATATGGGGGTGAAAAGTGCTCTGCTGGCGCACTACAGGTCTCGGAAGAGAAGGAGTCACATTTGGCTTTTTGAACGCAAATTTTTCTCTGGGGGCATGCCGCATTTAGGAAGCCCCTATGGTGCCAGGACAGCAAAAAAAAAACCACATGGCATACCATTTTGGAAACTAGACCCCTCGGGGAACGTAACAAGGGGTTAAGTGAACCTTTATACCCCACAGGTGTTTCACGACTTTTGCATATGTAAAAAAAAATTTTTTTTTTTAACCTAAAATGCTTGTTTTCCCAAAAATTTTACATTTTTAAAAATGGTAAAAGCAGAAAATACCCCCCAAAATTTGTAACACAATTTCTCCCGAGTACGGCGATACCCCATATGTGACCCTAAACTGTTGCCTTGAAATACGACAGGGCTCCAAAGTGAGAGCGCCATGCGCATTTGAGGCCTAAATTAGGGATTGCATAGGGGTGGACATAGGGGTATTCTACGCCAGTGATTCCCAAACAGGGTGCCTCCAGCTGTTGCAAAACTCCCAGCATGCCTGGACAGTCAGTGGCTATCTGGCAATACTGGGAGTAGTTGTTTTGCAACAGCTGGAGGCTCCGTTCTGGAAACAGTGGCGTACCAGACGTTTTTCATTTTTATTGGGGAGGGGAGGGGGGCTGTGTAGGGGTATGTGTATTTGTAGTGTTTTTTACTTTTTATTTAATTTTTTGTGCTAGTGTAGTGTAGTGTTTTTAGGGTACAGTCACACGGGCGGGGGGTTCACAGTAGTTTCTCGCTGGCAATTTGAGCTGCAGCAGAAAGTTTGCGGCAGCTCAAATTTGCAGCCAGATACTTACTGTAATCCTCCGCCCATGTGAGTGTACCCTGTACGTTCACATTGGGGGGGACATCCAGCTGTTGCATAACTACAACTCCCAGCATGCCCGTTGGCTGTCGGTGACTGCTGAGAGTTGCAGTTTTGCAACAACTGTAGGCACACTGGTTATGTATCACTGAGTTTGTGACCTAACTCAGTGTTTCACAACCAGTGTGCCTCCAGCTGTTGCAAAACTACAACTCCCAGCATGTACGGTGCATGGTGTATGGTGACTGCTGAGAGTTGTAGTTTGCAACAGCTGGAGGCACACCGGTCGTGAAACACTGAGTTAGGTAAAAAAAAACTCTGAGTTTCACAACCAGTGTGCCTTCAGCTGTTGCAAAACTACAACTCTCAGCTGTCACCGACAGCCAACGGGCATGCTGGGAGCTGTAGTTATGCAACCAGCAGATGCACCACTACAACTCCCAGCATGCACTTTAGCTGTTTGTGCAAGCTGGGAGTTGTAGTTATACAACAGCTGAAGGTACACTTTTCCATAGAAAGAATGTGCCTCCAGCTGTTGCAAAACCATAAGTCCCAGCATGCCCATAAGGGAATGCTGGGAGTTGTGGTGGTCTGCCTCCTGCTGTTGCATAACTACAGCTCCCAGCATGCCCTTTTTGCATGCTGGGAGCTGTTGCTAAGCAACAGCAGGAGGCTGTCACTCACCTCCAACGATCCAGACGCTGCAGGTCAGTCCCGCCGCCGCCGCTGCTCCTGGGGCCCCGATCCCAACAGGGGCGCCGGGGATCGGGGTCCCCAGCACCCGGGGTGCACGTCCCGCACCCGCTCACGTACTCCAGAAGAGGGGCGGAGCGGGTGCGGGAGTGACACCCGCAGCAGGTGCCCTGATTGGTCGGCCGGTAATCCGGCCGACGAATCAGGGCGATCGTGAGGTGGCACCAGTGCCACCTCACCCCTGCAGGCTCTGGCTGTTCGGGGCCGTCAGAGACGGCCCCGAACAGCCAGTAATTCCGGGTCACTGGAGACCCGATTGACCCGGAATCGCCGCAGATCGCTGGACTGAATTGTCCAGCGATCTGCGGTGATCGCTGACATGGGGGGGCATAATGACCCCCCTGGGCGATATGCGGGGATGCCTGCTGAACGATTTCAGCAGGCATCCGGCTCCGGTCCCCAACCGGCTAGCGGTGGGGGCCGGAATTCCCACGGGCGTATGGAGACGCCCTCGGTCCTTAAGGACTCGGGATGCAGGGCGTATCCATACGCCCTATGTCCTGAAGAGGTTAAGGTAGGATAAATCTCTGTATACAGATTGGTGTTTTGGGGCACAGTTCACACTAATGACTACCAAGAGGGGGTTGTCCACTAATAAGCAGCATATATTTTTATCAATAATGCAGCTGAAAATATATAGTATACATTCATATATGGGGTCAGTATATAGTATAAATTCAATACAGGGTGAGAGTATATAATATAGATTCATATATGGGTCAATATATAATACAGATTCATATATGGGGTTAGTATATAGTATACATTTGTGGTGTCCCGGTACCGTATTTTATACGTTACCTATGTAGAGGTCCCCATAGTCAGAGTTCCTAGGACGTCGGGGTCCCTCTTTGCTAGTCTTCCCCTTGTCACCTCTCACTTAGCCACTAAATGTATAGTAGTTTATCTATCTGATATTTATGCAGTTCTAAGTATAAAAAGTGTATAAAGTGAATTGTCTACTAGAGATGTTGCGAATTGTTTGCCGGCGAACAGTTCCCGGAGAACTTAGCATGTTCATGTTCGCATCGCTGGGCGAACATATGTGAAGTTCGATTCGCCCCCTATACTTTAACATTGCAGTAAACTTTGACCCTGTGAGTCAGAGTCAGCAGACACATTACAGCCAATCAGCAGCAGTCCCTCCCTTCCAGATCCTCCTACCTCCTGCATGGACGCGATTTTACCTTCATTCGGCATGCTGCAGGCTTAGAAAGTGGAGGGACAGAGAAGCTGCTCCTGCTGTATAGGGAAAGCGATAGCTAGGTTGCTGCTAGGTGGTGTATTCAGGGTCCACTTTACTCCTAAAGCACTAGTCTAACATCTGCTTTAAGGACAGCATCCAAAAAAACCTTTTTAGGGCTCAAATAACAGTCCGTGTGTCTTGCAACAGCTGGAGGCACCCTGGTTGGGAGGGAACCGCTGGTTAAAAGGGGTACTCCAGTGTAAAACTTAAGTTCCTTCAAGCAACTAACTACAGTATTAAAAGGGCTATAAGTTCAGTCCGTGTGTCTTGCAACTGCTGGAGGCAACCTGGTTGGGGACCTCTGCTTAAAAGGGGAACTCCACTGGCAACCTTTTTTGCTCATTGTCACACTAGTGCAAATCACATTTTGTGTGATAGTTGTTCAAATAAAAAATAAAAAAAAACTTTTTAGGCTGTGAAATAAAACCAGTGCTGCCTAAAGGGGGGCTCTAACTATGTGCTGCCTAATATGGGGGAATCTATGTGCTGCCTAAAGGGGGGATCTAAATATGTGCTGCCTAAAGGGAGGCTCTACCTATGTGCTGCCTAAAGGGGGGGTTCTAACTATGTGCTGCCTAATATGGGGGAATCTATGTGCTGCCTAAAGGGGGGATCTAACTATGTGATGCCTAAAGGGGGGCTCTATGTGCTGCCTAAAGGGGGCTAAAGCACGTTATTCCAAAGAATTTAGGAATGTTAGGTGATTTATGCCCTTTATGGATTAAAACCAGACTCTGCATGAACTATGTAATTTTCCATGGGAGTTTTGCCATGGATCCCCTTCCAGCACGCCACAGTCCAGGTATTAGTCCCCTTGAAAGAACTTTTAAATCACTATTGTGGCCAGAAAGAGTCCCTGTGGGTTTTAAAATTCGCCTGCCCATTGAAGTTAATGGCGGTTCGCCCGGAAGCTTGCGTTTGCCGTTCGCAAACCGAAAATTTTATGTTCGCGACATCACTAATCAGGACCCTTTATACACTCCCGAATGCGAGAGTCTTTACTAATGGAACACTTTCTGAGGCATTCAACATTTCAAATGGGACTAGGCAGGGGTCCCCATTGTCCCCTCTCATATTTGATTTGTCTCTAGAACCGTTAGCCCAAGCTCTTAGGCAGGACCCCCAGGTGAAGGGTATACTTGTGGGAAACCATTCACATCTGATTTCACTTTATGCTGACGACATTTTCATCACCCTGTCACTTTATTGATGAAAGATAAGCAGAGCGGAGGCCTAGACTTCCCTGATCTTAGGAGATATCACTCAGCTACTTTATTAGCACAGTTGAAATCCTTTTGGGGGGATTTTCCGGTTATGCCATGGACACAAATTGAATGTTGTCTTAGTAATGTCTCACATCCTAGAACGTTATTATTTTTTCCTATATGGAATATTGCACTACCTACAGGGATGTCCCCACTCACTAAAGCAGGTCTTATGTGCTGGGCTACATTCCATGGACATAGTGCACACATGCAACACAGTTTTCCTAGAGAAATGCCTATGTGGATTGTTGCTATGAATATACAGGATATCCACATTAACTCATGGATAGATAAAGGGATACTCAGGATTTCACACTTGTTTGGAGGCTGATGCGTGCACCCATTCTCCGTGTTGTGCTCTAAATTTGGAATATTAGCCTCTGACTTCTACAAATATCTCCAAATTCGCCATCTTTTCACCTCTATAGTGAACAATGAGTGGAGTTTCTCTGATGCGCTGCTCAAATTGTTTTCTTTAAGTATTAAAGGCCTTAAAGCCATTTACCAATTGCTAGATTTGAGCGTGGAGCCTTATGGTACCAACCCTTACGCCAGATGGGCCAAAGAACTGGCGATATATATAGCTCCGGCTGAGTGGAGGCATGCATCCAATTGGATATTTAAAGCACTCAGATCAATTACACAGGTGGAAGCGGCAATAAAAACAAGACTGTGTTGGTATTATCTTCCCACTCGCTTGCATACTATGTATCCATCAGCCTCACCTTTATGTTGGAGAGGTTGCGGATGTCGGGGCACGATCTCTCACATCTTATGGATTCTGACTTAAACAGGTATTGGCTAGAGGTAGAACAGGTGCTGAGATGCATATGTCCTTCCGTGCCGGATCAGACCCCCAAACTGGCACTACTACTCATAGGCATTCAGGAACTCCCAGCGGAGGTTAGACCACTCCTGAGTAAATTGATCGTTATCACCAAATTAACCATCACTCGCCATTGGAAATCCCCCTCCCCTCCTGAGGTAGGGGAACTGGTAGCTTCGGTTAACCTAGCGTGCAAATATGAACTTGGTATAGCCTTAAATGAAGGATCATCTTATGCTAAGGTTTCTTTTATATGGGAAATGGGGACCCTATCTCCTTATTTTCAGACTTAGGGAAAGGACACGCATGTAAATTAGTCTTGCGCTCATATTATGGAATGTATATTTGGATGTCACCTTTATTATTATAGCTGTGATGTGATAATGTGAATTGTTCATGCACAATCTGTTACCTGCACGCCTGGAATGTGGTTCTTGGTTCAAGTACTGTTTATACTCTTTGAAACCTGTTATGTTTTTACGTGAAAAAATCTTCAATAAAAAGATTGAAACAGAAATAACTGAACATATAATCCAATGCAAGACTCTTGAAGTAGAAAAAATGAATCGCACTCACCACTTTTGAAGTCCCAGATAGATGAGTTGTTTTATTCCATAAAGTGCTAATGCAGACATTACAGCATGATGTGAGACCGTGGAGCAGGGAGTGAGAGCAGCCGCTCTCAGACGCAGGTGTACACCACAGGTGGCAACCAGTTTCGCGTCAGCCGACGCTAAAAGTTTCGGCTGATGCGAAACTAGTTGCCACCTGTGGTGTACACCTGCGTCTGAGAGTGGCTGCTCTCACTCCCTGCTCCATGGTCTCACATCATGCTGTAATGTCTGCATTAGCACTTTATGGAATAAAACAACTCATCTATCTGGGACTTCCAAATTGATGAGTGCGATTCATTTTTTCTACTTCAAGAGTCTTGCACTGCACTACACTACACTAACACATAATAAAGGGTAGAACACTACATATACACCCCTTACACTGTCCCCACCAATAAAAATGAAAAACGTATCGTAAGGCAGTGTTTCCAAAATGGACCCTCCAGCTGTTGCAAAACAACAACTCCCAGCATCATTTATTTAAACCTCCCTATCGCTCTTGGCACGGGTGGCAGTAGGACAAACATACATAGAGGAGCCCCCACCCTGGCGTCACGAGTAGTAAGGGTTAACCAAGCACCCTTTAGTTACCACACAGCTACACCCCCTATCCCATACCCCCACAGGCTATCACGCATGTATTCTAAATGGGGAGCGAGGAGAAAGCTGCTGCCAGACATTGCCAGCACCAGCGTTTCTCACCAAGAACAACAGCATCAGACATGTGGAAATCTCTACACATACGGTGGTCATCTAATCCCTCCAAAATCGACAGGTTCTGCTGGCTTTAATCTAAATTGTGGGTTTAAGACACCTCTGTCAGTGTTCTAATTCCCATGGAAACAAAGGATCCAGAATAAATAATTCCCTTACGTCCTAACCAGCAGCACAAGTGGGGTGTTCTGCTCCTATGAAGCTGGCAGGATGGTGGAATTTTTAATTTCATCCAAGTAATTCCCTTTTAATTGCCCCTCCTATAAAGGACCTCCTCCCTTAGGCCATATTGCTTTTTTTCTGTCCTGTGCGGACAGCAGGCTCTGTGTTTTTCAGAGCCTGCATGGGTTAATTTTTCCCTTTTCTAGGGGTTTTTACTTATTTTTATTTTTCTGCAGCTTTTGCTTCTGTGCTCAGGGTCTCTGTGTCTAGCGGTGTTTGTGGAACGCTGCCGCGGACCAGGGGCTCTGACTACGGCTGCCTTACTCTTCAAATTGGTTTCCGGCTCTCTCAGTGCGGTGCTAAAGGTGGCGCTTGTTATTTATGTTGCTATCGGGCGATTTCGCCCTTACCTGTTAGTAAGAGGACCGTGCGCCCAGGCAGTAGCATCTGTCTGTGGCGTTCGTTTCCCTTGCTGTGTGCGGGGCAGAAAGGCGTTCTTTTCTTTCTAGCACCGATTGTGTTAGTTTTTGCTCATATTTATTCATATTTAGCTGCATCTGCCCCTTCCAGCATGTAGGAAGGGGCACAAACAAACTATTTTATATTTTGTTAAGTATTTTTAAAGTTTAACACACCAGCTGCTAGGTAACTTCCAGGGGCGGAGCCTATTTCAATTTGGCGACCTTTCCCCTATATATAGACAGCATCGGCCTCTATTAGGCCTCTTGCTGCCTTTCTAGCTAGGCTATATACTGTGTGGTACCTGATGTGTGTTGGTTTTGCAAAGAGTGCTATCTATTTCTAATAGGTATCTATTTCTTCTGTTGTGCTGCAACAAAGCAGATTCGTTTTTTTTCTAACCTATTGTTTTTATTCCAGAGCAATGTCTACTCCTCCGTCGAGTGACCCATATTCTGGAGGTCGCAAGTCCGCCTCTAAAAGGCGCCATCTGACTTGTGCTGATTGTGGTACTCTGCTACCTGACACTTATCAATTTAATAGGTGTCCTGGATGTTGCCCACCTGCTAATCCGTCTGAACCCATTGTCCATGACATGTTCGTCTGGATGAAGATGAAGGCCGAGTGGAAGCATCCGGACAAGCCTGCTGTTCTCACCCGGAGTTTAAGTTTATGTATCCTCTGTCTGAAGCTGAATCGGATTCTTGGGTTCCACCGCGAAAGGTGGATATTGCGGTCAACAAATTATCCAAGAGGGTGTTAGTTCCTGATGATGAAGGCAGTAATCTCCAGGACCCATTTGATAGGAAGGGGGACTCCCTGTTAAGGCGCAATCAAGTAAGGTTGCAAGCTTTGTTAAGGAGCGTTGTTACGCCGGAGCGCTCGCAACATCCTCGCAATTGCAGCACCCCGGTCAGACCTGCTGACTGGGTGCGCTGCGATACCTCTCCCAGCCGGGATGCGATTCGCGATGCGGGAGGCTCCCGCTCGCGATGCGCACCCCGGCTCCCGTACCTGACTCGCTCTCCGTCGGTCTTGTCCCGGCGCGCGCGGCCCCGCTCCTTAGGGCGCGCGCGCGCCGGGTCTCTGCGATTTAAAGGGCCACTGCGCCACTGATTGGCGCAGTTGGCTTAATTAGTGTGTTCACCTGTGCACTCCCTATTTATACCTCACTTCCCCTGCACTCCCTCGCCGGATCTTGTTGCCATTGTGCCAGTGAAAGCGTTTCCTTGTGTGTTCCTAGCCTGTGTTCCAGACCTCCTGCCGTTGCCCCTGACTACGATCCTTGCTGCCTGCCCCGACCTTCTGCTACGTCCGACCTTGCTCTTGTCTACTCCCTTGTACCGCGCCTATCTTCAGCAGTCAGAGAGGTTGAGCCGTTGCTGGTGGATACGACCTGGTTGCTACCGCCGCTGCAAGACCATCCCGCTTTGCGGCGGGCTCTGGTGAATACCAGTAGCAACTTAGAACCGGTCCGCCAGCACGGTCCACGCCAATCCCTCTCTGGCACAGAGGATCCACCTCCTGCCAGCCGAATCGTGACAAGCGTGTTCTCCGGATAAAGTCTGAAATTGAAAACAACGTTGCTAGGGAGGATATCCAGGTTAGCTTCAAGACCTTGCTTCTTGGGGTGGACTTCTTGTGTGAGTCAGCCTAACAACACCTTAAGCTTGCTGCCAAGTCAATGGGTCGCTCATCTGCAAGCAAGCGCCACTTATGGTTACGCCCCTGGGTGGCAGATAACATGTCTAAATTTAACCTGTGTGGGATGCCCTTTGAGCCTAATTGGCTTTTTGGTTCTGAGCTAGACCGCATCATGGAGGGGTTTTCCGACAAGAAGGGTAAATGTCTACCTGTACAAACCTTTCGTTGCAAAGGTAGAGCCTGGGGGGTGGGAGTACCAGGGCCCTTGCAGATCCAAAGACGCCAGTCTAATCATAAGCGTGGTGGAGGATGCGGCCGTGGCAAGGACCGTAAGGCCGAGCTATGACTCTCCTCTAAGGTCCACCAACATTTCTCTTCTCCCTTTCCTTCTAGAAGATCAGGTAGAGAAGTTATCTACCAATTCCCCTCCAGTCAGAGGTTGATTAAGTATGTTCTTGTCAATCTGGATACAAGATAGATTTTATCTCTCCTCCTCCAAGGAAATTTGTTTTAACAAAATTACTTCCTCAGCCAAACCAGGCTATTCTAGAGGACTCTGTCCTCCAGTACATAGGAAAGCATGCACTGGAGGAAGTTCCCCCCCCCCCCCCCCGATCAAAGAGGATCAGGGTTGGATTCCCCAATCTTTTTAGTGCCGAAACCATCGGGCGACTGGCGCATGATCGTAGATCTTGGCTTTCTAAACTGTTTCATAAAGAAAAGACGGTTCAGAATGGAAACCATTCGTTCAGTCATCAGCATTCTGGACCCTCAAGATCTTATGGTTACCCTCGACTTGAAGGATGCTTACCTTCATGTCCCTGTATTTTCTGGCCACAGAAAGTTCTTGAGGGTTGCTGTCACCATAAATGGTATGGTAAGGCATCTCCAGTTCCTGTTCTGCCCTTTGGCATTACTTCCGCTCCCCACACCTTTACAAAGGTGGTGGCCCCGGTGGTCTCTGGCCTCAGACTAAAAAGTCTAGAGATCATTCCTTACCTAGACAACTGGCTTCTAAAAGCCGCTGCTCTAGACATTCTACAGTCTCATCTTCATCTAGCTCTAGATTTTCTCCAGCGTTTGGGCTGGATTCTAAATTGGGAAAAGTCCGAAATCATCCTTTCCACTGCTGCAGCAAAGTTTCTGTGCGGAATATTCCTGCGGAATTCTGTATGGAAATCCGGCTATGTGAACATGGTCTAACAATCATTAAAAGGTAGGCGGTGCAAAGACTGGGTGAGACCAAAGGACGGCGCAAAGGGCTAGAGACAAAGGGGCTGCAAAATCACCAGCCCTGCTGGCCGCAGCCCGAGCTGCTGAACAGGCAGGGTCCCTGTGCCATTTCAACCCCCCGATGCACCTTGTGGGATCTCAATTTACCTTTTATCCTCCCATGTGCCATTTCAAACCCTTGCATATGAATTGTATCTCTTCTATGACTTCCTGCATATATATAATTAATTATGCAAATGAGCACAGTCTGTATTTTTTTTCAAGAAAGGTGGCAACCCTAGCAGGCATCCCATTGCATCCTGTCAGTGACCGTCACCTTCTCTAGGACACAGGCAAACAAAGTGCCCGTTGCTTTCAATGGACTGGACATGATGGGTGTCACAGAAAGAAAACCATTCACTGCAGCATCTTGGTCATTAGCTCAGTCAGCCTCACTGTGCACCTAGGAAACCACACCCAGTAAGTGCCCGCTGCATTCGCCGATGCAGAAAGCTATATATGCCAGCGGAAAGTTGCCACATAAATGCAACACACGCTGTACTTTTCCTTTTCACATGTTTTGATAAATCTCCCCCAGTGTTTTTGGCAAAAATGCCACAAAGATGGTGTGATGTCTCAGTACGGGACATAGTCCCGTACAGTACTTAGGCCCTGTCAGGTTGAGTCTTTCTGTGTTCTAGGGGCTCTCCTGCAGTCTCTCCCCCATTGTGTTATCTGTATATTAGATGTATTGTGGATAAAGGACCTTTAAGGACCTTTGAGTTAGTCACATGATAATGTTGTCACATGTTTTGTTACCAGAGAGCAACAGCTAACAGTGGCGTCTCCAGCATTAATATTTAGGGGGGGCACATGGGGGCCAGTGACAAAAGTGGGGGGGCAATTTTAAAACGTGTGTGTGTGTCTGTGTATATGTGTGTGTGTATATTTTTTTATATATATTATAAATTGCCGTTGATTTTTGGGTAAAATGACTGATGTCATTACAAAGAAGAATTGGTGGCGCAAAAAATAAGCCATAATATGGATTTTTAGGTGTAGAATTGAAAGGGTTATGATTTTTAAAAGGTGAGGAAAAAACAAAAGTGCAAAAATGGAAAAACGCTATGTCCTTAAGGCGTTAAAACTAATAAATCTAGCTAATGATTTATACAACACAGTGGGAGCAGGCACTGTGCGTACACATACGCCTTATTTCCTTAGGTCTCATTTACACGGACGGATCCTCAGCATATTTTACACTGCGGATCCCCCGACAATGGACCCTACAGTGCTGCCTCCATCTGTGCCTGCTCATAACGGCAATCCTCCGCTACGAGCAGACACGCTTTCATGTGTATACTCGCACACATCACGGCTGCTCTCGGCCTAGCTCAGAAAGCAGTAGGAGCGGCCATGATGTGTGCGAGTATACACATCAAAAGCGTGTCTGCTCGTAGTGGAGGATTGCTGTTATGAGCAGGCACAGATGGAGGCAGCACTGTAGGGTCCATTGTCGGTGGATCTGCAGCATAAAATACACTGTGGATCCACCCCTGAATGAGCCCTTAGGGTACGTTCACATGTACAGGATCTGCTGTATATTTTCTGCAGCTGATTTTGCTACCTATTGAAGCTAATGGGTTGCAAAATCAACTGCACAAAATATGCAGCAAAAATATGCAGCAGATCCTGTACATGTGAATGTACCCTTAAGGGGTTAATGATAAACTAGCAGTGTGTTCACATGTTGTCCTTCCAGTGGGGTAAGCAATGAAATGTATGTACACAGTGACCCCACCAGCAGAATAGTGAGTACAGCTCTGGAGTAGAACAAATGTTGCTCCTGATTCAGAGCTGCATTCACTGTTCTGAAGATGGGGTCACTGTGTACAATTAAATTACTTACCATAGAAAAAAAAAATTATATATATATATATATATATATATATATATACTGTATACCAGTGTTTCCAAACCAGTGTGCCTCCAGCTGTTGCAAAACTACAACTCCCAGCATGCCCAGACAGCCAAAGGTTGCAGGTTTGCAACAACTGGAGGCACCCAAGTTGGGAAAGACTGCTGTATACCGTGCCTTCATGCCAGCAGGTTATTCTATATTAGGAGTACTCACCAAGCTATTATACCTCTTTTCTCTCCACTGGGACCAAAAATAGGCCCAGGCATTTTAGAATAAGCAGCCCATTGTTATGGTGGGGGTCAGGCTGCTGGGACCCCCACCAATAACCTTGGTTCAAGTGGCTCTCCAGATGTTGCAAAGCTATAACTCCCATCAAGTCTGAAGAACCTCAGGTGTTATGGGAGTTGCCCTTTTGCAACAGCTGGAGAGCCACAGATTGGGGTACAGCCATCATCCATGCAGAACATACAAGTGAATCCAGCTCTGATGGGACAAATCAGGAAAGTACACAAGGATATCAGGGACCTGAGTGACGTCTTCTCTGTTGTCTTTCCTATTCTTCCTCATCTGGTCCAGATGTCAGGACTTCTTCCAGCTCCATCTTCTCTGTCTGACGCCCGAACATCATTGGTTTCTTAATTTGTCAGCAGATCCTCATCCTCTGTATGATGACAATAATAATTATATTCCTGTCAAATACCAAGCACCCTGAATATAATACTGCCAACCACTGTACCCTCTGAATATAATACTGCCACACACTGTACCCTCTAAATATATTATTACCGCACACTGTACCCTCTGAATATAATACTGCCACACACTGTACCCTCTAAATAAATTATTACCGCACACTGTACCCTCTGAATATAATACTGCCACACATTGTACCCTTGAAATATAACCCTGCTATACGCCGTTCCCTGAACACAATATAAGTCTTCCTCCTTCATCCAACCATCTTTTCCCTACACTTGTTGGTACTTTTCATGCACCCCTATACCCCCAACCCCTAAGTGTATGTGTGACACATCTGTCATATATACATACACACATCTATTATACATTATACTTACACACAACTATCAAACATACACACACACACATCCCCCAATCCTCGGTTTCCTCATTACTGCATACCCTTCACCCCATCCTCTGTCTCCTCAACATCTCAATGTCATGCTCATCACCCCAATGCCCAACCCCTCCTGACGCATCCTGGTCTCCTCATCACCTCAGCACCCCACACAACCCTTAACAACCCCCACCCATCTTTGGTCTAGTAACCCCTGCACTCCATACTAAGCCCTTCCACCATGGTCTCCTCAGCATTGCACCCCCCCCCCCCCTTCTAGCTTATATCCCCCATCCTTGGTCTCCTCATCATCATCATTGCACCCCATCCTGTCTTCTCATCATTGCAAATCAATCATCACCACCACATACCACCCTCCACCCCTTGGTTGGTTGGTCTCCTCATTGCTCACACATACCAGACCACATACAGATGAGCTGATAACATGGATTTATATGTAACAGTAGTAAGATTTCAGGACTACAGTCCTCATGTTAGGACAAAACATGTCAGGTATATTAGGATTTGCTAATTATTATTTCTACAAAGTAGGTGAAGGCTACTTTTGATCCACACAGGCACTTCCATTGATTGTATAGGGCTGGGATTTTATTTTAGCAATTTTCATAGATGCCCAAATCCCAGAATACAGTGACATTGATCTAAGCCAGTGTTTCCCAACTAGTGTGCCTCCCACTGTTGCAAAACTACAACTCCCAGCATGCCCAGACAGCCAAAGGCTGTCTGGGCATGCTGGGAGTTGTAGTTTTGCAACAGCTGGAGGCACACTGGTTGGGAAACACTGATCTAAGCATTAGGAGAGAATTCACTGCTATTCCCAGTCTCCTCATTGCTCACACCACTGCCCATCCCCCTGCACACACATACCAGACACCAAAAGGTCCCAAATCCCCACCCAACTCGGCGCTTGTTCTCCTCCTAATCTTTACAGTAAACAATCCTCAGTCTCTCTACTCACCTGCCACATTCCTGGAGATCCGCGGTGCTGCAGTGTGAAGCAGGGGAGGCTGCAGGAATCCTTCTGTTCTCCCACTATGTCATGGAGTCGGAGGCTGCAATACGCCAGGGGCTTGGAGGAGACATGCGTGCCTACGCGGTGCACGTACACTCCCATCAGCCCCTGGCCTGTCTGACCTGGCAATAGTTTTTTAAAGGGCTAGCAGCATTAAAGGTAACTAGGGGAAAACAAGTGTAAGCAGCAGCAGGGCCAAGCTCTAGAGCCATGTCCAAGGGCCCGACCTGTTGCTGCATAATGTTTAGTGGCAGGGGGAGCTGAGATCCGGGGCACCGGGCCTTACCTTCGGGGCCTGTGCCTCGGATCTTTTAGCGTAGTGACGCCCCTGCTCTATACCCAGCCGGTCAGTCCGCCCCTGGCCCCAATACTAGTATCGGGACAGCCCTATTTTTTTTTAAATGGGGGGGGCACAAGGGGGGGCACGGCCTGATCTAGGGGGGGCCATGGCCCCCTCTGCCCCCCCCTAGCGACGCCACTGACAGCTAACCAGGTGACCTGCAGTTTGACCTATGGGCTCCTTGCTCAGCCCCCATTATAAAAAGGGGGAGCCATTACAATCTCTCTCTTCCACCACATTCTCTGCTAAGGTCAAGTTCAGTCCAGATGTCTCAGAGTCAGTGCCCAGCACATCTGGAGGCCTCAAGCCTAAACAGCAGCCACATGTCAGTAAGTCAAGTCATCTATGTCTGCTGTCACTACCTACAGTCAAGTCTATAGTCAAGTCTATTATAGTCAGCGTGGCTGAGTTAAAGTCTGTACAAACACTGCAAGTCCCAGCAAGCTGCAAGGTCCCCTCTGTGTTACTGGTCACCTCTCTGGGATCCTGGCCTAGCTGTAAAGACTGTACTATCTGTCTACCTCAGTAAAGCTACTGTTAACCCTAACCTGGGCTTGGACTATTATTACCCTGCTTACCTAGGGATAGCGGTGCTATAACATCTGGGCTATAACATCTGCCCCATACCACTTCACACCTTTACACCCTGTGGCACACCACAAGGGCATCTTGGGAGAAAAGAAATGAGGGGGCAGCTTTTTGTGGTGTTTTTTTTATTTTTGGCTAAAAAAAAAACCTCAAACAAAAATTTGCGTCTGTTTCTAAGCTTAGACTGGGATTAAAGTAAAACGTTTACCCATTTAGTCACACAAAACCCGATACACAGAGTTATAGTGCAGGTGAACATGAGACCGATATGCGTACCTGTAGTCCGGCGCGGCGTCCCTCTGAAGGTCCGCTTCTTCCTGCACTGAATTGCACGCTGTAGGCTGCCCTCCGGCTGGACTTGAATATTCATGGGTGCTGGCCATGTGAGCGCTCAGTAGGCACAACGCTCACGTGACCAGAACCCACACTATAAGCCGGTGTTTCGGGTTTAGTGTGGGTGAACGGGTGACTGTTTTCCTTCAAACACAGCTTATATGTGGCCTTTTCAAAAGCCCACATGGCTTTATCTTTTTTCCCCCCTTCCGACAGATGTCTATCCAGCTGTTGCAAAACTACAACTCCCAGTATACCCTGACAGCCTAAGGCTGTCAGGGCATGCTGGGAGTTGTAGTTTTGCAACTGCTGGACAGCCACAGGGGATCATTGATGCAGTATGTCAATCCCGGCCTATGCTGCCTGATCTTGAACTGGCAGCAGGAGCCACAACCACTTTAAATCAATAAGCAGCGCTGGCTGCCGGGACGTCTGACGAATAATATCCCTCCGCTTCATACCACAACGTCAGGGGCATCACTCATCAGATGTCCCAGCAGCCAGCGCTGCCCATTGGGAGAGATTTATCAAAACCTGTCCAGAGGAGAAGTTGCTGAGTTGTCCATAACAACAATAAGATTGCTTCTTTATTTTTTTAGAGGCCCTTTCAAAAATGAAAGAAGCGATCTGATTGGTTGCTATGGGCAACTCTGCATCTTTTTCTCTGGACAGGTCTTGATGAATCTCCCCCATTGAGCCTGCCAGAGCCGCAGTGATCTGTGTAAGAAACCTATGGGCCCAGGCTGTTAGGGTCACCAAATGATATTACAAATACTGAGTGTCTGGTTAGGAGAAACAAATATAATGTACCCACAGGGAGTGAGCCATTTTAATAAAAATTGCCAAAATTCCCTGAGATAAGTCATGCAGAATATGTTAAAAAGCTTTTTGGATTTTCAGCCAATCAGAAAGCAGCACTACTCAAATAGAACTCCCGTGAGGTCACACATGTGATGTCATAACCCTTGTCATCAGTGAGGGGCCTAAACTGTAGGAACCTAGGAATGTAAATTCATACCCGCCTGTGACTGGTAAGTATCACATCTTTTTGGTCTTTAGTGCAGTTCCATGTGCATTTCTAGAATAAACATGTAACTAATCTCTCTTTTCTTTTCCTATCTTAGATGCACACCTTCCAGGCTGTGGGGCAGCACATACACGGACACATTGGCCCAAATTCTAGAGGTAACCTCCTTTAGTATGCCCAGAGGAAGGGCAGTACAGTAGCCATGGATTCCCTACAGGTTTCCTCCCCTCTGGAGGTTTTTCCTGTCCTGAGTTAGTTACTGTCCGCTCTTTGTGAGTGATGGAGGTTACATAAAATCCCTACACAAACATTGTAATAAATAATAAATAAAGTTCCCTTTGTTTAAACTGTTCTTTGACTTGTTTGACTCATTTATTTTATTTCTGTGTGTGAAAAATAGTGTTAGCAAAATGTGGATGACATAAGTGTCCAAAACTGTTCTCCTGCCCGATCTGTACCATGTGATGAGGTGAGAGGCGGCTGATGCTGGGGGGTACAGTTGTCCAGGCAACCGTAGGGCACCCAGCAAGTTCTGATGTCTTATGCCCAGAAATGGTTGGCTACTCATTGTGTCAGAAGATTCTCATCCTATATATGAAGACAATCAGGGATCAAAACCTGTGGAGAGGAAAAGTTGACCAGTTGTCCATAGCAACCAATCAGATCACTTCTTCTATTTTTCAGAGGTCTTGTTAAGAATGAAAGAAGCAATCTGATTGGTTGCTATGGGCAACTGATCAACTTTTACCCTGCACAGGTTTTGATAAATCTCCCCAATAATTATTACAACCATGTCACTTATGGTTGCCACCTGGCTGGTATTTTAGACACCCTACTGGTATGGTTAACCCTTTAAGGATGCTGTGCATATCAATGCACCCCTGTTTTAGAGTCCTTAAGCCCTTAAGGACGCAGGACGTAAATGTACGTCCTGGTGCGATGGTACTTAACGCACCAGGACGTACATTTACGTCCTGTGCATAACCGCGGGCATCGGAGCGATGCCCGTGTCATGCGCGGCTGATCCCGGCTGCTGATCGCAACCAGGGACCCGCCGGCAATGGCCGACGCCCGCGATCTCGCGGGCGTCCGCCATTAACCCCTCAGGTGCCGGGATCAATACAGATCCCGGCATCTGCGGCAGTGCGCGATTTGAATGAATGATCGGATCGCCCGCAGCGCTGCTGCGGAGATACGATCATTCAGAACGCCGCACGGAGGTCCCCTCACCTATGGGGACTATTCAAGTGTAAAAAAAAATGTAAAAGTAAAAGTTAAAAAAAAGTGAAAAATCCCCTCCCCCAATAAAAAAGTAATCAGTTTTTTCCTATTTTACCCCCAAAAAGCGTAAAAAAAATGTTTTATAGACATATTTGGTATCGCCGCATGCGTAAATGTCCGAAATATTAAAATAAAATGTTAATGATCCTGTATGGTGAACGGCGTGAACGAAAAAAAAAAAGTCCAAAATTGCTACTTTTTTAATACATTTTATAAAAAAAAATTATAAAAAATGTATTTATACCGCCGCTTATACGGAAAAATAAAAAAGTTAGAGGTCATCAAAATAAAGGGATTATAAACGTACTAATTTGGTTAAAAAGTTTGTGATTTTTTTTAAGCACAACAATAATAGAAAAGTATGTAATAATGGGTATCGTTTTAATCGTATTGACCCTCAGAATAAAGAACATGCGTCATGTTTACCATAAATTGTACGGCGTGAAAACGAAACCTTCCAAAATTAGCAAAATTGAGTTTTTCTTTTTAATTTCCCCACAAAAATAGTGTTTTTTGGTTGCGCCATACATTTTATGATATAATGAGTTATGTCATTACAAAGGACAACTGGTCGCACAAAAAACAAGCCCTCATACTAGTCTGTGGATGAAAATATAAAAGAGTTATGATTCTTAGAAGGCGAGGAGGAAAAAATGAAAATGTAAAAATTAAATTGTCTGAGTCCTTAAGGCCAAAATGGGCTGAGTCCAGAGTCATATGCCCAGGGGGTCCTGAGACCCCCCCCCCCCATATCGGCGATCGCTGCAAATTGCCGGTCAATTCAGACCGGCGATCTGCGGCGATTCCGAGTCAAACGGGTCTCAGGTGAACCAGTGACCCAGAAATAAGGGGGATCGGGGTGTCCAAGACACCCCTGATTCCCCTGAAGGGATAGGAGTGAGGTGGCAGGGGGTGCCACCCCTCCTATCCCTGCTATTGGTCGTTCAGAAAAGATCACTTACCATCAGCAGACTACAGAAGTCGGTGAGTTGCCTAGCAACATCTGGAGGGCTACAATTTGAGACCACTATAGAGTGGTCTCTAAACTATATCCCTCCAGATGTTGCAGAACTACAACTCCCAGCATGCCCAGACAACTGTTTGTGGTTTGGGCATGCTGGGATTTGTAGTTTTGCAACAGCTGGAGGGCTACAGTTTGGAGATCACTGTGCAGTGATCTCTAAATTGTGGCCCTCTAGATCTTGCAAAACTACAACTTCCAGCATGCCCACACAGCAGTTTGCTCTCTGAGCATGCTGGGATTTGTAGTTTTGCAACATCTGGAGGGCCACAGTTTGGAGATCACTGTGCGGTGGTTTCTAAACCGTGGCCCTCTAAATCTCGCAAAACTACAACTCCCAGCATGCACGAACAGCAAACAGCTGTCTCGCCATGCTGGGAGTTGTAGCTTGATACCTCCAGATGTTGTATAACTACATCTGCCAGCATGCCCTTCGGCAATCAGTACATCAGTACGGCAGTGTATCCACAACGGAGCCTCCAGCTGTTGCAAAACAACAACTCCCAGTATTTCTGGACAGCCACTCACTGTCCAGGCATGCTGGAAGTTTAGCAACAGCTGAAGGCACCCTGATTGGGAATCACTGGTGTAGAATACCCCTATGTCCACTTCTATGCAATCCCTAATTTAGTCCTCAAATGTGCATGGCGCTCTCTCACTTCGGAGCCTGTTGTATTTCAAGGAAACAGTTTAGGGCCACATATGGGGTATTTCCGTACTCGGGAGAAATTGCGTTACAAATTTTGTGGGGCTTTTTCTCCTTTTACGCCTTATGAAAAGGAAAAGCTGGGGAGAAAAAAAAAACTTAAATTTTTAACGCAATTTCTCCTGAGTACTGAAAATGCTCTGCGGGTGCACACCAATGCTCAGGTGTGAGAGTGCACTATGTACCTTTGAGGCCTAAATTGGTGATTTGCACAGGGGTGGCAGATTTTACAGCGGTTCTGACGAACTCAAAAAAATAAATACCCACATTTGACCCCATTTTATTAACTACACCCCTCACGGAATGTAACAAGGGGTAATGGGAACCTTAACATCCCACAAGTGATTGACAAATTTTTGTTAACCTGTAAAAGACCAAGGGCGGACAGGTACACCTTTGCTCCCTAGTACTTAAGGACCAAGGGCGTACCTGTACGCCTGTGGGAATTTCGGTCCCGGACGCGCGCTGGGCAGGGACCGGACCGGGGTGACTGCTGATATCGATTAGCAGGCACCCTGCACAAATGCCCAGACCCCCCATATTGGCGATGGCCGCAAATGGCAAGTGAATCACACTTGTGATTTGCGGCTATTCAGGGTCATACGGGTCTATGGTGTTCTGGTAAACCCGGAAAATAAGGGGGATTGCGATTGTCTTAGACACCTACGATCCCCCTGAATGGATAGGAGTGAGGTGGCAGGGGTGCCAACCCTCCTATCCCTCCTATTGGTCGCAAGAAGCGACAACTAATAGCAGATCGGGGGGGGGGGGGTTAACTTTTGTCTTCCCCGTCCTGCCCTCCCACAATAGGCGGGGCAGAATGGGGAAACCAAGGAGGAGCGGTGGCAGAAGATTAACTTACCCATCCGGAGGCTGTGGATCGGCGGGCGGCTACGTCGTGCAGCTGGATCCTACGGAAGTCGGTGAGTTGCCTAGCAACATCTGGAGGGTACAGTCTGAGACCACTATGCAGTGGTCTCTAAACTCTAGCCCTCCAGATGTTGCAAAACTACAACTCCCAGCATGCCCAGACAGCTATTTGCTGTGTGGGCATCCTGGGATTTGCAGTTTTGCAACAGCTGGAGGTCTACAGATTGAAGATCACTGTGCAGTGATCCATCTGTGGCCCTCTAGATCTTGCAAAACTACAACTCCTAGCATGCCCACACAGCTATTTGCTGTGTGGGCATGCTGGGATTTGTAGTTTTGCAACATCTGGAGGGCCACAGTTTGGAGATCACTGTGCAGTGGTCTCAAACTGTAGCCCTCCAGATGTTGCAAAACTGCAAATCCCAGCATGCCCAAACAGCAAACAGCTGTCTGGCCATGCTGGGAGCTGTAGTTGCGTACCTCCAGCTGTTGCATAACTACATCTCCCAGCATGCACTTCGGCAATCAGTTCATGCTGGGAGTTGAAGTTTTGCAACAGCTGGAGGCACACTTGTTGGAAAATACTGAGTTAGGTAACAGAACCTAACTGAAGGCTTTCCAACTAGTGTGCCTCCCGCTGTTGCAAAAGTACAACTCCCAGCATGCACGGTCTGTGAATAAATGCTGGGAGTTGTAGTTTTGAAACATCTGGAGGTTTGCCCCCCCCCCCCCCCCCCCATGTGAATGTACAGAGTACATTCACACGGGCAGGTTTACAGTAAGTTTCCTGCTTCAAGTATGAGCTGTGGCAAATTTTTCGCCGCAGCACAGACTCCTAGCGGTAAACTTACTGTAAACCGCCGCCAGCGTAAATGTACCCTAAAAACACTACACTACACTAACACATAATAAAGGTTAAAACACTACTGTGCAGTGATCCATCTGTGGCCCTCTAGATCTTGCAAAACTACAACTCCTAGCATGCCCACACAGCTATTTGCTGTGTGGGCATGCTGGGATTTGTAGTTTTGCAACATCTGGAGGGCCACAGTTTGGAGATCACTGTGCAGTGGTCTCAAACTGTAGCCCTCCAGATGTTGCAAAACTGCAAATCCCAGCATGCCCAAACAGCAAACAGCTGTCTGGCCATGCTGGGAGCTGTAGTTGCGTACCTCCAGCTGTTGCATAACTAAATCTCCCAGCATGCACTTCAGCAATCAGTTCATGCTGGGAGTTGTAGTTTTGCAACAGCTGGAGGCACACTTGTTGGAAAATACTGAGTTAGGTAACAGAACCTAACTGAAGGCTTTCCAACTAGTGTGCCTCCAGCTGTTGCAAAAGTACAACTCCCAGCATGCACGGTCTGTCAATAAATGCTGGGAGTTGTAGTTTTGAAACATCTGGAGGTTTGCCCCCCCCCCCATGTGAATGTACAGAGTACATTCACACGGGCAGGTTTACAGTAAGTTTCCTGCTTCAAGTATGAGCTGTGGCAAATTTTTCGCCGCAGCACAGACTCCTAGCGGTAAACTTACTGTAAACCGCCGCCAGTGTAAATGTACCCTAAAAACACTACACTACACTAACACATAATAAAGGTTAAAACACTACATAAACACCCCCTTACACTGTCCCCCCCAATAAAAAATAAAAACATATTGTACGGCAGTGTTTCCAAAACAGAGCCTCCAGCTGTTGCAAAACAACAACTCCCAGCTTTCTGGACAGCCACTGACTGTCCAGGCATGCTGGGAGTTTAGGAACAGCTGTAGGCACCCTGTTTGGGAATCACTGGCATCAGGGGCGAACCTAGAGCAGTTGGCGCCCGGGGCAGACCCTTTGTTTGGCACCCCCCCCCACACACACACACACACATGCACCCCCCTTAATTACACCCTCTCCCTTCCCTCCCCCCAGGAGCAGACTGACAACACTCGGGGCCCCCGGACCAAAAATAAGCAAGGGCCCCTGCAGCTCGTCAATCTTCTGCCACACTCCTATTCCACCCAAATCCCACATACAATAAACTAAAATTTATATATGTAAGAAACACTTTAACGTAGGTAAATTTCTATAACCAATAATACTGGTATACAAGGAGTAAATATATACCACCACACAATAACTGGATAATACCGCCATACTGTGTAAAACCCCTATATACAGACCAGTATACTATAAAGGATCAGTATACAATATAAGTGATTATATACAGGACCATATGGCGGTAGATATCAGCTGTACACAGGATGTGTATACCATATAAGTGATTACAGTTACATTTTGGGACTCACAATTACGTCTTTTCTGATCAGCGGCGTCCTCTTTCCTTTTCTTCTCCGTCCGGATAAGACCACCATGTGGATCTCTTAACATCTGCAGGAAAAACATGTCAGACTCTGCTTATTTTCAGTGCCCTCCCCTCCTCTACACAATCTTCCCATCTATAGGCCCACAAACTGTAATAATGCCCTCCTTTGTGTCCTGCACAGTAAAAGGGCAGGTAGGTAGGTAGCCAGGTAACCCCTTCTTTCCCATAGGTATATGCAGAGTTACACCCCCCTCTCTTTCCCATAGGTATATGGGAAAAGTCATCAAACACCTGTGGGGTGTTAAGGCTCACTGGACCCCTTGTTACATGTATTGAGGGGTGTAGTTTCCAAAATGGTATGCCATGTTGGGGGTTTTCTGCTGTTTTGGCACCATAGGGGCTTCCTAAATGTGACATGCCCCCCCAAAAATCATTTCAGAAAAACTCACTCTCCAAAATCCCATTGTCGCTCCTTCCTTTCTGAGCCCTCTACTGCGCCCGCCGAACACTTAACATACACATATGAGGGATTTCCTTAATCGAGAGAAATTGGGTTACAAGTTTTGAGAGGCTTTTTCTCCTTTTACCTTTTGTAAAAATTCAAAACTGGGTCTACAGGAACATGGGAGTGTAAAAAATGAAGATTTTGAATTTTCTCCTTTATTTTGCTGTTACTCCTGTGAAACACCTAAAGGGTTAACACACTTACTGAATGTCATTTTGAATACTTTGAGGGGTGCAGTTTTTATAATGGGGGTTTTATGGGGTATTTCTAATAGGAAGGCCGTTCAAATCCACTTCAAACCTGAACTGGTCCATGAAAAATTCCGATTGTGAAAATTTTGTGAAAAATTGGAAAATTGCTGCTGAACTTTGAAGCCCTCTGATGTTTTCCAAAAGAAAAAACATGTCAACTTTATGATGCAAACATAAAGTAGACATATTGTATATGTGAATCAAAATATAATTTATTTGGAATGTCTATTTGGACGTCCACTTACCCATCCGGGGGCAGCAGAGGAACGGTGATCGGCGGGCGGCAGGCGGCAGAAGAGGACGGCTTCCTGGATCCTAAAGAAGCCGGTAAGTTGCCTAGCAACATATAGAGGGCTACAGTCTGAGACCACTATAGTGGTCTCTAGACTGTAGCCCTCTAGATGTTGCAAAACTACAACTCCCAGCATGCCCAGACAGGTTTTTGGGCATGCTGGGATTTGTAGTTTTACAACAGCTGGAGGTCTACAGTTTAGAGACCACTGCACAGTGATCTCTATACTTTCACCCACTAGATCTTGCAAAACTACAACTCCTAGAATGCCCACACAGCTGTTTGCTGTCTGGGCATGCTGGGATTTGTAGTTTTGCAACATCTGAAGGTGCACAGTTTGGAGATCACTGTTCAGTGGTCTCTAAATTGTAGCCCTCCAGATGTTGCAAAATTGCAAATCCCAGCATGCCCAAACAGCAAACAGCTGTCTCGGCATGCTGGGAGTTGTAGTTGCGTACCTCCAGTTGTTTCATAACTACATCTCCAAGCATCAGTACATGCTGGGAATTGTAGTTTTGCAACAGCTGGAGGCACACTGGTTGGAAAATACTTAGTTACTGAGAACTGTTTAATTTTAAACTTTTTGCCATCTTTGCCAATGACTTCACTGGATTTAACAGCATATTTACATGTGACACAGCGGGCCAAACCGCACTTGAAAAAACCGCACATAGACAGCCACTTATCATGTGAAGTAGAACCTTTAACTTTGTCATCTGGCGTTCCTCTGAATCAGAAGCTAAGCAATTTGTGGATTATTTGAACAATAACTGTCACAACCTTTTTTTCACGTATTCTTGGCATCACACAGACACCCCTTTTCTAGACATTCAACTTACCATCAATAACAATAGCATGTACACTTCCACTTACAGAAAACCAACTGCTGGCAATACAATATTACGGGCAGAATCATGCCATCCTAAACATACAGTTCTAGCAGTACCGGTTGGTGAATTTACCAGAGCTAAAAGAAACTGTTCCACAACACAAGCGTTTTTAGCTGAAAGTGATAATATTTGTATCAGATTAAGTACCGTATATACTCGAGTATAAGCCGAGTTTTTCAGCACGATTTTTCGTGCTGAAAACACCCCCCTCGGCTTATACTCGAGTGAACTCCCCCACCCGCAGTGGTCTTCAACCTGCGGACTTCCAGAGGTTTCAAAACTACAACTCCCAGCAAGCCAGGGCAGCCATCGGCTGTCCGGGCTTGCTGGGAGTTGTAGTTTTGAATCCTCCGGAGGTCCGCAGGTTGAAGACCACTGCGGCCTTCAACATCATCCAGCCCCCTCTCACCCCCTTTAGTTCTGAGTACTCACCTCCGCTCGGCGCTGGTCCGGTCCTGCAGGGCTGTCCGGTAAGGAGGTGGTCCGGTGAGGAGGTGGTCCGGGCTGCTATCTTCACCGGGGAGGCCTCTTCTAAGCGCTTCGGGCCCGGCCTCAGAATAGTCACGTTGCCTTGACAATGACGCAGATGCGTCGTTGTCAAGGCAACGGCTCTATTCCGGGCCGGAAGCGCGGAGAAGAGGCGCCCCCGGTGAAGATAGCAGCCCGGACCACCTCCTCACCGGACCACCTCCTTACCGGACAGCCCTGCAGGACCGGACCAGCGCCGAGTGGAGGTGAGTACTCAGAACTAAAGGGGGTGAGAGGGGGCTGGATGATGTTGAAGGCCGCAGTGGTCTTCAACCTGCGGACCTCCGGAGGTTTCAAAACTACAACTCCCAGCAAGCCCGGACAGCCGATGGCTGCCCGGGCTTGCTGGGAGTTGTAGTTTTGAAACCTCTGGAGGTCCGCATGTTGAAGGCCGCAGTGGTCTTCAACCTGCGGACCTCCGGAGGTTTCAAAACTACAACTCCCAGCAAGCCCGGACAGCCGATGGCTGCCTGGGCTTGCTGGGAGTTGTAGTTTTGAAACCTCTGGAGGTCCGCAGGTTGAAGACCACTGAGGGCGAATGATGAGAAGAGGATGATGAAGGGGGGGGTGTGGGGATGATGAAGGGGGGTGGGGATGATGAAGGGGGGGGGGTGTGGGATGATTACAAGGGGATGATGAAGGGGGGATGTGTGGGATGATAAGGGGATGTGTGGGATGATGACAAGGGGATGATGAAGGGGGGATGTGTGGGATGATAAGGGGATGTGTGGGATGATGACAAGGGGATGATGAAGGGGGGATGTGTGGGATGATGACAAGGGGATGATGAAGGGGGGATGTGTGGGATAAGGGGATGTGTGGGATGATGACAAGGGGATGATGAAGGGGGGATGTGTGGGATGATGACAAGGGGATGATGAAGGGGGGATGTGTGGGATGATAAGGGGATGTGTGGGATGATGACAAGGGGATGATGAAGGGGGGATGTGTGGGATGATAAGGGGATGTGTGGGATGATGACAAGGGGATGATGAAGGGGGGATGTGTGGGATGATGACAAGGGGATGATGAGGATGTTAATGACGGGTCTGGATGATGACAGGGGGGGATGAGGTATTTCCCACCCTAGGCTTATACTCGAGTCAATAACTTTTCCTGGGATTTTGGGTTGAAATTAGGGGTCTCGGCTTATACTCGGGTCGGCTTATACTCGAGTATATACGGTAATCGTGGCTATCCTACCTGGGCACTAGACAGAGCTAAAAAAAAGAGTGAAATCTAAGTCACTTTCGGACTTGCTTAACCACAATGCGGGAGTGAGGAAGTCGGACCGTGATTTTCCACCTAAAATCTCTTTTGTTACCACTTATAGTGTAGAATACCTGAAGATTAAACAAATCATATCTAAACATATACCCATTTTACAACAAGATCCAACTCTTGGCAAATTCCTTCAGTATGGTTGCAATTTTTCTACCCGGCGAGCACCCAGTTTGGGGAACTTGTTATCCCCTAGTGTTCTGCCTTTATGTAAAGGTTCTAATTCACATGATAGGTGGCTGTCTATGTGCGGTTTTTTCAAGTGCGGCTTGGCCCGCTGTGTAACATGTAAATATGCTGTTAAATCCAGTGAAGTCATTGGCAAAGATGGCAAAAAGTTTTAAATTAAGCAGTTCATCAACTGCCAAACCACATTTGGAGTTTACCACTAGAGATGTCGCAAATTTTTCGCCGGTGAACAGTTCCCGGCGAATTTAGCATGTTCGCGTTCGCATCGCCGGGAACTGTTGTGAAGTTCGATCCGCCCCCTATACTTTAACATTGCAGTAAACTTTGACCCTGTGAGTCAGAGTCAGCAGACACATTACAGCCAATCAGCAGCAGTCCCTCCCTTCCAGACCCTCCTACCTCTTGCACGGACGCCATTTTACCCTCATTCAGTATGCTGCAGGCTTAGGAAGTGGAGGGTCAGAGAAGCTGCTCCTGCTGTATAGGGAAAGTGATAGCTAGGTTGCTGCTAGGTGGTGTATTCAGGGTCCAGTTTACTTCTAAAGCACTAGTGTAACATCTGCTTTAAGGACAGCACCCAAAAAAGCCCTTTTTAGGGCTGAAAGATATCAGTCCGTGTGTCTTGCAACAGCTGGAGGAACCCTGGTTGGGAGGGAACCGCTCGTTAAAAGGGGTACTCCAGAATCAAACTTAAGTTCCTTCAAGCAACTAATTACTACAGTATTCAAAGGGCTGAAAGATATCAGTCGGTGTGTTTTGCAACAGCTGGAGGCATGCTGTTTGGGGACCACTGCATAAAAGGGGAACTCCGCTGGCAAGCTTTTTTTCTTTAAAGCAACTAACTACTACAGTATTCAAAGGGCTGAAATATATCAGTCTGTGTATTTTGCAACAGCTGTAGGCACCCTGGTTGGGGACCACTACTTAAAAGGGGAACTCCGCTGGCAAGCTGTTTTGCTCATTGTCACACTAGTTCAAATCACATTTGGTGTGACAGTTGTGTAAATTAAAAGAAATAATACCTTTTTTGGCTGTTAAATAAAATCAGTCGTCACTGTCAGTTCACGTCACAGTTGCCATTTTTTTTTGCCTGCAGGGCAAATTGTGTCACCCTAGTGCAAATCACATTAGGTGTGACAGTTGTGCAAATTAAAAAAAAACAAAAAACTTTTTTGGCTGTTAAATAAAATCAGTCGTCACTGTCAGTTCACGTCACAGTTGCCAGTTTTTTTGCCTGCAGGGCAAATTGTGTCACCCTAGTGCAAATCACATTAGGTGTGACAGTTGTGCAAATAAAAAAAAATACCTTTTTTGGCTGTTAAATAAAATCAGTGGTCACTGTCAGTTCACGTCACAGTTGCCAGTTTTTTTGCCTGCAGGGCAAATTGTGTCACCCTAGTGCAAATCCCATTTGGTGTGACACTTGTGCAATTTAACCAAAAAAAATGACAGGCAGAGGAAGACCACCCCGCAGGGGCCGTCATGGTGCTGGGATTCCCTTTGGCCCTAGAATGGGCCAGTGTTCAGAGGCCACGTACCCTGAACCCCCAAAGTTCTGAGGACTTAGTTGACTGGCTATCACAAGACACCCAATCTACTACAGCTTCCGCTTGGAACCTTGATGCACCGTCCTCCTCCTCTAGCTTAGCTTCGGGCACCTCTCATGCTACCACTTGCCCGCCTGCCGCCACCACCAACACTAGCACCACAACAGCTTTACTTGATCCGTCAGAGGAGTTATTTACACATCAGTTTGAAGACATGAGTGATGCGCAACCATTATTGCCAGAGGATGTAGTTAACAGGGATATGTCTCAGTCAGGCAGCATTACACACATGGACGTACAGTGTGATGATGATATTGTACCCGCTGCTGCTTCCTTTCTTGAGGTGTCAGATAGCGGTGAAGGTGTTGATGATGACAATGTGTCCGTGGATGCCACGTGGGTGCCCGCTAGAAGAGAAGAAGAGGGGGAAAGTTCAGATGGGGAGACAGAAAGGAGGAGGAGACAAGTTGGAAGCAGGGGGAGGTCGTCGCAAGGAGCTAGTGGCACAGTCAGACAACATGCATCGGCACACAGGGTCAGCCAGGCGGGACGCCAATCAACGCATGCCGTTGCCACCACCAGAATGCCGTCATCGCAGAGCTCAGCAGTGTGGATTTTTTTTGTGTGTGTCTGCCTCTGACAACAGCGAGGCCATTTGCAACCTGTGCCAGAAGAAACTGAGTTGTGGGAAGTCCAACATCCACCTAGGCACAACTGCTTTGCGAAACCACATGATGTCACATCACAAATGCCTATGCGATCAACATGTCAGTACAAGCAGCACACAAAGTCAAAGCCGCCATCCTCCTCCTGGTCCAGCATCTTCAGCCAGGTCAACCACTTCTGCCCTACTTGCCCCCTCTCAACCACCTGCCTCTCCGTCTCTCGCCTTGAGCAGTTCCTGCTCATCTGCCCACAGTCAAGTGTCTGTCAAGGAGATGTTTGAGCGCAAGAAGACAATGCCTCAAAGTCACACCCTAGCCTGGCGTCTGACAGCTGACTTGTCGGAACTGCTAGCCTGCCAGCTTTTACCATAAAAGGCGGTGGAGTCTGAGGCCATTAAAAAATTTGTAGCCATTGGGACACCGCAGTGGAAGGTACCCGGCCGAAATCTTTTTTGCACAAAAGGTAATCCCCAACCTTTATGGCATGTCTGGCACACAGTGTAGGGGCAAGGATCCATCTGACCACTGATACCTGGTCTGCAAAGCATGGTCAGGGCAGGTATATCACCTACACTGTGCATTGGGTAAACCTGGTGACGGCTGTCAAGCATGGAATGGGTGGCTCTGCAGAGGAGTTGGTGTCACCGCCACGACTTGTAGGCAGGCCTGCTGCCACCTCCTCTACTCCTCCTACTCCATCCTCTTCCATAACATCCTCGGCCGAGTCCTCTTCCACTGCTGCGTCTTGCTCCACATCAACGGCACCGCCCCCCCCCCCAGCTCCCCAGGTGCTATTCCACATCCCGGATACGGCAGTGTCACGCCATCTTGGGGTTGACTTGCCTCAAAGCGGAGAGTCACACCGCACCAGCGTTCCTGTTGGCCCTGAAAGCACAGGTGGACCAGTGGCTGACTCCGCACCAACTGGAGATCGGCAAGGTGGTTTGTGACAACGGAACAAATTTGTTGGCGGCATTGAGGTTAGGCAAGTTAACACATGTGCCGTGCATGGCACATGTGTGTAATCTGATTGTACAACGCTTTGTGCTCAAGTACCCAGGCTTACAGGATGTCCTGAAGCAGTCCAGGAAGGTGTGTGGCCATTTCAGGCATTCCTACACGGCCATGGCGCACTTGTCAGATATCCAGCGGCGAAACAACATGCCAGTGAGGCACTTGATTTGCGACAGCCCAACACGTTGGAATTCAACACTCCTAATGTTCGACCGCCTGCTCCAACAAGAAAAAGCCATCAACGAATATTTGTATGACCGGGATGCTTGGACATTATCTGCGGAGCTGGGAATTTTTTTGCCATGTTACTGGAGACTCATGCGCAATGCCTGTAGGCTCATGCGTCCTTTTGAGGAGGTGACAAACCTGGTCAGTCGAACCAAAGGCACCATCATACATCATACCGTTTGTTTACTTCCTGGAGCTTGCCCTGCGAAGAGTGTTGGATCAGGCAGTAGATGAGCGTGAAGAGGAAGAGTTGTGGACACCATCACCACCAGAAAGAGCCTTATCAGCATCGCTTGCTGGACCTGCGGCAACGCTGGAAGAGGATTGTGAGGAAGAGGAGTCAGAGGAGGAATGTGACTTTGAAGAGGAGGAAGAAGACCAACCACAGCAGGCATCCCAGGGTGCTCCTTGTGACCTATCTGGTTCCTGTGGTGTTGTACGTGGCTGGGGGGAAGAAGATGATACCTTCCCTGACATCACTGAGGACGAGGAACGGGACATGAGTAGCTTGGCATCCGTCCTTGTGCAAATGGGGTCTTTCATGCTGTCGTGCCTGTTGAGGGACCCTCGTATAAAAAGGATGAAGGAGAACGACCTGTACTGGGTGCCCACGCTACTAGACCCCCGGTATAAACATAAATTGCCTGACATGTTACTGCATTACAGCAAGGCGGAAAGGATTCAGTAGGTCCAAAATAAATTAAGAACTATGCTGTATACAGCGTATAAGGGTCATGTCACAGCACAACAGGGATCTAACAGGGGAAGAGGTGAAAGCAATCCTCCTCCCACGAACACGCTGGCAAGGACAGGATGCTGTACAGACATGCTGTTGATGGAGGACATGCAGAGCTTTTTAAGTCCTATGCATCGCCACAGCCCTTTGAGGTCCACCATCAGAGAACGACTTGACTGACAGGTAGCAGACTACCTGGCCTTAACCGCAGAAATCGACACTCTGAGGAGCGATGAACCCCTTGACTACTGGGTGTGCCGGCTTGACCTGTGGCTTGAGCTATCCAAATTCGCACTCGAACTTCTGGCCTGTCCCGCTTCAAGTGTCCTGTCAGAAAGGACCTTCAGTGCAGAAGAAGGTATTGTCACTGAGAAGAGGAGTCGCCTTGGTCAAAAAAGTCTGGATTACCTCACCTTTCTTAAGATAAATGAGGGATGGATCCCGAAGGGACTGACACTGGGCGATACATTTGACTGAACAAGGCCTGATCAGATGAGCTGCCTTGGGCTAAAAATGGTCCACACGCTGCTGTATTTGAACTCTGAATGCCGGATGACTTGCGTGACTTATCCGCCACCAACTAGTGTTCAAGCCGTAATGTTTTAGGGCACTTTCTGCCTGGCGAAACAAACAGAAATTTTTCTTGCCACTGCTTTGGCTGCGACAATACCAAATTTTCCAGCCAGGTGTACATGCCTAATTTTTCTGGCCTCTGCTGCTGCACTTGTTATGGTGCTGCAATTTTTATGGCCGCTGCTACAGCTGCAACAATACCAAATTTCCAGCCAGGTGTACATGCCTAATTTTTCTAGCCTGTGCTGCTGCACTTTTTTTGCTGCTGCAATTTTTCTGGCTGCTGCTACAGATGCGGCTGCGGCAATACCAAATTTTTCATCCATGTTTACATGCCTAATTTTTCTGGCCTCTGCTGCTGCACTTGTTAGTGGGTTTTATAATTCGCCGTTCGCGACATCACTATTTACCACATATGGTGTGACACATGTAAATTATCATACATAGGCAGCACTATCAGATCGATTAATAAAAGAGTTCAAGAACATTTGAGAGGGGCTAAGTCCACAGTGAATATGAATAGATCTGCAGTATCCAAACATTTTAAAGAGATCCATTCTGGTGATGTGAGCAATTTCCGTTTTCAGGGCATAAAGACTGTCAGTGTACCTTAGAGGAGGGGATCGGGAAAAAATCCTTCGTTCAAGAGAAGTATGTTGGATTTACCTTTTGGATATATCTTTTCCACAAGGGTTAAATCTCAAAACCGATCTAATCCTCCACCATTAACATCTACTGACTGTGTTCAGTTTTGTTTTTGGGCATCTATTCACACTTCTGCGTGTTTCATTCATTTATGTCCTCCTTCTGTTTTCTTGTGTTCAGTTTTTTCTTTGTTTAGAGTGATTACATTTTGCAACTTAATCTATTGTAAGTGGATCATGGGTTATGGGTCCTTTCAGGTGGCTTCATGGGGGTTAACTGGTGTATATTTTGGTTGGAGGTCTGTAAGCTTTACTCCTCCTCCACCATCAGCAGTCCCAATTACCTACACCTGTCTGGATCCCATATATTTCATTCCATGCCACCAGTTCATTGCATTTGATAAAGGTTGCAAGACCAGAAACATGCATGTCATGCATGTTTCAGTGTTCCTGTTTTTAATGGACTGCCGTTTGAGTGCTTTAATTGATGTCTTATCGTGAAATAGTGAAGTTCCTTTACCGCTGGCTACTTGCTGTTTTCTACATTGCATTGGAGATTTGCCGTGTGGACGGGTCGTGAGAGCTGACTTCCCTTGCTTGCTCAAAGAGTTTCTGTTTAATTACACGGAAGTACATTGTTTTTACATTTGACAAAAAAGTGAGGTTTAGTTATGACGTTAAAATCATCATGTTACATTTTGATTGGTTATTTGAGCTTTATCTCTGTATATATTAGCATATTTTGTATTTTATTTCTTTCTTGGCCAAAGATCAGTTATGCGGCCCTTTTGCTCTCATACTGGAAAATTCCAGATCCTTGTCCTTCTATACAATCTGTATCTTCCTCAAATGTTTTTTCTTCTAACGTCTCATCGTGGCGTAATTTCAAGGTTTCAATCTTAGTCATGAGCAGATAGCATGATCAGGAACATGACATCAAGAACATGGCGTATAGGTTAAGAGTAGATAACAAATATCTTTTTCAGCATTAGAAATGACATATAAATATATAAGTATTAATATATATATATATGTTGATCGGCAGTCAGAATCATTTAAATCAACTTGTCAATATGACAACAGCCTTGTTTTACATGAGATAGTCTTGCATCAAAATACAAAGAAAGCTGCCGTTTCTGCAATCTTGCAATAAGCAAAAGTTTGGGGGCGTTCCATACAAATTTTTGTATAGGGAGCCAGAATGAGTTTGTGATTTGCCTCCTTTCTCACAAGGCTAATGCTCTGTCCCTATCTATTGCTTTACTCTTCAGACAGGCAGAGATCTTTCAGCATCTGTGTTTATCTTCCACACCCTGAGCAAAGCACACAAACCTATCCTCCTTACAACTGCAGATAGGGCAGAACAAACCTGGTAAAATAGTCCTTTAAATTCCCACTGTGGCCTATTTTCTGCTGTTTACTGTATTAACTGTCTATAGATATTGTTATGTAAAACATTGTACTGTTTCCAAGTAGATCATTAGGAAGAGATACAGATATGACAATTGATGATAAGGGACAGAAAATAATATCCTGGCTTATAAGACTTCTTCCAGTTAAGCAGAAAGTTAATTATAGCATTAATGTAGATTCTTATTGTCATTGAAATTTTTCTGGAAGCTTGTTAAATTTGAGGCGATGAGAGAATATTGGAGGTGTAAAAGGGTTATCACATTCCTATTGATATCAAAATGAGATGATTCCCTAAATTACAGAAAGTCAGCTTGTAATTTTCTGCACAGAATATAGCTATTTACTGCCCAGAAAATCATTAGATGATTGCACATAGAATTCACAATTATATGGTTTAGCTGATTTCCATAAATCTATTGGCAGAACGCACTATTCTGTTTTATATAATGAAAAATGTTGGCACCGCAGAGTTATGGAGCGTGACCAGGAAACTTTCAGATGCCGACTAATAGATGATAAGTAGTAAAAAAACTGTAATATACACACAAAATGTATTTTTTGCATGTTGTAATTGAGAATGTAACTATAGCCATAGCAGCCAGATCAAATGTTATGAGGCCTGAAGGCTAAGGGCCCACTGAATAAAATTGTCCTTGTCCTATTTAGATTTGAAAAACAAAATAAAACAAAACCATGGTTTTTCATTTTCTCTCTTATCTGTTGTCATGCCATTGTTTGCATTGCCGTGTTTAGTTTTTCTATGAGCGAAGTGGAGGCCTATTGTTGCTAATGTGCAATTTGCTCCCTGAATTTTTATTATTCCTCTTATTGGACAGAAGTTTATGTGTTCACAGGCAGTTAGCTGGCCTTGAGATGTAATTTAAAGTAGACCACTACGAGAATATAAAGTATTAGCAATTTTGTATTATTAAAGGAAAAGTCAGAATAAATCTAATGGTCTATGGAAGAAGCAAAATCAACAGTATTGGTAATCTACAGCAACTTCAGGGTCAGTATTCAATCACTTGAATGTGGGGGCAGGACATGCTATGGGGCATGTGGTGGGTGGAGCCCGTGAATTATTTGCTTCCGCTGCTTGATGTGACACTGTCATAGAAATAACCTATTTAAGGGGAACTTGTTGCATAGAATGTTATAAAACTTCCACAGAGTATAGTCCATATGCAGTAAACATCCCTACATGTTTTCTAATATTGATCAGCACCGAAAGGTGGATATCAAGTGGAATGGATTCTCTCTTATGTTATCAGTATTGTAGCGAAAGTATATTTAATCCCTTGGGGACGGAGCCCATTTTGACCCTAAAGACGGGAGCATTTTTTGCATATCTGACCTCACTTTATGCATTAATAACTCTGGGATGCTTTTACTTATGAATGTGATTGTGAGATTGTCTTTTGTGACATATTCTACTTTATGTTAGTGGTACATTTTTGTTGATACTTGAATCATTTATTTGCGAAAAAATTAAAAAATTTCATAAAAATGTTGAACATTTTGCATTTTTCTAACTTTGAAACTCTCTGCTTGTAAGGAAAATGGACATACCAAATAAATTATAGATTGATTCACATATACAATACGTCTACTTTGTGTAGTTTCCAAAATGGAGTCACATGTGGATGGGGGGTTCACTGTTCTGGCAGCATGGTGGCTTTGTATATGCACATGGCGTTCAATTCCAGCCAAATTCTCTTTAAAAAAAAAAACAAACTAATTTTGCTCCTTCCTCTCTTAGCGCTCGCAGAGCACTTTACATCCACATATGGAGCATTTACATACTCAGAAGAAATGATGTTACAAATTTTTGGGTGCTTTTTCTCCTATTACCTCTTGTGAAAATGAAAAATTTGGGGTAATGACCAGCATTTCAGTGAAAAAAATTACTCAAACACCTGTAGGGTGTTAAGGCTCACTGTACCCCTTATTATGTTCCTTGAGGGCTGTAGTTTCCAAAATGGGGTCACATGTGGGTGTTATCTTTTTTATATTTGCACATGGTGCGCTCTCACTCCTGAGCCCTGTTGTGTGCCTGCGGAGCACTTTACATCCACATATGGGGTATATCTGTAGTAGAAATTGCGTTTCAAATTTTGTCTGTCTTTTTCTCTTTTTACCTCTTGTGAAAATGAAAAGTATGGGGCAACACCAGCATGTTAGTGTAAAAATTTAAATTTTTACACTAACATGCTGGTGTAGCTCCCAACTTTTCCTTTTCATAAGGGGTAAAAGGAGAAAAAGTCCCCCAAAATTTGTAACACATTTTTCCCCCGAGTATGGGAATACCCCATATGTGGCCCCAAACTGTTGACTTGAAATACAACAGGGCTCTGAAGTGAGAGAGCACCATGAGCATTTAGTCCTCAATTAAGGATTTGCATAAGGGTGGACCCGGATGCAAACATAACGATTGCCTCCGCCTCCAAAAATACCCTACAGCAGTGTTTCCCAAACAGGGTGCCTACAGATGTTGCACAACTCCCAACATGCCAGGACAGTCAATGGGTGTCCGGCAATGCTGGGAGTTGTTGTTTTGTAACAGTTGGAGGTTCCATTTGGGAAACACTGCCGTAAGAGACGTTTTTCATTTTTATTGGGGGGGGGGGGGGGTGACAGTGTAAGGGTGTGTATATGTAGAGTTTTACTCTTTATTTCATGTAAGTGTAGTGTAGTGTTCTTATGGTACATTCACATGGGTGAGGGTTTACAGCGAGATGAGTTTGACCTGCAGCAGTAAATTTGCCGCAGCTCAAACTTGCAGCAGGAAACTCACTGTAAACCCCCGCCCGTGTGACTGTACCCTGTACATTCACATTGGGGAGAGGGGACGGGCGCAAATGTCCAGCTGTTGAAAGACTACAACACCCAGCATGCACTGACAGACTATGCATGCTGGGAGTTGGGACTTTGCTTCACCTGTAGGTACACTGGTAGGGAAACCCCAAATTAGGTAACACACCAACTCAGTGCTTCTTCACTAGTGTGCCTCCAGCTGTTGCAAAACTACAACTCCCAGCATGAACAGTATGTCAGTGCATGCTGGGAGTTGTAGTTTTGCAAAAGCTGGAGGCGCACAGACTCTAACTCAGTGTCTCCCAACCAGCGTGCCTACAGGCCGGAAGAAGCGCAATCAGCACAAAACCAGCCAGCAGTCGCCTTTGAGCGCTCTTCGGCAAGTCTGACACCGGAGACGTCCATGAGAGCAGACATAGTCGAGTTCCCCTGAAGCCTTGGGTTCGAGTTGGTTCCCCTGAAGCCTAGTGGTGAGGGAGGGTAACCGCTTTTTCTTGTAAAGCATACCTCATTTAGACAATAGGCCACTGTCTGACAACACATTTGCTTTAATGTTTGTTAAAGTAAGTTACTAACCACGATTCTTTTTAGGAGGTGTGGCCAAATTGGGACATCAAATTAGTTTCAAACTTGATGCTGATTCAGATTCGGCCTCTTAATAAATCAGGTGTTGCTGCCTCTGTCCTGCACATTGCACTATTAAATTTAATTAAGTGCCTCAGGTTGATTGATAAATCTGGTTTATTTGTAGTCTGTATCATTTAAGTTTACACCTACTTTTATTTTGTAGGCTAAAAACCAGAGTCATGGGCCATTTGGTTCACGTAGGCAATGCCCTCTTTACATAGGCCACACATTTGGCAATAATAAAATTTAAACCTTAAAGGGGTACTCCATTGGAAAAAAAACATTTTTAAATCAACTGATACTAGAAGGTTAAACAGATTTGTAAATTACTAAAATGTGGGTTTGGAGAGGCTCTTGTCAATCAAATAACCATACGACCTGGGCTACCCAATTAAATCACCTATACCCAAGGTGATGAAAAATAGTTAAAGAGTACCTGTCATCATCTAAACTTTCCCTGATCCCCCTTCCCATCTGTCCCTTTCTCTAACTATGCCTATCCCTGTGTTTATTGAGGTTTAAAACGCTGTAGAAATACCTTTTTTTATCCCTCTTCATTAGCTCAGGAGCACTGTCTTTCTGAGGGGTGGAAGGAGGCGGGTCCCAGCAGGTATGATGTCACATGAAGCCTGGCTGGGGCTCTGCTTCTGCCAGTCTTCCTGTATGCTGCTCTCCCTCTGCAGCAGTGTTTCCCAACCAGGGCACCTCCAGCTGTTGCAAAACTACAACTCCCAGCATGCCCAGGCAGCCAACAGCTGTCCGGGCATGCTGGGAGTTGTAGTTTTGCCACAGCTGGAGGCACCCTGGTTGGGAAACACTGCTCTGCAGTGTGCATACAGACTAAGTACAGGGAAGGGACGGCAGCCTGTCTCTCTGCACTAAAAAGTCAATGCTGAGAACCAGGGGCTGAGGGAGCAATTACAGAGGCAGTGATTAAGATGAATGTTAGGGGTGGGGGGGGGGGGGCACAGAACAGGGAGTGCAGTGAGATAATACAATGTATAAGATAACGTGTGGTGAGGGGCAGGGAGAACACAGAGCAGGGGGGAGGGGGAGGTGACTGGCTGTTATATGAGAGGCATGTGCAGGCTTGTAGCTCACAGTACTGAACTTCTGGTGGAAGGACCAGAGCCCTTCAGCATTAGTCCTAAAAGATGTACACTTACTATGAAAAGCATAGGAAGCTGCTTGCAGACCAGGCATAGAAGAGTGACCCCTAGTGGCCAAAAGTATAAAATGAAAAAACTGGTATAAATATTAATATTTTTTAATGAAGATATATTACAATATCTCTTCATTAATGATTATGAACAACATATTAAAAGTTTTTGTTGATGACAGGTACTCTTTAAATGTAAATAGAAGGTAAATTGGGGCTCAAGGTCTTGAACAAATGGCCATCGGATATAGTTTGATAAATAAACAACTATTTATTAATATATATAAAAAAAGCTAGTGGAGATAGGTGTACCACAGGGCCCTTGTGATGACACCACTCCAACAAGTAAACAATAAAATGATATAGCAAATAATAAAATATTAAAAAATTAAAAAATGTGACCACTATAGGAAGGTAGATAAATTCCTCTAATTGATGTGCTAGTTTTTTTCTTTTCCGATTGGCGCAAACTGTACAAATAGCAACTCAATGGCTGTAACCAGTAGCAACCATATGTGAGACTGTCAGCCGGCAGTAGTAAATCTTAATAGGTCCCTTCAGTCCTTAATCAACGATAGATATAGAAAAGGATATAGAAAAAGCTGGCCAGCATAAATATTTTGTTTCAACACATACTTTGAGTTCAAGTTGAAAGGTATTGCTGAATAATCTACTCAGTACCCCTGGTACTAGGTCCAATTTGGCTTAAGGCTTGTACTGGCCAGGAGAGCGTCTTGTCAGGTGTGGAACAAAATACATGCACACAGGATACCGTCTAAGTACGCTCTGTTTTACTATTTGCCAACGTTCATATATATATACCATGTTGCTTAATAGTTACAAGTCAGCAGAACACAAGAACAGGATGTACGTGCACAACAGTTAGGAATCAGCAGTTGAGAAAACGAGAAGTACGATACGAGCCTTGCGGTTACAAACGGCAGAATTAAGATATATCATACAAGATTACAGAATTATGATACACATCATACAAGATTACAGATCTGTATTATTCTATCAAGACTCTTGTACCCTTCAATCCCCTCTTAAAACCAGTTGTCACTTTAGACAACTTGGTTTTTCTTGTTTTCTATTTTCTTTTAAAAAGTCTTTATGTAGGCAGTATAGCCTTCTGCTGAGTGACGGTGAAGTAGAGGGACTTGGGTGTCTGATGAGGTGGAGAGGAGGATTTTAGTATCTGCAGCAGGTCTTGGCTTGCAGCGTTTCATACATAAGAAAATAAGTTTTATTGATACATATACTATAAGGGCAATGACAGTAATGTGTATTATGAGCTGCAGAACGCCCCCTATCCATCCTCCTACACCAGGTAGCGTGATTCAATATTGAAAAGGTATCCCCCCCACCACTTATACTTGTTGATTTCATTGTCTTTGGCATATTTGTTCCTTAATTTTGGTATGTTCTCAAGCTGGTGGTGCATCTGAATTGTTCCTGAAGTGTCTATGTAATGGCAACAAGTAGGACCTATGATTTGACACATCCCTCCTTGAGCTGCTGTGAGATAGTCCAAGACTATTGCGTGTTGGTTAGTCACTATCATCAGTTGTTTTTGCACGGACACAGAGGTATTAGTAATTTCTAAAATGTCATATATTTGGTCGTCGAGGTAGTTAGTGGCTTCGACTAACTTATCCCATATTTGCATCACCATTGGATATATAAAAATGGTGCTAAAAAGCTTGTTGGTTATTCCCATTTGTACAACATGTGGCCTACCGTTTTCCCTTTCTTTGTTATCTGCTGCTCTTCGGTATAACATATGTTTAGGAGCTGCTCTCATGTCAATGTCGTCGTTGGATATGACAAAGGTGGAGGGGGTAAGTCTAGCTAGGGTGCATGTGCCTTTGACCCCTACCGGCAACCACTTGTAGGCTTCCCTACCACATACCCAATAGATGTCTCGTGGGAGCTCCCAGAAAGAGGAATGTTGATTGATAAGTTATTAACTATGTCAATGAGTCTAGAGGCATTTGATAAGTAACACCAGGAAGGTATCTGCCCTAATCTACTGCAGTAGCCCACATCTGGGTTATTACATATTGGATCAGTAAGTTGGTATTCTGACGTGTCATTGCATGGTTGGTGTCCTGTTATATTATAGCAGTCTACGTCTTGAGTAGCCTGAGTAAAGAGGGTGTTATTTGGCCATTTTGGGTCATGTAAGTACCTTTCTATCTGGCTGGGCTTAAGAAGATCAGTACTTGCGGATGTCCTGTGGAAACTAACTTTTATCCCTTCCGTGGGGATCGCTCCTAGGTCTAGTATATGTGTGACTACTCGAGTTACCCAGGAACCCCCTTTGAAAACCAACATTTGGTGTGGTCCTGGGCCTGGGCTGCTTAAGTTTCCCTGCCACCATGGCTGCCCCACCCATCCTACTATAGGAATACCCACTGAGGTGTTCCAGTTCTTTACATATCGTGCCTCATTGTCAGCAAGCATGTCAAAACAGTCTCCCTGAAATAATTCATATGAGGGCACAGGGATAGCAAAGTAGGGCATGCTTTGGGCAGACACAGGGGCATGGGTGCATATTCAACAATCCTTCGCAGTGAGGTTTTGTGCTAACATTATATGGTGTTTCAGGAACTTATTGTTTGGGTGTCTCTCTAATTCATTCTGTAGAGTCACCGTGGGGTGAATCAAAGTCAATAAAGTCATTAATGCAAACATCAGGAGACTTAGTTTCTTCAACCATCTGCCAGAACAAGGCCAGGGCATCAGCGGGTACATCTTTCGGTAGGCTTTCAAGGTCAGGGCTGTCTGCCCCCGTTATTACCTCCTTTGGGTGATGTTGAACGAGTTTGATCCGAGAGGCGTGGATCCAAGAAGGGCTGTCTTCCGTGAGAACCGCCGTCCTCGTCACGGCAACAACTGTGGTTGGGGGTCCAAAGGTGAAGTCTCCGGGCTTCTTTCCTTTCGACAGAGTTTTAACCAGGACAGTGTCGCCTTCCTGGAACTGGTGTGTTGGTTCCTGTGGGAGAGAAGGAGAATTACAGACAACATTTTGTTCTACTTTATCAAGGGTTTGGATGAGGTCTGTGACATATTGTTCCCTTATCTGGTCGAGGTCCCCTTCTTCTGTTATAAGTGGTCGTTGGGCCCATGGAGTCGGGAAAGGCCTACCCATGGAAATGAGCAATAAAACTGGGGCACTGTGTTGGGTTATGCATGGTGTCCCCTCTTTGCAGATCAATCCTGTTACAGGATTTTTCTGCAATACCGGATAACACCAATCATATTCCTCTTGTTTGGGAACAGAGGACTGGAGAGAGAAGAAGTTGTGTGTCTTCGAGTGAAGGAGGTGTAAGAACTGGTAACATCAGTGAGACGGGTTGTTGTGTAGCAGCCAGTTTGGCGGTGTGGTCTGCTAGAGCATTGCCCTTTGAAATGTGATCAGTCCCACGTGTGTGTGTCCTGCAGTGAATGAATGTAACAAGTTGTACAGATTTATACTGCTGAAGCAAATAAGGTCTTAGATGATTGTCAACTATGCAAGAGATACTGGCAGTTATGACAGGTAATTTTGTATCTCACCACTCCTGGGTATGTTCGGTTGCGATCACCTCTGCGATCCCTTCTAAGATGCAGTCCTCGCAGTAAGTTGTATACGTATCAGTGGCGGTGGATGCCGGGTCGCGGACCTGCAGCGCCTGCAAGTGGTGTCAAGACAGCGGTCCTGCAGCTCCTACGTCTGGATAATAGAAGGTGGCGGTGGTCGCCAGATAGTGAATCCGCAGCGCTGCCGCCAGCAGGTAAGTGGCAATGCTGGTAGCGTCCTCATGGCAGCGAGGCGCGCGTAGAGATAGTAGGTTGATTGACAGGTATCTCAGCTACTGTCTGGTTGCTTTAGAAATGGAATGTAACTATATGAATTCCATATGAAAATGGTCTCAGTGGTCACAGGGGGACGCTGGATGCGTTTCAGGACTGTCTCAGTCCTTTCTTCAGCAGCTATGTATAGCTGCTGAAGAAAGGACTGAGACAGTCCTGAAACGCGTCCAGCGTCCCCCTGTGACCACTGAGACCATTTTCATATGGAATTCATATAGTTACATTCCATTTCTAAAGCAACCAGACAGTAGCGGAGATACCTGTCAATCAACCTACTATCTCTACGCGCGCCTCGCTGCCATGAGGACGCTACCAGCATTGCCACTTACCTGCTGGCGTCAGCGCTGCGGATTCACCATCTGGCGACCACCGCCACCTTCTACTATCCAGACGTAGGAGCTGCAGGACCGCTGTCTTGACGCCACTTGCAGGCGCTGCAGGTCCGCGACCCGGCATCCACCGCCACTGATACGTATACAACTTACTGCGAGGACTGCATCTTAGAAGGGATCGCAGAGGTGATCGCAACCGAACATACCCGGGAGTGGTGAGATACAAAATTACCTGTCATAACTGCCAGTATCTCTTGCATAGTTGACAATCATCTAAGACCATATTTGCTTCAGCAGTATAAATCTGTACAACTTGTTACAAATTGACTGCGCTAGAGACTTGAACTCAAAGTATGTGTTGAAACAAAATATTTATGCTGGCCAGCTTTTTCTATATCCTTTTCTATATCTATCGTTGATTAAGGACTGAAGGAACCTATTAAGATTAACTACTGCCGGCTGACAGTCTCACATATGGTTGCTACTGGTTACAGCCATTGAGTTGCTATTTGTACAGTTTGCGCCAATTGGAAAAGAAAAAAACGAGTGCATTAATTAGAGGAATTTATCTACCTTCCTATAGTGGTCACATTTTTTAATTTTTTTTAATATTTTATTAATTGCTATATCATTTTATTGTTTACTTGTTGGAGTGGTGTCATCACAAGGGCCCTGTGGTACACCTATCTCCACTAGTTTTTTTTTATATATATTAATAAATAGTTGTTTATTTATCAAACTATATCCGATGGCCATTTGTTCAAGACCTTGAGCCCCAATTTATCTTCTATTTAGATTTGTAAATTACTTCTATTTAAAAATGTTACTCCTTCCAGTACTTATCAGCTGCTGTATGGTCCACAGGAAGATGTTTTCTTTTTGAATTTCTTTTCTGTCTGACCACAAGTGCTCTCTGCTGACACCTATGTCCATGTCAGGAACTGTCCAGAGCAGGATAGGTTAGGATAGGTCAGCAGAGAGCACTGTGGTCAGGCAGAAAGGAAATTAAAAAAGAAATAAACTTCCTGTGGAGCATACAGTAGCTGATAAGTACTAGAAGAATTAAGATTTTTAAATAGAAGTCATTTACAAATCTGCTTAACTTTCTGGCACCAGTTGATTTAAAGAAAAAACGTTTTCCAGCGGAGCACCCCTTTAACACCTTAAGGACGCAGGCCTTTTTTGCAAATCTGAAAACTGTCACTGTCACATTAATAACTCTGGGATGCTTTTACTTTTCATTCTGATTCCGAGAAGGTTTTTTCGTGACATATTCTACTTTATGTTAGTGGTAAAATTTTGTCGATACATGCATCATTTCTTGGTGAAAAATTCCCAAATTTGATGAAAAATTTGAGAATTTTACATTTTTTTAAACTTTGAAACTCTCTGGTTATAAGGAAAATGGACATCCCAAATAAATTTTATATTGATTCACATGTACAATATGTCTACTTTATGTTTACATCATAAAGTTGACATGTTTTTACTTTTGGAAGGCATCAGAGGGCTTCAAAGTATAGCAGCAATTTTACAATTTTTCTCAAAATTTTCAAAATCTGAAATTTTCAGGGACCAGTTCAGTTTTGAAGTGGATTTGAGGGGCCTTCGTATTAGAAATACCCCATAAATGACCCCATTATAAAAACAGCACCTCTCAAAGTATTCAAAATGACATTCAGTAAGTGTGTTAACCCTTTAGGTGTTTCACAGGAATAGCAGCAAAGTGAAGGAGAAAATTCAAAATCTTCATTTTTTACACTCGCATGTTCTTGTAGACCCAGTTTTTGAATTTTTACAAGGGGTAAAAGGAGAAAAATCTTCCTAAAATTTGTAACCCAATTTCTCTCTAGTAAGGAAATTACCTCATATGTGTATGTCAAGTGTTCGGCGGGCGCAGTAGAGGGCTCAGAAGGGAAGGAGTGACAATGGGATTTTGGAGAGTGAGTTTTTCTGAAAAGGTTTTTGGGGGCATGTCACATTTAGGAAGCCCCTTTGGTGCCAGAACACCAAGAAAACCCCCACATGGCATACCATTTTGGAAACTACACCCCTCAGGGAACGTAACAAGAGTTACAGTGAGCCTTAACACCCCACAGGTGTTTGTCGACTTTTCGTTAAAGTTGGACGCGTAAATAAAAAAAAAATGTCACTAAAATGCTGGCTTTCTCCAAAATTTTACATTTCTACAAGGGGTAATAGGAGAAAATGCCCCCCAAAATTTGTAACCCCATTTCTTCTGAGTATGGAAATACCCCATGTGTGGACGTCAAGTGCTCTGCTGGTGAACTACAATGCTCAGAAGAGAAGGAGCGCCATTGAGATTATGGAGAGAGAATTTGGTTGGAATAGAAGTCAGGGGCCATGTGCATTTACAAAGCCCCTTGTGGTGCCAGAACAGTGGACCCCCCACATGTGACCCCATTTTGGAAACTACACCCCTCACGTAATGTAATAAGGGGTGCAGTGAGTATTTACACCCCACTGGCATTTGACAGATCGTTGGAACAGTGGGCTGTGCAAATGAAAAATTACATTTTTCATTTTCACAGACCACTGTTCCAAAAATCTGTCAGACACTTGTGGAGGGTAAATGCTCACTGCACCCCTTATTACATTCCGTGAGGGGTGTCACTTCCAAAATGGGGTCACATGTGGGTATTTATTTTTTGGCGTTTATTTCAGAACCGCTGTAAAATCAGCCACCCCTGTGCAAATCACCAATTTAGGCCTCAAATGTACATGGTGCGCTTTCACTCCTGAGCCTTGTTGTGTGTTCGCGGAGCATTTTACGACCACATATGGGGTATTTCCCTACTCAGGACAAATTGCGTTACAAGTTTTGGGGGTCTTTTTTTCCTTTTACCTCTTATGAAAATAAAAAGTATGGGCCAACATCAGCATGTTAGTGTAAAAATTTTTTTTTTTACACTAACTGGCTGATGTAGACCCCAACTTTTCCTTTTCATAAGGGGTAAAAGGAGAAAAAGCCCCCCAAAATTTGTAGTGCAATTTCTCCCGAGTACAGAGATACCCCATATGTGACCCTAAACTGTTTCCTTGAAATACGACAGGGCTCCAAAGTGAGAGAGCGCCATGCGCATACGAGGACTAAATTAGGGATTGCATAGGGGTTGACATAGGGGTATTCTACCCCAGTGATTCCCAAACAGGGTGCCTCCAGCTTTTGCTAAACTCCCAGCATGCCTGGACAGACAGTGGCTGTCCGGAAATGCTGGGAGTTGTTGTTTTGCAACAGCTGGAGGCTCAGTTTTGGAAACACTGCTGTACAATGTTTTTTATTTAAATTGGGGGGGGGGACGACAGTGTAAGGGGTGTATATGTAGTGTTTTACCTTTTATTTTGTGTTAGTGTAGTGTAGTGTAGTGATTTTAGGGTACATTCACACTGGCGCAGGTTTACAGTGAGTTTACCGCTAGGAGTTTGCGCTGCGGCAGAAAATTTTCTGCCGCAGCCCAAACTTGAAGCAGGAAACTTACTGTAAACCTGCCCGTGTGAATGTACCCTGTACGTTCACATTGGGGGCAAACCTCCAGCTGTTGCAAAACTACAACTCCCAGCATGTACTGACAGAACGTGCATGCTGGGAGTTGTACTTTTGCAACAGCTGGAGGCACACTGGTTGGAAAACCTTCAGTTAGGTTCTGTTACCTAACTCAGTATTTTCCAACCAGGGGGCCTCCAGCTGTTGTAAAACTACAACTCCCAGCATGTACTGATCACCGAAATGCATTCTGGGAGATGTAGTTATGCAACAGTTCGAGGTGCACAACTACAACTCCCAGCATGGCGAGACAGCTGTCTGCTGTTTGGGCGTGCTGGGATTTGCACTTTTGCAACATCTGCAGGGCCACAGTTCAGAGACCACTGCAGCGTGATCTCCAAACTGTGACCCTCCAGATGTTGCAAAACTACAAATCACATCATGCCCAGACAGCAAACTGCTGTGTGGGCATGCTGGGAGTTGTAGTTTTGCAAGATCTGGAGGACTACAGTTTATAGATCACTGCAAAGTCATCTCCAAACCGCAGCCCTCTAAATCTTGCAAAACTATAAATCCCAGCATGCCCAAACTGCTGTCTGGGCATGCTGGGAGTTGTAGTTTTGCAACATCTGGGGGGGGGGGCTACAGTTTAGAGAGCACTGTATGTGGTCACCAAAGTTTAGCCCCCCCCCCAGATGTTGCTAGGCAACTACTCACCGGCTTCCATAGTTTTCACCAGGGAGCCGCGCGTCATTGCCGCCCGCCACCGATGATCAGGTAAGGGACCTCCACCGTCGCCGCCCCCGGTCACGCTACAGTTCCCTTGTTCTGCCCGGAGTACCGTCGGTGGGCAGGACGTGGGAACCGAACTTTAACCCCCCCCGCCCCCGATCCGCTATTGGTCGTCGCGTCTTGACGACCAATAGCAGGGATAGGAGGGATGGCACCCCTACCACCTAACTCCTATCCCTTCAGGGGGACCGGGGGACCGGTATGACCCGGATCCGCCGAAAATCGTCGGTCTGAATTGAACGGCGATTTCCGGCATGGGGGGGGGTCTCAGGACCCCCCTGGGCATATGCACGGGATGCCTGCTGATAGATATTAGCAGTCATCCCGGTCCGGTCCCCAACCAGCTAGCGGCGGGGACCGGAATTCTCACGGGCATATGCATACGCCCCGCGTCCTTAAGGACTCGTGATGCAGGGCGTATGCATACGCCCTATGTCCTTAAGAGGTTAAACAGTTTGTTACAAAGGTCAACTTGTTGCTTCATCCCATTAAGTGAGGTGCTGACTATTTCTGTTCTTTATATTGTATTTATGGGGAAGTGGTAGCCCACTCACATTTAGTCATGCACTTGACCCCATCCATAAGTTTTTTTTTGGTGTTTTTTTGGGAAAAATGTCAGAAAGGGATCAAGTAGGAAGGAGAAGTATAAATCCTTCTTTTTTATTTCCCATTTCTCTCAAATACATATCTGGCTGTGGCTCAAAAACTGCAATGGCAGTTCTCCAAAAAACGAAAACTTCAGAAAAATCTGGTTCCTGCATGCACCCAGTCAGAGCACCGACAACACTGATCAGTGGTATGCTATGGTATAGCATTGAATGGCATATGCAATGAAAAGATTGCATGGTATAACCACCTATGTGGACTAAAAAAAAATATATATAGGGTAAAAAAGAAGAGTGAATTAACTCCTTCCTAATAAATGTTTGAATCACCTCCCCTTTTCCCATTTTTTAAATAAAATATTGTAATAACAAAGTAAAAATAATCATATGTGGTACCACCGAGTGCCTAAATGTTTTTTATCAGAAAAGTGAGCTAAAACCCTTAAATTTAGCTAATATAGCAATAATGCCATTTAAAATATTCCATATCTACAGTGCTCATGTGCCTTTGTGCTACTGCAACTGTTTCTTTTATGTGCCTTACAGAGGTCAATATCCCAGTTGCATTGTTAACTTTCTACAAGGAGTATATTTGTCAACACTATAATTTTTTGAACTCAGACATTTTCATTGACTTCTATGAATTATATGTATGCCAAAAAGAGTGACCTTTTCACAGAATTCTGGGATCCATACTGTCTTGCATTTTAAAGCACAGTCAATGGTTATATCTGTTTACAAATTCAGTATATAATTGTAAGACAAATATAAACATTTGCTTCTTGAAACACAAATAATAATTCTTATTAAAGGGGTATCCCGGCCTTAGACATTTTGTTTTAGACATTCTGTGCCAGGCGCTGCTCCTGAGACCAAGATGTGACATCATGGCCGTAAACAACCCCAACCACCCCCCCTCGGGGCGTCAGATGTCTAAGGGCAGAATACCCCTGTAAGTCTTGCTCTTTTAAAGGGGTACTCCTCTGCCCCAGCGTCCGGAACATTTTGTTCTAAAGGCTGGGTGCCGACTGCGGGGGTGGGCCCTTCCCACTGCGGGGGTGGCCCCTTCCCATAGACTTGCATTAAGGGTGTGTGGCAGGATGTCACAAGGGGTGTGGCAGTGATGTCACGACCCCCGCAGCCCACATCCGGCGTTCAGTACACCTTTAACCCCTTAAGGACCGGGGGTTTTCCATTTTTGCACTTTCGTTTTTTGCTCCTTGCCTTTAAAAAATCATAACTCTTTCAATTTTGCACCTCAAAATCCACATGATGGCTTATTTTTGCGCTACCAACTCTACTTTGTAATGACATCAGTCATTTTGCCCAAAAATCTACGGTGAAACGGAAAAAAAAATCATTGTGAGACAAAATTGAAAATAAAACACTGTTTTGTAACTTTTGGGGGCTTCCGTTTCTACACAGTAAATTTTTCGGTAAAAATGACACCTTATCTTTATTCTGTAGGTTCATCCGATTAAAATGATACCCTACTTATATAGGTTTGATTTTGTCGGACTTCAGGAAAAAATCATAACTATATGCAGGAGAATTAATACGTTTAAAATTGTCATCTTATGACCCCTATAACTTTTTATTTTTCCGTGTATGGGGCGGTGTGAGGGCTCATTTTTTGCGCCGTGATCTGAAGTTTTTAACGGTACCATTTTTGCATTGATAGGACTTATTGATGGAATTTTTTTGCGCGTACGCCATTGACCGTGCGGTTTAATTAACAATATATTTTTATAATTCGGACATTTCCGCACGCGGCGATACCATATATGTTTGTTTTTATTTTTATTTACACTGTGTTTTTTTTTATGGGAAAACTTTTAATAGGGGAGGGGTTAAATGACCTTTATTCACTTTTTTCCCCCACTTTTTTTTGCAGTGTTATAGCTCCCATAGGGACCTATAACACTGCACACACTGATCTTTTACATTGATCAGTGGTTTCTCATAGGAAACCAGTGATCGATGATTCTGCCGCTTGACTGCTCATGCCTGAATCTCAGGCACTGAGCAGTCATTCGGCGATCGGACAGCGAGGAGGCAGGTAGGGACCCTCCGGCTGTCCTGTAAGCTGTTCGGTATGCCGCAATTTCGCCGCGGCTATCCCGAACAGCCCACTGAGCTAACCAGAACTTTATACTTTCACTTTTAGCCGCGTGGCTCAGCTTTGAGCGCGCGGCTAAAGGGTTAATAGCATGCGGCACCGCGATCAGTGTCGCGCGCTATTAGCGGCGGGTCCTGGCTTCACTATGACGCCAGGCCCGCCGTGATATGATGCGGGGTCACCGTGGGACCCTGCGTTATATCACGGGAGCGGGACCAAGGACATACTCATATGTCCTTGGTCCTTAAGAGGTTAAAAGTGTAAGTTAAAGGGGTACCCTGGTGGCAAACAAATCAACTGGTGCCAGAAAGTTAAACATATTTGACTTCTATTTGCCAATTTTAATCCTTCCAGTACTTATCAGCTGCTGTATACTACAATGAAAGTTATGTAGTTCTTTCCAGTCTGACCATAGTGCTCTCTGCTGACACCTCTGTCTGTGTCAGGAATTGTCCAGAGTAGGAGCAAATTCCCAAAGCAAATCTCTCCTGCTCTGGACAGTTCCTGACATAGACTGAGGTGTCAGCAGAGAGCACTTTGGTCAGACTGAAAAGAACTACACAACTTTCACTGTAGCTGATAAGTACTGGAAGGATTAAGAATTTTATATAGAAGTAATTAACAAATCTGTTAAACTTTCAGGCACCAGTTGATTTAAAACCATTTGTTTTCCACCAGAGTACACCTTTACAACATCTGATCAATCTTGGTTTTAGTACCATTAAACCATCTTTGGTATACAGTTTCTTACAGTGATCTACTGCTATTATCTCTTTTGAACCTTCCAATGTTAAATCAATACAAAATTCAGTGAATGATTTTTCTGTTAATGGGGGATTACGTTTGACTGGAACCTTCAAAGTGGAAATATACAGGAATGTTAAAAAAAAAATCGCTATACTACAGGTGAGATTGTAGTTTAAAGGAGAAATGTGGTGCTAAACTTTTAACTCCAATAGTGCCCGGAGTGCAAAAACTAAACAATAAACTTTAACTCACCTTCCTATCGGCATCCCGTTCTTCCGGCACTGCTTGGCTTTGTGCTTCTTAGGATCGGAACATCAAAATGCGGTCAGCGAATAGCTGGCCACAGCGATGTCCCGCCTCCCCGGTGATAGGCTGAATGCACTGTCATATAAGGAGCCAGCCAGAGCTCCTTACATTACAGTGTGCTCAGCCTATCACCGGCCAAGGTGGGACATTGCTGCGCCCGGCGATACACTAACCACAGTGTGACATTTCGAGCCTAAGAAGCAGGGAACCGAACAGCAGCGGTGGCCAATACTGACACAACGGGGGAATGTAGGAAGGTGAGTTAAAGTTTGTTTTTTTAGTTTTTGCAGCCCGGGCACTATTAGAGTTAAAAGTTTAGTGCCACATTTCTCCTTTAAGAATATTTTGAGTGCAGAAAAAAAAAGGTTTTTCCCCAATATTATTATTACCTATTTGTCACTCCCAAAGAATGATTCATTATTATCTATAAACATAATATAAAAGAAACCATTATATAATGAAATAAGGATAAACAGGCATAGCATGATTGAATCATTTAGCATCAACTTAGTAGCTGCCAATGCTTGTTTTAGTTTTATTAAAATGTCTAAATTTAAAGGAATGCACAAAAGAAAGTGTTGTGCTCTCCAGGATATGTGAAGAATGACTAAGGACTTTCAGGCCTGAAACACATAAGCAGTGGATTATCTGTTATATGGCATTGAATTCTAATGCTTCATTAACAAGAGTCATATCTTGAACTCTGGACTCTACTTATTGCTTTATCATAAAGGGAATGCACCATAAGCATAATGATAGTTTCAGAAGTAATGTATTTATGTGTTCCTTATCATTTTTAAATGATGAAGATGAAGTACAGCCCTTTTCCCTAGGGACTATGCTGTAGCAAGGGAGCTACACACAGAGCCGTACCATCCTGCTGTATGTAGGTCTTCATCAATTAAAATAAATTGTACCTGTCATATTATAGAAAAAACTTATGTTTATATATGTTACTTACTAGGTCATACAGATGCTTTACATGTCTTTTTATGTGTCTATCTTATGTATTTGCCTCAAAAATCCCTCAGTTCTGCTGTTCACTCTTTTTTGACATCAACTTCTCAGAAAGGGATGTGCCCGAGGTAAGCACCGAGCTTGCCCTCTCTCATTATGCATTCACTTCCTGCCTGAGTCTGCTGTGCAGTGCTGGGTCTCTTCATCCAATCAGGTGGCTCTGTAACCCCCTCTTTTTTTTCCAGACAGGAGTCCGATAGATAGGACAGGAGGGAGCACATAGGAATGCTAGTCCCTCCCTCACTTCCTGGACTTTGTCCCCCCTCTGTGCTTCAGCTTGGACAAAGATGATGCTGCAGCATGACAGAATTATGTTTTGGATGGTATGGGGGCTCTTAGTCCCTAAGTGGCCTTTTTTGTAAGCCGTAATTTTTATACGAAGGCCATAAATAATTTTCTTATGAAGTACCCCGTATATACTCAAGTATAAGCCGACCTGAATATAAGCCGAGGCCCCTAATTTTACCCCAAAAACCCAGGAAAAGTTATTGACTCGACTATAAGCCTAAGGTGGGAAATACATCATCCCCCCATGTAATCATCCAGACCCCCATCATCATACTTCCCCCCTTCATTATCACCGCCTGTCAATCCCTTCATCAGTGGTCTTCAACCTGCGGACCTCCAGATGTTGCAAAACAACAACTCGCAGCATGCCCGGCTGTCCAGGCATGCTGGGAGTTGTAGTTTTGAAACCTCTAGAGTTCCGCAGGTTGAAGACCACCGAGAAGGGATTGACAGGCGGAGAGTTCACTTGAGTATAAGCCGAGGGGGCGTTTTCAGCACGAAAAATCGTGCTGAAAAACTCGGCTTAAACTCGAGTATATAGGGTATGTTAGAAAGGTTAATGTTTTGCCAAGATGTACAACATATAAAATGTTTTTGATTCTGACAGTGCCCATTTAAGTTTTTATTTGTCTTCCACTCTCCACCCTTTGCTCATAGAAATGAGTATTCTAATTCTGATGGTTTTGCCCAAGTCTACAGGAAAGCAACTGAACCACAACAAAAAACTTGAAAATGCTGGCTTATTCTATGCACTTTAGCGGCTGATAAGAAATCATGACTAACTGAGGATTTTCTACATGATTCATTACATCAAAATAAACACCAACAATATTTGAAGAATAGGACTTTAAGGAAAAACTTGATTTCAATAATGTATAATTTTCCAAACATTTATTCCGTTTAAATGTTTTTCTCTTAATAAAAGAAAAAAACTTCTTTGTCCTTCTTTTAGCAGAAAACAAATATTTGCTTCTCATCATTTAGGGGCATGTTAAAAGTGAAAGGTTATACTTTTTCCATTAGAACAGTTTCAAACAATTGATTTTGTGCTTTTATTGTAATTTGTTTTGTGTAAGTGTAATTGTTTTCTTTTTATGGAAAGGCTGCTGATGTTATTAAGTAAAATTGCTTCTTCCTCTAAAAAAAAACTTTATGAGAACAATATAATAAATATGATCTAAAGAAATGTAACAAACTTTATTCATGCTGGTAGTTTAGTTTTACACCTATTTTGTTAAGCCAGAACACAAGTCCATTTATAATTGCAATTTGTCCCTACGATGTTTCCTCTGTTCTATTAGGATCCAAACAAAGCAGCATGCTGCGTCTTAGAGCAACTGAAAATATTTTGAAAAACAGTTTGATGTCCTTTATCAGTTGTCCAATCAGTTTGTACCTGAAGGTAAAATCTTAATAAAAGACCATGCTGTTACAGGAAAGAATTCTCCTTTTTATCTTTGTCTCAAGAAAACAAGGATTAAGATTACGGATTGTAAAACAAACATCTATTTCCTTATGTATTAAAATGTGTTTTGGGGAAATAATGTATAATTTTTACGGTAGTCATTTTACTTACAGGCTGACATTAGAGATGAGCGCACTTACAGTAAATTCGATTCGTCACGAACTTCTCGGCTCGGCGGTTGCTGACTTTTCCTGCAGAAATTAGTTCAGCTTTCAGGTGCTCCCATGGGCTGGGAAAGGTGGATACAATCCTAGGAGACTCTTTCCTAGGAATGTATCCACCTATTCCAGCCCACCGGAGCACCTGAAAGCTGAACTAATTTATGCAGGAAAAGTCAGCGACCGCCAAGCCGAGAAGTTCGTGACGAATCGAATTTACTGTAAGTTCGCTCATCTCTAGCTGACATACCTGGTCCAAAGTCCCTGCCACAAAGGCCATATAAGACCAATTCCTAAAACTGAAACTGCATTATCAATAAATAGCATAGGGTGTTCTGATCACACACCTTTTTTGGTTTCTTCATTCACCCTTTCCTCCCTGAGATATGATGGTTTATAGTTTGTCTGGAAATGCAGAACATTAATCAAATTCGTGTGAACTCATTTTAAATAATGGGAGTGAATATCAGGTGATGGGTGGGATTATATAGTCAGGGGATGTGTATTAGGCGTACACATTCCTCTATCTAGAACATCCATACCCCATAAATCCCACCTATCACCTGATATTAACTGCTGTTATTAAAATTAGGTTGACACCCATCTGACCGATTCCCTGATAGGATTTAGGATTAGAGATCTGATTCTGGAGTAGATCATTTTAGTAGTACAGGTGAAACTCAAATAATTTGAATATCGTGCAAAACTCCATTGCATTTCACATGAAGTGATCCAAAATCTCTTGGCAGATGGATGCATTGTCCCTGGACTCAATGAAGCACAATGGACCAACACCAGCAGATGACATGGCTCCCCAAATTATATAATAGATTGGGGATTTGGGGTTTTCATGAGCTGTAAGCCATAATCATCACAATTATGACAAATCACGGCTTGAACTATCTTGCTTTGCATGTAATGAGTCTCTCTCATATATATTAGTTTCACCTTTTAAGTTGCATTACTGAAAGAAAGGAACTTTGCACGATATACTAACTTTTCGAGTTTCATCTGTAGAGTCTCTGAATTGGCTGAACATCCTGAAGAGCGTTTTAGACAATACTAGGATCCTGTCAGCCCCCAGACTGCCAGCTTTAGGATAAGGAGCTTGGGGCCCATTTTTCTGCCTTAGGACACGAGATCATGCATGATGGGGAGAATCCAGAATTGTCCCAAGCTCCATTATATCAGCAGACAAATCCAAGCTCTCATAGGCCAATACAGAATAATGCCTGTTAGAGAAACTTCTTACTAAATGGCTTTGGGAGAATTTTCTGAATAATGTCAACTGAAATGGTTCATCAAGGGTAAAATAATGAAAGCTTGGAATTCTTTTGAGTTCCCACATCTGCATAAGCTGGAGAACATTTTTGGATTGTGACACAATTCTCATGGTACTGTTCAGCCTCTGCCTAACTGTTAGCCAGAAATGTCAGGTTTTCTGAAATATATACATAATCAGGTTTTCCAGGTGTTTCTTCGCTAAACAATAGTTTTGCTTTGTGTCTCAGAGGAGAGGGCCTTGTTCCTTCCCATTTGTGTATCTAGGTAAAACGTTCAAAGCACTAACAAAGCTATACTCATCTTAGGAGAGACAGTCTGTAGCATCCACCTGTCTTACATTAGTAGGACATAAAAACACAAGGGGGGGTGTTTACGGGGTCCTTTTATAGTATGGCTTAATCAGTAAATGCTCCATCTTTGCTATCAGTCTACAGGGTGGGGGAATCCCCACAATTGTGTTGCAGCTATATGTTTTTTTTTGCAAAACAAGCTATTCTCACTTCGTAAACTATGGAAGAACTCTAATTTTATGCCCTTAAACCCTTCTTTAGACCCACAATTTTTTATTAGATCTTGGATAAGCCAAATTAACGATGCTTATAAGGCTAGGGGGGGGGGGTATTAAAAAAGTGGAGCAGTTGCCTGTAGAAAGTAGTCTAAACTAGCCATTTTTATTTTTAAACATTTAAATTTCTATAACATTAAAGAAACAATTGATTGATTGCTCTGAGCAATTGGTCAACTTTTCCTCTGATGTTTTGATAATTCCCCATAATGTCCTAAAATAATTTACTCAATTAAACACATGATATAGGCATCCACATATTTCTAAACCTTCTGCCAGAAGGGCACATCATTTTTGTCTAATCTTTAACATGTGCCCCTCCCTCTAGATCAGGGTCGGCAACCCCTGGCCCATGTGCCGCTCATGGCACGCAGGGTGCTTTTGAGTGGCACACAGGGCTGGCTCCGGGTGGATAGGCGCTCACTCCGCTAATGGGGAACCAGGACACTTATTCCAGATCCCCAGGCAAGCGAGTGCCGCTTTAAGCTGTGTGCGCACACACACACAACTAAAGCCTCCTCTAAGTGTGAGCTGCAGGACCTGCGGCTTCACTGAGAGGGGACCTGTGAACTCTGTCCCACGCAGTGCACGCGCTTGCACTGAAGCTGGAGAAGAACGAAGCCAGCTTGTGCTGCCCAGGAGATCCCTGCGTGGGAAATAGGTGTTTTGTTTGTTTTTTGTTTTTAATCATCCTGGCATCAGCAGAGCAGGGGAGGGAAGGTGATGGGCAGGGGATGCAAATGATGATGATGAGGGGAGGGTGTGGGTCGTGCAATTGATGATGATTAGGGGAGGGGGGTCGTGCAATTGATGATGATTAGGGGAGTTCAAGTGATGATGATGAGGGGGGTCCAAGTGATGATGATGGGAGGGTGCAAGTGATGATGATGAGGGGGGTTCAAGTGATGATTATGGGGGGGTGCAAGTGATGATGAGGGGGGTGCAAGTGATGATGGGGGGTGTGCAAGTTATGATGATGAGGGTAGGTGCAAGTGATGATGATGGGTGGGTGCAAGTGATGATGATGAAGGGGGGTGCAAGTGATGACGATGATGGGGGAGGTGCAATTGATGATGAGGGGAGGTGCAAGTAATGATGATGGGGAGGTGCAAGTGATGATGATGAGGGGGTGCAAGTCATGATGAGGAGGAGGGTGCAAGTCATGATGATGATGAGGGGGGTGCAAGTGATGATGATATGGGGGGGTGAAAGTGATGATGATGATGATGTGGGGGGTGCAAATAATGATGATGATGAGGGGGGTTCGTGCAAGTGATGATGATGATGGAGGGTGCAAGTGATGATGATGGGGGTGCAAGTGATGATGATGATGAGGAAGGGGGGTGTAAGTGATGATGATGAGGGGGTGCAAGTGATGATGAGGGGGATGCAAGTGATGATGGGGGGTGGTGCAAGTGATGATGGGGGAATGCAAGTGATAATGGGGGGTGGTGCAAATGATGATGGGGTGCAAGTGATGATGGGGGTGCAAGTGATGATGGTGGTGTGCAAGTCATGGGGGTGGTGGTGCAAGTGACGGTGGGGTACAAGCGATGATGGGGGTGCAACTGATGATGGGGGTGCAAGTGATGGGGAGGGCGGTGCAAGTGACGGGGGGGTGCAGGTTACAGGGAGGGTTAATGCAGGTGACAGGGAGAGGGGTGCAGTTGACGGGTAGGGGGTGCAGGGATGTAGGTGACAGGGGGAGGGGTGCAGGTGACCTACACAATTACCTGCCTGGCTACCTACCTTATTAATTACCTGGTTACATACCCACCAACTTAGCCACCTGGCTACCTACCTACATAGCTACCTACCTACATAGCTACATACCTACATAGCAACCTAAGTACCTACATACATGCATAGCTACCCATTTACCTACCTTGCTACCTACCTATGAACTTACATCCATATCTACTTACCCACCTGCATAGCTACCTACCTACTTATATCCAAGGAAAATCTGAATTCAGTGCAGAATTCAGTGCAGTTTATTCCATTTCAAACAATGTTACAGAGCAGGCTACATTTTGTCACCTCTCATACTTGACAAAGGCGAAGAAAGGTCGCTGAAACGTAGCCTGCTCTTTAACACTGTTTGGAATGGAATAAACTCCACTACACTGGAAAAATGCAGAAACTAAGATGTTTGTCCTGCAGATGCTGCAGTGATGGGTTTTGGATGGAAGAAGTCATTATGTTAGTCTGAGCCAGAAGGAGAACAGAAGGAAAGAGGATGACGCCGACTGTAAAAGATGTGAATTGTGAGTCAGTTAATGTAACTGTATGTATATTATTGCGCAACACCACTGGGGTCTGTATTATGGTGGGGTCTGATTCTGAGGTCTGTATTATGTAACATAGTTTATAAGGTTGAAAAAAGACCAGAGTCCATCAAGTTCAACCTATATCCCTAATGAGTCCCTACTGAGTTGATCCAGAGGAAGGCAAAAAACCCTCATACTAGAGGTAAAAATTTCTTTGCAGCTCCAATATGGCAGACACAATAAATCCCTGGATCAACTTTCTGTCCCTATAAATCTAAATCTAGTATCCATAACAAGCAATGTTATTACTCTCCAAAAATGCATCCAGACCCCTTTTGAACTCTTTTACAGAGTTCACCATGACCACCTCCTCTGGCAGAGAATTCCACAGTCTCACTGCTCTTAAAGTAAAGAACCCCCGTCTGTGCTGGTGTTGAAACCTTCTTTCCTCTAAACGTAGAGGATGCCCCCTTGTTATAGATATAGTCCTGGGTATAAATAGGTCATGTACTGTCCCCTAATATATTTATACTCACCCCTAAGCCTTCTTTTTTCCAAACTAAATAACCCTAATTCTGATAATCTTTCTGGTTAATGTAGTCCTCCCATTCCCCTTATTACTCTGGTTACCCGTCTTTGAACCCTCTCCAGCTCCACTATATATTTTTTGTACACTGGTGCCCAGTACTATACACAGTATTCTATGTGTGGTCTCTCTAGTGATATGTACAGCGGTAGAATTATTTCCTTGTCGTGGGCAGCTGCCCGACACTGATCACTGCAGCTAAATTTACTGTTAACTAAGACCCCCAAGTCCTTTTCCATGTCAGTCGTCCCAAGTGTTCTCCCATTTAATACATAATCCCAAGCCGGATTTTTCCTCCCTATGTGCATTACCTTATATTTATCAGTGTTGAACCTCATGTGCCACTTCCCAGCCCAAACCTCCTACCTATCCAGATCCATTTGTAACAGTGCACTGTCCTCTATAGTGTTTACCTCTTTACAGAGTTTAGTATCATCTGCAAAGATTGCTACTTTACTATTCAACCCATCTACAAGGTCATTAATGAATATATTAAATAGGACAGGACCCAAGACGGACCCCTGTGGTACCCCACTAGTAACATTCACCCAATCAGAATAAGTACCATTAATAACCCCCCTCTGTTTACTATCATTGAGCAAGTTACTTACCCACTTACACACTTTTCCCCCAGTCCAATCCTTCTCATTTTATGCACCAATCTTTTATGTGGCACCATATTAAATGCTTTGGAAAAATCCAGATATACGACATCCAGTGATTGCCCCTGGTCCAGTCTGGAGCTCACCTCCTCATAAAAGCTGATCAGGTTAGTTTGTCAGGACCGATCCCTCATAAAGCCATGCTGATATGGGGTCATTTATTTATTTTTATCAAAATACTCCAAAATAGAATCCCTTAGAAAATCCTCAAACAATTTACATTACAATTTACAACGGAGGTTAAATTAACAGGTCTATAATTCCCGGGGTCCACTTTTGACCCCTTTTTAAATATTGGCACCACATTTGCTATGCACCAGTCCTGGGGATCCTTCCCTGTCACTATAGAGTCCCTGAATATTAAAAATCGAGGTCTGTCTATTACATTACTTAATTCCTTTAGAACACGGTGTGAATGCAAGGTGAAATACGGCGAGTTAAGGTAAACCCCCCAGTACAGGTCACCTGTCTTCCTGGGTAAGACAGGTGCCCTGTACAGGGGAGTTTACCTTATCTCGCTGTATTTCACCTGGCATTTCATTTTCCTCTGTGAATACAGTGGAAAAGAATGTGTTTAATATATTTGCTTTTTCCTGATCCCTGTCTATAATTTCTTCCTCATAATTTTTTTTAAAGGGTCTGCACATTCTTTTTTGACCTTTTTTCTATTTATATTTAGTTTTACTCTCTTTGGCAAGGAGTCTTTCTGTCTCTATTTTTGCGTCTTTATTTTTATGGTGGGATATGATTGTGGGGTCTGTATTATGGTGGGGTCTGATTCTGAGGTCTGTATTATGGTGGGGTCTGATTCTGGAGTCTGTATTATGGTGGGGTCTGATTCTGGGGGCTGTATTATGGTGAGTGATGATTCTGGGGTCTTTATTATGATGGGGTCTAATTCTGGGGTCTCCATTATGGTGGGGTCTGATTCTGGGGGCTGTATTATGGTGGGGTCTGATTCTGGGGTCTGTATTATGGTGAGTGATGATTCTGGGGTCTTTATTATGATGGGGTCTAATTCTGGGGTCTGCATTATGGTGGGGTCTGATTCTGGGGTCCGTATTATGCGGGGCGGTGATACTGGGGTCTGATTCTGGGGTCTGTATTATGGTGGGGACTGATTCTGGGGTCTGTATTATGGTGGCGACTGATTCTGGGGGTCTGTATTATGGTGAGGACTGATTCTGAGGTCTGTATTATGGTGGGGACTGATTCTGGGGTCTGAATTATGGTGGGGACTGAGTCTGGAGTCTGTATTATGGCGAGTGGTTATTCTGGGGTCTGTATTATGGTGCAGACTGATTCTGGGGTATGTATTGTGGTGAGGACTAATTCTGAGGTCTGTATTATGGTGGGGACTGAGTCTGGAGTCTGTATTATGGCGGGTGGGGATTATGGGGTCTGTATTATGGTGTGGACTGATTCTGGGGACTGTATTGTGGTGGGGACTGATTCTGAGGTCTGTATTATACAGGTCTGAGTTAAAATGTTTTTTTCTCACTGTAAGATCCTAACAGCAAGAACAATATATAGGGACAATTCTGGAAAAAAAAAAACACCCTGTGACAAGCCACACACCACAAAAACCCCACCCACAGCAAGCCCCACCCACAACAATCCACATCCACAACAAGCCACACCCATATTGCCGACACACCAAGTGACTACAAATAAATGTGGGCACAGGGCTACCAAAAGGGGTGAGAGTCCAGTTTACATCAAAAATTTCACACCAGCTTTTTGATAGTGTAGAAATCACAGAAATTGTTGTTTTATTGTTTTTGTTTTTTTCATAGTTTATTGGGGAAAAGGTGTTATTTAAGTAATTCTTAGAAAAAATTATTATTATTGAAAAATGTTATACATTTTTAATTTTTTTGTTTCTTGGTCACTACACCTGCACTCATATTTAAGCTTAGAAATGTTTTATTTATATAGTTATCACTTGTCTAAGCACTAGTAACCATGGAATATTTCATGAGATGTTTCCGCCAGAATTTTATGGGATGTAAAATTTGGCAATTTTGACACCAAAATTTATGATTTTTGCAGAAAATAAAAATTATGACTGCAACAAAACAAAACAAAAAAGTTTTTGGTGCGAAAAAAAAAACGAAAAGTGGTGCAAAAATGAATTTTCATATATTTTAATATTTTCAAAGCAGCACAAGAGACCTTTGAAACCTTGAAAAGAAAAAAAAAGGTGTGAATAATATCTCTGAACAGAAATTACAGTACTTTTTGAGAATCTCCCCCACTGTTTATGGCTAAAAGAAGATCATTTTGAGATGGATGGACCTCACACTATCTTTAAATGGAAACGTCTGATAAACACAGTAATCCCTCCTAGACACATTGAGGGGAATTTATCATTTGTTTTTTCACTTTCTTTACATGATTTCTGCGCGCTCATTTTTTATTTTTGCAAAAAAGGCGTATCGTCCAGCACTCGGGATGCGGTAAAAGAAGTGTTTCTAGTCTACGATTAAGCACGCAAGTGCGAAACGCATCAGACGCTGTTTCTCTGTTTGTGACTATTGTCTGATGATCCTTGAATAAAGAAACACTTCTTTTACCGCAACCCGAGTGCTGGACGATACGTCTTTTTTGCATATCATTTCCTGGCCGAAGGCGGGATCGGCACGTCCGCACACAGGTGGAGTGGATTTCCCACAAGGTGGTGAGCGGAGCTAGAAATTCGCACAAGCATTTTTTATTTTTATTGATAAAATTATGAATACCTTTTAATTTGCTTAAAAAGAGCCCCATGCTTATAAATTGCCACATCAACTTCAAGCGTACAGCTCCATGAGCAAAATGAGGAAGGAGGCCAGGGCTCACCTTATAGCCTTATTTACAAAATATTTGGACACACACGCGCCCCCTGGGCCTACAGTGGTTGCCAAGCAAGGATCAAATGTGCCACCCACTGCAAGAACATCCAACAATGTGAGTACAGTTGTATCTTACATGGAAACATGCTCCATCGGCTTTAGAAACAATGGGGGAGATTTATCAACCTGTGTGAGATCATCAAACCACTGCTTTCACTTTACGGGAGCTTGTTAGGATAGGCTGCGGCTGGGCTGTGATTGGTCGCTGTGAGTAAAAGCCTTCCAGTTTTTTTCTCACACAATTTGATAAATCTGGGGCTCTGTTGCAAGAAAAGTCAAGGAAAAAAAAAAGAAAAAAAATAACTTTAAATAATAATAAAATTAGCTTAGGGTATATGTAACAGGGTTGACTTCTTGCTGCATTCACTGTAAAAAAAAAGTAATTCGATTTTTGAGTGTTCTATAAACAAAATATTTGTATGTGGGCTACTACAATGTGTTACTTCTACAAACCGTTTGGCTAATGGTTTTCCAGATCTCAAAGTAGAAAATGCATTACATTTACAATGGTTGGTCTGCACTGATACAAATATAAAAATTACAACTTCAAAATACATCAGAAAGTATTTCCTTCAATGTATTAACCCTTTAACTCATCAACTACATCATAGGGCTGTTAAGGAGTTTAAAAGTCAAGCCCTCTCTATACCCGGCAGCTCTCTGGCCATCGCTATTAGTTGGCACAGAGGCAGAGTAAAAACTGTCCAAATAAATTGCAAAAGGTTTGGGAGGTTTTGTGCAACAAAAAAAAATATATTTTTTTTTTTCTTTCATCTGTTGTCTTTGATGTTTCTAGCCAGTTTACAGGGGATTTACCCGATCTTATTGTTTTGTTATGTTGATGCTGTAACTTCTGTATTTTTTTTTACTGCACTACAAGGATCCATAATATTTTGCTCTATTTTTCTACTGTGCAAATTAAATAACTTTATTGTTCAGGTCATTACCAATAAATATTTTTTCTATAATAAAACTTATTTATACTTTTATTTCAGTCCACTAGTGATTGCTTTAGTAATACTGTATCTGCCATAGCAACATCAGAAATGGCAGCATCTAATGGGTTCAATTCCTGAATTGGAGCAATCTTTGTATCAGCCATTTCAGTGGAAGCCTTGTTTATAACAGTCAGCTCTTGGTAGCGATATCAAGAACAGAAGAACATGCTACTTCTCAGTGCCATACATATACAGCACTGCTCCAGTTCTAGTATTTTTTTTTTTTAAACTAACAACTATACACAACATTCAAAATTAAGCCTTAGAAGGAATTTATACTTTAAAGGTAGGATTACACATATTGGGGGACATGTATCATTATTTGTGTATGGTAGAAGCAGTTTACCCCTTTTCCCGAATTCTAAATTATGCGCAGAAGCGCTAAATTTATCAGTCAAGCCCAATGAGTTTTATAAATTGGGGGTAAATATAGTAATCTCCTCAATCCACTCTTTGAAAAATAGAAATCGATGATTCAGAGCATCTTGCTACGTTAAGTCCAAGATGGCTTATATTTGCGCAAAAAAACAGCTCTTGCGGACAAATTTTTGGTGTAAAGGAAAAGTATGCAGTTAATAAATCCATGCGTACTATAGATGTCACTTCAAGGTAACCTGATTAGGCCACATCTGGAGGACATGCTGAACCAAAACGTGCGCAAAAAAAGGGCTTGCGCAAAATTTTGCGCAAAAAATACACACAAAACAGGGGTAAAATCTTTGATACATGCCCCCCCCCCCCACTGTATATACGCAGCATATACACAATGTGTGATCCTACCCTAAAGAAGCTAAATAACCAACCAAACGAAAATGTTCTACCTTAAATTAGAATCATGTTGATTCCATTTGAAGACTTTAAATCCTGTATGCCGGTCCCTGATTAATTCAGTCCTGCATGTTTTAGATGACTACAAATATCAAAATCAATACATGTTTCATTTGTGAAAGGGACAAATTTCTTACCGTCCTGAATTTCAATGCTATTAGGTATTCATTTGTCAAGACTGAATGAGTGCCAGCATGTAAAATACAAAACGCTTTTGAAATCTTTTTCTCTACATCTTGTGTCTATCCACTTTCTTAACTTTACTCATATACTAAAGTACAGTCATCCGTCATCAAGTTCCTAGCTTGAAACTCTTTAAAAATACCCACAAAGTCCAATAAACATAAAATCTTCTTTTATTGTCTTTCACTGACCTCTTGGAAAAGGTAATCCATTCTCGGATTCATCAAACATGATGCTTTGCTTCCTTTCGAAGTCCATTACAGTGTGGATGAGCAATTAATTTTTCACCCTCATTCTCTACTAGTCTCAAACTGCTGAAATTTCAATTTCACAGATACACATTAAATGCAAATTTCCTTCATAAAAGTTAAAAATACTAGCAAAGGACATAGTGGAGATAATTCAAAACCATTTTCGTTTTATTAATGCACACTGAGGGGCGCAGAAGTGAAAACCTTCATTTAATACCATGGAGGGGATATAAGGGCAAGTGTGTTTCTGAGTTTTAAAAGACTCCAAGGTCACGTTTTCATATTGATAAACAGTTCACACGAACTAGAGAAATACAGGTTGAATCTTACAAAAAAAAAGACAAATAAAACTCATCAGAAGTAAAGAAATCTTCATCTTATGTACAGTAGATTTCCACGTGTCCAGTGACTACACAGATTGAGTCACAGCCAATACTTTTGTCATTCGTCCGTGTCCATTGTTAAGACGTAGAACTGTTTTTTAAGATTCAGCAGTCCTGTTTTTCCTTTGGAACTCTTCCAGTTCATTTTTCCTGTTCATGGCTATTTGCAGTTCTTGCTTAATAACCTGGATTTGTTTTTCCAGTTCTGTCAATTCCTGCACCACCGAATTTCTAGATATGTTTAAGGACTCAGCCTTCCCATTTGTAGTAAGTAATTTTGGAGTCTCTCTCCTCTGTGGCAAAGGCAAATCCTGTTGATGTCTGAAACTTAATTCATTGTGTGCTTCTTTGAGAATATATTTTCTTCTGTTACAGCTGCTCTGGTTGGCAGTATTCCAAACACGTGGCTCATTGTTTCCTGCATTGCACCTGGAAGTAATAACATAAAGAATTATTAAATTGCATGTATTAAGAATACACAGATTACAGCATTCATGCTCAGCTTTCTTCCTTTATATTAGCAGAGCTCATTGGGACCACCGCAGTAAAACCACGGTGTCCCTATCAATCTAAAGGACGTCGGGAGAGCCCTTACTTGCCTCCTCCTTAGGCTTGCATTGAGGGGGCGGAGCGTGACGTCACACGGGGCGGAGCAGTGATGTCACTATGCTCCGTCCCCGTGATCGCCAGTAATCAGACCCGGAGCGAGCACGCTCCGGGGGCTGATTCCAACGGGGTGCGGCGTGGAAGATCTTTGGATAGGGGATAAGATGTCTTAGCGCCGGAGTAGCCCTTTAAATGGTATAAAAACTACAGATCATTATGCAATAAATGAGCCCTCACACATCCGCGTATACAGAAAAAAAAAAAAAAAGACAATTTTACACTAATTTTGGTGCCTGTAGTTATAATTTTTTAAAATAGTAAAATAAAATAAAACCTATAAAAATTAGGTATCCTTGTAACCGTATGGACCTACAGAATAAATATAAGGCATATTTTTTTTTTTCAATTTCACCCCACAAATATTTCTTTTCTGGTTTTGCAATATATTTAGTGGTGAAATTAAAAGTAAAGTTTATGGTGCACAAAACAAGCTAATTTTTTGTTTTGTGAACTGTAGTTTTTATTGGTACCACTTTTGCACATGTGTAACTTTTTAATAGTTTTTTATAAAAAAATAATTTTTTATTGAGATGTGACAAAAGAGCAGCAGTTTTTGACTTTTTATATTATGTTTACGCCATTCACCGTACGAGATCATGTTATTGAAACTTTTTTAAACTTTTTTTTTAACTTATTATATCCCCATAGAGGACTACAGTGGCTCCTTAAGTTATCATATTAATTGGTCCAAGGATGACCATTGCATGTTGAAACCGTTGTATGTTGAAACCACAGCTCTATGGAATCCTGGTACTTGGTTCTGAAGCCACCATGTCATCCAAAAATAGGATTAAAGGCCATCTGTGTCAAAAAACAACTTATCTCCTATATGCAGGATAGGGGATAAGTGTTTGATCATGGGGGTCTGACAGCTGGGACCCCCCGCTATTTCCTTCACGGTGTCGCGGCTCTCCCGTGCAGGAGGTGTGCCATCAGTAGCGTGACTAAGGGGCCAACACCCCTCCTCCATAGAGCTGTATGGGGAGGGGGTGTACCGTCGACCTCTCCAGGTCTACACTACGTGCGTTAGTGCTCCCACTGAGCACTAATGCGGAGGCCCTGTTCAGGAGATCACGGGGGGGGGGGGGGGGTCCCAGTGGTCAGAACCCCCACGATCAAACACTTATTCCCTATCCTACGGAGTGTTAAAACGCTGCAGATGCCCTGTAAAGAAAAATGAGTAGATACCTAATATAGATAAAGTAAGTACTTACATATAAAAGTAAGAAAGAGCTGCTGTAAGCTGTAAATCACTGTCTATGTAGAGGACAGGAGCTTCTTCAGGGTCCTGTACAGTACACACAATGTCCTAAAAAAGTAACATGGAGTCGCCCTCACCTGGTGTCCAACGAGCAGCTAACTGTGGCACAGGTAAAGAGTAGTACATAACATGTAATACCTCCCTGTGTTGTAGGGAGGCGCTACCAGAAAGGAATTCAGTGCATATGCTTCAGTAATACAGGTGATTTACCAGTGAATGCCCATTCTGATTGGTCAGTTCTTCCAGCCATTGACACCTTTCACAGATCTGGACTGTCTGTAGCATTGTATAGTAAGTATGGTTTCAAGTTACAATAATCCAGAAAAGATCATTGTGTGTTGAAAATATTGTATGTTGAGGCCATTGTAAGTTGAGTGATCACTGTATTTACAGCAATCAATACAGTACATTGCAAAAACTGAACAGTGCTATGCATAGGCATAGCACTGGTGGGTATTATCAGCGATCTTCTTCTCTGGTCTGCTCAATGTCAGACCAGAGTAGAAGACCCTGGGATGTTGGCGGGAGCAGGTAAGGGGACCTCCGGCAGCCATGCAGCCATGGCAGATCCAGGTTAAGCCTAAAGGGTTAATATTGTACCTTTGTAGTCGTACAACATTCATCTGTAGAAGCACACTTACAATGCTTTTAGGGTAAAGTTAAAACCTCCAGGGTGCTAACAAATCTGTGCAAACTTTTTTTTATGCAACTAGCACTGTACTGAACTGTGCTACGGATTTTAGCCCTGCACAGCAAAAATGTAAGTGTAACACTAAAATTTATGTTTTTGCATTTCCCAGTTAGCTTGAAAGCCTATACATCTTGAAGCACATTTACTTAAAGAGTATCTGTCACCAAATGAAACTTTTAATATATTGTTCCTTGTGTAATTAGCAGACACTTTCCCATTCACTTGCTTTTAAAATTATCAACATAAATATGTTTAAAATGTAATATAAAAAATGGCCACTAGGTGGCTCTGTTCCCTGGCATAATTAATACAGTGAGTTTGGTTTCCTCCCGGCCTGGCAGGAGTCCTAACTCAGGAAGTGTTTCTCTGCACGGAGCTTGATTGTCAGCTGCACAGAAAGTGAAAGCTCCACAGATTCTCACAGAAAGCTGCACAGACTATAACCTGCAGGAGAGCCTCACTGAAATCTGCACAGACAGAAACCTGCAGGAGAGCCCCACTGATAGCAACACAGACTGAAACATGCACAGAGCTTGAGGTCTTCTATTCACCACATTGCTGCAACAATGTGAGGGCAGAAATGGTCCCCAGCAGGCTTCAGTGACATCATGCCTGCTGGAAAACGCCCACTTTCCTCTGCTGGGAAATTGCACTATGTGAGCAAGAACAAAGGTAAGATACTGAGCATTTTAAAGCTCTGAAAAAGGGGTGTTACGTGTAGTTAGGGAACAAAGCCTGTGGTATTTGAGAACAGTTTATTTGGTGACAGGTACTTTTCAAGATCAACATTTTACACAACTATGTTAGAATAAGATGCAACTAATTTATTAAGCTGTAAGTGGTGGAATTGTGACAGTTTCCAACATGGTTGACTTTTTTTTTTTTTGCTACTGTTACCTGGTAGTGTTGAGCGGCATAGGCCATATTCGAATTTGCGATATTTCGCGAATATATGGACGAATATTCATCATATATTCGCTAAATTCGCATATTCGTAATATTCGCGTTTATTTTCGCATATGCGAAAATTCGTACGCCAGTCTCACACAGTAGTATTAGAGCCTTCTTTACACCACACAAGCTGGAAGCAAAGAGGGATGATCACTGTGATGTGTACTGTGAAAAAAAAAAACGAATATTCGTAATTGCGAATATATAGTGCTATATTCGCGAATATTCGCGAATTCGCAAATATGCGATATTCGTGAATAAAATTCGAATTGCGAATATTCGTGAGCAACACTATTACCTGGCTGCTGGAGAATTTTTTGCCATAGCAAACATGAATATCAAAGAGTGATCATGATTTTACTGTAACACTACACATTGCCCTTATTTGAATTATCCTGTTTATAATAAAGCAGAACTGCCAGATAACGTGTGTCTGTACATGTAAGGGAACTGTATACATATGTAAGGCTGGGTTCACATATGTCCGGCATCCGACATGGGTGGACTCAGCCTAGATATCGACCTAACTGATGCCACAACTAATACCAAGTTGTTATTAGTTGTATGGCATTCTCTGTTCCCTTGTCCGGTGCTCTCTGGTATGTCCATCCATCTGGCATCAAAATTGAGACGCTGGATGATTGTGAACTGTCCCATTAAAATGAATGGGATCAGTTCTAGCGTCTGTGCACTGAAAGGTAACTATGCCGAACGCCTGATATATGTGAACCCAGCCTAAGAGACTCAATGTTAATGAATTTCCCAAGGACAGAAGCATAGAATCATTGAACAGAAAAACATTCTTGTTTCTACTTTTATTAATCCTTTAGTAATTGAGGGCAGTTTGGTTTATTTCGGGTTTCCTCACACGTGCATCTTACAGCAACATCAAACGCAGACACGGTCCTGGGGCCCATTTTTAGTTATGCAAATGTTTATACATTAGAGTAAATGTACGCAATGATGGAAATACCATTGAGAGTCCATATTTTTTCAGTTCACTTAGTGGCTATTATTTATTCTATATGCAATCTGTAAACAGGGATCCTAAATGTATAGAGTAAATGGTGCATTTAATTGAAAAGTAACCATGCGTTACTCATGACTGTTCAGTTCTAAAGCGCTGTCTGTTGCGTAATTAACCTATATTTTGTGTTAAAGATAACTATTGAAGGCAAATTAGAGAACCGAACAGACAGCAATGAAGATTGCTTCCAACAATATAGCATTGCCTTGTTCTATTAAGGAGGCAAGGAGGTTAATGCAAGAGAGAAAAAGACATTAGATAACAGCAAAAATGAACACTTTTTCCGCATACAATATGATTATGATACCAGGGTGCAACAAGCAAAAATGAAGCCCATTTATCACAGCCACAAAAATTAATAGTTGGTTTAAAACCTTTGCTGAAATAGAAGTATAAAATGTCAGCTTTTAAAGTTCTGTGAAGTTTATGATGTTTTAAAAGTGACTGGTGGCTTGTGTAATGATATTCAATTCATAACTGTTAAAATAAAAAAAGCTAAAGTACACAAAAGCATAAAGAAGGCAATATAAAATGAAAGTGTACAAAGACAGTGTCATTACATTGCTCATGCAACAGCGCAAGCATTTTAGGATAAAATTTGCTTAAAGGTCTTCCTAAGGTCACTTGTGCATTGATGTATTACTTCTATGTGCTGTACAAATCCATAATAGGATGCCCCATAGTGGAGAGTGTGGCCCAAATGTAACTCCATTACCCTCCGATATCACAGTTATTTTTGAAGTGGGAATTTGTAGCATGCTTTTAATAACTTGACCGAGCTATGCCCAAAGGGTTAAACCTTTCTAGTCTCTGGCACAGCTTGTGGTTTCTGTGGCGACATCCTGACCTATCCTGTCTGTTCTTTCTCTGGCTAATGTTGTGTCCTCCTTGAGTCCACACCCTGCAATTGATTATTTAAATGGGCACTGTCATTAAACATGATTTTCACTATTTGATTCCTTATGCCAAATTATATTTTTTTTTATTGACTTCCATAAAAAAAAAAAAAAAAAAAAAAAAATATTTTTCATTTTTCTGCTATATACTTCTGCCCACCAGGGGTCTCCCTTCTTGGCCAGAACACATTCTGTCTGGTCAAAATCTCAGATTTTGGTCTCCTGCTTGTAATGGCAGGAGACCAAACTCCTGAATTGAGATCTGGCCATAGGCAGTGCATAGCACTCCCTCTCTGCCTGTGTATAAAACAGAACTTTTTATAGCTCTAAAAAAAAATGTAAAGGTCGGGGGATGTTTGGTGTAGTTAGGGTAAATAGTGGGAGTTAGTTTAGGATAGTTAATTTAATAACAGGTATTCTTTAAGCGCTCAGTTGTTTCTCAGTCTTTGCCGGTGAAAGAGGTTTTCTCTGAAGTGAGCATTTACCTGCATCTGATTCTGTTCTTTGACTATGGCTCTAAATTTGGTTAACCCTTTAAAGGTTAAGTATCATGAAGAAAAACTTATCCCTTATCCGAAGGATAAGCGCTGGGGCCCCTGCAATGTCCGGTTTGGAGCCCAGGTTCTCTAGCACAGGAGCAAGACATGACCCCTGCCCAAAGTGGAGGCCGCCACACCCCCTCCATAAAGCTCTATGGGAGAGCCGAAGTTTGCCAAACGGCTCTCCCATAGAGCTTTATGGAGGGGGCGTGGCATCTCCGCTTCGTGCAGGGGTCACGCTCCTGTGTAGAGAATCGGGGCTCCCAACAGGAGATTCTTCTTTAGGGATACATTTTTCTTCATGATACTTATCCTTTAATCCTTGATTCTGCACTTTTGCTGTCCTCTTGGTTTTCTGATATGGCGTGCTGACCATCCTATCTGTCTGTTTGTCTCCCTATTAGTATTGTATATTGTGCCTATTAACCCATTGTGTTCTGACAGTTTCTCCCTAACATTACTGCATTGCTGTAGTTTGTTGTTTTGACCTGTGACGGCCCTGCACTTATTCAGAATAGAGACTATCTAGTTATGGATTAGCAGTTTAGGGTGCCTAAGCAATAGGCAGGGACAATTTAAGACCTAGAGAGCACTGTATCCCTGCCCATACTTGACAATGCTCTGTTGCATCCCATATTCTCCCTTTGAGTAATTGAGCCCAAGGACTCAAACACTTAAAATTTTGCACCTACAGACCCATTTAAGGGCTTGTTTTTAGTGTCATTAATTGCACTTTTTAATAACATCACTTATTTTATAACATTTCATCTGCGGTGAAACAAAAAAAAACGTATGTGGGTGAAATAAAAAAAATTAAATTTTGTAACTTTTTAGGGCTTCCGTTTCTACTTTTCGTCAAAAATTACACTTTATCTTTATTCTGTAGGTCCATACGCTTACAAGGATACCCAATTTATGTAGGTTTTATTTCATTTTACTATGTAAAAAAATCATAACTACATACACGAAAATTAAAATGTTTATAATTGTCATCTTCTGACTGTTATAACTTTTTATTTTTCCGCATGCGGGGGTATATGAGTATATGGCTCATTTTTTGCACAGTGGTTTGTAGTTTCTATTGGTACCATTTTTGTTGTAATGGGACATTTTGATTGCTTTTTCTTAATTTTGTATGGTATATGAAGTGACCAAAAATGCAAAATTTTTACGCGTACGCCATCGACCGTGCGGTTTAGAAAAGCTTATATTATAATAGTTTATTACATTAATTTATTTAAAAAATAGTAAATGGGAATGATTCAAACTTTTATTAGGAGAGTGGCTTATTCACATTTCTAAAAATTTTTTTTACACTTTTTACTTTTTTTTTTTTAGCCCCCATAGGGAGCTATACCATGCAATCTGTTGATTGCATATACTGTTTAATGCCATGTCATAGCATAGCATTGATCAGTTTTATCGGTGCTTTGCTGCTCCAGTCTGCTGAAGCAGCCTGGATCAGCAGAGCACTGATCGGACGTCAAGGAGGCAGGGAAGGACACTCCAGCAATCCTCTCAGCTGATTGGGACATTGCCATTTCATCGTGATGGTCCCGATCAGCTCCGCTGAGCTCTGTTTCACTTTCATTTTAGACGCCGAGAGCAACTATGATGGCGGCGTCTAAAGGGTTAATGCTGGGCATCCAACTGATCGTGATGCCTGGAATTAACCCTGGGTCCTGGCTGCTGATAGGTTTAATTTGCGCTCAGCCCATGAGCATGTTTTAAATACTGATAATGGAACCGAGTGTACAGATACGCCCTACATTCCTTAAGGACTCGGGCGCAAGGGTGTACCTGTATGCCCTGTGTCCTTAGCAGGATATTATGACTTGGAGCAGATGTCTGGACATTCAGGATATTCTGTGGAGTTATCTTCTGTAGAGACTTTGTTTTGCCACTCTTTTGTACAGTGTCTGGTGTATGCTGAGCAGCCGTATATGCTATGGACTCATGAACTAAAATAGCACCAACGTTTTTTACTTGATTGCATGTATTTGTTTGGTGCCAGTAACCAGATGACTTTTAATGAGTTTTTATAATGCATAGGGATCCCATGTTTTGCACATATATAAAATGTTATATTGTTCTGTGTTATCAAATGTGATTATTAAATGTTATTGTTTGGTGCACATCTATTGCAGACTTGAGGCTATTATTTTTCTATATTCAATTTTTTCTGATTTTATTGTTAATAGTTGGGAGCCTGGAGATGTCAAATTGTTTTTTATATATTGGTTTTCCTTTGTACTTTTGGGTGGTACACAGATAGACCCTCAGCTGAATTGAGGGTGAGCCACAATAGTTTGGATTTTTTTCAAGTATACATATATATATATATATATATATATATTTTTTTATATATATATATATATATATATATATATATATATATAAATATATATATATATACATACACACATGTTTATATATCAGTCCTGCCCCTAATAATTTCTATATAACAGCATATTACAGTGGAGCACTTTCTAACAACACTTTACAAGAGTCAAGTAATACCTCTACATCACATATACGGTATCTTCTGCAAATACCAAATAATACTTATCGAGTCCTAATTCCAACAATGAATTAAGCTTCCATCCCTCCTCAGGCCTGAAGCCAGAAAAGCTGGGGACTGGATCCCTAAGCCAGGGCGATCATAAAGAAAGTATTTTTTTTAGCATATTCCCATGTGGACAAACTCTGGTCCAGAAGAAAAAGAACCTTTATATCAAGGCACCTGTATATAAAGGATCTTTTTTTATTGCTACTGCACATTAGCTGTCTGCTGGATTACTGTATTAGCTTGCTGAAAAATGTAGTTATTTCAGTGTGTTAGGAAAGGTTGAGTTTAAACCAAAAAATACATTACATTTTTGAGGAAATAAAATCATTATTCCAAATCCTTTTAAATTTCCATCTTTTCTGTAATATTTTTACTTTTGTGCATTCTAACCTTTTTCCAGGCGTTTTAGTCTTTCTGACTGTTCATATCTGCAGACAGAGTTCCACCATGAGGAAGAGGACGGCAGCATCTCACAAGCCTATAGTAATGTTTTTCTGAACAACCTCTCAGCTGACCACACATCAGTTTCCTGCATTCCCTCATACACTTACATATTCTAAGACTATCTGAAGCCATAGTGTCTCCTTCCCTTCTGTCACATTTTATAGATTATAGTAATGGGAACAAGGAATCTGCAGGGATTTTGAATTTCATGAGTTCTCTCTTGATTTCTTTAAAATTGGATTTCTTATAATTCTAATATATTTATATACGGTAACTATTAAAGATAGTATTTAAGCTCTAAAAATGGATGCCCAATATAATCCTACCACTATTCTCCATTATCTATGCAGCAATATGATCTGTTGGGCTGCAGATAGGCTACTAACTTTTCAGTCATTCCCTAATTTTTCTATCTCCAGCAACCACTGGAGCCAATTTTATAGAAAGCCTTTTAAACCTTTATCCATGGGATATGTAATGTGAGTGTCTGAAAAAGAACAAGAGAGATTCACTATGGGGATTTGCACCTGCTCTGGACAGTTCCTGACACAGACACAGATGGCAGAAATAGGACTATGATGGATTAAAAACAACTACACAACTTCCTTAAAGTCACGAAGCAGCTGGTGAGTACTGAAAGGCTTGAGGTCTTTTAATTGTGCCATAACAAATCAGTAAAAGTACCCCGTTAGATGATAAAATACTATCTACTGCCAACTAGAGGCGATCACTTTATATAAATGAACTATTGTGTTCAAAAGGAGCTTAATAATTTTGCATGCAATAAGTTTCAGGATGAAAAAAAATGATGGGGACATTTATCATCGTTGCTTTGGTACCGTATGCAAGTTTTTTTTAATTCTTGCTATTGGTTTTGCTTATGTGTGACATATTTATTATACTATCACAGGGGGTTGATAAATTTGGCTTACTAAAGCAAAATTACTCAAGAACACCACTTTGTAACCCCACCTCCTCTCCTCTGTAAAAAAATGTGTGAATATATATATATATATATATATATATATATATACAGTGGGGATTTGTATATGTGCATAAAGAAGCCAAGGAAAGATGGAAAAACCTCCAAAAGGCATCAAATTGCAGATTAGACATTCTTATAATATGTCAACAAAAGTTAGATTTTATTTCCATCATTTAGACTTTCAAAATAACAGAAAACAAAAAAATGGCATCTGCAAAAGTTTGGGCACCCTGCAGAGTTAATATCCTGTACTGCCCCCTTTGGCAAGTATCACAGTCTTTCAATTCTTGTTTGAGGTATCTTTGCATATTCTTCCTTACAAAGGTCTTCCAGTTCTTTGAGATTTCTGGGCTGTCTGTCATGCACTGCTCTTTTAAGGTCTATCCATAGATTTTCAATTATGTTGAGGTCAGAAGATTGTGAAGGCCATGGCAAAACCTTCAGTTTACGCCTCTTGATGTAATCCCCCATGGATTTTGAGGTGAGTTTAGGATCCTTATCCATTTGTAGAAGCCATCCTCTCTTTAACTTCAGCTTTTTCACAGATGGCATTAAGTTAGCATCCAAAAGTTGCTGACATTTTATTGAATCCATATATATATATATATATATATATATATATATATATATATATATATTTATTTATTTATTTTAACCCCTTTAGGACAAAGGTTTTTTTTATTTTTGAAATTTAATTTTTTTCTCCTCACCTTCTGAAAATCATAATGCTTTCAATTTTCCACCGTACATATAAGGCCTTGTTTTTTGCACCACCAATTTACTTTGTTATGACATAAATAATTTCACCACAAGATGTACGGCAAAACAAAAAAAAATTTGTGGGATAAAAATGGGAGAAAAAAAGCCATTTTGTAACTTTTAGGACCTTCCATTTCTACCCAGTGCACGTTTCGGTAAAAATGACACCTTCTATGTATTCTGTAGGTCCATACAGTTGAAATTATATCAAATTTAGGCTTCTTTCATACGGCCGTTGTGACACAACAGTGTGACGTCCGTGGGGGAACTCAGGGAGAATAGTAGGAGGAAAAATACATCATGCAATGTTTTTTCCTCCCGTTACTCCTGTCAAAAAACAACGGCACCCTACAGACTCCATAATTGTGAATGGCATCTGTTGGGACCCGTTGTTTCCCATTGTGCCCCGTCAAAAATAACATCTGTTAAAGGAGAACTACGGTATTGAAAAATATATCCCCTATCCTTTGTTTCAGATCATGGGGGGTCCGACCGCTGGGGCCCCCCGCGATCTCCCGTACGGGGCCCCGGCTCTCTGGTTAGAGAGGGCGTGTTGACCACCGCACGAAGCAGCGGCCGACATGCCCCCTCCATATACTGCTATGGGAGAGCCAAAAATTGCCGAAGGCAGCGCTTCGGCTCTCCCATAGCAGTAAATGGAGTTCGCCTGTCAGCCGCCGCCCCGTGCGGTGGTCGACACGTGCTCTCTATGCAGAGAGCCGCGGCCCCGTACGGGAGATCATGGGGGGCCCCAGCGGTCGGACCCCCCGCGATCTGAAACTTATCCCCTATCCTTAGGATAGGGGATAAAATTTTCAATCCCGTAGTTCTCCTTTAAGGGACAAAAAAAAGTGGCTAATGGACGTTTGCAGCAGTGTGAAAGGGGCCTTATATACTGTATGTTTGATTTTGTTTTACATACATATATATATATATATATATGAAAATTTGCACGTGTAAAATTGTCCTCTTCCGACCCATGTAACTTTTTTTATTTTTCTGTATACGGGGATGTGTGAGGGATAATTTTTTCATCACGAGAGTTGTAGTTTAGAAACAGCAAGAATCCAGCCGTTGCTAAATTACAACTCATATCTTTGATGGGGGTTGTAGTTTAGCAACAGCTGGAGGTTCCCTGTTTGGAAACATTGATTTATGGGCGTTTTCCCTAAGGGAGGGCACCATAAATGTACTAACCAATTTTCTGTGTTTTTTTTATATTTTTTTTAATAATTTTAGATCTGTGTATGCAGAGGACTTCTTCGGATTCGGTAGACTACGTCGATGACTTGCGTTTTTTTTATTATTATTAATAAAATGGTTAACGAGGGCTTGTGGGAGAGTGTTTTTTGGAATAAGAGTTTTTAAAAAGTGTTTATTTTATTTACTTTACAGGCTTAGTGGTGGAATCTGTCTTAAAGACAGAATCCATTACTAAGCCGGGGCTTAGTGTTAGCCCCAAAAACAGCTAGTGCTAACCCCCAATTACTACCACGGTACCCACTGCCACAGGGGTGCTGGGAAGAACCGGTGCCAACAGGCCCGAAGCATCAAAAATGGCGCTACTGGGCCTAGGCGTAACAGGCTGGTGTTATTTAGGCTGAGGAGGACCAGTAACAATGGTCCTCGCCCACCCTGGTAACGTCAGGCTGTTATTGCTTCGTTGGTATCTGGCTGAGAATGAAAATATGGGGAACCCCACACATATTTTGCATAAATAATAAAAGAACTAAACAAAAAAAATGCATAGGGTTACCCCTATTAGTCTCAGCCAAATACCAACCAAGCTGCAACAAACTGATGTCATGGGAGTTGTACTTTAGCAACAGCTGGAGGCTCCACTCACCGGCCACCGGCAAACACCTACAAACTGCCCGCTAGCTGTTGCTAGACCACAACTCTCAGCATGCCCTAACAGTGAGGACATGCTGGGAATTGTAGTTGCAATGGCTAGCGGTCCGGTGGTAGTTGAGAGCCTGTGGGTAATTTCCTATTTCCCGGGTGGTGCCGTGATTGGCCGGCCAATCACGGCACCGCCCGGGAAATATGAAATTACAGTGTACTTTAGTATTTCTGGGAGCCGGCCGGCTCCGCTGCCCTGGCCTCTCGTCTCCCCCCCCCCCCCCACGCTCATGTCCCCCCCACTCATGTCCTCTGCCACTCTCTCCCCCTCTGCTCTCCACATCTCCCACCCGCCAGCTACCTGAGCTGTTACAGGACTACAACTCCCAGCATGCCCTTTCAGTGAGGACATGCTGGGAGTTGTAGTTGCAATGGCTGGTAGTTGCGGGCGGGTGGGTGGCCGAGGAACAGAGCCGGCCGGCTCCCGGATATTTGAAATTACACTGTAATTTCATATTTCCCGTCCGGGCTGTGATTGGCCGAGACCTCCCCTCATCTCCCCTCTGCCACCCCTCATTTCCCCCCACACCGGGAGAAGATGAACGGTGGCGGCTGGGGAAAGATGAGCGGCGGCTCTTTAAATTTGCTCATGTATGGGAATTTTGTAATCCAGGTCAGACCTGGAGCAGACTTGCGACTTTTTGAAGGGGTTTGCGACTTTTTTTTTGCCTAAGTGTGACATTCACACATCATAAATACCTGACCATTGCAAAGTGAAAACTGAAATTTGCTTAGGTAAGGCTGTTTGTAACTTTTTGCTTCCCTGCAACTTTTTGTACGACTTTTGTAAGCAAAAAAAAAAGGCTCTAAATACTTTGATAAATGTTCCCCTTAATGACCTGCAATACGCCTGTTTATGGTGAATACCATGGACATTAATTCATTTCCTATGTAGAGGTAGAAGACCAGCACAGAGGTCCTTGGCTGGGGTTAGCAGGAGCTCAGTTGTTTTCTTACCACCATGTTCTAACCCCTCCAGCACCACTATAGCGTGATCACTGAGTATTGATGGGCTTTCCTTGACAGCTGGGGGCATAGTAAGGGGCCCACCAGGTCTGCCATGTCTTTACACTTATTTAGCCCTGAGACAGAACCTAATTGGATGCCTGTCAGTTTTACACTGTTATGCACAGTAATTCAATGTATTAAACAATTAAATTTGTGTGGTTTTGTTTCATTTTTTATTTTATTTTTATGTATTATACATAAAGGGAAATGTAAAAAAAAAACAAAAAACTGACCGCAGCATATTAGAGGTTAAACTACAATGGGACTGTGGTATGTAAGTGTTGAATCTACCAAAAGACACTCCTGGTTGTCATGTAGACAGCTAAGCTCCTGCAATCCTAACATGGGAGACCAGTGAAAAGTCAGCAGGCTAGAAAAAGGATCCTTATAAAAGCATACTCACCCCTATGCACTGGAGATCAAAATTAGAGAACAATTTATGAACACTAAATGAAATAATGTTATCTACATTGATCATCATTTGAAGGATTTTTTGTAAGGGGTACACCATGCCATTAGAACAGTGTTTTACAAAATTACCAAAGTATATAAACATAAAACCTTTATTTTTCAAAAAACATGTTGATCATAATTAGAGAACAGCAATGACTGGAGCACAGAGAAAGATTGTAAGTAAATGTTCTGAAAGGTTACAACAGTCACCAATCAGTAGGACGTGTACAGGCCTTTGCTTTGAATGACTTCACCACATCTGCGCCCCCCACAGGACATCACTAGTCTCTCACACTGCTCTGGTGGGATTTTGCTCCACTCTTCTTCCAGTCTCTTCCACAGTTCTGTGACTGTTGTGGGTTTCTTGGCCATAACTTTCCAAAGGTTTTCTATTGGGTTTAGATCAGGACTATAGGCTGGCCATTTCAATTTTTTCAGTTTTAAGGAACTGCTTTACCCGTTTTGCTGTGTCACAGGGGGCATTGTACTGCATGAAAATTGCTGCTGATTGAGTGATGAACGCAAGGAAGGAACCATGTGTTGTTGAAGAAGATTCTGATATGCACTTGCATTCATTCATGTAGCTGTATGAGAGGTCCAACTCCTGCTGCAAAAAACATTCCCCAAACCTGTCCAGAGTAGGAACTGTCCAGAGTAGGAGCAAATATCCATAGCAAACTTCCAATGCTTCGGACAGTTCCTGAGACAAGCAGAAGTGTCAGAAGAGAGCACCGTTGTCAGAAAGAAAAGAACAACTCAACTTCATCAGCTGATAACTACTGGAAGGATTAAGATTTTTTAATAGAGATCATTTACAAAGCTGTTTAACTTTCCGGAGCAAGTTGATATGATGGCTTATTTTTTGCACCACCAATTCTACTTTGCAGTTACATCAGTCATTTTACCCAAAAATCTTCGGCGAAACGGAAAAAAATTTATTGTGCGACAAAATTGAAGAAAAAACGCCATTTTGTAAATTTTGGGGGCTTCCGTTTCTACGCAGTACATTTTTCAGTAAAAACGACACCTTATCTTTATTCTGTAGGTTCATACGATTAAAATGATACCCTACTTATATAGGTTTGATTTTGTCGTACTTCTGTAACAAATCATAACTACATGGAGAAAAATGTATACATTTAAAATTGCCATCTTCTGACCCCTATAACTTTTTTATTTTACGGCGTATGGGGTGGTATGAGGGCTCATCTCTGCGCTGTGATCTGAAGTTTTCTGCGGTACCATTTTTGTATTGATTGGACTTTTTGATCGCTTTTTATTCATTTTTTTCATTATATAAAAAGTGACCAAAAATACGTTATTCTGGAATTTGGAATTTTTTTGCGCGTACGCCATTGACCGTGCGGTTTAATTAATTAAATATTTTTATAGTTCTGACATTTACGCATGCGGCGATACCACATATGTTTATATTTATTTTTATTTACATTTTTTTTATGGGAAAAGGGGGGTGATTCAAACTTTTGTTAGGGAAAGGGTTAAATGACATTTATTAACTTTTTTTTTACACATTTTTTTTTTTAAGTGTATGTATCAGTGGAAAGTACAACTCGCCACACAGAAAATAAGCTGTAATACAATTTTGTCAGTCAAAAAATAAAAAAGTTATGGGTTTTAGGTAAGGAGGAAAAAAAAGGTGAGCCAGAAAAAAAATTTGCTCCGTCAAAAAGGGGTTAATAGACAGGACAGGAGTGAGCACAGAGGAGTGCTAGTCCCGTCCTTACTTTCTGGACTCTATCCCGCCTTGTGCTTCAACTGGGACAAATATGATGCTGCAGCCGGACAAGATTATGTTCTGGACAGTATGGGGACCCCTAGTGGCCTTTTTCTATAAAAAGGAGATTTTTTTTAATGAAGTATATTATAAATGTTATAAAGGTTAATATTTTGCCAGTATGTAAAACATATAATATTTTTTTTTATTCTGACAGTGCCCATTTAACCTACGAAAATTTGCCTTTTTAAAATTTAATATTTTTGCCCTCCCAAGATGTTTGGTTTCTACATTTCAAGATGAAAATATCTATATTGTGGTCACTATTACCAAGGTTTTCACGCACTGTTACTTTCCCATCCAGCTCTGCGTTGTTAGAAATGACCATATCCAACACAGCATCACTTCTTGTTGGATCCCCACAAATTGGCCCATAAAATTATCCTGTAATAAATTAAAACATTTTCTCCCCTTTAAAGTTTTAGCCGAACCTTGACTCCAATTTATATCTGGATAGTTAAAATCTCCCATTATTGCCACTGTACCTGCCCAGGCAGCCCTCTCTTTTTGTGTATGCAGCTGACTTATCTCCTCAGTGGTGTTGGGCTGTCTATAGAATTTTTAGAGTTTACATCCCTTTGTAATTTAACCCACATGGCTTCAACATCCTTACAGTCATCACCCACACCCACTATTGCATCTTTCACACTTGCATTCTAGCTCGCCCTATCTCTTTGAAACAGTGTAAAACCCTGAAGATTGACAGCCCAGTCTGGTAAGGAGTCTATGTCTCATTGACACCAACTACATCAATGTGTTCCTCCAGTATCAAGGCCTCAAGCTCCCCCATTTTGCTTGCTAGACTTCCTGCATTTGTGAACATACATAGATACATAGAACATAGATAGTTTTAATCTAGTTTAATCTAGGGTTACACATTTAATATCACTAATGGGATTTTTGAAATGCTGTGGGCTCCTTTGTTTTCACTGCTGGTTTGTAACACATGAATATACTTTTCCACTGCTCTTAACCCCCTAACGACGCAGGATGTAAATGTAGGTCCTGGTGCGGTGGTACTTAACGCACCAGGACATACATTTACATCATGTACATGATTGCGAGCATCGGACCGATGCTCGGGTCATGTGCGGCAGGTCCCAGCTGCTATCAGCAGCCAGGGACCAGCCGTTAATGGCGCACATCAGCGATCGTGCTAATGTGTGCCATTAACCCCTCAGATGCCGTGATCAATACAGATCACGGCATCTGCGGCAATGCGGTCACTAAAATGGATGATCGGATCGCCGCAGGGATCCGATCATCAATAATGGCGGACAGAGGTCCCCTCACCTGCCTCCATCCATCTCCACGGGTCTCAGACCAGAGCAGAAGATTGACGATAATACTAATCAGTGCTATGCCCTATGCATAGCACTGATTAGTATTAGCAATCAAGTGATTGCTATAAATAGTCCCCTTCGGGGACTATTAACCTCTTAAGGACTCAGTTTTTCCATTTTTGCATTTAAATTTTTTCCTCATCACCTTCTAAAAATCATAACGCTTTCAAATTTGCACATAAAATTCCATATGATGGCTTATTTTTTGCGCCACCGATTCTACTTTGCATTGACATTAGTCATTTTACCAAAAAATCCATTGCGAAAAGGAAAAAATATTAATTGTGCGACAAAATTAAAGAAAAAATTTAATTTTATAAATTTTGGGGTCTTCCGTTTCTACATAGTACATTTTTTGGTAATAATGACACCTTATCATTATTCTGTAGGTCCGTACGGTTAAAATGATTTTGTCGTACTTCTGAAAAAATCATAACTACATGCAGGAAAATGTATATGTTTTAAATTGTCATCTTCTGACCCCCTATAACTTTATTATTTTTCCGCGTACGGGCCGGTATGAGGGCTCATTTTTTGCGCCGTGTTCTGATGTTTTTATCGGTACCATTTTTGCATTGATCTGACTTTTTGATCACTTTTTATTCATTATATAAAAATGGGAAGGGAAGGGGTTAAATTACCTTTGTAATTTTTTTTCACATTTTTTTGCAGTGCTGTAGCTCCCGTATGGGGCTATACCACTGCATGCACTGATCTTTTACCCTGACCCCTGCAAAGCCATAGCTTTGCATGGATCAGCGAGATAGGGGTCGATTGCTCAAGCCTGTAGCTCAGGCTTGGAGCAATCAAACGCCGATCGGACACAACGGAGCAAGGTAAGGGGACCTCCGCTCGCATCCTAGCTGATCAGGACATCACGATTTTATCGCGATAGTCCCGATCAGCCCGACTGAGCTGCCAGGAAGCGTTTACTTTCATTTTCAGCACGGCGATCAACTTTGATCGCTGCGTCTGAAGGGTTAATAGCGTGCGGCACAATTATGGGTGCCGCACGCTATGAATAGCATCCGGGACCGACCCGGTGTGATGCGGGGTCACGGCATGACCCCGTTTTAAACACTGGGACCAGGCGCAGGGCGTACAGGTATGCCCTGCGTCTTTAAGAGGTTAAAGTGTAAAAAACACAGTGCTCTCTGCTGGCATCTATGTCCATTTTAGGAACTGTCCAGAGTAAAAGGAAATCCCCATAGCAAACATATGCTGTTCTGGACAGTTCCTAAAATGGACAGAGATGTCAGCAGAGAGCACTGTGCTCATGATGTCAGCAGACAGCTCTGTGTTTCAAAAAGAAAAGAATTTCCGCTGTAGTATTCAGCAGCTAATAAGTACAGGAAGGATTAATATTTTTTAATAGAAGTAATTTACAAATCTGTATAACTTTCTGGCACCAGTTGATTTAAAAAAAAAAAACGTTTTTCACCGGAGTACCCCTTTAATTTTCCTCCCTCTACGTCCCTAGTAACTACTTTGCCATCCCTTTTAGGATTCTCTGCCCTGATTGAATTTAACCCAAGTATCCCAGTGCTGCAAGGAAATACTTCTAATCTCAGTGTTAGTGTCACACGATGGATGTACATATAACTATATTTACCTATTTACTGCCTTTACAATGAAAAACAGACAGATATATAGACAAACTCAAGGTAACTGGATTGTTTTTCACTTGAATATGAAGGAATTTTCAATGAATACTGTACAGTGTAGAGTTACTGTTTGGGAATGCATATGATTGTGTGCTTATTATGTATGTGCCTTTTATTGTGAAGAATATAATAGCCATATAAATCATATATTTGCAACTGACAAACATCCTTGTACGTTTCCAGTACGCTCGTCATAGCTACGCTACAATAATCCAGGGCATGAAAACACTTTTCTTTCTCCCTCTCTGTATTAATCTACTCCAATAAGAGTCTTGGCTTTATTGCCTCTCAATAAAATTTACACAGAGCACTTCACTTTATTTTAATTAAAAAATACTGTAATATTTAATGCAGTATCACACGCATGAATCCAATAGTCTATTTATGTACTAAAGTGGTTGAAATGCAGGAACATCAATTAACTAGTCTAAATGTTTGTCACAACTCCATTTACAATTTGAGGGATGCAGCATTCTGTCCTCAGACATCCATTAATTGAAGGATCCTGTGTATTCCTTGGAGTATAGGAAGCACAGGTAGAACTGTTCATCATGTCTCATAATAGCATGATATATTGGAGTAACCTAGTACATACCAATAAATCATCTGTTCACTCTGCTTTGTACAGCTGTGTTGCTTCCATTAAACTAAATGACACCATAAGAATTCTGCATCACAAACATGTGTTTGATTTCCTTTCATAAGAATAAAGGGGAGGATTGGTTGCCCCTATTATAAGGTATCTTAGAGAAGCATTTATTTATATTGATCACCAAATTATTTTCTTTGAATCTAATAAAAATCAGATGATTAAAATTTTTATTAGATTGCTAGATAGATAGACCAAGGTTTGAGAAAGCTGTCTCTTTAACCCCTTAAGGACTCAGCCCATTTTGGCCTTAAGGACTCAGACAATTTAATTTTTACGTTTTCATTTTTTCCTCCTCGCCTTTTAAAACTCATAACTCTTTTATATTTTCATCCACAGACTAGTATGAGGGCTTGTTTTTTGCGCGACCAGTTGTCCTTTGTAATGACATAACTCGTTATATCATAAAATGTATGGCGCAACCAAAAAACACTATTTTTGTGGGGAAATTAAAAAGAAAAATGCTATTTTTCTAATTTTGGAAGGTTTCGTTTTCACGCCGTACAATTTACGGTAAAAATTACGTGTGTTTTTTATTTTGAGGGTCAATACGATTAAAATAATAACCATTATTACATACTTTTATATTATAGTTGTGCTTCTTAAAAAAAATCACACTTTTTAACCAAATTAGTACGTTTATAATCCCTTTATTTTGATGACCTCTAACTTTTTTATTTTTCCGTATAAGCGGTGGTATGAGGGCAAATTTTTTACGCCATGATCTGTACTTTTTTTTGATGCCACATTTGCATATAAAAAACTTTTAATACATTTTTTATAATTTTTTTTATAAAATGTATTAAAAAAAGTAGCAATTTTGGACTTTTTTTTTTTTTTAACGTTCACGCTGTTCACCGTACGGGATCATTAACATTTTCATAGTTCGGACATTTACGCACGTGGCGATACCAAATATGTCTATTACATTTCTTTTTTACGCTTTTTGGGGGTAAAATAGGAAAAAACTGACGTTTTACTTTTACATTTTTTTACATTTTTTTTTACACTTGAATAGTCCCCATAGGGGACTATTCATAGCAATACCATGATTGTTAATACTGATCTTTTCCATGCATAGGACATAGAACAGATCAGTGTTATCGGTTATCTTCTGCTCTGGTCTGCTCGATCTCAGACCAGAGCAGGAGACGCCGGGAGCCGGAAGGAGGAAGGTGAGGGGACCTCCGTGCGGCGTTCTGAATGATCCGATCCCCGCAGCAGCGCTGCGGGCGGTCCGATCATTCATTGAAATCGCGTACTGCCGCAGATGCCAGGATCTGTATTGATCCCGGCATCTGAGGGGTCAATGGCGGACGCCCGCAAGATCGCGGGCGTCGGCCATTGCCAGCGGGTCCCTGGCTGCGATCAGCAGCTGGGATCAGCCGCGCATGACACGGGCATCGCTCCGATGCCCACGGTTATGCACAGAAAGTAAATATACGTCCTGGTGCGTTAAGTACCACCGCACCAGGACGTACATTTACGTCCTTTGTCCTTAAGGGGTTAAGGACTGAGCGTTTTTCCGTTTTTGCACTTTTGTTTTTTTTCTCCTTACCTTTTAATAACCATAACCCTTTCAATTTTGCACCTAAAGACCCATATGATGGCTTGTTTTTTGCGCTACCAATGCTACTTTGTAATGACATCAGTAATTTTACCCACAAATCTATGGCGAAGCAAAAAAATAAATATTTTGTTTTATTTCTGGAAAAAATCATCACTAAATGCACGAAAATTAATGCGTTTAAAAATGTCATTTTCTGACCCCTATAACTTTTTTCTTTTTCCACATACGGGGATGTATGAGGGCTCATTTTTTGCACCATGATCTGAAGTTTTCTTTGGTACCATATTGTTTTGATCAGACTTTTTGATCGCTTTTTATACATTTTTTATGGTATAAAAAGTGACCAAAAATACGCTATTTTGGAAAAAATTTTTACATGCAATTGACCGTGTGGTTTAATTAACAATATATTTTTATAGTTCGGACATCTACAGACACGGCAATACCACATATGTTTATATTTATTTTTATTCACATAGTTTTTTTTTCAATGGGAAAAGGGGAGCGATTCAAACTTTTATTAGGGAATAACATGCAATACATTGCAGACACTGATCAAGGCTATGTTATACATTGATCAGTGTTTTCGGCGCTTGATTGCTCCAGCCTGGATCTCAGGCAGGGAGCAATCAAACGACGATCGGACAACGAGGAGGCAGGTAGGGTCCCTCCTCCCATCCGGTTTCACTGCGGTGGTACTGATCAGCCTGACTGAGCTGCCAGGAATGCTTTTTTTGTGTTTTTTTACTTTAGACGCATCTAAAGGGTTAATACCGGGCATCACCGTGGTATTAACCAGTATTAGCCACGGGTCCCGGCGGGACCCACCAGATGTGACGTGGGGTCACCGTGTGACACCACGTTATATCGAGGGAGCGGGCGCAGGATGTACAGGTACGCCCTTCGTCCTTAAGAGGTTAAGGCTATGTTCACATGGGGGAAGTTCCACAATTCTGTACATATTTGCTGCATATTCTGCACATGCTTTGTTGAACGGAATTGCGTCATTGCCCCAAATTTAACCCCCTTTGAGTTCAAGGGGATTCTGCCTGCAATTCCTCAAAATTTTATGACTAAATGCGTATTTAAAGGCAAAATGTGGACATTATGCTGTGTGAATGGGACAGCGGAATCCCACTGAAGAAAATGGGCAGTATATTTTGGAAAAATCTCCAGCAGAATTTTTCCACAGAATATCGCATTGGAAATTCTGCAGTGTGAACATAGAAATTTCACACATATTCTGCTTTCAGCAGCTTCCCATTCATATCAATTGTAAATTCATTGCTTAGTTCACATGTGGGAAGTTCCATAATGGAACGTCCATGGAGAAATAGGATTACGGAGGAAAATTCAACATTCTCCCAGCAGAATCAGCCAGAGAAGTGCCCTTTGTCAATGGGCCACGGACATAAGCAGCAATTCTGGACCATTTTGAGCGAGGATCAACTAAAGAACTTCAGCTAGGAAATTTCTTGCAGACTTCGTTCCACTGCTTGGTGCTGCCGTGGTTCTACTTTAAATTTAAGAACAGCAGCATACTTAGCCAGAACATTAAATCCACCTGTCCAAAATGTTGTAGGTTTTAAACACCTCTGGCCATCAAGACATGGACTCTGGCACCAATATGTTATCAGTAGATCCCTTAACACTTTGAAAACCTAGTATTTCATTTTTCCTTCTCTACTTTTAAGATATATAATATGTATATATTGGAGAAAACCACAGCATATGAATGGCATAAAATTCAGTGTGTCTTTATTCCATCCTCAGCAAGACAAAAACGGGTGCAAAATTTCAATGGTCTCACACCACCATCAGATATTCTGGAAGGTTCCTTCATTGCCTCAATTGATATAGTGAGCTTATACACATCAATCAATCTCGCACTCAGCAGTAAAACAAGCCATGATTAAGGACGGTAAAGATGCACAGACTATTGATTTTTTTATTTCTCTTTTACAAATTGTGTTGGAAAATAACAATTATGTTTTCAATGATGATTTTATTTTTTTTGCAGTGTAGATGTGTGGTCATTGGGAGCAATGTGGCTCTGACTTATGCAAATATTCTCATGGCCCACCATGAGGAAACAGTCGTCTATGTATCCCACCAACTCAATCATGTACTGGGGTGGTAGAGATACATAGATGACATCTTCCTCATTTGGTCAGGTACGGAGGCAGAGTTACATTCATTTCACACATTTTTTAATTCTGTTGATCCTGAATTACAATACACACTTTTTTTCCCACAAGATACTGTTCAATTTCTGATGTTTCTGATTCTATTATGGGGGATCGTTTGACAACAGATATATACACAAAGAGTACTGATTGTAATAATTTATTGCGGTTTGAAAGTTGCCATCCTCGCCCCATGATAGAATCATTGCCGTATAGTCAGATGCAAAATGAATCACAGATACTGAGGAAAAACTTAATAGAGGACGGTGTGAGATACCCCCAATTGCGATAAACTGATTTCCCACAGATCATATATCCATTACGTGCAATAAAGTTAAGAATAATAGTGGAGATATTGGCCAGCTAATATTAGAGAGTTCACTGATATTTTTAACCCATTTTATGTGTTCGATTTCCTAATTAAGATTTTAATGCACATCAATAAAGAAATATTTTAGTGAGACCCTACAAATAGGGTTTTTTCCCCTGAGGGGGGTTTGTTTACCCTCCGAAGGGTTATTGTAAATTGTATATATCCCTGGGACTCACATGGGAGGAGTTGTGTTAAACTGTATACAGCTTCTGATAAAATAGCCAATGCATTTACACAGAGAGGTTATCCACGGAAACGTATTCATAGGCAGCGAGAGAGAATTATGCAGACTGAGATGGAAAATGTGACGGGGACTGATAAAAGACTGAGAATACCATTTGTGTCCACCTTTAGTGACTCTTCTGGAAAGATTTCCCAGATACTGATTAAACACTGGTATCTTATTAGTGAGGGCTTTCCGCAAATTGAGGATTTTTCAAGTGCACCCTTTATTTTCTAATTGTAGAGTCCCTAATCTTAAAGATAGGTTGGTCAAGAGACATCTCGATTAAAACCCCTAGTAGGGAGAGTTATTTGGTTACTCAAAAAAAAAAGCTGTTTTCCTTGCAGTGCATGTGTTAACTATATGTTAAAAAAAGGAAGTGTTTTTACTCATCCTGGTACAAAGAAACAATATACAATTAATTATTAGTTACTTATTAGTTTTACTTATTTGACATGTAATTTAGCATTTATTATTTATGTTTTGTGGTGCCTAAAACCACCCAAAGGTATACTGCTGATCCTGGGATAGGCACAGGGGCAATAAAGACTCCAACGCCATGTTACAGACAATGGTAGCTTAATTGAGGATAGACAGCTGGTAAAATCTATACAGTTCAGTCAGGGCCCAAGGAGGTGAACAGTGATGCAGAGACCTTAAAGGGAACCAATCACTAGTTTTACCCTATATAATCAGTGGCAACACATAATAGAGGTTAATATCACGTGTTTTGCCATGTCTGGATGTCCGCTGGTACATCTATAAATGTGAAGTAAACAACTTTTATAAATGGTCACATGCTGTATGTAAATGAGGCTCAGTCGGGCGTGCGGCTGCTAAAGTAGTCATGGCTACCAGAGCAGTAATCACGCCTATTCAGGCTCAAATAATACCTATCTAGGTATGATTGAGCAGCTCAGTCAGGGTCTGATGTAATTTCTCAGAGGTAGGCTGTCAATCATGTCTAAATAGGAGTGATTAGAGCCTGAATGAGCGTCAGTACAGCGTGGGGAGCCGTGACTTCTTCAGCAGGCCGCATGCCTGGTGACTACTTGAGCATGCCTGGTGACTACTTAAGCCTCATTTACATACTGCATGTGACAGTTATTAAAGTTGTTTTTGCCACATTTACAGATGTGCCAGCAGACATCCAAACATGGTAGGAGACATGATATTAACCTTTATTACGTGTTGCCACTCGTTATATATGGTAAAACGTAATGACGGGTTCCCTTTAAGGGCTTGCTGGGACTTGTAGTAGGACTGGACAATTGAATGCAGACCATGCTGACAGATGACAGGGACTGACTTGACTTGACTCATAAAGCTGTGACTTTAGCTTACTTGACTTGATGGTGGCTGCAGGACTTGACTTTGAGGCCTCCAACACTCTGGCAAACACACTAGGCCCAACTGCACTGGACCTCAGCAGGAAGCAAGAGCTAAGGCTGTTTTCACACTATAAAATTCCTCTGTTTTAAAGATCCATTTGATGTTCCGTTATGAAAACCCTGAAAATTGGCCATTAAAAGTCCGTTAGAAAATCCCATACGTCCGTTAGAAAATCCAATTATAGTATATGGGATTTTTACATTATCCGTTTTAATCCGTTATAGTCCGTTATTAATAACAGACATTATTTTGTGATGGGAGAATGAACGGAAGAAATAGTGCATGCACTATTTCTCCCGTTAGTATCTTCCGTCACAAAATAATGTCCGTTATTAATGACATTAATGACTATAACGGATTAAAACGGATAATGTAAAAATCCCATAGACTATAATGGGATTTTCTAACGGACGTATGGGATTTTCTAACGGACGTTTAATGGCCAATTTTCAGGGTTTTCATAACGGAACATCAAACGGATCTTTAAAATGGATTAATTTTATAGTGTGAAAGCAGCCTAAGAGCTCCAAGAGAACGGGCTAGCTCCACGACTTATAAAGGGGAGACTAACAGGGAGCCTATAGGTCACTCTTGGGATCACCTGGTCACTGATACCTCCTGGGTAACAATCACATGACATAACTCTTAAAAATACAACACATTTAATAATACAATACACTGCATAACATATGTACAGGGGGGAAACAGGTACAAGGGGCCCTGGGGACATTGAAGGAGGCTGCCTGACAAAGCAGCAAGAGTACGGGGCAACATCTCCTGCACTGGGCCACCACACAAGTTAGTGTATACAGCGAAAGGCAGAAAATATATGTATCAGTACCACAAAATGCAATGCAAGAAAAAAATATGAAAGAAAAATAATGTGTTTTAATAACACCAAATAACTATACCAAGTGATGCAATGTAAGAGAAAATGTACAATATACCAAAATGTGAAAGCTCTACTAATGTAAAATAACCATTGCAACCTGAGTGCCAAACCGTACCACCTATAAACCTAAGTGAAACTATGCTGTTGGTGTATGTATTCCGGTTGTAATGAATAGCATGGCTGGGAATAAGTCACTACGGCATGTGGGACAGCAGACTCAATGCGTTCCGCTGTACTGACTGGCAGTTTCCTCAGGAGTCACTCAGTACTATCAGTGTCCCCAATTTATATTCTAACAATAAATTAACAATACTATTCACCTGTATCACTAGTACGGAAAAATTTACCATAAAGTCATGTCCCCGCCTGTCTAAGACATAAGGCGCATGACCACACCCATTCTTTGTCCTCCTTAGCGTCCCATATCAGCATGTATGCTGAAATCACATCCGCCTCAGAGTGCAAGTGGGGGAACTAGTAAGTTCCGGGTTGCGCGCATAAACCAGATTGCGGCTGCGCCAGAATGTACCTGGGCGCACACATGCCTAAGGTGCTGGTCTATGACTCGTTCCTGCCACCTACCCACTGAAATGGGGAAAAACCTTTAAAGGACCAACACAGCAAATAGAAGTAATATGGTATTCTGTTTGCTTGTAAAATCAAAGAGCAAAGTGACGGTTTAGCATCAGTTTTTTAAGAAACAAATTTAAAAGCAACAACAGATATGGCTATGCTGTCATTTTGCTGGAAACCTTCAATGCATCCATTCTTGTAAAGAGATGGTGTTTAGCTGAACTAATTTATGCAGGAAAAGTCATCAACTGCCGAGTCGAGAAGTTCGTGACGAATCGAATTTACTGTAAGTTCGCTCATCTCTAATTGCTATCCACTGGAAGCAGTTTAATTCAGACATGATTGTGATTATATACTGTGTATCAGTCCCTACCAGCCTCTGATCCCCCTGTGACACAATGGAGGGGTACCATTCAGTTGAGAGGGTGGCCCGGTCCTCCCAGCAAGTGTGACTGAGCTTCTATTACACCCTGCCATGAGCAGGAAGTAACAGTAGACCAGTAAAGTGACAGTACACTGTAATAAATTTGCATTGCAGTTTGCTGCATTAACAATCTAGTGTTCCCTAGGGGTAATAAATACAAGTACAATAAAAGTACAATTAAAAAAAGGTTTAAAAATCCCCAATATTAAAATATTTAATATAAAAAAATAGAAATTACAGAAAAATTATATATATATATAAATAATGTTATTTATGCCACACAGTGATGCCTTAAGTGAAAAAACAATACCCAATGTGATCAAACAGTCATACGACGCGCAAAATGCTTCCTAGAGGCTAGAGTTAACTCCACAAAAACAAGCCAGCACTCAGCTCTTTAGACTGAAAAGTGAAATATCTTTCGTTAATTTTAGTACACAAATGAGTTATCTTGTAAAATTTACAAAAGAATGTAGTGAATAAAAAAAAAAAAATTACATTATTGTAATTATTCCTCATTATTAAATAAATCCCCTTACCAACATGAAACATGTAAGGAGATAATGATATCTTTTTGGCATTCGGAGTGACATTGTAACAAAGCAGAGACTCCACATAAAAGCTGTAATTAGCATATCTCAATGAACAATCATAAATAGCATAAATGAATATAGAGAAGGGGAGAACTGAAGATGTTTGCCGGCATGTTGTATTAAATACTTATGAAAAACACCTGTCTATCTATGGGTTCATGTTCCTCATAAGACACCACCATTTTTTTTTTTTTACATTTAAAGAAAAAAAAAGATAAGGTTCCTCATAAGGAAACATCTTTATACATGGAAACCATGGTTACCTGGTATAATTGATGTAAATTAAAACAATGGTGCTAAACATATTGTGCATTTATATAAACAGATTAACAACAGAAGAAAGTAAAAAAATAATGAAGACTTTCCCCTTACATAACACAACCCTATACTACAGATTCTGGAATGTTTTGAACATTTTCTGATGTATTCTGTTGAGCATAGAGTTAAAATATATTGAGTATCTATATACAACTGCAGATAATACAGTACATACTGTGAGAGTTTAGCTTGGTAACTGCCTCCAGTACCATACTGATTCTCCTCTGTATGATCCAGACTGCAGACCCTGAGCCTGTGCCCCCTGCAACAACTCTCTAGAATATACAGTGGGGCAAAAAAGTATTCAGTCAGCCCCCAATTGTGCAAGTTCTCCCACTTAAAAAGATGAGAGAGGCCTGTAATTTTCATCATAGTATACCTCAACTATGAGAGACATAATGAGAAAAAAAATCCATAAATTCACATTGTCTGATTTTTAAAGAATTTATTTTCAAATTATGGTGTAAAATAAGTATTTGGTCACCTACAAACAAGCAAGATTTCTGGTTCCCACCTAACAGCTTCTTTAACCTCTTCAGGACGCAGGGCGTATGGATACGCCCTGCATTCCGAGTCCTTAAAGGATACCTCTCATCAAATAAACTTTTGATATATTTTAGATTAATGAATGTTGAATAACTTTCCAATAGCATGTTAATGAAAAATATGCTTCTTTCTGTTGCATTTTTCCCGATCAGTCCTGTCACCAAGCATTTCTGACTCATGCTGGAGTCCTAAACACTCAGAGCTGCCAGCCTGCTTTGTTCACAGCCAAACAGGCTGTGAACAAAGCAGGCTGGCAGCTCTGAGTGTTCTCCTTTATGAACAAAGCAGACTGGCAGCTCGTAGTGTTTAGGACTCCAGCATGAGTCTGAAATGCTTGCTGCCAGGACTGGTAGGGAGACCCCTAGTGGTCATTTCTTCAAAGTGGAAAATTAAATAGAAAGAAGCATATTTTTTTAATAACATGCAATTGTGAAGTTATTCTGCATACATTCATCTATAATATATCAAAAGTTTTTTTGATGAGAGGTACCCTTTAAGGACGCAGGGCATATCCATATGCCCGTGGGAATTCCGTTCCCCACCGCTAGCCGGTTGGGGACCGGTGCCCGATGCCTGCTGAAATTGCTCAGCAGGCATCGCGGCATATCGCCCAGGGGGGTCATGATGACCCCCCATGTCAGCGATGTCTCTGACGGCCCCAAACAGCCATAGCCAACAGGGGTGAGGTGGCACTGGTGCCACCTCACAATCACCCTGATTCATCGGCCGGTTTACCGGCCGACCAATCAGGGCACCTGCTGCGCGTGTCACTCCCGCAACCCACTCCGCCCCTCTTCCGGAGGACGTGATCACGTGCGGGAAGTGGACCCCGGCAGCTGGGGACCCCGATCCCCGGCGTCCCTATTGGGATCGGGGCCCCAGGAGCGGCGGCGTGGATCAGCAGTTGGAGATGAGTGACAGCCTCGTGCTGTTGCTTAGCAACAGCTCCCAGCATGCAAAAAGGGCATGCTGGGAGCTGTAGTTATGCAACAGCAGGAGACAGACCACCACAACTCCCAGCATTCCCTTATGGGCATGCTGAGACTTATAGTTTTGCAACAGCTGGAGGCACATTTTTTCTATGGAAAAGTGTACCTTCAGCTGTTGTATAACTACAACTCCCAGCTTGCACAAACAGCTAAAGTGCATGCTGGGAGTTGTAGTGGTGCATCTGCTGGTTGCATAACTACAACTCCCAGCATGCCCGTTGGCTGTCGGTGACTGCTGAGAGTTGTAGTTTTGCAACAGCTGAAGGCACACTGGTTGTGAAACTCAGAGTTTTTTTTTTTTTTAACCTAACTCAGTGTTTCACGACCGGTGTGCCTCCAGCTGTTGCAAACTACAACTCCCAGCATGCACCGTACATGCTGGGAGTTGTAGTTTTGCAACAGCTGGATGCACACTGGTTGTGAAACACTAAGTTAGGTCACAAACTCAGTGATACATAACCAGTGTGCCTACAGCTGTTGCAAAATTAAAACTCTCAGCATGTACAGTCTGTCAGCGCATGCTGGGAGTTGTAGTTTTGCAACAGCTGGATGTCCCCCCCAATGTGTAACGTCACACGCCGCAGGCCCTGCGGTCGACCGTAATCAGACCCAGAGCGAACACGCTCCGGGGGCTGATTACAAACGGGGTGCCGCGTGCATGATCATGGGCTTCCCCAGCTGCGGGACTCCCGCGATTTAGGAAAAAAAATATTTTTTTTTACGTATGCAAAAGTCGTGAATCACATGTGGGGTATTAAGGTTCACTTTACCCCTTGTTATGTTCCCCGAGGGGTCTAGTTTCCAAAATGGTATGCCATGTGTTTTTTTTTTGCTGTTCTGGCACCATAGGGGCTTCCTAAAGGTGACATGCCCCCCAAAAACCATTTGTCGCTCCTTCCCTTCTGAGCCCTCTACTGCGCCCGCTGAACAATTAACATAGACATATGACGTATGTCCTTACCCGAGAAAAATTGGGTTTCAAATACAAGTAAACATTTTCTCCTTTTTACCCCTTGCAAAAATTCAAAAATTGGGTCTACAAGAACATGCAAGTGTAAAAAATTAAGATTGTGAATTTTCTCCTTCACTTTGCTGCTATTCCTGTGAAACACCTAAAGGGTTAAAACGCTGACTGAATGTCATATTGAATACTTTGGGGGGTGCAGTTTTTATAATGGGGTCATTTGTGGGGTATTTCTAATATGAAGACCCTTCAAATCCACTTCAAAACTGAACTGGTCCCTGAAAAATAGTGAGTTTGAAAATTTTGTGAAAAGTTTGAAAATTGCTGCTGAACTTTGAAGCCCTCTGGTGTCTTCCAAAAGTAAAAACTCATAAATTTTATGATACAAACATAAAGTAGACATATTGTATATGTGAACCAAAAAAATATATATTTTGAATATCCATTTTCCTTACAAGCAGAGAGCTTCAAAGTTAGAAAAATGCAAAATGTAAAATTTTTTCATCAAATTTGGGGATTTTTCACCAAGAAAGGATGCAAGTTACCACAAAAATTTACCACTATGTTAAAGTAGAATATGTCACGAAAAAACTATCTTGGAATCAGAATGATAACTAAAAGAATCCCAGAGTTATTAATGTTTGAAGTGACTGGTCAGAATTGCAAAAAATGGCTGAGTCCCAAAGGATAGGGGATAAGATGCCTGGGGAAGCCCATGATCATGCACGCGGCACCCCGTTTATAATCAGCCCCCGGAGCGTGTTCGCTGCGGGTCTGATTACGGTCGACCGCAGGGCCGGCGGCGTGTGACGTCACGTCTCCGCCCCTTGTGACATCACGCTCCGCCCCTCAATGCAAGCCTCCTGTACGCTTGCATTGAGGGGCGGAGCGTGACGCTGCCTCCACTTTTTACCTGTATTAATGCACCTGTTTGAACTTGTTATCAGTATAAAAGACAATTTTTCCACAACCTCAAACAGTCACATTGCAAACTCCACTATGGACAAGACCAAAGAGCTGTCGAAGGACACTAGAAACCAAATCTCACCCCTTGGTGTCCAAATGATCACAAGAACAGTGAGCAAAAATCCCAGAACTATACGGGGGGGGGGGGGGGCACTAGTGAATTACCTGCAGAGAGCTGGGACCAAAGTAACAAAGGCTACCATCAGTAACACACTATGCCACCAGGGACTCAAATCATGCAGTGCCAGACATGTCCCCCTGCTTAAGCCAGTACATGTCCAGGCCCATCTGAAATTTGCTAGAGATCATTTGGATGTTCCAGAAGAGTATTGGGAGAATGTCTTATGGTCAGATGAAACCAAAATAGAACTTTTTGGTAAAAACTCAACTCGAGTTGAATCCAAAGAACACCATGCCTACTGTGAAGCATGGGGGTGGAAACATCACACTTTGGGGCTGTTTTTCTGTCAAGGGACCAGGACGATTGATCCGTGCAAAGGAAAGAATGAATGGAGCCATGTATCGTGAGATTTTGAGCGAAAAACCTCCTTCGATCAGCAAGGGCATTGAAGATGAAATGTGGCTGGGTCTTTCAGCATGACAATGATCCCAAACACACCACCCGGCAACGAAGGAGTAGCTTCATAAGAAGCATTTCAAGGTTCTGGAGCAGTCTAGCCAGTCTCCAGATCTCAATCCCATAGAAAACCTTTGAAGGGAGTTGAAAGTCCGTGTTGTCCAGCGACAGCCCCAAAACATCACTGTATAGAGGAGATCTGCATGGAGGAATGGGCCAAAATGCCAGCAACAGTGTGTGAAAACCTTGTGCAGGCTTAAAGAAAACATTTGACCTCTGTCGTTGCCAACAAAGGGTATATAACAAAGTATTGAGATTAACTTTTGTTATTGACCAAAAATTTATTTTCCACCATAATTTGCAAATAAATTCTTTAAAAATCAGACAATGTGATTTTATGGATTTTTTTTCTCATTATGTCTCTCTTAGTTGAGGTATACCTATGATGAAAATGACAGGCCTCTCATCTTTTTTAAGTGGGAGAACTTGCACAATTGGTGGCTGACTAAATACTTGTGCCATGCAACAATGCCTTCTGGTAGAAGCCAGAAACTACCCACATCAGGACCACACTTGGGTAGCAACCTGGTACCTTCTAGCAGCCAGGTCCAGCATGTACATCCTGAAGTGGGATAACATCTGAAAATCTAGAGTATAACAGAATATCCTAAGCTTGGCCCAAAATCAGCTTGGCATAGTGGATCCAGACCTGTTTTCTGTTACCCCCATCACCAAATAAACTGGAAGGTGTATTAGTTATTTCTCAAAGCCAATGGCACCTGAGGGAGGTGGGGTTGTGAAGCGTATGAGCTTGAAATTGTTGGTCTGTCATGTGGGAGGCCAAATGAATGGCCCAATGCAAATTCAGATTTTTCCCAGGAATGTTCCTTTATTGGAAGCTCCTGACCTTTTAACATATGAACCTGATATTGTGAGGTTGTCTGAATTAGACAACATATATACTTGACAGTCTCCTTTATTCAGCATGGGATAGTGTAGCTCACTCAGTAATTCTCAATACTGAGGTTAACCAACACAGCCTTCATCCAAATCAGGAACAAAAAATAAATAAAATCAGAAAAAAAACTAGAAAAAAATATAAAAATTTGGGTCCTTGGGTGCATTACTAGGCTGCCACTTAAGTCACTGAGGTCTCAGCTATGGTGAATAGAGGTATAAATAACAAATTAAATGTGGGTCCTCGGGTGTATGAGTCCAACGAGAGAAAAGAAAAAAAGGAAAATAATAGGGGACAGGGAACTAATGTACAATATACAACTTATCTCTAAAATAATATTTAATATGAATTAATGTTATTTTAGAAACACATTTTATATTGCACATTAGCTCTTTGTCCACTATTATTTTCTCTTTTTTATTTTCTCTCTTTGGACTCATACACCTGAGGACCCACATTTCTTTTATTGTGAGTCACCTCTATTCGCCATAGCTGAAACCTAAGTGACTTCAGTGGCAGCCTAGTAATGCGTTATTCATCTAGTAGTTTTGCCGGTGGGGTAAGCTGATCTTTGTAAGTTACAAAGACAGGTTCCATGTGATCAGCTTTATTTTAAGAGATCCTCCATTTACCAGACAATAACCAATATAGTAAGAACTACTGTTCTGGCCAGCATGTTTGAGAAGCATTTACAATTTGCTTTCTGCCTGTCACTATATCTGAGAGTTCATTAGTGTGGTTATATCACCATCTAGTGATGTCAAGTTGTATGACACCTAGTTTTTATTGTTATAAGAATTCTGCCTTGTGGGTGGTGCTATGCATTGTGGGTTGTTTCAAGGCATTCTGAAAAGAAGAGGCAGTCTTTAGTCTCCTGGACACAAGACCAGAGCTGCTCTAAATCTCTCCCTTCGAAAACTCTACCATCTGTGAAACAGCATATCTGGTTAGTCACTTACCTCTGTTATTAGGGCATTATGGAAGCTAGAGCTGTTTAGATATTTGCATTACTACTCAGGGAGTTAAAGGGGTACTACCGTGCTGACAACTTATCCCCTATCTAAAGGATAGGGGATAAGTTGCCTGATTGCGTGGGGTCCCGCCCCTGAGGACCCCCGCGTTCTCGCACGCAGCACCCCGCTCTCATCAGGCCCCAGAGCGAACATCGCTCTGGGTCTGATGACTGCCGATCACAGGGCCGGAGTATTGTGATGCCACGGCTCCGCCCCCATGTGACGTCACGCTCCGCCCCTCAATGTAAGTCTATGGCAGGGGGCGAGACAGCTGTCTTGCCCCCTGCCATAGACTTGCATTGAGGGGCGGAGTGTGACGTCACACGGGGGTGGAGCTGTGATGTCACAATCACCGGCCCCATCATCAGACCCGGAGCGGATGTTCGCTCCGGGGCCTGATGAGAGCGGGGTGCTGTCTTGCCCCCTGCCATAAACTTACATTGAGGGGCGGAGCGTGACGTCACATGGGGGCAGAGCCGTGACATCACAATACTCTGGCCCTGTGAACGGCAGTCATCAGAACCAGAGCGATGTTCGCTCCGGGGCCTGATGAGAGCGGGGTGCTGCGTGCGAGATCGCGGGGGTCCCCAACGGCAGGACCCCGCGCGATCAGGCAACTTATCCCCTATCCTTTAGATAGTGGATAAGTTGTCAGCACGGTAGTACCCCTTTAACTGTGTAGCTGTTAGACTGTTGGCTAGCCATGCAATCCTAAGTATAGGCAGCCATTTTGCCATGTGCTTCACTGCTATGTAATGTATGATACATGCAGTTCTTATACATATAATTATTGTTTGTATTCTTATAGTTTTACCACTTATTACAACCTGTTGACCAATAAACCTGTTGAACTACAAAGAACAGTGCTCTTATTTGGAAGACAGGAATGGTTTATGCTGAATGTCAGACTACACACTTTGTGAACTTGTAGGAAGACAGAACAGCTACCTTTATAGTGAACAACTGATATATGTCAACAGTGAAGTGACAGTTCTATGCCAGATGGTGCTACATTATGTTGGTTTGGTGTCCTTCATAGGAAAAAAAATGACTTTACTGTAATCCATATAGTATTAAACGCCTTTTAGCATTGAATACAAGAAACTTTATGGTAACTAGATATCTAAAAGAGAAGAGCTAGCTAATAATGAACAGTAATAAGAATAAATATAGGATACATAACTATTAGAGCAAGCACATTATTCCTGGAAATATTTTAACTTTCAAGATAAGCAACTGCTTGTCTCTAATAGATTGGAAGGGATGAGTCTCACGCACCAGATGGTAATAAAGACAATAGATGTGGAATGTAATATTGGTTATTAAGTTTTCTAAGCATAATTCTGATTTTACTCAGTTTGTGTTATTGGTGGAAGATTGAATGCATTATGGCAGAGAGCCTATAACAGACATATAATAAGTATCGTACCTTTTTTCTAGTCGTTTTAGTTTTTGCTGAAATTTCTCTTCATTAAAAGATGTGTTTAAAGCTCGATGGAGACGCTGTTTTAAAGGAAAAAAAATAAACAAGAAGTATTTAAAGAGTACCTTTCATCAAAACATTTTTTAATATGTCATAGATTATTCAATATTAAACTTGTCTCTAATTGGTTTAATAAAAATGTTTTACTTCTTTAATTTGTATTTTGTGTTTGAAAATCTGTCCACCAGGGGTCTCCTTAGGAGTCCCTGGCCGCAAGCATTTCTATTGATTTAGGACTCACGCCGGACCAGGCTGAGCACGTTACCAGTTCAGCGCAGCTCCCTGCCTGTTAATCAGACAGGCGGGAGCACTGTGCTCACTTGCATACCCCTCAGGGCTCTGTACACTGTGGACAAGCGGGGCTCTGTACACTGAGGAAAAGCCGGGCTCTGTATACTGAGGACAAGTAGGGCTCTGTGCAGTGAGGACAAGCAGGGCTCTGCAAATGCTGGCTCACTTGCATCAACTCGCATCTCCGCTGACTTCAGCCACACAGCTCCAGCCCTGCACTCTGCCGCGGCTGTCAGCCACACTGTTAGCTGCCGGCCCCCTGGCTGTAACTCCTGCTCTCTACTCACAGCCTTGGGCACTGGGAGGGGACAGCGGGTCTGTGCGGCTGGAGGCAATGAGGATCAGAGCGGTCTCATCTTCTCCCCTTCTCCAGGCCTGTGTAATTCCGTGGCTCTCCTCAGAGAAGTGAGGGCGGAAGCAGTCCCACCAGCAGGCTTCAGTGACGTAGCGCCTGCTGGGCACGCCCACATCCTCCTGCTGGCAGCTCAGTTGTAAAGCACTTAAAATAGGAGTATAGGGTGTCAGGAGTAGTTAGGCAACATAGTCTGAGTTAGTTTAGAAAAATGTATCTAGTGACAGGTACTCTTTTATCTAAAAATAACTGTTGGGAATGTGAATGCTTAAAATATGTGGATTGCCAGAAAATGAAGCATGGTCCAAGATACCAGATATAATGCCACAAAATATTCTGAAGCAACAATTCTAAACCTTTACATACTGAATTGGATTATACTGAACATCAACCTTATCTGTTCAAAGGATTTTTGAGGTTAAAACCAATGCTTCTCTAGAACTTTTTGCGTCAACCAGTCACTTTGAGGCAATCCTGCATCTCCTTATATCTCACTGTGCAAGGACATTTCTGATCAAGACTAAGGCCCAGATTTATCAAACTGTTGGAGAGAAAAACTGGAGAGATTTTGTCCATAGCAACCAAAGACAGCTCAGCTTTCATATAACATCTTGTCTGGTAAAGTGAAAGCTGAGCTGTTATTTGCAAAATGTCTCAATTTTTCTCTTACACATTTTGATATATACAGTATAAGGGCCTAAGTCTATAGCTGTATTGTTGGGCAGTGTCACTTCTACTCTCTATTTTTGTAATTGTAAGCTCAAAAGGTAAACATTGCAAATAGCTACAACTACTATTCAGCTTTTTGACATTATTTAAATTTAGCTTTAACCCTTTTTTTTTCGGACTACACAAATTTCAAGATCTTTTCCCATACTTTGACTGCCACATGTAGGCTAAACCTTTCCCATATTCAGTGGCCAATGCTTTAAAAACTTTGGGATTAGTCGCCAAGTTGTGTGCCCATTGGCCAGCACTTGTGGGTGTGACATCATCAGCATATGGCAGAGCGAAAACAATGAATACTGGTCACCTATAAGTAAGGGTTAATGTAAGTTACCAAAGTAAGTTGAGGGAGCACTAGAGGAAGACTACAAAGATGTGCTTTTGGTTTAAGGTGCACATATACATTAAGAAAAACTGTCCAACAACAGCATAATAAATCAGTCATTTACTTCTATTGAGTTCACCAGACTCTAATATACTTAATCCTGATCTTCTGACCTTAGGGAAAGAAGCATCAGGCATGTAAGGTTTCAGTAACTTTGAACTGAGAACTTTTGTACTTGCAGAAGATAAGCCACTGCCAAAGGTGCCTGACAACAACTTACTCACTTCTTCACATGCCTGACTTGAGGGTCCATTGTTTGGGGGAGTTACATAGTTACATAGTTAGAAAAAAGACATATGTCCATCAAGTTCAACCAAGAAATTGAAGGGAAAGGGTATGGTTGGATGAAGAGGAAGGGAGCGATAGCTGTCAGCTAATACAAAAAGAAGACCTAAAACATGTTACCATTGATATACTTTTTGAGATCTTTACAACTCACGCTGACTTTTTCTTTTTCACAGGGTCTATATTATGTGCTGAATTTATAAAATGAGACTTTTCAGGGTTTATTTTCAAGCTTAAAAGGGGTTGTTCAGGGAGTAGAAAGAACCTACCTTTTCTGCTCCCCAGTGCTCCACTTCTTCTCCCTGGTCATCTCGAAAGTATACTATTCCTAGACTGGAGGGGCTTGACCCGATCATTGCGTTTTCCGTAGCTACATACTTTAATCAACATCGCAAATTTATTGGACATTAGTTATGGGTGCGGTTTTACCCACATGTGAGGATCGGGAGCACCTGCCCTTACCGTCTCGGAACAGTATACTTCTGAGAAGATCAGGGAGCGGAAGTAAAGCATCAGGAAGAAAAACAGGTAGGACCTTTTCTGCTTCTTGGAGCAGAAGAAACAAGATTAAATGTTTAAATTTCCCCCCCACCCCCCCCAAAATGTTCACCATATCTTGTGAGTTGCCAGAAAATGATCACATTGGGGGAGATTTATCAATACCTGTGCAGAGGAAAACTTGCCCAGTTGCCCATAGCAACCAATCAGATTGCTGCTTTCATTTTTCACAGGCCTTTTTTAAAAATGAAAGAAGCGGTTGATTGGTTACTATGCTTAACTGGGCAAGTTTTCCTCTTCACAGGTTTTGATAAATCCTCCCCATTGTGTGTGCAGTTTTAGAAATGTTTTTTATGTTTTCACACAGTTTCACCGTTTGTTTAGTTTTGCTTATGTGTCACATATTTATCAAACTATCGCAGAGGGTTTCATCAATTTGGTGCACGTAAGCAAAAAAAAAACAATGAATCATTTAAGAACACCATTTTGTATGAATGCTCCTCTTTTCTGCAACTTGGGGCAGTTGCGACCTTTTTAAAGTGCTCTCCAAAGGCAGTTTTGTAAGCTAGGTTGGGGCTTTGCAACTTTTTGTGGGAAAATAAATCCATTATTACTGTCAAGTAAAAACTGAAATTGGCTTTTGTAAGATTGTTTGCAGCGTTTTACTTATAGCCAAAAGTGCTTTGGCGCACATGTAACATTTCATACACCAAATATAAGCAAAAAAAAAAGAAAATGCCACCTCTGTGAGAAGACCACCCACGTATCCAGGCGTGATTTCCTGTAACCAATCATGTTATACATTCTAGAACTATTTTTTAAGAAGACCACCAATTTTGGGTGATCATACTAAAGAGGATTTACTATTTACTTTTTTAGTTGTTTTGTTTTAAATGTAACTTTTAATAAATTCTAACAGAAACATCACATTCCAATTGCCTCCTGGTTGTGTTACATTGAACAGGAGTTAAAAAGACATTTGTTAAACAAATCAACAGTATTTATTATATTTATAACTTATACATACCTGACTAGTGTGAAGCCAATATTTTAATTTTGATTTCTTTTTAATTCTTGGCAAGACCAATCTAAAAACAATATGTTCTCCAATGGTGGTAAGTATAGACACTCCAATTCCTATACAGAGCATGACAAACAGCCCGGAGAAGTGTTTGATGCCCATTTGCAGAGTCTGGGAAAATAATAAGCGTGAAAAATCAATTAACATAATAATTATAGTGCTGCATTATTTTGAGCAGCTGGACAGAATTTATCTTGCTTGAAAATGAAAATGCTGAAGCCAAAGGCTTTCAAAGTACAGTAGATGAAATATCAAAAAGGCTTATATTTCCCAAGATAAATCACAGTATGGAAGTATTAAAACCATACATAAATCAGCTAGAATGGAACTTTTATAATGTTATGGAGCAAAGTCTAAAAACAGAACTATGGCTTATTCTCTCAGTACCAACTTTTGACCTAAAACTAACAAGTAACATATGCTCGCAAAATCCTATAAACTATATGTAAAAAAAGACAAGTAAGGTTATTACTAGTGAGAAGCCAATTTCCCAAAAAATTTATTTGTTCAGATCGAAATCTTTTGCTTCGGGTGAATGCCTGGCCCCAAAAATCGTAATAGTGCACCAACCAGATTTTCAAATTTTTGGTCACTTCAAATACCATAACAAAATATCTAAAAAGCTATTGAAAAGTCCCATCAAAATAAAAATGGTACTGATAAAAACTGCAAATCACAGCACAAAAAAATAGTACAATTTTATATTTTTGTATAGTTCCCCCACATTAGATTCACAGCACAGTTCCCCCACATTAGGCTGGCAGTATAAATCTCCCCACATGAGGTTGCCGTTCCCCCACATTCGGTGTGCAGTGTAGTTCCCCCACATTAGGTTACAGTTCCCCCACATTAGGCTGGCAGTATAGTTCCCCCACATTAGGTTGTAGTTCCCCCACATTAGGTTTGGCAGTATAGGTCCCCCCACATTAGGTTGGCAGTATAGATCCCCCACATTACATTGTCAGTATAGTCCCCCCACATTAGGTTGGCAGTATAGTTCCCCCCACATTAGGTTGTAGTTCCCCCATTAGGTTGGCAATATAGTTCCCCCACATTAGGTTGGCAGTATAGTTCCCCTACATTAGGTTGGCAGTATAGCTTCCCCACATTAGGTGCAGTATAGTTCCCTACATTAGGTGCAGTAAAGTTCTCCACATTAGGTGCAGTATAGTTCTCCACATTAGGTGCAGTATAGCTCCCACACATTAGGTGCAGTATAGTTCACCACATTAGGTGCAGTATAGTTCCCTACATTAGGTGCAGTAAAGTTCTCCACATTAGGTGCAGTATAGTTCTCCACATTAGGTGCAGTATAGCTCCCACACATTAGGTGCAGTATAGTTCACCACATTAGGTGCAGTATAGTTCCCCCACATTAGGTGCAGTATAGTTCCCCCACATTAGCTGCAGTATAGTTCCCCCACATTAGGTGCAGTATAGTTCCCCACATTATGTGCAGTATAGTTCCCCACATTAGGTGCAGTATAGTTCCCCCACATTAGGTGCAGTAAGAAAGGTTATTACTAGTGAGAAGCCAATTTCCCAAAAAATTGATTTGTTCAAATCGGAATCTTTTGTTTCGGGTGAATGACTGGCCCCAAAAGCATAGTTCCCCCAGATTAGGCTGGCAGTATAGGTCCCCCCACATTAGGCTGGCAGTATAGTTCCCCCCACATTAGGTTGTAGTTCCCCCATTAGGTTGGCAATATAGTTCCCCCACATTAGGTTGGCAGTATAGTTCCCCTACATTAGGTTGGCAGTATAGCTCCCCCACATTAGGTGCAGTATAGTTCCCTACATTAGGTGCAGTAAAGTTCTCCACATTAGGTGCAGTATAGTTCTCCACATTAGGTGCAGTATAGCTCCCACACATTAGGTGCAGTATAGTTTACCACATTAGGTGCAGTATAGTTCCCCCACATTAGGTGCAGTATAGTTCCCCCACATTAGCTGCAGTATAGTTCCCCCACATTAGGTGCAGTATAGTTCCCCACATTATGTGCAGTATAGTTCCCCACATTAGGTGCAGTATAGTTCCCCCACATTAGGTGCAGTAAGAAAGGTTATTACTAGTGAGAAGCCAATTTCCCAAAAAATTGATTTGTTCAAATCGGAATCTTTTGTTTCGGGTGAATGACTGGCCCCAAAAGCATAGTTCCCCCAGATTAGGCTGGCAGTATAGGTCCCCCCACATTAGGCTGGCAGTATAGTTCCCCCCACATTAGGTTGTAGTTCCCCCATTAGGTTGGCAATATAGTTCCCCCACATTAGGTTGGCAGTATAGTTCCCCTACATTAGGTTGGCAGTATAGCTCCCCCACATTAGGTGCAGTATAGTTCCCTACATTAGGTGCAGTAAAGTTCTCCACATTAGGTGCAGTATAGTTCTCCACATTAGGTGCAGTATAGCTCCCACACATTAGGTGCAGTATAGTTCACCACATTAGGTGCAGTATAGTTCCCCCACATTAGGTGCAGTATAGTTCCCCCACATTAGCTGCAGTATAGTTCCCCCACATTAGGTGCAGTATAGTTCCCCACATTATGTGCAGTATAGTTCCCCACATTAGGTGCAGTATAGTTCCCCCACATTAGGTGCAGTAAGAAAGGTTATTACTAGTGAGAAGCCAATTTCCCAAAAAATTGATTTGTTCAAATCGGAATCTTTTGTTTCGGGTGAATGACTGGCCCCAAAAGCATAGTTCCCCCAGATTAGGCTGGCAGTATAGGTCCCCCCACATTAGGCTGGCAGTATAGTTCCCCCCACATTAGGTTGTAGTTCCCCCATTAGGTTGGCAATATAGTTCCCCCACATTAGGTTGGCAGTATAGTTCCCCTACATTAGGTTGGCAGTATAGCTCCCCCACATTAGGTGCAGTATAGTTCCCTACATTAGGTGCAGTAAAGTTCTCCACATTAGGTGCAGTATAGTTCTCCACATTAGGTGCAGTATAGCTCCCACACATTAGGTGCAGTATAGTTCACCACATTAGGTGCAGTATAGTTCCCCCACATTAGGTGCAGTATAGTTCCCCCACATTAGCTGCAGTATAGTTCCCCCACATTAGGTGCAGTATAGTTCCCCACATTATGTGCAGTATAGTTCCCCACATTAGGTGCAGTATAGTTCCCCATGTTAGGTGCAGTATAGTTCCCCCACATTAGGTGCAGTAAGAAAGGTTATTACTAATGAGAAGCCAATTTCCCAAAAAATTGATTTGTTCAAATCGGAATCTTTTGTTTCGGGTGAATGACTGGCCCCAAAAGCATAGTTCCCCCAGATTAGGCTGGCAGTATAGGTCCCCCCACATTAGGTTGGCAGCATAGTTCCCCCACATTAGGCTGGCAGTATAGGTCCCTCACATTAGGTTGGCAGTATAGTTCCCCCCATATTAGGTTGTCCGTATAGTTCCCCCACATTAGGTTGTCAGTATAGGTCCCCCCACATTAGGCTGACAGTATAGGTCCCCCCCACATTAGGCTGTCAGTATAGGTCCCCCCACAGTAGACTGGCAGTATAGGTCCCCCACATTAGGTTGGCAGTATAGTTCCTCCCCATTAGGCTGTAGTTCCAACACATTAGGTTGTAGTTCCCCCACATTAGGTTGGCAGTACAGTTCCCCACATTAGGTTGTAGTTCCCCCACATTAGATTTGCAGCAAAGTTCCCCCCCATTAGGCTGGCAGTATAAATCCCCCACATTAGGTTGTCATTCCCCCACATTTGGTTGGCAGTGTAGTTCCCCCACATTAGTTGTAGTTCCCCCACATTAGATTGGCAGCATAGTTCCCCCACATTAGGCTGGCAGTATAAATCCCCCACATTAGGTTGTCATTCCCCCACATTCGGTTGGCAGTGTATTTCCCCCAAATTAGGTTACAGTTCCCCTACATTAGTCTGGCAATATAGTTACCCCACATTAGGTTGTAGTTCCCCCACATTAGGTTGGCAGAATAGGTCCCCCCACATTAGGTTGGCAGTATAGATCCCCACATTACATTGTCAGTATAGCCACCCACTTTAGGTTGGCAGTATAGTTGCCCCCACATTAGGTTGTAGTTCCCCCACATTAGGTTGGTAATATAATTCCCCCACATTAGGTTGGCAGTATAGTTCCCCCACATTAGGTTGGCAGTATAGTTCCCCCACATTAGGTGCAGTATAATTCCCCCACATTAGGTGCAGTATAGTTCCCCCACATTAGGTGCAGTATAGCTCCCCCACATTAGGTGCAGTATAGCTCCCCCACATTAGGTGCAGTATTGTTCCCCACATTAGGTGCAGTATAGTTCCCCAACATTAGGTGCAGTATTGTTCCCCCACATTAGGTGCAGTAAGTAAGGTTATTACTAGTGATAAGCCAATTTCCCCAAAAATGTATTTGTTCAAATCGGAATCTTTTCCTTCGGGTGAATGACTGGCCCCAAATGTCGTATTAGTGCAATAATCAGATTTGCACACATTTGGTCACTTCAAATACCATAACAAAATACCTAAAAAGCTATTGAAAAGTCCAATTAAAACAAAAATGGTACCGATAAAAACTAGAAATCACAGCGCAAAAAAATATTACAATTTTATATTTTTGTATAGTTCCCCCACATAAGGCTGGCACATACAGTCCCCCCACATTAGGTTGGCAGTATAGTTCCCCCACATTAGGTTGGCAGTACTCCCCCACATTAGGTTGTAGTTCCTCCACATTAGGTTGGCAGTATAGTTCCCCCACATTAAGTTGGCAGCATAGTTCCCCCGCATTAGGCTGGCAGTATAGGTCCCCCCACATTAGGTTGGCAGGATAGTTCCCCCACATTAGGTTGGCAGTATAGTTCTCCCACATTAGTTTGTAGTTCCTCCACATTAGGTTGTAGTTCCCCCACATTAGGCTGACAGTGTAGTTCCCCCACATTAGGTTGTAGTTCCCCCACATTAGGCTGGAAGTGTAGTTCCCCCACATTAGGTTGAAGTTCCCCCACATTAAATTGACAGCACAGTTCCCCCACATTAGGCTGGCAGTATACATCCCCCACATTAGATTGTCGTTCCCCCACTTTCGGCTGGCAGTATAGTTCCCCCCACATTAGGTTGGGAGTATAGTTCCCCCACATTACTTTGTCAGTATAGTCCCCCCACATTAGGTTGGCAGTATAGATCCCCCACATTGGGTTGGCAGTATAGTTCCCCCACATTCGGTGCAGTAACGTTCCCCCACATTAGGTGCGGGAAAGTTCCCCCAATTAGGTGCAGTATAGTTCCCCCATATTAGGTGCAGTATAGCTCCCCCACATTCGGTGCAGTATAGCTTCCCCCATTAGGTGCAGTATAGCTCCCCCACATTAGGTGCAGTATAGCTCCCCCACATTAGGTGCAGTATAGTTCCCCACATTAGGTGCAGTATAGTTCCACACATTAGGTGCAGTATTGCTCCCCAACATTAGGTGCAGTATAGTTCCCCAAATTAGGTGCAGTATAGTTCCCCCACATTAGGTTCAGTATAGTTCCCCACATTAGGTGCAGTATAGTTCCCCACATTAGGTGCAGTATAGTTTCCCCCACATTAGGCTGGCAGTGTAGTTCCCCACATTAGGTGCAGTATAGTTCCCCCCACATTAGGTTGTAGTTCCCCCAGATTAGGTAGGCAGTGCCCCCCAACCTGTGTACTGCCCCATTTCAGTGATCCGACCACTGCTCCTCCGGTCAGCGGTCACAATCTACTGCTATGGCCTATAGGCCATAGCAGTAGGTCCCGGGACTGGAGGAGCGGTGGTCGGAGCACTGAAGATGGCGTGCAGGTAACTTACCATGTGTGCGCGTCCTCCTTGATGCTCCGCTCCTCCTTTCCTCGTGACGTCCCTGCGTGTGCTACCTCCTGGTGGCCCCTGTGTTTCTAAAGTTAACGCAGGGCTGCAGAAAGGTAATGGGGACATTCTTGTGTCCCGACAAGATGTTTTGGGACACAGGGAAGTCCCGAATGTGACGGGGCCCCCTGCAAGCTGCTCAGTGGGGGATCCACCCCTGGATCCACCACTGAGCAGCCCACAGGGGGCCCCCTGGGGGAAGGGGGCCCTGAGCAATTGCCCGGATTGCCCCACCCTAACGCTGGTCCTGACCACAGGCAGTAGTGGAGAGCAGTGAGTATTTTAACCCTTGCCATAGAGGAGAAGGAGTCCTTGCTCCTCTAGAATAAGCAGCTGTTCATTATGCATCCCTGATTACTGAACTCCTTACATTCACTAAGTTATGCACAATGTACCCAACCTGTGAGTATCCACTGGACAGAAAGTATGAAATGTATGTCTCCAACTTAGTACATAGTTTCCATGGCACCCTATGCTAGAACAGAGACAGCTATCATTTTGACAGGCGTCCCTACTCCTCTGCAGTAAAGAGTAGTGCTGGGCAGTATACCGATGTGAACCGGATACCGTTTTTTTTTTCTCCCACGGTATGGATTTTTGCCCATACCGCTATACCGGTTGGGCCCCTCCCCCACCCTCTGGATGAATTGTAGAGCCCAGCGCGAAGCCCTCACTTGTCCCGGTGTGCTTCTCTGGACCGATTCCGAGAGCGGAATCAGGCCACAGAAGCTAATCCATTTACTGTGCCCCCCACTGCGCCTGTCAGCCAGTGTCCCCGCGTGCATGATCAATCCCCACCGCTAGCGGGATCCATGTGCCCACTAGCGGTGTCACAAGAATGCCTCCCGCTCGCGGGATGGGGGGGTGGCGCGACAGGCGGTAATACCATGATACCGCGATAATAAAAAAAAATACTGTGATATTAATTTTAGGCCATACCGCCCAGCACTAGTAAAGAGCAATTTCTACTTTTCAAAAGTTTGGCAAAAAGTTATGGTTCTGACTGAACTAGTTATGTCTAAACCTGATTGCCCACAAATGTGTGTCTAAACACTGTCTAAGAGCCCCCAAAAGCCCTGTTTAACACTATTAAATCACTTAGGAATGTACCTATGTACTTAACTGTTTTTGAAACAAAGTCAATTTCAAATATACAACAACATATATGGCTATAGGCAAACAGATGGTACCTGGTGGTAACTGACAGGTTGAATAAGAACACACTGCACTATTGGATAGTTTATGCTTTTTATAATTAATGTTCACATTTTGAAAACAGATGCACACAGAGGTATTGAAAGAAGCAATGGCTTTCTTCAAGTGGTTCAAAAAGTTTCTCTTTTTGGGAGTAATAACAAGTTTCATGCCAGGAAAGTAAAGAAGCACTGTTCTTTGCAAGCTGTGAAAATGATTGCCATTTTGAGATGCAGCAACAGGATTGGCATCCTAGAAAGTGTCACAAAAAGTGACACAAAACCCTCTATGCACAGCTTTTTCACAAGGTGTACTATTTAATGCTGCCATATATTTTGGTGGTTAATTTTAATTAATACTTTTTTTTTGGTCAACTATAAAAAATATGATTTTGTCATTCCTTTTCTATATTCTAAATTCTGTGGGTCAGTACCATTACAGCAATACCAAATTAATATATGCTTTTTGCTTTTTTTTTACAACATTGACTTCATAGAAACATGTAAAAAATTGTGATAATCAACCCCTTCCCGCAGAATGTCATATATAAACGCCGGGTTGTGCAGTGCGTTCGCGCATCCCGGCGTTTATATATGCCATTCAGTTAACCCGGCGATGAGCAGCATCGCACGGGTTAACTGGCAGAAGTCCCGCTGTTTCCAGCAGGGGACAACTTCTGCTTCACCCCCAGGACCATCCATTGATGGTCCTGGTCAGCGATCACTGTGATTGGTCCCTGTGGACCAATCACAGTGATCTGGGGTGAAAGTTCAGATCCCCCGCACTGCCCGCCCCTGGAAGTCGGGCAGAACGGGGGACGATGGCTGCGGGGACCTGCGGCATAGGGGGGGAACACCAGGGGACCGGCGGACTTACCTGGCGGGACCGAGGAGCAGCGCGGGACCGGCCACGTGGAGGAGCAGCGACGGGACCGGCAGGTAAGTACATGGTCCTCAGAAGCAGCAGTGAAGATCTTCACTGCTGCTTCTAGGAGTCTGAAAACTACAACTCCCAGCATGCCTAGACAGCCTTTGGCTGTCTGGGCATGCTGGGAGTTGTAGTTTTGCAACATCTGGAGGGCCCCAGTTTGGAGACCATTGTATAATGGTCTCCAATCTGTGCTCTTCCAGCTGTTGCAAAACTACAACTCCCAGCATGCACTGACTGTCCAGGCATGCTGGGAGTTTTAGTTCAGCAACATCTGGCCCTTCAGATGTTGCCGAACTACAACTACCAGCATGCCCTTCAGCTGTCTGGGCATGCTGGGAGTTGTAGTTTTGCAACAACTGGAGACACACTGGTTGGGAAACATTGTTTCTAACTCAGTGTTTCCTAACCTGTGTGCCTCCAGCTGTTGCAAAACTATAATTCCCAGCATGCACTAACAGACCATGCATGCTGGGAGTTGTAGTTTTGCAACATCTGGAGGGCCCAGTTTGGAGACCATTGTATAATGGTCTCCAATCTGTGCTCTTCCAGCTGTTGCAAAACTACAACTCCCAGTATGCACTGACTGTCCAGGCATGCTGGGAGTTTTAGTTCAGCAACATCTGGCCCTTCAGATGTTGCCGAACTACAACTCCCAGCATGCCCTTCAGCTGTCTGGGCATGCTGGGAGTTGTAGTTTTGCAACAACTGGAGACACACTGGTTGGGAAACATTGTTTCTAACTCAGTGTTTCCTAACCTGTGTGCCTCCAGCTGTTGCAAAACTATAATTCCCAGCATGCACTAACAGACCATGCATGCTGGGAGTTGTAGTTTTGCAACATCTGGAGGGCCCCAGTTTGGAGACCATTGTATAATGGTCTCCAATCTGTGCTCTTCCAGCTGTTGCAAAACTACAACTCCCAGTATGCACTGACTGTCCAGGCATGCTGGGAGTTTTAGTTCAGCAACATCTGGCCCTTCAGATGTTGCCGAACTACAACTCCCAGCATGCCCTTCAGCTGTCTGGGCATGCTGGGAGTTGTAGTTTTGCAACAACTGGAGACACACTGGTTGGGAAACATTGTCTGTTTCTAACTCAGTGTTTCCTAACCTGTGTGCCTCCAGCTGTTGCAAAACTATAACTCCCAGCATGCACTAACAGACCATGCATGCTGGGAGTTGTGGTTTTGCAACAGCTGGTGCACCCCCCCCCCCCTGTGAATGTACAGGGTACATTCACATGGGCGAGGCTTTTACAGTGGGTTTCTCGCATCTTGATGCAGCAAATTTTGCGCTGGGAAACTCGCTGTAATCCCCCGCCCGTGCGACTGTACCCTAAAAACACTACACTACACTAACACAAAATAAAATAAAAAGTTAAAAACACTACATATACACATACCCCTACACAGCCCCCCTCCCCCAATAAGAACGTCCGGTACGCCACTGTTTCCAAAGCAGAGCCTCCAGCTGTTGAAAAACAACAACTCCCAGTATTGCCGGACAGCCGTTGACTGTCCACGCATGCTGGGAGTTTTACAACAGCTGGAGGCACCCTGTTTGGGAATCACTGGCGTAGAATACCCCTATGTCCACCCCTATGCAAATCCCTAATTTAGGCCTCAAATGCACATGGCGCTCTCACTTTGGAGCCCTGTCGTATTTCAAGGCAACGGTTTAGGGCGACATATGGGGTATCGCTGTACTCGGGAGAAATTACGTTATAAGGTTTGGGGGGCTTTTTCTTCTTTAACCCTTCATGAAAAGGAAATGTTGGGGTCTACACCAGAATGTTAGTGTAAAAAAATTTAATTTTTTACACTAATATGCTGATGTTGCCCTATACTTTACATTTTCACAAGAGGTAAAAGGGAAAAAAGCCCCCCAAAATTTGTAACGCAATTTCTCCCGACTACAGAGATACCCCATATGTGAGCGCAAAGTGCTCTGGGGGCGCACAACAAGGCCCAGAAGGGAGAGCGCACCATGTACATTTGAGGTGATTTGCACAGGGGTGGCTGATTGTTACAGCGGTTTTGACAAACGCAAAAAAAACAAAACCCCACATGTGACCCCATTTCGGAAACTACACCCCTCACGGAATGTAATGAGGGGTGCAGTGAGAATTTACCCCCCACAGGTGTCTGATGGATCTTTGGAACAGTGGTCCGTGAAAATGAAAACTTGTACAGCCCACTGTTCCAAAGACCTATCAGACACCAGTGGGGGGGCAAATGCTCACTGTACCCCTTGTTACGTTCCTAAAGGGGTCTCGTTTCCAAAATGGTATGCCATGTGTTTTTTTTTGCTGTTCTGGCACCAGAGGGGCTTCCTAAATGCGATATGCCCCCCGAGCAAAATTTGCTCTCAAAAAGCCAAATATGACTCCTTCTCTTCTGAGCATTGTAGTTCGCCCATAGTGCACTTCAGGTCAACTTATGGGGTACCTCCATACTCAGAAGAGAAGGGGTTACAAATATTGGGGGGTATTTCCTGCTATTAACCCTTGGAAAAATGTGAAATTTGGGGGGAAACACACATTTTAGTGAAAAAAAATAAAAAATTTTTACATATGCAAAAGTCGTGAAACACCTGTGGGGTATTAAGGCTCACTTTATTCCTTGTTATGTTCCTCAAGGGGTCTAGTTTCCAAAATGGTATGGCATGTGAGGGTTTTTTGCTGTTCTGGCACCATAGGGGCTTCCTAAATGCAACATGCCCCCCAAAAACCATTTCAGAAAAACGTACTCTCCAAAATCCCCTTGTCACTCTTTCCCTTCTGAGCCCTCTACTGCGCCCGCCGAACACTTTACATAGACATATGAGGTATGTGCTTAGTCGAGAGAAATTGGGCTACAAATATAAGTATAAATTTTCTCCTTTTACCCCTTGTAAAAATTCAAAAATTGGGTCTACAAGAACATGCGAGTGTAAAAAATGAAGATTGTGAATTTTCTCCTTCACTTTGCTTCTATTCCTGTGAAACACCTAAAGGGTTAAAATGATGACTGAATGTCATTTTGAATACTTTGGGGGTGCAGTTTTTATAATGGGGTCTTTTGTAGGGTATTTCTAATATGAAGACCCTTCAAATCCACTTCAAACCTGAACTGGTCCCTGAAAAATAGTGAGTTTGAAAATTTTGTGAAAAATTGGAAAATTGCTGCTGAACTTTGAAGCCCTCTGGTGTCTTCCAAAAGTAAAAACTCGTCACTTTTATGATGCAGACATAACGTAGACATATTGTATATGTGAATAAAATTTTTTTTTATTTGTAATATACATTTTCCTTACAAGCAGAGAGCTTCAAAGTTAGAAAAATGCAAAATTTTCAAATTTTTCATCAAATTTTAGGATTTTTCACAAGGAAAGGATGCAAGTTACCATAAAATTTTACCACTAAGTTAAAGTAGAATATGTCACGAAAAAACAATCTCGGAATCAGAATGATAACTAAAAGCATTCCAGAGTTATTAATGTTTAAAGTGACAGTGGTCAGATGTGCAAAAAACGCTCTGGTCCTTAAGGCCAAAATGGGCTTGGTCCTGAAGGGGTTAATGTCACCCCATTACAAGATCCATAACTTTTTTTTTTTAGCCTGATGTCGCTATGTTAGGGCACATTTTTAATAGGAAAACTTTTAGTTTTTATTCATTCCATTTTGAAATGTGACTTCTTGATAGTTTTCTTTTACTTTTTTATCAGGAGGTAAATTTACAAAATACTTTTTTTTATTATATTTGTTATACTCTTTATTATTATTATTATTATTTTACTTTTCCTTAGACTGACAGCGATCACTAGATTACTTGTATAATGCACTGCATGAGTACTTATTCTAGCCTGCCATGGATGTCTGTGTACCCTGCCGTGCTGTGCATCATGGCCTAGTATGCTGCCTCTCAGCATTACGCACAAAAGGTTACAGAGACACCCATGGCATACTAGAATAAGTAGTCTTAATGACCTTGTGAAAAGGCATATCGGTGGTCATTAAGAGGTTAAACTTGATGGACATGTGTTTTTTTTCCAACCGTACTATGTATTTAACTGTTGTTTGGTTGATCATATGATCTCATATACTTAATCGGGTCACATAATTGATCTCACACAATAGTTCAGGTGGGCGATGGGGTCTTAGCATACATCGCTAGGTTATGCCATCTTAATGCTACAACTTCTTATAATGGGAATTAAAGGGGTACTCTGCCCCTAGACATCTTATCTCCTATCCAAAGGATAGGGGATCAGATGTCTGATCATGGGGGGTTCCAGCATGGCACCCCAGTCATCCGATGCACGGGGCTAAAACTCCGATATGTGCCGGATGACAGGCAACCATAGCCTTCACGTACCCTCGATTCATTTATATAGGAGGAAGTGTGACGGTTATGTACTAGCCACCATGCCCCCTCCCATAGACATGAATGGAGGGAGCGTGGCATCATGTCAAGAACACGGAAGCTCCAAGCTTCCGCGTTCCAAATGTCCCGGAGAGAGCCTGGAGTTCATGGGGGGTCCCAGTGGCTGGACTCCCCGCAATAAGACATCTTATTCCCTATGGATAGGAGATAAGATGTCTAGGGGCGGAGTACCCCTTTAACAAATAAGACAAACACTTGCGTAACATCATACTGGTTGCTAACAACTTCCTATAAAGGCTGTAGATGTTATCTCACTTGTCCATAGAAACCAGACTTAAATTATTTAGCTGTATTGCTACTGTGCTGGTATAAGAAAACCAGCTTGCCAGCAGTATAGAATTTTATTCTCTCTCTCAGATTGTGTTTTTTTTTAAGCCGACATTTTTTTAAATAAACCTGGATTGAGAAATTTTTGAAAGAAAGTCATCAGAGTATTTTCTATTAAATCCCATGGCGCTTTTTTTTTTTGATGGATTACATTTCTGGAACCATAATGCATTTGTGCTAAACCAATCCTACCTAATCCATAAGAGAAATAGCGCAAACCTCTCACTGTATGTTTTACATAGCTTACAAGCTATTATTTAAGGATCATCATGTACTTCACGACTAGCATGGGCACTTTATAATGCATCCTTAAGATTTCTATTAATAAAATAAACAGTGACTGCTACTTGGCAATCTATTTTCATTGCCCTATTTCTTCAAGAAAGTAATAGATCTTTTTTGCAAACTATACATTTATCTTTGTAAAGGGATTCTAAAGGTTTGGATATTAAAGTATTTCATCATTATGTAAACTGTATATAATGTTTCGACTGATAAAACCAATCTTTTACTGTCCTTAAACTTGTTATCAGGAAATACAGTTAAAAATATGAAATTAAACAGGTTGGTTGAACGGATGGAATATACTTTCAAAACAACTTCATGAGATTTAATCCATCTTTGTTACTGCATGAATAATCTTTGCACACTGAGTTGGAAGACAGACTTCATTTGTCTGTCAGGTTCTCATGGGATATTACTTTTCATTTTAAAAGAAAATAATGTCCCCAATTTAAGTTTTTTAAAATAGCACATCCATTTAGATCTCCCTGCCTACCATCAAGTGTGGAAAAAAAATGACTTTGGGGAACAAGATGAAATATGACAAGCATACCTCTATGGAATCACAGCATTTGTAATTTTATCTATTCTATTTCACTTAGACCTAATTATGGGAAATTTTATCTAGCATTCTCTCAGTGCTAGGAAAGAACGTACTGGCTCATATTCGATTTTCAATGTCACAGATAAAACACTATGGTGAAACTGGCAATATTCAATTTTCATTATCATTTTTTCAGAAAATTGTTGCAAAACCAACATTTTCTTCTGACGGGGTGGATGAGCAGGGAAATATAATATTTTAGTAAAAATGGTTTCTAATAACAATTTAACATATATCCCTAAAACGTGAAACTTTTTATAGTGTTTGGAAAATAGTTTTTGTAATGCAGTTCACTTAAATGCCGACGCATTAAAGATACTCTACAGGAATTACGTAACTAAGATTTACCAAAATATACAGTTGTCAGTTAACAATATTGGCATCCCTACATATTCAGTACACAGTGTAAATATCTCCTGAAATACAGCTTTTAATGGAACTGCTTAGGTATGTGTGTGTGTGTTTATGTTATATATATATATATATATATATATATATATATTATTAGATAGGTTGCAGGATAAATAAAAACATAATACAGGAACAAACAAAACCCTAGACCGTCCAGTCACTGACTACACAATCCGGCATGCCCTGACTATCAACTGGAGGGCTTTTCCCTGCCAGTTGAAACACACGTTTCCTGCAACCTTTCACTCACAGTTCACACACAACATTTGCAGCCTCTTGCCATATGTGCTAAGACTCCTTGTCTTGTCCACTTCACTGATGGGGTCACTCACAGCTCCTGGCTGTGTGTTCCTCACCAGGACCCCTGCCTTTTTACTGGATGCCTTTGTGAAAACTACAATTTCCTGCTTTTCCCTCGTTGAAACCAGTTTTTACTGATTGCCTTTGTGGAAACACTTCCACAATTTACTGCTAATTAAAAACCTGAATGTCAGTTAAAACTGGTTTAAGCTGGAGAAAGCTAGTTATAACGTACTGACGAACTGACTTAGTTATGTAGTTATGTATTCGCTGGCATGTATTGTTGAATTGTTGAAAAGCAGTAAATTCTAGTTTTCACAAAGGCATTCAGTCAAAAGTCATTTTCACTAGGGAAGAGCAGTAAATTCTAGTTTTCACAAAAGAGTTCAGTCAAAACTGTTTTTTACTAGGGAGACCCAATTTCAACAAAAAATAAGTTTTAACTGTAACATATACAGTCAAGTAATACAGGAAAGCACAAGACACAAAAATAGCAAAGACATGGTAGCCGTCTCACCCAAACAAAAATACTATTATGAAACACATAGAGAGTGTTGGAAAAAATATATTAGCAAGAAGAGAAACCCCAAGAAAAGTTGTTTGGAAATTTAGGCACAAAATGCCCATACAAAGAACTTCAGTTGGAGACATCTGGAGTGATTTTTTTTACACTCTAAACACATCAGAGCTATGTGGATAAAGACCAAGGAGAACCTTAGTACATGAAGAAAGATATAAACAGAGCAAAAGACTTAGCCTAATGTTACAAAGACAAACTTAAATCCTAGAAAATGTTCTATGGACATATGCAACCATACTAGAGCAAATATAGTGCACCCTACCTACAGTGAAACATGATGGTGATAATATTGTGGAGCTGCTTTGCTGCCTCTTCAATTTCACATTTTAGAGCAAAATGTGCAGAGAAAAGCACAATTGTCCGGCATCAAGTGTTTCATAAAAGGTCTTGCTTTATTAATGGATCATCTTACAGGTAGGACAAGTACAGAAATAAGAAACTTTGATGCATTTCACGCTGTAGTGAACTTAGTCATAGAGTAAAAAAACATGTTAAAATACTTGTAAAATAGGTCACATGACCTTAGCCACTTCCTATTAACGCTAAGAAAATGAGCAGAAGAAAAATCTGGTCGGGGAAGCAATTGTCACCACCTCCCGAAACAGACTTACAGAATGTGATGAAGTAACATACAGGATACAAAGACAGCAAGAGAGAGAGAAAAGAAAAAACACACGTGCCCCTAGTGCAGTATGTTTGACAATTGGCAAGTGCACAGTAAAAAAATATATTAACTTATCAAGCAGTGTTGCGCTGAGGGCACAACACCATAAAGCGTATTCAGAAGACAGTGACACTCAGTATGCAGCCTAGAGGAAACAATAAAGCAATCTGTAACTAATAGTTAAAGGGGTACTCCAGCGCTTAGACATGTTATACCCGATCCAAAGGATAGGGGATAAGATGCCTGATCATGGGGGTCCCGCCGCTGGGGACCCCCGTGATCCTGCACGCCGCTCCCCAGTTAAAATCAATCCCCGGAGCATGTTCGCTCTGGGTCTGATTAACGGCGACCACGGGGCAGGCGGCGTGTGACGTCACTCCTCCGCCCCCCCGTGGGACTTCACAGCTGTCATTCCCCCTCCCATAGGCTTGCATTGAGGGGCGGAGCGTGAAGTCCCATGGTGGCGGAGGCGTGACGTCACACGCCACCTGCCCCATGGTCGTCGGTAATCAGACCTGGAGCGAACATGCTCCGGGGAATGATCAAAATCAAATCAAAATCAATTTTTCAGGGACCAGTTAATTTTAGAAGGGGATTTGAGGGTCTTTATGTTTGAAATCCTCTATAATGGCATTCAAAAAGTTTGTTAACCCTTTAGGTGTTTCACAGGAATAGCAGAAAATGGAGGAGAAAAATCTAAATCTAAATTTTTTACACTAAAATGTTATTTTAGCCACATTTTTTTTTTTCATTTTTACAATGGGTAAAAGGTAAAAAGGCCCCCAAAAACTTGTAATTAATTTTCTCTCGAGTAAGGAAATACCTCATTTGTGGATGTAAAGTGCATGGCATTTTGGAGAGCGTATTTTGCTGAAACGGTTTTTGGGGTGCATGTCCCATTTAGGAAGCCCCCATGACACCAGAACAGTAAAAAAAAACACATGGCATACTATTTTGGAAACTGCACCCCTCAAGGAACGTAACAAGGGGTAAAGCGAGCCTTAACACCAAACAGGTGATCGACGAACTTTTGTAAAAGTGGGACGTGAAAATGAAAAATTTGATTTTTAACACTAAAATGCTGGTGTTACCCCAAACTTTTCATTTTCACAAGGAGTAATAGGAGAAAATGCCCCCCAAAATGTATAACCCCATTTCTCTCAAGTAAGGAAATACCCCACATGTAGATATAAACTGCTCCATGGATGCACTAGAGGGCTCAGAAGGGAGGGAGCGACATTGGGCTTTTGGAGAGCTAATTTTGCTGAAATGGTTTTTAGGGGGCATGTCGCATTTAGGAAGCCCCCATGATGCCAGAACAGTTAAAAAAAACACATGGCATACTATTTTGGAAACTACACCCCTCAAGGAATGTAACAAGGAGTACAGTGAGCCTTAACACCCCACAGGTGATTGACGAACTTTTGTTATATTTGGACGTAAAAATGAAAAAAAAAATTCAATAAAATGCTGGTGTTACCCCACATTTTTCATTTTCACAAAGTGTAATAATAAAAGCCCCCAAAAATTTGTAACCCCATTTCTTCTGAGTATGGAAATACCTCATATATGGATGTACAGTACTTTGCGGGGGAACTACAATGCTCAGAAGAGAAGGAGCGCCATCGGGCTTTTGGAGAGAAAATTTGGTTGGAATGGAAGTCGGGGGCTATGTGCGTTTACAAAGCCCCAATGGTGACCCCACATGTGACCCTATTTTGGAAACTACACCCCTCACAGAATTTAATAAGGGGTGCAATGAGCATGTACACCCCACTGGCGTTTGACAGGTCGTTGGAACAGTAGGCTGTGCAAATGAAAAATAAAATTTTTCATTTTTACAGACGACTGTTCAAAAAAAAATCTGTCAGATACCTGTGGGGCATAAATGCTCACTGTACCCCTTATTACATTCCGTGAGGGGTGTAGTTTACAAAATGGGGTCACATGTGGGGGGTCCACTGTTCTGGCACCATGGGGGCTTTGTAAACACACATGGCCTTCAATTCCAGCCTAATTCTCTCTTCAAAAGCCCAATGGCGCTCCTTCTCTTCTGAGCATTGTAGTTCGCCCGCAGAGCACTTTACATTCCCATATGGTGTATTTCCATACTCAGAAAAAATGGTGTAACAAATTTTGGGAGGCTTTTTTCCTATTTCCCCCTGTGAAAATGAAAAATTTGGAGTAACACCAGCATTTCAGGGGAAAAAAAAACTTTTTAATTTTGATGTTCAACTTTAACGGAAATGTGTAGGGTGTTAAGGCTCACTATACCCCTTGTTACATTCTGTGAGGGGTGTAGTTTCCAAAATGGGGTCACATGTGGGTGTTTTTTTTTTCAATGTTATGTCAGAACCGCTGTAACGATCAGCCACCTCTGTGCAAATCACCATTCTAGGCCTCAAATGTACATGGTGCTCTCTCACTCCTGAGCCATGTAGTTCGCCCGCACAGCATTTTATGTCTACATATGGGGTATTTCTGTACTCGGAAGAAATTTTCTCCTTTTACCTCTTGTGAAAATGAAAAGTATGTGGCAACACTAGCATGTTAGTGAATTTTTGACATTTTTTTTTAAACTAACATGCTGGTGTAGCCCCCAACTTCCCCTTTTCAGAAGGGGTAAAAAGAGAAAAATCCCCCCAAAATTTGTAACACAATTTCTCCTGAGTGCGGAAATACCCCATACATGGCCCTATACTGTTGCCTTGAAATACGACAGGGCTCTGAAGTGTGAGAGCGCCATGCGCATTGGAGGCCTAAATTAGGAATTTGCAATAGGGGTGGACCCGGATAAAACAAAGGCGCTGGTCTCCACCTAAACCCTACGGCAGTGTTTCCCAAACAGGGTGCCTCCAGCTGTTACAAGACTCCCAGCCTGCCAGGACAGTCAATGGCTGTCCGGCAATACTGGGAGTTGTTGTTTTGCAACAGCTGGAGGCTCTGTTTAGGAAACAGTGCCGGGTGAGATGCTTTCCATTTTTATTAGGAGGGTTGGGGGGGGGGTGGACGTGTAAGGGGGTGTGTATGTAGTGGTTTACTTTTTATTTTTTGTTATTGCAGTGTTTTTAGGGTACATTCCTACAAGCGGAGGTTCACAGTGAGTTTTCCGCTGGGAGTTTGAGCTGCGGCAGAAAATATGCAGCAGCTCAAACTTGTAGAAGGAAACCCACTGTAAGACCCTATATGCTGGGAGTTGTAGTTTTGCAACAGCTGTAGGCACACTGATGGGGAACCACTGAGTTAGGAAACTCTAGTTTCAGTGATTCCAACCCGTGTGCCTCCAGCTGTTGCAAAACTACAACTCCCAGCATGTAGGGTCTGTCAGTGTATTCTGGGAGTTGTAGTATTGCAATAGCTGGAAGCAAATGGGCTGGAATCACTGAGTTAGGAAACAGACTCTAGCTCAGTGTTTCCCAACCAGTGTGCCTACAGCTGTTACAAAACTACAATTCCCAGCATGCCCAGACAGTCAGGGATGCTGGACATGTAGTTCTGCAATATCTGTCCCTTCAGATGTTGCAGAACTACAACTCCCAGCATGCCTGGACAGTCTGGGCATACTAGGAGTTGTAGTTATGTCACAACTGGGAAGAACTGTTTGGAGACCGCTAAGTAGTGGTCACCAAACTGTAGCCCTCCAGATGTTGTGAAACTAAAACTCCCAGCATGCCCAGACATCCCTTGGCTGTCTGGGCATGTTGGGAGTTGTAGTTTTGAAACTTTTAGAAGGTCACACATTGAAGATCACGAACCGGCGACCTTCACTGCAGCCTCCTCCACCACCGCAGTTTCCGGCCGCCGCTCCGATGACGCCGCTGCTCCATGCCGCCGCTCCTCCATGCCGCCGTGTTCCCCCTCCCCCCCCCCCGCTCTTCCTAGACTTCGATCGGTGGGCAGAGGGGGGAAATTAACTTTAACCCCCCCCAACTGCCATTGGTGGATCGTACTGACCAACCAATGGCAGGGGATAGGAGGAGGTGGCAGCACAGCTATTTCTGCCAGCTCCAATCATTCTTATTTTCCGGGCGATCGGGTCACCAGTGACCCGATTGGCCCGGAATCACCGCAAATCGCCGGTCTCAGGACCCCCCTAGGCATTGCCACAAGATGCCTGCTGATAGATATCAGCAGTCATCCTGGTCCGGACCCTGCGCGGCGGGGACCAAAATTTTCACGGGCGTACAGGTACGCCCTCTGTCCGTTAAGTACCAGGACGCGAGGGTGTATCCATACGCCCTTCGTCCCCAACAGGTTAACATAGCTGTGACTGGAATTATTGTGACTACATCCTAAATATTGAAATTGATATTCAAATCTCAACATGAATTAATCCTTTAATTATCAAGAGAAATATTCATTTTTTGGAGTGAGTTGTTTTAGCTACAATTAAACATACACATAAATATTAAAAAACAAAAGTTTATCCATAAAGTAGGACAATGAATCTTTAGAAATGTATCAGTCTGTTATGAAGAGTTTAAAATATAACACTTAAGGGAGTGTAAAGCTCAGTGTGAAATAATGGCAGCCTGGTAAATGCCCCAGTGGAATGGGACTTTTCTGTATCTAATTAGCAGAGCAAAGTAATCCCTAAACACCCCTTCACTCGTGTTAGGGAAAAGGAATCTAATTTCCATTGTGAGTAATATCCCCATATGGTAGAAACAGGATAGTTAAGGCATTAGTTAGGCATCCCAGAATGACATTGGACATTTTGGGGTTGGACTGTTTTAGTATTATAGGCACGTGCAGAGTATTGTTCTAACCTAAAAATCATTCTAATCAGCTTGTGTAAAATTATGCACATGGGTGACCTTATTTCTGTGATGGAACAATTATGGAATACAGAACATTCAAAGGGTTGTCTCATGAAAACATCATTTTAAATTGAAGCTAGTATGGTGAGCAGTCAATTGTGAAACATTTAACATGTCTTTCTCTTAGCAATCATTTGTTTACACAAAGGGATAGCTGTGTTTGGCCTTATACTGAAGTAGTTAAGGCCAACCATATAACGCATGGGCCAGCTTGGTCTGCCAAAATGTGAGATCCAAATGACCTAGGACATAAATAATGGGTTGATAGCACAAGTATCACATAACATTCTAATTTGAATGCATAGAAATATTATTATAATTTTTTTTTTTTTATAGAAAAGATTACCTCAGTGACTGCAAAGCTTCTCTTTCCACAAGGCACCACCTTATACCACTTATCATGAAGCATGTCCATGTATCCACTTGATTTATACTGACTGACCAGTTCTGATATGTTTGATGTCAAGGGAGAGTTGGGAGGGAGACCAATTCCGTAACCTAAAAAAAAAGAAAAAACATACAAAAGAAATTAAAGCTCTAAATCTATTGTTTTTGTGCAAAATGTAGGCTTTATTAAAGCTTTTGAATATGTATTTCTAGTTACTTGATGTCACAGGAGGCAAGATGTGGATACAACTTTAATGAGTAAACATTACTCCAAAGCTCAGTCTCACATTTGCACATACATCACTCCAGCTACAACGTAGTGTGTGCTGTACATGTAGTGTCTTTGTAAAGTGTGTGCCGTACATGTAGTGTCTTTGTAAAGTGTGTGCCGTACATGTAGTATATTTGTATAGTGTGTGTTGTACATGTAGAATATTTGTATAGTGTGTGTTGTACATGTAGAATATTTGTATAGTGTGTGCTGTACATGTAGTATATTTGTATAATGTGTGCCGTACATGTAGTATATTTGCATAGTGTGTGTTGTGCATGTAGAATATTTGTATAGTGTGTGCTGTACATGTAGTATATTTGTATAATGTGTGCTGTACATGTAGTATATTTGTATAGTGTGTGTTGTACATGTAGTATATTTGTATAGTGTGTGTTGTACATGTAGAATATTTGTATAGTGTGTGCTGTACATGTAGTATATTTGTATAGTGTGTGTTGTACATGTAGATTTGTATAGTGTGTGCTGTACATGTAGTATATTTGTATAGTGTGTGTTGTACATGTAGAATATTTGTATAGTGTGTGCTGTACATGTAATATATTTGTATAGTGTGTGTTGTACATGTAGAATATTTGTATAATGTGTGCTGTACATGTAGTATATTTGTATAGTGTGTGTTGTACATGTAGTATATTTGTATAGTGTGTGTTGTACAAGTAGAATATTTGTATAGTGTTTGCTGTACATGTAGTATATTTGTATAGTGTGTGTTGTACATGTAGTATATTTGTATAGTGTGTGTTGTACATGTAGAATATTTGTATAGCGTGTGCTGTACATGTAGTATATTTGTATAGCGTGTGTTGTACATGTAGAATATTTGTATAGCGTGTGCTGTACATGTAGTATATTTGTATAGTGTGTGTTGTACATGTAGTATATTTGTATAGTGTGTGTTGAACATGTAGAATATTTGTATAGTGTGTGCTGTACATGTAGTATATTTGTGCAATGTGTGCTGTACATGTAGTATATTTGTATAGTGTGTGCTGTACATGTAGTATATTTGTATAGTGTGTGTTGTACATGTAGAATATTTGTATAATGTGTGCTGTACATGTAGTATATTTGTATAGTGTGTGTTGTACATGTAGTATATTTGTATAGTGTGTGTTGTACAAGTAGAATATTTGTATAGTGTTTGCTGTACATGTAGTATATTTGTATAGTGTGTGTTGTACATGTAGTATATTTGTATAGTGTGTGTTGTACATGTAGAATATTTGTATAGTGTGTGCTGTACATGTAGTATATTTGTATAGCGTGTGTTGTACATGTAGAATATTTGTATAGTGTGTGCTGTACATGTAGTATATTTGTATAGTGTGTGTTGTACATGTAGTATATTTGTATAGTGTGTGTTGAACATGTAGAATATTTGTATAGTGTGTGCTGTACATGTAGTATATTTGTGCAATGTGTGCTGTACATGTAGTATATTTGTATAGTGTGTGCTGTACATGTAGTATATTTGTATAATGTGTGCTGTACATGTAGTATATTTGTATAGTGTGTGTTGTACATGTAGTATATTTGTATAGTGTGTGTTGTACATGTAGAATATTTGTATAGTGTGTGCTGTACATGTAGTATATTTGTATAGTGTGTGTTGTACATGTAGATTTGTATAGTGTGTGCTGTACATGTAGTATATTTGTATAGTGTGTGTTGTACATGTAGAATATTTGTATAGTGTGTGCTGTACATGTAGTATATTTGTATAGTGTGTGTTGTACATGTAGAATATTTGTATAATGTGTGCTGTACATGTAGTATATTTGTATAGTGTGTGTTGTACATGTAGTATATTTGTATAGTGTGTGTTGTACAAGTAGAATATTTGTATAGTGTTTGCTGTACATGTAGTATATTTGTATAGTGTGTGTTGTACATGTAGTATATTTGTATAGTGTGTGTTGTACATGTAGAATATTTGTATAGTGTGTGCTGTACATGTAGTATATTTGTATAGCGTGTGTTGTACATGTAGAATATTTGTATAGTGTGTGCTGTACATGTAGTATATTTGTATAGTGTGTGTTGTACATGTAGTATATTTGTATAGTGTGTGTTGAACATGTAGAATATTTGTATAGTGTGTGCTGTACATGTAGTATATTTGTGCAATGTGTGCTGTACATGTAGTATATTTGTATAGTGTGCTGTACATGTAGAATATTTACATAGTGTGAGCTGTACATGTGGGGTCTTTGTATTGTGTGCACTGTACGTAAAGTATGTTTGTATAGTGTGTGCTGTACATGTAGTGTATTATGTGCTGTACATGCAACAGTATATTTGTATAATGTGTTCTGCACATGTAGTGTCTTTGTATTGTGTGCACTGTATGTGTAGTATGTTTGTATAGTGTTTGCTGTACATGCAACACTATATTTGTATAGTGTTTTCTGTACATGTAGTGTCTGTATTGTGTGCACTGTATGTGTAGTATGTTTTTAGAGTGTGTGCTGTACATGCTGCATAGTGCGTGCTGTACGCACAGAAGTATATTTTTATAGTGTTTTCTGTACATGTAGTGTCTGTATTGTGTGCACTGTATGTGTAGTATGTTTGTATAGAGTTTGCTGTACATGCAACACTATATTTGTATAGTGTGTTCTGTACATGTACTGTCTGTATTGTGTGCACTGTATGTGTAGTATGTTTTTAGAGTGTGTGCTGTACATGCTGCATAGTGCGTGCTGTACGCACAGAAGTATATTTTTTACAGTGTTTTCTGTACATGTAGTGTCTGTATTGTGTGCACTGTATGTGTAGTATGATTGTATAGTGTTTGCTGTATGCACAGAACTATATTTGTATAATGTGTTCTGTACATGTACTGTCTGTATTGTGTGCACTGTATGTGTAGTATGTTTTTAGAGTGTGTGCTGTACATGCTGCATAGTGCGTGCTGTACGCACAGAAGTATATTTTTATAGTGTTTTCTGTACATGTAGTGTCTGTATTGTGTGCACTGTATGTGTAGTATGTTTTTAGAGTGTGTGCTGTACATGCTGCATAGTGCGTGCTGTACGCACAGAAGTATATTTTTATAGTGTTTTCTGTACATGTAGTGTCTGTATTGTGTGCACTGTATGTGTAGTATGTTTGTATAGTGTGTGCTGTACCTGCTGCATAGTGCGTACTGTACGCACAGAAGTATATTTGTATATTTGTTCTGTACATGTAGTGTCTTTCTATTGTGTGCACTGTATGTGTACAGTGATCCCTCAACTTACAAAGGCCTCAACATACAATAGTTTCAACACACAATGCTTTTTTCTGGACCATTGTAACTTGAAACCAGACTCACTATACAATGCTACAGACAGTCCAGACCTGTGAAACGTGTCAATGACTGGAAGATCTGACCAATCAGAATGGCCATTCACTGGTAAAACACCTGTATTACTGAAGTGTATGCACTGAATTCCTGTCTGGTAGTGCCCCCTACAGTACAGGGAGGTATTACATGTTCTGTACTACTCTTTACCTGTGCCAGGGTTAGCGGCTCCAAGTAAGGGCGTCTCCATGTTACTTTTTTGGGACATTGCATGTACTACCAAAGGCTGCCAACGGCTGTCCAAGCATGCTGGAAGTGGTAGTTTTGCAATTTCTGGAGGCACCCTGATTGGGAAACACTGAAATAGACAGTGATTACAGCTCCCAGCAGCTCTTTCTTACTTTTATATGTAAGGCCTTGCTTTATTTATATTAGTTATCTACTGATTGTTCTTTAACCCCTTAAGGACCAAGGGCGTACAGGTACGCCTTTGCTCCCTGGTACTTAAGGACCAAGGGCGTACCTGTACGCCCGTGGGAATTTCGGTCCCCGCCGCGCGCCGGGCGGGGATCGCGCCGGGGTGACTGCTGATATCTATCAGCAGGCACCCCGCGCAAATGCCCAGGGGGGTCATTAGACCCCCCCATGTCGGCGATCGGCGCAAATCGCAAGTGAATTCACACTTGCGATTTGCGCCGATTCCGGATCATGCGGGTCTATGGTGACCCGGTGACCCGGAATAGAAGGGGGATCGCGGGTGTCCTAGACACCCACGATACCCCTGTAGCGATAGGAGTGAGGTGGCAGGGTTGCCACCCCTCCTATCTCTGCTATTGGTGGTCTAGACGCGACCACCAATAGCAGATCGGGGGCGGAGGGGTTTACTTTCGGTTTCCCCGTCCTGCCCTCCCACAATAGGCGGGGCAGGACGGGGAAACCGACAGGGATCGGCACCGAAGATCCACTTACCCATCGGCGACGGCAGCGGCGACGATCAGCGGCGGCAGCGGGCGACGATCGGCTGAAGAAGAGGACCGCGACGCAGCTCCCTGGATCCGACGGAAGCCGGTGAGTTACTTAGCAACATCTGGAGGGCTACAGTCTGAGACCACTATAGTGGTCTCTAAACTGTAACCCTCCAGATGTTGCAAAACTACAACTCCCAGCATGCCCAGAGAGCTATTTAGGCTTGCTGGGAGTTGCAGTTTTGCAACAGCTGGAGGTCTACAGTTTGAGACCACTGCAAAGTGATCTCTATACTGTGCACCTCCAGATCTTGCAAAACTACAACTCCCAGCATGCCCAGACAGCAGTTTGCTGTCTGGGCATGCTGGGAGTTGTAGTTTTGCAACATCTGGAGGTCCACAGTTTGGAGACCACTATGCAGTGGTCTCTAAACTATAGCTCTACAGATGTTGCAAAACTGCAACTCCCAGCAAGCCTAAACAGCAAACAGCTGTCTCTGCATGCTGGGAGTTGTAGTTGCGATCCCTCCAGCTGTTGCATAACTACATCTCCCAGCATGCCTTTCGGCGATCAGTACATGCTGGGAGTTGAAGTTTTGCAACAGCTGGAGGCACACTGGTTGGAAAATACTGAGTTAGGTAACAGAACCTAACTGAAGGTTTTCCAACCAGTGTGCCTCCAGCTGTTGCAAAAGTACAACTCCCAGCATGCACGGTCTGTCAGTACATGCTAGGAGTTGTAGTTTTGAAACAGCTGGAGGTTTGCCCCCCCATGTGAACGTACAGGGTACATTCACACTGGCGGGTTTACAGTAAGTTTTCTGCATCAAGTTTGGGCTGTGGCAAATTTTTCACCGCAGCGCAAACTCCTAGCGGTAAATTCACTGTAAACAGTGTGAATGTACCCTAAAAACACTACACTACACTAACACCTAATAAAGGGTAAAACACTACATATACACCCCCTTACACTGTCCCCCTAATAAAAAATAAAAAACGTATTGTACGGCAGTGTTTCCAAAACAGAGCCTCCAGCTGTTGCAAAACAACAACTCCCAGCATTTACGGACAGCCACTGACTGTCCAGGCATGCTGGGAGTTTAGCAACAGCTGGAGGCACCCTGTTTGGGAATCACTGGCGTAGAATACCCCTATGTCCACCCCTGTGCAATCCCTAATTTAGTCCTCAAATGCGCATGGCGCTCTCTCACTTCGGAGCCCTGTCGTATTTCAAGGAAACAGTTTAGTGCCACATATGGGGTATCTACAAACTCGGGAGAAATTGTGTTACTAATTTTGGGGGCTTTTTTTCCTTTTACCCCTTATGAAAAAGAAAAGTTGGGGTCTACACCAGCCTGTTAGTGTAAAAAAAAAATTTTTTTTACACTAACATGCTGGTGTTGTCCTTTACTTTTTATTTTCACGGGAGGTAAAAGGAAAAAAAGACCCCCAAAATTTGTAACGCAATTTCTCCTGAGTACGGAGATACCCCATATGTGGGCGTAAAATGCTCTGCGGACGCACAACAAGGCTCAGGAGTGAGAGCGCACCATGTACATTTGAGGCCTAAATTGGTGATTTGCACAGGGGTGGCTGATTTTACAGCGGTTCTGGCATAAGTGCAAAACAATAAATACAGACATGTGACCCCATTTTGGAAACGACACCCCTCACGGAACGTAAGGAGGGGTATAGTGAGCCTAAACACCCCACAGGTGTTTGACAAATTTTCATTAAAGTTGGATGGGAAAGTGAAAAAAAAAAATAATTTTCACTAAAATGCTGGTGTCACCCTAAATTTTTCATTTTCACAAGGGAAAATAAAAAAAAGCCCCCCAAAATTTGTAACCCAATTTCTTCTGAGTAAGAGCATACCCCATATGTGAATGTAAAGTGCTCTATGGGTGCACTACAATGCTCAGAAGAGAAGGAGCGCCATTGGGATTTTGAAGAGAAAATATGTCCGGAATTGAAGGCCACTTGTGTTTACAAAGCCCCCATGGTACCAGAACAATGGACCCCCCCCATATGTGACCCCATTTTGGAAACTACACCCCTCATGTAATGTAATAAGGGGTACAGTTAGCATTTACACCCCACAGGTGTCTGACAGATTTTTGGAACAGTGATCCGTGAAAATGAAAAATGTAATTTTCCATTTGCACAGCCCACTGTCCCAAAGATCTGTCAAACGCCAGTGGGGTGTAAATGCTCACTGCACCACTTATTAAATTCTGTGAGGGGTGAAGTTTCCAAAATGGGGTCACATGTGGGGGGGTCCACTGTTCTGGCACCACGGGGGGCTTTGTAAATGCACATGGCCCCTGACTACCATTCCAAACGAATTCTCTTTCCAAAAGCTCAATGGTGCGCCTCCTCTTCTGAGCATTGTAGTTCGCACGTAGTGCACTTCAGGTCCACTTATGGGGTACCTCCATACTCAGAAGAGATGGGGTTACAAATTTTGGGGGGTATTTTCTGCTATTAACCCTTGCAAAAATGTGAAATTTGGGGGGAAACACACATTTTAGTGAAAAAAATATATATATTTGTTTACATATGCAAAAGTCGTGAAACCCGTGTGGGGTATTAAGGCTCACTTTATTCCTTGTTACGTTCCTCAAGGGGTCTAGTTTCCAAAATGGTATGCCATGTGTTTTTTTTTTGCTGTTCTGGCACCATAGGGGCTTCCTAAATGCGACATGCCCCCCGAGCAAAATTTTCTCTCAAAAAGTCAAATATCACTCCTTCTCTTCGGAGCATTGTAGTTCGCCCGTAATGCACTTCATGCCAACTTATGGGGTACCTCCATACTCAGAAGAGATGGGGTTACATATTTTGGGGGGTATTTTCTGCTATTAACCCTTGAAAAAATGTGAAATTTGGGGGGAAACACACATTTTAGTGAAAAAAAAAATATTTTTTTTACATATGCAAAAGTTGTGAAACACCTGTGGGGTATTAAGGCTCACTTTATTCCTTGTTACGTTCCCCAAGGGGTCTAGTTTCCAAAATGACACGTGGGTTATTTTTGCTGTTCTGGCACCATAGGGGCTTCCTAAATGCAACATGCCCCCCAAAAACCATTTCTGAAAAACGTACTCTCCAAAATCCCCTTGTCGCTCCTTCGCTTCTGAGCCCTCTACTGCGCCCGCCGAACACTTTACATAGACATATGAGGTATGTGCTTACTCGAGAGAAATTGGGCTACAAATATAAGTATACATTTTCTCCTTTTACCCCTTGTAAAAATTCAAAAATTGGGTTTACAAGAACATGCGAGTGTAAAAAATAAAGATTGTGAATTTTCTCCTTCAGTTTGCTGCTATTCCTGTGAAACACCTAAAGGGTTAAAACACTTACTGATAGTCATTTTGAATACTTTGGGGGGTGTAGTTTTTATAATGGGGTCATTTGTGGGGTATTTCTAATGGGAAGACCCTTCAAATCCACTTCAAACCTGAACTGGTCTCTGAAAAAAAGCAAGGTTCAAAATTTGGTGAAAAATTGGAAAATTGCTGCTGAACTTTGAAGCCCTCTGGTGTCTTCCAAAAGTAAAAACACATCAATTTTATGATGCAAACATAAAGTAGACATATTGGAAATGTGAATAAAATAAAAAAATATTTTGAATATCCATTTTCCTTACAAGCAGAGAGCTTCAAAGTTAGAAAAATGCTAAATTTTCAAATTTTTCATCAAATTTTGGGATTTTTCACCAAGAAAGGATGCAAGTTACCACAAAATTTTACCACTATGTTAAAGTAGAATATGTCACGAAAAAACAATCTCGGAATCAGATTGATAACTAAAAGCATTCCAGAGTTATTAATGTTTAAAGTGACAGTGGTCAGATGTGCAAAAAACGCTCTGGTCCTAAGGTGTAAAATGGCCTGGTCCTTAAGGGGTTAATCCTCACTTTTTCCTATTTTTGGATGACATTTTGGGGGCTTCAGAACCAATTACCAGGTTTCCATAGAGTTATGGTCTCAACATACAATGGTTTCAACATACAATGGTCGTCCTGGAACCAATTAATATCATAACTTGAGGGACCCCTGTAGTATGTTTGTTTAGTGCATGCTGTACATGCTGCATAGTGCGTACTGTATGTGCAGCAGTATATTTGCATAGTGTGTGTGCTGCACATGTAGTGTCTTTGTATTGTGTGTGTTGATATTAACCTGCAGATGAACCCCTTAAGGTCTCAGCCCATTTTCACCTTAAAGGGGTACTCCGGCGGAAAACTTTTTTTTAAAAATGAACTGGTGCCAGAAAGTTAAACAGATTTGCAAATTACTTCTATTAAAATATCTTTATCCTTCCAGTACTTATTAGCATATGTATGCTACAGAGGAAATTCTTTGCTTTTTGAATTTCTTTTTTGTCTTGTCCACAGAGTTCTCTGCTGCCACCTCTGTCCATGTCAGGAACTGTCCAGAGTAGCATAGGTTTGCTATGGGGATTTTCTCCTGCTCTGGACAGTTCCTTGTATGGACATCAGGTGTCAGCAGAGAGCACTGTGGACAGGACAAAAAAGAAATTAAGAAAGAAGAGAATTTCCTCTGTAGTATACAGCTGCTAAAAAGTACTGGAAGGATGAAAATTGTTTGAATGGAAGTAATTTACAAATCTGTTTAACTTTCTGGCACCAGTCCATTTAAAAAAATAAATAAAATGTTTTCCACCGGAGTACCTCTTTTTTGCACTTTCATTTTTTCCTCCTCTCCTAAAAATCATAACGCGTTCAATTTTGCACCTACAGACCCATATAAGGGCTTGCCTTTTTGCATCACTTATTTTCTAACATAATCTGCGGCGAAACACAAAAAAAAATTATTTGTGGGATGAAATAAAAAAAAAAACGTCATTTTGCAACTTTTGGGGGCTTCCGTTTCTACACAGTAAAAATGACATCTTGTCTTTATTCTGTAGGTCCATACAGTAACAAGGATACCCAATTTATGTAGATTTTATTTCATTTAACTACTTTAAATGAAATCCTAAATACATGCACCAAAATTAGTATGTTTAACATTGTCATCTTCTGACCCCTATAACTTTTTTATTTTTCAGCGTACGTGGCAATATGGGGGCTCAATTTTTGCTCCATGGTCTGTAGTTTTTATCAGTACCATTGGTTTGATGAGACTTTTTGATCAATTTTTATTAATATTTTATGGTATATGAAGTGACCAAAAATGCACAATTTTGGACTTTGGTATTTTTTTTTACGTGTACGCCATCGACTATGCAGTTTAGCTAACCTTATATTTTAATAGTTCGGACATTTACACACGCTGCGGTACCACATATGATTATTATTTATTTATTTTTTATTAAATTATTTTATTTAAAAAAAATAGGAAAAGGGGGTGATTTAAACTTTTAATAGAGAAGATGAACTTTTCCTAACTTTTTTTTTTACACCTTTTTATTTTTTTTTTTTTTTTTTTTTTTTAGCTCCCTTAGGGTGCTATACCAAGCAATCTTCTGATTGCATATACTGATCAATGCTATGCCATGCTGTGTGTTCTCGGCTCTATGCTGCTCTAGCCTGCTGAGCAGCTTGGAGCAGCAGATCAACAATCGAATGACCAGAAGGCAGGTGAGGACCCTCCTGTCATCCAGTAAGCTGATCGGGACATAGCAAATATGTGATATACTTTTGGTTTCGTTTTAGATGCCGCAATAACATTTTTATTAATTATTATTTGTTATTTCAGGGAGCACTGTAGGTCCCTTCTGTCTTTAATGGCAGGGTATTAAAAATTCGGTTCATGTCTACACCCCATAATTAAAAAGTATACCTATGTTAGGGGCAGTTGCATGATGTGGGGTGTAATGTAAGAGACAACCTTGAGGGTTGATGCCTAATAAATAGTCCAAAGATGAATGTGGAAAAGTTTGGGGACAGTTTCCATGTGTCCTGAATCTAAGGACAACGTCACAAGGCATGGAACAGATCTGCCTTTGGAAGTAGACATTTTAGCTGTAGAGTTACCCAGACATATCAGACTAACCCAGGTGCATAGCTACTGGGGGTGCAGAGGTAGCAGTGGCACTAAGGCCCTGGTGCCTAAAGGGGCCCCAAAGCACATCTGCCCCATGAGAGGCCTGCATGTTAATTGGCACATGGGGCCCTGTTGCAGATTTTGGATCAGGGCCCAGAAGTCCAGACATCTCGGGACTTACCGCTTAGCCTGTTGAATTTTCCGTTTCTCTACTTTGGCAAAGTCCTTAAAAAAATAAATATAATGTTCCCAGAGTTGACAGAATTGTGATCTTTGAGAGGGGTGTAACCTGGGGTCAAGTCCTGAGTAAAAAGTGTTGGAACCCAAGATTTCCACTCAAGGGCTGGTCCTGCAGGACTCCTGCTATTGGGAACAGTGTTCCTGCTATGGGAAAAGTGCAGAAACTCCCTTCCCATGTGTTCCTGCAGGACTTGAGCACTGGGTGTAACAGTATTTGTTTTGCAAGGGGTCCCACGTAAGGAGGACACCATCCTGCATGTCTAGAATATCCTATAAGGATGTGATGTGTTTGTCTGGCCAGGACGTAAATAAATTCTTATCATTCCCTAGTGGGAAAGATGGTAAGTCCCAGAGAGACATAGATTTAGATAAACAGTGGGACAATTTATATAGTTCTCTAACAGCCTTCCACAATGCTGTATTATCTTTCAATATCAAACCTTGTTTGACGTCTTTAGAAAGGTCACCATATTTGACGTGGAGATGCGCTGTTATGTCCCATGGGGCTGCCAAGTTCCTATCAAGTGACAAATTGCAGAAATGCGTTGTGCCTAGTAAGCAGTCTTTATATCAGATTTCCTTTTATGAGGGCAATTGCTGCTAACATGCCAAGTAAAACATCTTAAAAAACAACAGTGCATTTATGGATATGTTAAGTTCCTCTTGCACACCTTTTTACCTGGCATTGTTCTTTTGTCTTTTTATGTATTTTGGAAAATGTAACAAAAAAATCTTTTAACCCTTTCACATTTTGTTAAGTTGCGGCATTGGGCTAATATCAATAAGGCCTGGGCTCACAAGTACAGAGGGGTATACCCAGGCCTTAAATTGTCCTTCACTGGCCGCCCCAAGTCTCCCATCATGCTATGCTGTATATTTCATAATAATATTCTCACACACAGAAAGTACCTGCCAGGCCCACTGTAGGCTGCAGCTGCCCAATGTTTGTTAGTGGGCTTATGTGGGGGGAAGGGCCAGGCTTCAAGACATTAAAACAGTGCAGGGTCCTGTTGGCGTTCTCTTGTGTGCTACTTTCCTGAGACTCCTCCTAGAGTCCTGGCTCATCCCTCTCTGTTGTGTTCCCTGAGGTGTCATCTGATTCTTGGGTTCAGGCAGTGTATTGGCTTTTTACTGGCGGTATTGACTTTTTACTGTGGCTTAGAAATTGTGACTACATGTTTACTACAAGTGGAATACACATTAAATGATCCAATCCTCTAATGCTTATTCAGCAGCAGGCCCAGTATAGGTACTAGCCATGGCAACATGCATTTTAACCTCTTAATGGCCAATATGATGTGGCAGGGGCTAGAGTAAGACAGCACAAGTCTCATGTGTGGATATCGAGTGTCGGGACCCACTCAGACCCACTTACCCTCCCCTAGCTACACCACTTGTTTCATACTACAGAGTCAAAGCTACTAAGGCCTGATTCACACTATGGAAATGTTGCCTGGAATTAGAAGGCTTGGTTCATACTCTAAGTTCTGGGTGGATTCTGCTTAAGCCGACCTTCTGCGCAATCTGGTGCGGACAGTAAGTGCCATTTCTTCACTAAAATGTATTGCTAGGTCTTCTCTGGTGGCTTCTATAGTAATATTGAACATGTTCAATCTTTTAGTGGAATCCCATCCCATGTTGGAAGTAAAGTCTCGCTACAAAACTTCCGCAGAGTGCACTGTGAAGCAGACTCCCATTAAGACCATTGTGAAATTTCCTTGTGGAAACTTTATGTAAGGGGCAATTATTAAAACCTGTGCAGAGGGAAAGTGGATCAGTTGCCCATAGCAACCAATCAGATTTCTAAAAAGACCTGTGAAACATAAAGAAACAATCTGATCCATCCACATTTCTTCTGCACAGGTTATGATAATTTTTTCCCTATACGTCTACAAGTGTACAGAGCCATAATACTTTCATTTGCATGAGCTATACAGGAAAGTTGTTATTGCATATTTATGTGATACTTTAAAACTGAACAGCAGTCATACAATCTGTATTAAGATTCAAACAGCAAAGGGTACCAGTAATGGGAGCTGCATAGGGTGGGTATATACCTTAGACCAGTATAAAACATTTATGATATTTATAATACATTGGTTATTCTCTGAGATCTGGTCTAAAATCTGTAGTTCACAGGTGTTTAGTCATGAGATCTCACTGAAATGGTCATGAAATTACACTATACATTTAAAAAAATACTATATTGTTGGGGCTGTAGAAAAAAAAAGGAAAAAAAGCTATTCCTATCTACCCCTATCCAACACAGGTACCACTGCAGCTCCCATTTGCCTCCTTCCAGTTTTCCATTGCTCCTTTCTACTCCCTGCAATGAGAGCTTGAAACAGGAGCTGCCAGCTTAACCAGTCAATGGTTGCATTGATGTCCCATCTCAGCCAGTAGGCTCAACTAGCAGGGTCTGTTCCAAGCTCTGATCTCAGAAAAAGGCAGGTGGGAGCAGAGGAGAACCACAAGGAGCAGACCAGGAGTTGCAGCCATACCAATGGTGGATGGGGTAGGTAAGTATAGTCTTTTTTAAATTTGCTTATTTTATTTATTTATTTTTTATTGCCCCCCAAAAATTGATTTTGTTTAAATGTCAGAATATCCCTTTAAACAGTTTTTCATCTGGTGTTTCCACACTGGATAATAACTCTGCTGGATATTGTTATAGGTGCCATCTGAACATCTGGGCACACATGCCATACTGTGTATACAAATTGTATGCACATTTTAAATGCATGGTTCCTAAACCTGGATATTATTATGCTAAATGTTTACAGTAAATGCCATTTAATACACACAAAGCTGCCTTTCTGAGCCATTGGAAAGGTCCTTAGTTGTAAAAGAATGAATAGAAATGTTGCACATTTAAGGCAAATTACAGTTATTTCCACCTACCGTATAAATTGGAAGAAAATTGTAGCAGAGTTTTCACCCAAACTATTATTCAGGAAAATTGCTTTTGTTCTTTAAAATATTTCAGTAGGTGTCATTTAAGCCCACTCACTAGGAGCTGCAGAATGTTTCTGGGGGCTTTCTTAATGCTTCTTTAATACAGTGTTACATTTGGTCTGACAAAACAATCATTTCTGTTTCTCACCTGACTGATAGTAAAAGCTGCATTTAAAATGAGTTTATAACCTTTCTTGCTGTAACATCATCTCTTATACTCCGGTTGTGTTTAGGGTGCATATTGTGTATATTACCTACATGGAAAATGCCATGGACTTTGAGGCGATGGGGCATCATCCTAAATATGGTGGAGATTGTCAAAGGATTAGGTGTCTGTTAAAGGGGTACTCCGGTGGTCAACGTGTTTTTCCTTTTTTGACTTACCCTTTTTGTTTTGTTTCATTTCTATTCTTGTTGTTTAGGCTACTCTATTTCGGTTCTTTGTTGTCTTTTTATCCCCCACTTTGTTTTCCTATCTTTGCTTCTATTTCCTGTTTCTTGCTGTGCTGAAAACTACAAATCCCAGCATGACACATGCCTTGCTGGTTTGGGGCGGCTCCTTTTTTTTTTTTTTTTTTTGATCTGCCCTTTACTCATCCGACTATTTTCCTGAGATGGCCCCCTTATACACAGATTTCTCAAATTCCCATTCCGGCTTACGCCTTCCTGGGACTAATTTCCCAAACTCGGGAACCCTATTTATTAAAATGTAACTTTTATTTCATTATTTTAAAATATTGTCCAATAGTGTTGAGCGGCATAGGCCATATTCGAATTTGTGATATTTTGCGAATATATGGACGAATATTCGTCATATATTCGTGAATTTCGAATATTCGTTATATTCGAGTTGATTTTTAAACATTGCTAATTTTCGGCAATTGCGAAAATAATTGCGAAAATAACTGATTGCGAAAATGACGTCGCTCGCGTGCATGCGCGCTATTACATCATGCGATAACAGAGATCGTTTCCTGGATGCTTGCCAGTGAGATCGCGATCGCGAATAAGCTAAGCGAAGATGGTGGGAAGTAATTTCAGCGAAAGTGAGGAGAGAGTTCTGATTTGTGTAAGTATTTTCACCACTGTTAGTTAATTATATTTAACTGCATTTTAGACTAGATTAAAAGTTATGAATCATAACTTTTAATCTAGTCATGATATAAGATCACGCAATGTTTCCCAAATGTGCTTTGAAAAAAGCAGTTGGGGCTTTTGCTTTGAAAAAAGCAGTTGGGTCTAAGGTAGTACTATGAAGCACAAAGCTCAAAGCTCAAAGGACGCTGGAAAAATGACAGAAGCACTCCACTCTCAAAACCACCATGTGAATCTGCAAGGAAATACTGCTGGGAGTCATCTTATATACTGGTCGTGCCAGCAAGTTTCTATTGGTTGCTAGGGAGGTTGCTAACCTCTGACAACTGTGGTTGCAGAACTATCATTGGCTCAGAGGCATAAGAAGGGCGTGGAAAATATTCGCGAATATTGGCAATACGAATATTGGCAATACGAATATTCGCATGCACAAAGTAATCGCCTTAGATTCTCCCCCCATGGTCTCTAATCATACCAGCAATGCAATTATCCGTCGATGGAGATCACTATAATGTGATCTGTGTTTAAACAAGTTTGGGAAAAAAACGAATATTCGTAATCGCGAATATTATTCGCAATATTCTAAATATTCGTGAATTCGCGAATATGCTATATTCGCTATGTATATTCGCATTGCAAATATTCGTGAGCAACACTATTGTCTAACCAGCGAGAAAACAAAACAATAATGTGAATTAAAACCACAATAATTTGGTCAGTCTGGGGTTACTTATTTTCATTCCCCTTATATATTAGTATCAATGCTGGAAATTATTCCCAACCAGGTATCTATCTTTTTTTATTTTATTTTTAACCATCCATTCACTTTCAGCATTGTTTGATAAATATGCTGATCCAAATGTTGCTATTTAAAATTGCACACAGACACCCCCCTGACATTTCACCGGCCGTAACCGGCTTTATCAAGGGTCATTAGCACCTTGACCCTTGATAAAGCCGGTTACGGCCGGCGAAACGTTGGGGGGGGGGGGTCTGTGTGCAATTTTAAATAGCAACATTTGGATCAGCATATTTATTAAACAATGCTGGAAGTGAATGGATGGTTAAAAAAAAAAATAGATAGATAGATAGATAGATACCCGGTTGGGATATGAGGTCAGGATATGAGGACGGGATATGAGAATGGGATATTAGGTTGGGATATGAGATCGGGATATGAGAATGGGATATGAGGACAGGATATGAGGTCAGGATATGAGGATGGGATATGAGGATGGGATATGAGGTCGGGATATGAGGATGGGATATGAGGACAGGACATGAGGTCGGGATATGAGGATGGGATATGAGGATGGGATATGAGGTCGGATACGAGGACAGGCTATGAAGTTAGAATATGAGGATTGGTTTTGGGGTAGGAATATGAAAAGGAGATTTGGGGTCTAGATATGAGGAGGGGATTTGGGTAAGGATATGAGGACAAAAGCTTCCTCCTTTGTTGCCTTTCCTTCCCCACAAGGATTAGGTGGAAAAAAGACACCACTTCTTTGTGCAATTTTGGGGCAGTTGTCTCAAAGAGGTTTGACTGCATTATGGTTTTTCGGTATATAACCTCTAACTGCTATTTGAGTTTACTTCACCATAACGGTACGCCAGCCATTCCAGTAATACATAAAAGCAATTAGAAAACAGCCTGTTAATTTGACACAGCAATTTAGCAATTCTTCGTGCAAAAGTGACCTTTAACGATCGGCTTTAAAATTCTGAAGATTTTCTTAAGTCGTTATGCAAATTAGACAAACCATTTGCTATTTATAGGCTATGGTGTGAAGCAGCTATTAGACAGTGATACAAATAAGACACATGACTCACATATTCCAACAGGTGTATGGCTTTGTAATTTTATAGTAAGTTCATGAACCTACGCTTATAGAATTAGCAATAAAAGACTGTGTTATTAAGATTATTAATTGATATAATTCTATTACTCTCTGTCATCAGAAACTTTGGGAGATTCTCATTTGTGTTAAGATCATGCTGTTCTTGCAGATTTGTTAGATATCCATTTATAACAAGAGTCTACTGATCAACTATATTCTTAGGGAAAGGCCCCACACAAAGGAAATGCAGTGACAAATATTGGCACAACACGGAAATTGTTATTCCATAGTGATTGCCAGTATTTATTAAAACAAGGACAGTATTATCTGGTCAGGATATCTTTGGTTTTAAAAAATAATGCTGTTAAGAACAGTCTGTGCTACAACGCCCAGACTGCACTGCTGTCCCCATAGACAGCAATGCATTTCTGAGCATATCTGACGAAAGAATGAACATTATTTTGCGGATCTACTTAGATCCGTTCATGTGAACCCAGTTACTTGTTCATGTACTAGTCAGTGCATTGGAAGCAATTATGAAGGTAGAACATATAAACTATCTATGTGGTGAAGATTCCCTTAGTTAGTCTCTTCGTTTATGTGACTGCATCAATCCAGTCCATTTGAAACAATAAGTCCACTTTACTAGTGATCAAAGAAAGTGAAGGAACATAACCCTGCACCCATAATGGCAGAATACTCTTTCATGTGGCTGCCATCCATACTTTGAGAAGCCATATAGTACGCAGAGACAATCGATCAGAACCCGAATCCCTGAATATGCAGTCATGGCCGTAAATGTTGGCACGCCTGAAATTTTTCAAGAAACTGAAGTATTTCTCACAGAAAAGGATTCCAGTAACACATGTTTTGCTATACACATGCTTATTCTATTTGTGCACATTGGAACTAAACCAAAAAAGCAAATTGGACATAATGTCACACCAAACTCCAAAAATGGGCTGGACAAAATTATTGGCACCCTTAAAGGGGTACTCCCGTGGAAAACTTTTTTTCAAATCAACTTTTTGCCAGAACGTTAAACAGATTTGTAAATCACTTCTATTAAAAAATCTTAATCCTTCCAGTACTTTTTTGGGTCTGTATACTAAAGAGAAATCCAAAAAATAAATGCTTTTTCTCTGATGTCATGACCACAGTGCTCTTTGCTGACCTCTGCTGTCCATTTTAGGAACTGTCCAGAGCAGATTGTGTTTGCTATGGGGATTTTCTCCTACTCTGAACAGTTCCTAAAATGGACAGCAGAGGTCAGCAGAGAGCACTGGGGTCATGACATCAGAGGAAATGCATTTCTTTTTTTTATTTCTCTTTAGTATACAGCCCCTAAAAAGTAATGGAAGGATTAAGATTTTTAATAGAAGTGATTTACAAATCTGTTTAACTTTCTGGCACCAGTTGATTTAAAAAAAAAAAAAAAAAAAAGTTTTCCATGGGAGTACCCCTTTAACTTAAGTGCTCCCCAGTTAAAGAAATTCCTCTGCTTCAGACCACAAGTAAGTATTGAGGATATGCATTAGCTAAAACGTAACTTTTCTTAGGATAAAATATATGGACCCAATTTTTTTTTATTTATCTAAGAAAAGGAAAGGTGTGCAAAAAACACCATGTGCCACCTACACCACCAAGCATTGATGTGATGCAAAGACCTCTAAAAGGTGGAAGGGAATAAAGTATGGTCTATTGTAACAGGTGAGGGGGAAAACTTCCCCTGTAAGGTCCTACTCTCGCATTATTAATTCCCTTCTTGGCAAGTGTTACTCACCCTAAAAAGGTGGGCCCCACACAGGAAACTCTCCCTATTTCCACCTAAAAACATTGCCATTTCCCAAGGTTTTTAGTTGGAAATAGGTAAAGGTTCTTTTGTGAGGCCACCCTTTTTAGGCCAAGTAACACTGGCCAAGAAGGGAATTAATAGGGCAAGAGTAGGGCCTTACAGGGTAAGTTTTTACCCCCACATGCTTCAATGGACAATACGTTGTTCCCTTCCACCTTCTGGAGGCAAGTGTTACTCGTCCTAAAAATGGTCGCCCCACACAGAAACCAATCCCTATATCCAACCAAAAACCCTGGGAAGTGTCAGTGTTTGCAGGTGGAAATTGGGAGAGATTCCTGTGTGGGGCCGCCCTTTTTAGGGCAAGTAACACTTGCCAAGAAGGGAATTAATAGTGCGAGAGTAGGGCCTTACAGGGGAAGTTTTTACCCCCACCAGTTACAATGGACCATACATTGTTCCCTTCCACCTTTTAGAGGGTTTTGCATCACATCAATACTTGGTGGTGTAGGTGGCACATGGTGTTTTTAGCACACCTTTCCTTTTCCTTTAAAAAAATAATAATTTGGGTCCATATATTTTATCCTAAGAATAATATTAAAAGTTAAGTTTTACGTAATGCATATCCTACAAAACTTTCTTGTGCACACTAACACTTTGACAAAAGAGACCGTTTACTTCTGCCTACCTGCCTCGTCTACTATTCTGATCATGCCACACATCTGATGCCAAGTTCTCCTTCTTTCACCCATCTTCATCACTGGGTACTGGTATTGTCATCCACCGCCCAATTCTGGACTCCTGATGCTGCTGATGCCACCTCCAAGCTGTGTCATTCTGCCACCATATGTTCTCCTCATGCTAATGCAACCGCCAGGCCTTTTTATTCTGCCACCATATTTTCTCCTCATGCTGATGCCACCAACAGGCTGTCTCATTCTGCCACCATATGTTCTCCTCATGCTAATGCCACCTCCAGGCTGTCTCATTCTGCCACCATATGTTCTCCTCATGCTGATTCCACCTCCAGGCTGTGTCATTCTGCCACCATATGTTCTCCTCATGCTTCCACCAATTCCACGCTGTGACATTCAGCCACTATATGGTCTCCTCATGCTGCTGCCACCTCCAGGCTGTGTTATTCAGCCACTATATGGTCTCCTCATGCTGCCAACCCCTCCACGCTGCCTCATTCAGACACTATATGGTCTCCTCATGCTGCTGCCACCTCCATGCTGTATCATTCAGACACTATATGGTCTCCTCATGCTGCCACCACCTCCAGGTTGTGTCATTCTGCCACTATATGGTCTCCTCATGCTTCCACCACCTCCAGGCTGTGTCATTCAGACACTATATGGTCTATTCATGCTGCTACCACCTCCAGGCTGTGTCATTCTGCCACTATATGGTCTCCTCATGCTGCCAACCCCTCCACGCTGTCTCATTCAGACACTATATGGTCTCCTCATGCTGCCGCCACTTCCGCGATGTCTCATTCAGACACTTGATGGTCTCCTTATGCTGCTGCCACCTCCAGGCTGTATCATTCAGCCACTATATGGTCTCCTCATGCTTCCGCCACCTTCAGGCTGTGTTATTCAGCCACTATATGCTCTCCTCATGCTACTGCCACCTCCACGCTGTGCTATTTAACCACTATGTGGTCTCCTTATGCTTCCGCCACCTCGACACTGTGTCATTCAGCCACTATATGGTCTCATCATGTTGCCAACACCTACACGTTGTCTCATTCAGACACTATATGGTCTCCTCATACTGCCGCCACCTCCAGGCTGTGTCATTCAGCCACTATATGGTCTCCTCATGCTTCCGCCATTTCCAGGCTGTGTCATTCAGCCACTACATGGTCTTCTCAAAAAATAGCAAAATTGCGGATTTCTTTTCAATTTCCCCACACAAATAGTATTTATTTGGTTGCACCATACATTTTATGGTAAATTAGTGATGTCATTAAAAAGGAAAACTTGTCACGCAAAAAACAAGCCCTCATACTGTCTGTGGATAAAAAATATAATAGAGTTATGATTTTTAGAAGGCGAGGAGGAAAAAAAGAAAATGTAAAAATAAAATTTACTGAGTCTTTATGGCCAAATAGGGCTTCGTCCTTAAGGGGTTAAAGATGTTTTCATTTTATAATTGATGAAAAGTGACTTGTAAAATTTTAAATAAAATGTAATAGAATTTAAATAAAAATATGTTTAAACATAAAAGCCACATAAGAAGTACTGAATGGAAGGTAACTCTTGTCACTACATTCTCATGGCATAAAGTACATTTCCAAAAGAATCTGTCATACTGAATGCCAGTATTATTTCACTGACACAGCACACTCCCTATGCGTGTTACAGCAAGGCAAAGTGTTCTACACCCCTATTGAGATTCTCTGTAGCCCAGAAATAGCCGTTATTAATAGTGATTCGGACCAAACCACATTTTTGGGGGAAATTCGGCGAATCGGCCAAATCGAATTTTCCAAAAATCTCATCTCTAATAAAGACCATAAATTTTTAGCTATTATATGGCAGTAGGCCTTCATCATATATTGTACTTAATAGGCAGGAAGTTGGGTTGTCCACCTTCCTGGAGCAGGAGGAGAGTTGTCCCATTTTAGAGAGGGTTTAACCCCTTGCCGCAGAATGGTCTCTTTAAAAGGTGCAGTGGTATGGCAGGGGTATGAAGCGAACTCAGGAGGTGAGCTTGCATACCCGCCCAGCAGCCAGGATCTGCGGCTAATGCCAGATATTGCTGATTAGACCAAAGTCTGGCATTAACCCTTTAGACGCCGTGATCAATCTTGATCACGGCATCTTAACCTGTTAAGGATGCAGGGCATACAGGTATGCCCTGAATCCCGAGTCCTTAAGGATGCAGGGTGTACCTGTACACCCTAATCCTGTCAGAACGGGTTAAACCCTGTGTGTCCCGGTTGCTATGGGTAGCCAAGACCCATGGTTATTGTCGGGCACCGCTGATCGGGCCGATGCCCAGCATTAACCACTTAGAAGCCTCAATCAAAGTTAATTGCGGCGTCTAAAACAAAACTAAAACTGTCCTTGCAGCTCAGTGGAGCTGATCGGGACTATCGCTACAAAATCAACTTACTGGATGATAAGAGGGTCTTCATCAGCCTCTCCATCGTCCGATCGTCGATCTACTGCTCCATGCCTGCTCAGCAGGCAGGAGCTGCAGAGCGCCAAGAACCTTGATCAATGCTATGCTATGGCATCGCATTGATCAGTATATGCAATCAGAAGATTGCATGTTGTAGCCCCCTATGGGTAAGGGATAAGATGTAAAAAGCCGGAATACCCCTTTAAACAGATATGTAATTACCTCTATTTAAAAATCTTCTGTTCGACCACAGTGCTTTCTGCTGACACCTCTGTCCATGTCAGGAACTGTCAAGAGCGAGAGCGAATCCCCATAGCAAACCTCTCCTGCACTAGACAGTTCCGACATGGACAGAGGTGTCAGCAGAGAGTATATGGTCAGAGAGAAAATAACTATATAACTTCCTCTGTAGGAGAGTATAGGATAACTCAGCTCACCCTTCCAGCCAGACGCCTGTCGCAAGGCACCGTGTGAACCAACAACAGAGTAGCAATGAAGAAATAGATGGTCCAGCGCAGGATAACGTGCAATAAAAGCCAAAATTTATTGTAGATTCAAGCCATAGGATAGCAGGACACGGTTACGGGTTTCAGCCGGAAAAACCAGCCTTACTCATACGACCAGCCTTACGTATGAGTAAGGCTGGTTTTTCCGGCTGAAACGCATAACCCTGTGTCCTGCTATCCTATGGCTTGAATCTACAATAAATTTTGGCTTTTATTGCACGTTATCCTGCGCTGGACCATCTATTTCTTCCTAACTTCCTCTGTAGTATACAGCAGCTGATAAGTACTGGAAGGATTAAGATTTTTAAATAGACATTATTTACAAATCTGGTTAACTTTCTACCACCAGTTGATTTAAAAAAAAATGTTTTCCACCGGAGTACCCCTTTAACCTCTTCAGGACCCATGACGTATGCATACGTCATCACACGTATGCATACGTCATGTCTTTTCCTGGTCTCCTCCGCTCACACGGCGGAGATCGGAAGTGGATCCCTGCTGAAATCCTTCAGCAGGGATCCAGGGCAAACGCCGAGGGGGGCCATGTAGGCCCCCCATGTCGGCGATCGCCGCAAATCTCAAGGGAAATCGCCCTTGCGATCTGCGGCGATACCGGGCTGATCGGGTCTCTGGGACCCGACCGCCCGGTAATTTTGCATGATCCCGGCTGTCACAGACAGCCAGGACCATGCTGAAGACTAGGAGCGAGGTGGCAAGCCTGCCACCTCCTCCTATTCCCTGCGATCTGTCGGTTAGTTAACCGACCAATCGCAGGAGGGGGAGGTTACTTCCTCCCGCCCTGCCCGGCCCCTTGAAGTCCGGAGAGGACGGGAGGAAGACCGGAGGACGCGGCGGGGGACGGGGGAGTGCTGGGGACCGGCCCCGGTACTTACCTCGTCCCTGAAGACCCATATCCCGGCGAGGAAGATGGCGGCGGCGGCGACAGGTGAGTAGATCTTCAGCCGCGGTCGGGCCCTTTACAGCAATGCACGTCGCCGTAAAGCGACATGCATTGCTGTATTGGGACCCTATATACTACAACTCCCAGCATGCCCAGACAGCCCTTGGCATCTGGGCATGCTGGGAGTTGCAGTTTTGCAACATCTGGAGGTCCACAGTTTGGAGACCACTGTGCCCTTCCAGATGTTGCAAAACTACACATTCTCAGCATGCCCTTACTGTCCAGGCATGCTGGGAGTTGTAGTTCTGTAACATCTGGCCCTTCAGATGTTGCAGAACTACAACTCCCAGCATGCCTGGACAGTTTTGGCATACTGGCAGTTGTAGTTTTGCAACATCTGGAAGGGCACAGATTGGGAACCACTGTATTAGTGGTCTGCAAACTGTAGTTCTCCAGATGTTGCAAACTACAACTCCAAGCATGCTGAGAGTTGTAGTTCGGCAACATCTGGCTCTAAAGATGTTGCTGAACTACTACTCCCAGCATGCCTGAGAATGTTTGGGAGTTGTGGTTTTGCAACAACAGGAGGCACACTGGTTGGGAAACATTGTCTGTTTCCTAACTCAGTGTTTCCCAACCCGTGTGCCTCCAGCTGTTGCAAAACTATAACTACCAGCATGCACTGATAGACTGTGCATGCTGGGAGTTGTAGTTTTGCAACAGCTGGAGGTCCCCCCCTTGTGAATGTACAGGGTACATTCACATGGGCAGGGGGCTTACAGTGAGTATCAGGCTGCAAGTTTGCGATGCAGCAAATTTTGCGCGGCAGCTCAAACTCGCAGCGGGAAAATCGCTGTAACCCCCCCCTGCCCGTGTGACTGTACCCTAAAAACACTACACTACACTACCACAAAATAAAATAAAAAGTAAAAAACACTACATATACACATACCCCTACACAGCCCCCCTCCCCAATAAAAATGAAAAACGTCTGGTACGCCACTGTTTCCAAAATGGAGCCTCCAGCTGTTGCAAAACAACAACTCCCAGTATTGCCGGACAGCCATTGACTGTCCAAGCATGCTGGGAGTTTTGCAACGGCAGGAGGCACCCTGTTTGGGAATCACTGGCGTAGAATACCCCTATGTCCACCCCAATGCAAATCCCTAATTCAGGCCTCAAATGCGCATGGCGCTCTCACTTCGGAGCCCTGTCGTATTTCAAGGCAACAGTTTAGGGTCACATATGGGGTATCGCCGTACTCGGGAGAAATTGCCTTACAAATTTTGGGGGGCTTTTTCTCCTTTCACCCCTTATGAAAAGGTGAAATTGGGGTCTACACCAGCATGTTAGTGTAAAAAAATAATTTTTTTACACTAACATGCTGGTGTTGCCCTATACTTTTCATTTTGACAAGAGGTAAAAGGGAAAAAAATAAAAATAAATTTGTAATGCAACTTCTCCCGAGTACGGAGATACCCCATATGTGGGCGCAAAGTGCTCTGGGGGCGCACAACAAGGCCCAGAAGGGAGAGTGCACCATGTATATTTGAGGTGATTTGCACAGGGGTGGCTGATTGTTACAGCGGTTTTGACAAACGCAAAAAAAAAAAAAACACATGTGACCCCATTTTGGAAACTACACCCCTCACGGAATGTAATGAGGGGTGCAGTGAGAATTTACACCCCACTGGTGTCTGACAGATCTTTGGAACAGTGGGCTGCGCAAATTAAAAATTTTGTACAGCCCACTGTTCCAAAGATCTGACAGACACCAGTGGGGGGTAAATGCTCACTGTACCCCTTGTTACATTCCTCAAGGGGTCTAGTTTCCAAAATGGTATGCCATGTGGGTATTTTTTGCTGTCCTGGCACCATAGGGGCTTCCTAAATGCGACAAGCCCCCACGCAAAATTTGCTCTCAAAAAGCCAAATATGACTCCTACTCTTGTGAGCATTGTAGTTCGCCCGTAGTGCGCTTCAGGTCAACTTATGGGGTACCTCCATACTCGGAAGAGATGGGGTTACAAATTTTGGGGGGTATTTTCTGCTACTAACCCTTGCAAAAATGTGAAATTTGGGGGGGAAATTTTTTTTTTTTACGTATGCAAAAGTCGTGAAACCCCTGTGGGGTATTAAGGCTCACTTTATTCCTTGTTACGTTCCTCAAGGGGTCTAGTTTCCAAAATGGTATGCCATGTGGTTTTTTTTTCCTGTTCTGGCACCATAGGGGCTTCCTAAATGCAACATGCCCCCCAAAAACCATTTCAGAAAAACGTACGCTCCAAAATCCCCTTGTCGCTCCTTCCCTTCTGAGCCCTCTACTGCGCCCGCCGAAGACTTTACATAGACATATGAGGTATGTCCTTACTCGAGAGAAATTGGGCTACAAATAGAAGTATACATTTTCTCCTTTTACCCCTTGTAAAAATTCAAAAATTGGGTCTACAAGAACATGCGAGTGTAAAAAATGGAAATTGAGAATTTTCTCCTTCACTTTGCTGCTATTCCTGTGAAACACCTAAAGGGTTAAAATGCTGACTGAATGTCATTTTGAATATTTTGGGGGGTGCAGTTTTTATAATGGGGTCATTTGTGGGGTATTTCTAAGATGAAGACCCTTCAAATCCACTTCAAACCTGAACTGGTCACTGAAAAATTGTGATTTTGGAAATTTTGTGAATAATTGGAAAATTGCTGCTGAACTTTGAAGCCCTCTGGTGTCTTCCAAAAGTAAAAACACGTCAATTTTATGATGCAAATATAAAGTAGACATATTGTATATGTGAATAAAATAAAATAATATTTGGAATATCCATTTTTATTACAAGCAGAGAGCTTCAAAGTTAGAAAAATGCAAAATTTTCTAATTTTTCATCAAATTTTCAGATTTTTCACCAAGAAAGGATGCAAGTTACCAAAAAATTTTACCACTAAGTTAAAGTAGAATATGTCACGAAAAAACAATCTCGGAATCAGAATGATAGCTAAAAGCATTCCAGAGTTATTAATGTTTAAAGTGACAGTGGTCAGATGTGCAAAAAATGGCCGGGTCCTAAGGTGTAAAATGGCTGGGTCCTTAAGGGGTTAAGGAGAATAGAATGTCTTTAGCTATGACTGAAACTATGTTAAGGAGTGATCCCTAACTTCAAGTGGAATGAGTCACAATACTGAATCTACACTGCTCAAAAAAAAATAAAGGGAACACTTTAACAACACAATATAACTCCAAGTCAATCACACTTCTGTGAAATCACACTGTCCACTCAGGAAGCAACACTGATTGACAATCAATTTCACATGTTGTGCAAATGCAACAGACTACAGGTGGAAATTATAGGCAATTAGCAAGACACCCCCAATAAAGGAGTGGTTCTGAAGGTGTGACCACAGACCACTTGTCAGTTCCTATGCTTTCTGGCTGATGTTTTGGTCACTTTTGAATGCTGGCAGTGCTTTCACTCTAGTGGTAGCATGAGACTGAGTCTACAACCCACACAAGTGGCTCAGGTAGTGCAGTTCATCCAGGATGGCACATCAATGCGAGCTGTGGCAAGAAGGTTTGCTGTGTCTGTGAGCATAGGGTCCAGAGCATGGAGGCACAACCAGGAGACAGGCCAGTACATCAGGAGACGTGGAGGAGGCCGTAGGAGGGCAACAATCCAGCAGCAGGACTGCTACCTCTGCCTTTGTGCAAGGAGGAGCAGGAGGAGCACTGCCAGAGCCCAGCAAAATGACATCCAGCAGGCTACAAATGTGCATGTGTCCACTCAAACAGTCAGAAACAGACTCTATTAGGATGGTATGAGGGCCCAGCGTTCACAGGTGGGGGTTGTGCTAACAGCTTAACACCATGCAGAATGTTTGGCATTTGCAAGAGAACACCAAGATTGGCAATTTCCCCACTGGCACCATGCTCTTCACAGATGAAAGCAGGTTCACACTGAGCACATGTGACAAACGTGACAGTCTGGAGATGCCATGGAGAAAGTTCTGCTGCCTGCAGCATCCTCCACCATGACCAGTTTGGTGGTGGATCAGTAACTGTGTGAGGTGGTGTTTCTTGGGGGGGGGCTGCACAGCCCTCCATATGCTTGCCAGAGGTAGCCTGACTGTCATTAGGTACCAAGATAAAATCCTCAGATGCCTTGTGAGACCATATGTTGGTGCGGTTAGCCCTGGGTTCCTCCTAATGCCAGACAATGCTAGGCCTCATGTGGCTGGAGTGTGTCAGCAGTTCCTGCAAGAGGAGAGCATTGATGCTATGGACTGGTCCACCCGTTCCCCAGACCTGAATCTGATTGAGCACATCTGGGACAACATGTCTCGCTCCATCCACTAACACCACATTGCACCACAGACCGCCCAGGAGTTGGCAGATGCTTTAGTCCAGGTCTGGGAGGAATTTCCTCAGGAGACTAACCGTCAAATCATCAGGCATTGTAGGGAGGTCATACAGGCACGTGGAGGCCACACACACTACTAAGCCTCATTTTGACTTGTTTTAAGGATATTACATCAAAGTTGGATCAGCCTGTAGTGTAGTTTTCCACTTTGATTTTGACATATCCAGACCTCCATGGGTTGATAAATTTGATTTCCATTGATAATTTTAGTGTGATTTTGTTGTCAGCACATTCAACTATGTAAAGACGAAAGTATTTCACACGATAAGTTCATTCATTCAGATCTAGCATGTGTTATCTTAGTGTTCCCTTTATTTTTTGGAGCAGTGTATATAGTGTCTAAGTGAAATTGCTGACTATCCATGAAGGAAATTTACGAGCAAACATAAACACAATTACTGAGTTCTAAGGACCTTTAGAAAAGAGGTGGCGTACCATTAAGAAACTAAGGATTAACCAGAAAAGGAAGTAATGTCAAAGTTAACAGACTACATGGAAAGCCTTTAGCCCTGAATGGTACAAAACATGGGGGAGTTTTATCAAAACCTGTCCAAAGGAAAAGTTGCTGAGTTGCCCATAGCAACCAATCAGATCTTTACAGCCCCTGTAGCATACTCAAATAAAAAAAATTCTGGAATACCCCTTTATGTTCACACGGGTGAATGTACGCCATTTCATATACAGCAATGCATTTCTGTTCGGAGTCCACAGGAGGAATAGACATGTCTATTTTTATACTGACACAGAAATTTGAATTTACGCCCTAGATGTTGCCAGCATGGAAATTCTGCTTTGCGCACAGTGCAGCAGAATACCATTGCTGCTGCGGAATGTCTGCGAAATTCCAATGCAGAATTCCGCACATAAATTCCCTTGTGTGAACATAGCCTGAGGGAGAAGCCCTATTAAGAGAAGAATTAGTAGATTTGTCCCTCCCCCTATCCAGTCCATAGCATAGCGTAAATGAGCCACAATGCTGTAAACCTTTAGATAAGGCAGGTTAACACCACCCAGAAATTGTCTGCTGTAATTTAAAGAAGCTGATACAGTATCAAGACAACAGGGGGTGGAAGTACAGCACTGGGAGTGAGGAAAAGTATTAATTTTCCTCCTTTTAGATAAATCCTTTAACAAAGTAAAACATAAAATAAAAAAATAGAACAATGTGTATTATGCATAGAAAAGAAAATTGGCATTAAAAGCTGCTTTGTTAAGTGCTGATTTTTACAGTATATTTAATTCTATAATTCAAAATGATATCAGCCTTTATCAGTTCCATCATAATGAGATTCCTTTCTATTACTGAAGCCAATAAGAGGCAGGTTGAAAAAACAATAGAAATGAAGACTGATGTCACTGATGTCATCTTTTCCAAATTGTATTAGCTTTCTAATAATAATATACAAATACAACATTGAAAAGATAGTAACATACCATTGATATATAAAATACAACTTTGAAAATATAGTAACATACCATTGATATATAAAATACAACATTGAAAAGATAGTAAGGTAGTACCATAAAATAGAAAAGGCAAAAAAGAATCAATAACTTGGGGTGAGAAGAAAGAAAGACCCTATCTTCTACTATATTTATCAATTGTCATTATTTTTTTTATCACATTTTCCACTTTCACACAGCAGTATTTTGGTCAATAATTTTCTTCAGTATATGTAAGCCAAAGGAATGGGTCCAAAACATAGAAGATATAAATATCTTTCCATTATAGTTTCTTATTTGCTTATATTTTCACTCTTAGTTTTGGGATTAAATGTCGATTCAAAATCCGTAGGCTGGGATTCCACTTAACTTTTTGAAAAGAAAAAAAAATGGCCATACACAATGCTATTCTCGCTGTATGGAGTTTTCTTTTTCTTTTTTTTGTCAAAAATGTTATCTGAGAGTCAAAAGGAAAGTATGAAATTCCATACATGCCAAATTTGCCTATTGACATTTTTTTTTTTTTTTTTTTTACCCCTATGGAGTTTTATACAGCAGGTTAAGTTTAGGAAAATCTTTAGGTAAATGCCTTAAAAATATAATGTTTATTTCTTATAGCTTTTTTTTCCCTGGTCCTCAGTTTTTTAATAGTATGTTTTAGTGTAAGATTTGTTCTTTGTATCCAATGTTTTTTTTTTTCCCCATCAAGTTATGTGATTAATTCATGTGACTTATCATGTGACTCTAAGGCTATGCATCCAAATGAGTTGAGAAAGAAAAATCACCACTGTAATATCATCTTCGGTCTTTATTCCAAATATTGTAGTAAAAACATACACTGTGACTCTAAGGCTATGTTCACAAGGGTGAATCCTGAATTGAAATTCTGCACAGAGATTCCATAGCAAAATCCCATTGAATTTAATGGGATTCTTCTGCATTGTTCACATAGCAGAATTTTTGCACAGGAAACATCTGCATACAACAAATTAGTAAGAATAGACATGTCTGAGATGGCGCAGTCATGAGCTGTCCGCACTGAGATTTTATGTGCAGACATTGCAAGTAGCGTTGCTATGGGGGGCGGGGTGGGCAGGCCGAACTGGGTGACACCCACCAAGTGGGGTGACGCCATCAAGCTGGAAGTAATCCAGCGATGGTGTCACCCAGCAATGCAAGCAAGAGGCAGTACAATAGAATGGTGGAGCAGGAACTGTCATTCACATTCCCTTACACGCTGCAGACACTTCTGGCTTGCAGCATGTGAGCCACAGGGACGTGATCCCTGGCAGGCCGTCGCGATGATCTGCAGGAAATACAATCCCTGCAGCTCACACACTGCAAGCCAGAAGCGAGGGAGAGACTTGCTTGTGGGAACGTGGATTAGGTGAGCATATATATATACATATTTTTTTTTTTTTACTATGTTTGGGGCATTATACAGGGGGCGTTATATCTGGGGCCACATTCCAGGGGGGATTATATCTAAGGAGGACATTACAGGGGGCATTTTATCTGAGGGACCCATTACAGGGGCATTATATCTGAGGGGCACATTACAGGGGGCATTTAATGTAAGGGGCACAGAACAGGGGGCATTATATGTTAGCGGCATATGTGAGGGGCCTCAACATACAATATTTTCAACATACAATGGTCTTTTCTGGACCATTGTAACTTCAAACCAGACTCACTATACAATGCTACAGACAGTCCAGATCTGCAAAACGTGTCAATGGCTGCAAGAACTGACCAATCAGAATGGGCATTCACTGGTAAAACCGCTGTATTACTGAAGTGTATGCACTGAATTCCTGTCTGGTAGCTCCCTACAGTACAGGGAGGTATTACATGTTCTGTACTCTTTACCTGTGCTAGGATTACCTGCTTCTTTGGACACCAGGTAAGGGTGGCTGCACGTTACTTTTTTTAGGACATTGCGTGTACTGTACAGGACCCTGAAGAAGCTCCTGTCCTCTATATAGACAGTGATTTACAGCTCCCAGCAGCTCTTTCTTACTTTTATATGTAAGGACTTGCTTTATATATATATTAGTTATCTACTTATTTTTCTACAATCCTCACTTTTTCCTATTTTTGGATGACATTTTGCAGGCTTCAGAACCAATTATCAGATTTCCATAGAGTTATGGTCTCAATATACAATGGTTTCAACAAACAATGGCCATCCTGGAACCGATTAATATTGTAACTTGAGGGACCACTGTATAGAGAAGATGTCACCTGTGGTCACTGATCTCATTGTGTATTCTCCTCACTATAGAGAAGATGTCACCTGTGGTCACTGATATCATTGTGTATTCTTCTCACTATAGAGAAGATGTCACCTGTAGTAACTGATATCATTGTGTATTCGCCTCACTATAGAGAAGATGTCACCTGTGGTCACTGATATCATTGTGTATTCTCCTCACTATAGAGAAGACGTCACCTGTGGTCACTGATAACATTGTGTATTCTCCTCACTATAGAGAAGACGTCACCTGTGGTCACTGATATCATTGTGTATTCTTACTATAGAGAAGACATCACCTGAAGTCACTGATATCATTGTGTATTCTCCTCACTATAGAGAAGACGCCACCTGTAATCACTGATATTATTGTATATTCTCCTCACTATAGAGAAGACGTCACCTGTGGTCACTGATATCATTGTGCATTCTCCTTACTATAGAGAAGACATCACCTGAAGTCACTGATATCATTGTGTATTCTCCTCACTATAGAGAAGACGTCACCTGTAATCACTGATATTATTGTATATTCTCCTCACTATAGAGAAGACGTCACTTGTAGTCACTGATATCATTGTGTATTCTCCTCACTATAGAGAAGATGTCACCTGTAGTCACTGATATCATTGTGTATTCTCCTCACTATAGAGAAGACATCACCTGTAATCACTGATATAATTGTGTATTCTCCTCACTATAGAGAAGACGTCACTTGTAATCACTGATGTCATTATGTATTCTCCTCACTATAGAGAAGACGTCACCTGTAGTCACTGATATCATTGTGTATTCTCCTCACTATAGAGAAAATGTCACTGGTAGTCATTGATATAATTGTGTATTCTCCTCACTATAGAGAAGACGTCACCTGTAATCACTGATATCATTATGTATTCTCCTCACTATAGAGAAGACGTCACCTGTAGTCACTGACATCATTGTGTATTCTCTTCACAACAGAGAAGATGTCACCTGTAGTTACTGATATCATTGTGTATTTCCTCACTATAGAGAAGACATCACTGATATCATTATGTATGCTGCCTGACTGTCCCATCAGAGCTGTAGTCACTTGTAAGTTCTGCAGTTATGATGGGTGAAACAACAACTCCCAGCATAACCTCACCACTGCTTAGGTCATATTGGGATCTTTAGTTTTAAATGGTTAAAACTTCCCTAGCACTGTCCCATTCTGTGGCAATTTATATATATATATATATATATATATATATATATATATCTATATATCCAGATAGCAAGGAGGAGCAGCACACCAGGGATGCAGAGGTGTAGCGGGTGCAAGCGGGCCCAATCGCAGCCCGGGTCACTGGCAGCAGCAGTGATGTATAGTAGAATAAAGTGTCCCGCAGCACTCCAGTAGTGATCAAAATAGGTTTATTACCTCAAGGTAAGATACAACGTTTCGACCGTCACCACAGTCTTTTTCAAGCATCTTTTCAAGCATGCTTGAAAAAGACCGTGGTGACGGTCGAAACGTTGTATCTTACCTTGAGGTAATAAACCTATTTTGATCACTACTGGAGTGCTGCGGGACACTTTATTCTACTATATATATATATATATATATATATATATATATATATATATATATATATAATTTTCCACAATGAGCTACAACAGGCCAAAAAAATTGCCACCCTATTGAGATAAATAAGCAGTCAAATGGAGGTCATCTTCATGCAGTCAAATAAGGTTAGTAGCCATTTGTAGTAGGAAAGTCTCTCTCCTATTCTCTTCATGAGTTTCCTGGCACAAACAAAACCATGAACATTTTAAACAACCGTTTGACATGGTTATTGTGAAATGCCAGTCAGGGAAGGCATAAAAAATAAAAAGTATTCTATTTTTTATTTGTGATTGAAAAGTTTTCAGGCACATACTTCAACTATTATTAACCTATTGTGGTCCTACCTAGTTTCAAAAGAAAACCACTCTCTTAGAAAATGGTCTCCTTAGATATATTGGAACTTCTGTGAATACTTTTGAATAAAAAACACTTTTCTTGAGTTGTTTTCAAGTTGAAGAGAGGCTTTAACACATCTCTTGGCAAGTCATTGAAGTCATTGACACATGCTGTCTCTGGGGTCCTTGTGCTACTTTTTCTCTCCTTGTTTATTCATGTCCGCTTGTTTAAGCAATGTTGTTACTTGCTAAACCTTTAAAAAAGTTTAAAACATTTCTGGTTTACTACTGGTATCGGTAAAACAGTGAAGCAGAAGCGTGTGATTTTTTATTTATTTATTCATGTTTTTAGACTGTATGTAAAGATGGAGAATGCATTTTCCTATGCATGGCTACAAAGACCAATACATTCAAAATCACATAGTGAGCAAAGCGGTTCAGTAAGTTCAAGAAATCACTGTTGATGCTGCCTGCACCTTACTGGGATTTGTATACTCATTTACGTGATGGATTATCCTGTCTAGAATCTTTTCCACAGGAGAGTTTCAAGGAACACACCTGCATTCAATGGAAGTAATGGTGCCTGAATTCAAGCTGTTTTTGGTGTATCCTGTTGGGCTTGAAGGAATGTAGTAGACCAAAGCTTATCGACTGCACCTGCTATATCAAACTAGTTAACAGCCGCTGACTACAGGTACAGAGATAAAAACTAAAAACGAATGTCATCAAAAGTTTAACATATCTAAAACCTAACCTTTCTGTGTAAAATATGATTTAACATCAACATTAGATATTGAGATAGTAGGGTAATTTAATTTCTAAATACGGGATTCAAAAAAGGTTCCCAATGCCACCATACATTATACTTATCCCCATTTTCAAGCTAATAAATAGAACAACGAAGCAGTCAGACATCTTATATATGCCCCCTCCCTCAAATAAAACCTTGTGACCTGCTCCAAAGGAAATCCACAACATATACCATAGATGTCTAATAGATGTGGGTCCCACTTCTAGGACTTGCACATACCTCAAGATCAAGGACCCCTTGTCCCCCTCTTGCCTGCTTGTGGCAAATCAGGTGTTTGGGAAAGAAAAAAAATGGTGGTTTATTATACAACTTTTTTTTTACTACTATGTGAACTGCATAAAACAGCCTATCTGCTGTTTTCAGCTTCTAGACCACCTTTGTCGGCAATAATGGTTGGGACCCACATCTCTCAGACATTATGGCCCTGATCTACTATTGTAAACCCGACATGTTTTGTCGGGTTGTGAGCCAGAAATTATGTCTGTTGTTGGGGGGGGGGGGGGGGGGGGGGGGGGCAATCTACTTCTGAGGTAGCCGAAGGGTCTCATCCTGTGCTGGTCCGGTCTCTGAGATTGATAAAGCCTGACTGAACCAAGCTTTATAAATCAAGCGCAGAGCACACAAATCAATGTAGTTCTATGGAACTACATTGATCTGTATGAGGAATCTAATGACTCCTCCTGAAAGTCCCCAAAGGGGACTAAAAGTGTAAAAGAAAAGTTTAATAAAAAGGTTTAAAACAAACTCCTATTAACCCCTTACATATTAAAAGTTAAAATCACGCCACTTTTCCCAAATTCCATATAAAACTATATAAACATAATAAAAATAAACATATGTGATATCCCCGCGTGTGTAAATGTCCGAATATAATGTTAGTTAAACCGCACATTCAATGCCGTACACTTTGGTCACTTTGTATACCCTAAAAAAATGTATAAACAGCTATCAAAAAGCACCATCAAATAAAAAATGGTACCGATAAAAAATTCAGATCATGCCGCAAAAAATGAGCCTTCATACATCCTTGTTTATGGAAAAAAAAGTGTTATAGGGGTCAGAAGATGACAATTTTAAACATACTAATTTTGGTGCATGTAGTTATAACTATATAAATTAGGTATCCTTGTAACCGTATGGACCTACAGAATAAAGATATGGTGTTGTTTTTACTAAAAGTTCCCTGCATAGAATTGGAAGCCCCCAAAAGTTACAAAATGGCATTTTCTTTTTCCAATTTTGCCTCACAAATATTTTTTTTTTGTTTTTTTTCTTCTGTTTTAACACCTTAAGGACCTGTGATGCAATTGTTATAATTGAGGGGCACTCCAGAGGCGTAAAAAAATCCATGTTAACTGATTACATGTAGTTCTACAGAAATGCAAATTTCTTAAGACTCTGGCCCTCATTTACTAAAGGAGAACCGATGGTTTTTCTCGGTTATTGGGCCCAAAATTTGGTCGCATCCCGCGTGCGACCAAATCTGCGACCAAAATTTAGGCGCACAACCTACATTTTCAAAAACCCTCGGAGAGTTTAATTTAACCTACAAAATGGGCGTGGTTTACTCAAAAATGGGCGTTAACCCGACAAAATGGAAAAATCCCTCGGAGTAATTGTGAAATCCCTCTGAAAAAAGTGTGATTTCTCAACTCTGAAAAACCGACAGCCCAGGGGTCGAGTGAAAATGGAAAAATGGAGTGTTTTTGAGGAAGGGACAGCTGACCATTGTAGTTCATAATTAAATTACTTGTTTTATACTTTAAAAGCATTTTTAACCCCTCAACGCTTTTATGATTAAATTATGTTATAGATTTTTTAAATTTATATATTTATATATTTTTTTAATATATATATTTTTTAAAAACTTTTGGGTTGTTAATCCATTAACAATCATGAATGTAAAGTTATATCCTTGTGCAGAGTAACTTTACTTTATTTATTTGGTTTAATTTTTATTTTTCCAGTGCAACACTTTTTATTCCCGTGCGACAGAATTTAATATCGTGCGACACAAAAAAACCTGACACATGTGACAGATTAGTAAATCACAAGGAAAAAAAAGAAGAGTACACTGAAAAAAAAAAACCTATCGACACTCCAGTCTTTGTAAATGAGGGCCTCTGCATATTTATCAGCTGCTGTATACCCTGGAGGAAGTTACGTAGTTCTTTCAAGTCTGACCACAGTGCTCTTTGCTGCCACCCTTGTTTTTGTCAGGAACTGTAAAAACATGAGCAAAACCTCATAGCAAATCTCTCCTGCTCTGGACAGTTCCTGACATGGACCAATATGAGAGCAGAGAGCACCATGTCTGACTGGAAAGACTACACAACTTCCTCCAGTGTATACAGCAAAGAACTACACAACTTTCTCTGGAGCATACAGCAGCTGATAAGTACTGGGAGGCCTAAGAATTGAAAATTAAAAAAAAGTAGTTTGTATCTATAACATTTTTGCGACCAGATAATTTGAAAAAAAAAATAGGTTATACCCCTTTAATTTAGTTATACATTTTTAAGACGAAACAAAAGAAGAAGAAAGGGAGGTATTGAGTAATAATGATTATAAAAATTTGGACCATATGTTAAAGGAAGGTAATATGGAGTTTAACTGTATGAGTTTTCAATTGTGGGTTGATAGTACTAGGGAGATTAATGACAGGCTACAGACAGTATTAGGGCATAGTGCAAAGATGCCCTCTTCATTGACATGAAGAGGACAAAAGTTGGCATAAATGCTAAACAATCTAAGGCTGTGCCAAATTTACCAGACATCATGAGTCTCTTGTTGAATTTTCTGTTAAACAGCATTAACTGAAGTTGTAGTAGAGATGATTTGTGCTGCACTCACCGATGCAGTATAATGAAAAGTAAAACAAGTGCCTCCTGAATGAGCTATTCCCCCATAATTCCAGTTAATGCTGTTCAACAGCTGGGTCTATTCTTTAGATGGGCTGAGCACCTCGGATAGACCCGTCTTGGAACAAAGAAAAGTTACTATTTTTATGGGAGTTGTGCCAGCATTTTTGTTTCTTCATTGCCCTGCATTAATAAAAATGGGCCAATGAGGTTGTTTTATAGGCAGATTGTGTAATCATTTGAAAGGGTATGTAATAGAAAGAGGAGTGGTCACATATCATGGTGTCAAGTGTCTACAAACTGGGGCCTTCTTCCCACATTTGGGAATAGCCATTTCATGGCCAAATATAGAGAAAGTTTCTGCTAATCTACAGAAAGGAGTAACATATAGTATACAAGACTGGAATCTCCGATGTATCACACCTGCTACTTCCGCATGAAATTTTGTTTGTATCGATGCGCCTGCTTCTCAAAAATGAATGCCAGATATATACATCATCAGTGGTGCTGGTTTGAACATTGTAATGGCTATATCCATCATTATGGGATCATGAGTACTCTCCAATGTATCCACAAGACTACCCAGGACTGCTATTCATATCTGCCTATTAGATTATGCCAGTTAAATGTGTTGGGTTCTCTTTTTTTTCTCTTTTACCCCCCCCCCCCCCCATAGAAAATGCTGTAAACCAAAGAGGTACCAATTCAAACAACCACAACAGCTTATTCCAAGCCAAAACAAGCCATTATATAGCTATGTCAAGGCTCTCATAATATGGTGGCACATACCGTATATACTCGAGTATAAGCCGAGTTTTTCAGCACGATTTTTCGTGCTGAAAACACCCCCCTCAGCTTATACTCGAGTGAACTCTCCACCCGCAGTGGTCTTCAACCTGCGGACCTCCAGAGGTTTCAAAACTACAACTCCCAGCAAGCCCGGGCAGCCATCGGCTGTCCGGGCTTGCTGGGAGTTGTAGTTTTGAAACCTCCGGAGGTCCGCAGGTTGAAGACCACTGCGGCCTTCGACATCATCCAGCCCCCTCTCACCCCCTTTAGTTCTGTACAGTACTCGCCTCCGCTCGGCGCTGGTCCGGTGCTGCAGGACTGTCCGGAGAGGAGGTCGTCCGGTGGGATAGTGGTTCCGGGCTGCTATCTTCACCGGGAAAGCCTCTTCTAAGCGCTTCGGGCCCGGCCCCAGAATAGTCACGTTGCCTTGACAACGACGCAGAGGTACGTTCATTACCAACGTACTTCTGAGTCATCGTCAAGGCAATGCCTCTATTCTGGGCCTGAAGCGCGGAGAAGAGGCGCCCCCAGTGAAGATAGCAGCCCGGAACCACTATCCCACCGGACGACCTCCTCTCCGGACAGCCCTGCAGCACCGGACCAGTGCCGAGCGGAGGCGAGTACTGTACAGAACTAAAGGGGGTGAGAGGGGGCTGGATGATGTCGAAGGCCGCAGTGGTCTTCAACCTGCGGACCTCCGGAGGTTTCAAAACTACAACTCCCAGCAAGCCCGGACAGCCGATGGCTGCCCGGGCTTGCTGGGAGTTGTAGTTTTGAAACCTCTGGAGGTCTGCAGGTTGAAGACCACTGAGGGCGGATGATAAGAGGATGATGAAGGAGGGGTGTGGGATGATGACAAGAGGATGATGAAGGGCGGTGGGGATGATGACAAGAGGATGATGAAGGGGGGTGTGATATGATTACAAGGGGATGATGAAGGGGGGTGGGGATGATGACAAGGGGATGATGAAGGGGGGGTTGTGATATGATTACAAGGGGATGATGAAGGGTGGTGGGGATGATGAAGGGGGGGGTGTGATATGATTACAAGGGGATGATGAAGGGGGGTGGGGATGATGACAGGGGGATGATGAAGGGGGGGTGTGGGATGATGACAAGGGGATGAGGACAGGTGATGATGATGAGGGTCTGGATGATGACAGGCGGTGATGATGATGAGGATGTTAATGACGGGGGTCTGGATGATGACAGGGGGGGATGATGTATTTCCCACCCTAGGCTTATACTCGAGTCAATAACTTTTCCTGGGATTTTGGGTTGAAATTAGGGGCCTCGGCTTATACTCGGGTTGGCTTATACTCGAGTATATACGGTAAGTGTTTTTCCACAGGTTTTCCGCTAGTCAGAATCTGGCTGACAATCTGAAATCATTTGTAAAGTATGTCTTTGTGGATTCACTTTTCTTCTGCATGTTGGTGACCTTCTGTTACGATCTTTCACAAGGCAGGCCTCTTCTGCAGGTATCAGAGCATTGTTAAATATTCCTGCTGAAAATGCTTATAAAGAAATTGTCAAAAGGTGCAACGTGAGTGAGAAGAAGTGACCTACATAACTCATTTTCTTTCACAAGGAAAAGTATAAAGTTTTACTGAAAAAAAGGCTAATGCAGAATCATGGTGACAAACATAGGCTTTTTACTGCCAGATCTTTAGCCTTTTGGACAGCTTTAGCGCAGTAGTTAACCGCAGCCATTGCTATTAAAACATTGGCTGACATTGTCCTGGGACATTCTCTTAAAATACAGTTAGTATAAGACATTCATACCGTGATCTCATGTTTAAAGACTAAAGATGCCATGGCTGCTCACCTTAATGGGTTAAAGCTGGCCCTTACTGTCCTTCTACATATTACATGTCAACAGCCCATGGTAACAAACATGCTTGTGAACAGTCAGGATTGATGTTATTTAGATTCCACTAGAAAAACAATGGCCCTGATTTACTATTGTAAACCCGACATGTTTTGTCAGGTTGTGTGCCAGATTCTGCAATGCGCCAGCAATTCTGCCTGCACCAGAATAAAAAATAATATTTTACTTAGAAAACCTGTAAGGGGCATGGATGCAAAAAAAGGGGCATGTCCCCAACATTTTATCAAAAACCCAACATATTTACTAAGGTTTCCACAGAAAATGTAGTGGATTTGAGCTGAGGAAAACCCTGCAGATCAGAGCATGTGTAAAAAGCAAAATGTAGGGAAAGTGGAAAATGTTGGGAAACCTTAGTAAATACCTTGGGGAAAAAAATTGTAGGGGATTAAAACCCACAAAGAAAATTACACTTCACTCTTAGTAAATCAGGGCCAATATCTTATGTTTTATTTTGATGGCAAATACCATGAGGAACATTTGTAGGGGGTCCACATTTTATTTAGGTTTTTCAAAACAGTTTTTGAACCCAAAGCAAGACTGCATTTTAAATGAGGCAATGCCTGAATCTCATAAAAAAAAATTAAAACCAACCTCCCTTACCATCATTTTTTGAAAAACCAATTGATAGCAGCAGAAAAATGTAGGCTTTCCCCAGATGAGTATTTCATGCATATTTTGGCATATTTTTGACTGCCAGACACCTGTCATTTGGGGTCATTAGCACAGTCGCCACAGTCAGGCCAGGATTAGCAGCTGTAAAACTGTACCTATGCAAAAATGCCCCTTTACAACCAGTCTTATTCATGACCAATTGCTGTTGCATATCCCAATCCCATCAAAAGGCATGAAAATAATTGCTGTCCAAGCCACATTATCTGATATTGGTGGTGCCGTGAATTGTTCCTATAGTTAGACTTATTGGATAAAAACTGCTCTTGGCATTATAGATTTGAAGTAAATAATAAAATAATACTGTAAGCAGGTTAGTTTTCAATGTGTACTGGGTGATGTGCAAACAGGGTGATGAACATAATACCATCAAACCATCTTGACCATAATAGAGAGTGCTGGGCTCACAGAACTTTTCAAAAACAGTTTGTTTTGTGGTTAAACAAGTTCTCTGCGCAATAAGGGCAATAAGCATCAAAAGTCTTGTATGACACTGCCGAAGAGCACATTGCCTCAAAAGACGTGTATAACACTGCTAGGGTCACCTAGGAATGTATTTAAGTAGTTTTAAAGTGATTTTAAAGGGGTTGGAGAGGACCCAGCAGGGGCTGGAGAGGACCCAGCAGTCATGGTACATATTGGCACCAATGACAAAGTAAGAGGTAGGTGGAGTGTCCTTAAAAATGATTTCAGGGACTTAGGCCGCAAGCTTAAGGCAAGGACCTCCAAGGTAGTATTTTCTGAAATACTACCAGTACCACGAGCCACACCAGAGAGGCAGCGGGAGATCAGGGAGGTAAACAAGTGGCTCAGAAGCTGGTGTAGGAAGGAAGGGTTTGGGTTCATGGAGAACTGGGCTGACTTCGCTGTCGGTTACCGGCTCTACCGTAGGGACGGGCTGCACCTCAATGGGGAGGGTGCAGCTTTGCTTGGGGAGAAGATGGCTAGAAGGGTGGAGGAGTGTTTAAACTAGGGACTTGGGGGGAGGGAACCTACAGCAAAGAGGGGGAAGATAGTGTAGATAGAGAGGTGGGAATTATAAATGTACCTGGGGGTGGACCGGAGGGAGGGGTTAGAATAGTTAATAGGAATAGGCTTCATAGGAAAATAAAACTTACACCCTTGAATCCCATTAACCCCAATAACATAAAGGATGGAAATGTAAAGTGTATGTTCACAAATGCCAGAAGCCTAGCAAATAAAATGGGGGAGCTTGAGGCCTTGATACTGGAGGAACATATTGATATAGTTGGGGTCACTGAGACATGGCTGGACTCCTCGCATGACTGGGCTGTTAATCTGCAGGGGTTTACATTGTTTCGCAAGGATAGAATGAACAGAAAAGGTGGTGGAGTCTGTCTGTATGTAAGAAGTGGTATGAAAGTCAGTGTGAACGATGCCATAGTGTGTGATGATTTTGAGGAGGTGGAATCACTGTGGGTAGAATTACAAAAGGAGGGAAATACTGAAAAAATAATATTTGGGGTAATCTACAGACCCCCTAATATCACTGAAGAGATAGATGTTCGGCTTCATAAACAAATAGAGAGGGCCGCCCGGGCAGGTACAGTGGTAATAATGGGAGATTTTAACTATCCAGATATAGATTGGGGTCCGGGGTTGGCTAAAACTACAAAGGGGCGACAATTCCTAAATTTATTGCAGGATAATTTTATGGGCCAGTTTGTGGAGGACCCAACAAGAAGTGATGCCTTGTTGGATCTGATCATTTCCAACAACGCAGAGCTGATTGGTAATGTAACTGTGCGGGAAAACCTTGGTAATAGCGACCACAATATAGTTACTTTTGACTTAAAATGTAGAAAACAAAGACAGGCGGGGAAGGCAAAAACATATAACTTTAAAAAGGCAAACTTCCCTGGGCTGAGGGCTGCACTACAGGACATAGACTGGGGGGAAGTGTTCTCAAATACTGATACAGAAGGTAAATGGGACATCTTTAAATCAACTCTAAATAACTATACAGCTAAATATATACCAAAGGGGAACAAATATAAACGATTAAAATTAAATCCTACATGGCTGACACATGATGTTAAAAGAGCAATAAACAACAAAAAAATTGCCTTCAAAAAATACAAATCTGATGGGTCAGCGATAACATTTAAACAGTACAAAGAGCTTAATAAAATCTGTAAAAATGTAATAAAAACAGCAAAAATTCAAAATGAGAGACAGGTGGCCAAAGAAAGCAAAACTAATCCTAAATATTTTTTTAGATATATAAATGCAAAAAAAAAAAGGACAGAGCATGTAGGACCCCTTAATAATGATAATGGGGAGGTTGTCACAGGCGATCAAGAGAGGGCGGAGCTACTGAATGGGTTCTTTAGTTCTGTATATACTAGGGAAAAAGGAGCTGACATTGGCCAGGTCAGTGCTGGTAACACATCATGTAATGTACTGAACTGGCTTAATGTAGAGATGGTACAAGGTAAGTTAAGTGATATAAATGTAAGCAAATCCCCAGGGCCGGATGGACTACACCCAAGAGTTCTTAGAGAGGTAAGTTCAGTAATATCTGTACCCCTGTTCATGATATTTAGAGATTCTATGGTGTCTGGTATTGTGCCAAGGGACTGGCGCAAGGCGAATGTGGTGCCAATCTTCAAGAAGGGCTCTAGGTCTTCCCCAGGAAACTATAGACCGGTAAGTTTAACGTGCATTGTGGGTAAATTGTTTGAAGGACTTATAAGGGATTACATACAGGAATACATAGGGGATAATTGTATTATAAGTGACAGCCAGCATGGGTTTACTAAGGATAGAAGTTGTCAAACCAATCTAATTTGCTTTTATGAAGAGGTGAGTAGAAGCCTTGACAGAGGAATGGCTGTGGATATAGTGTTTCTGGATTTTGCCAAAGCATTTGATACTGTCCCTCACAGACGTCTGACAGGTAAGTTAAGGTCCTTGGGCTTGGAAACTTTAGTTTGTAACTGGATTGAACACTGGCTCATGGATCGTACCCAGAGAGTGGTGGTCAATGATTCGTACTCTGATTGGTCCCCGGTAATTAGTGGTGTACCCCAAGGTTCAGTACTGGGCCCGCTGTTGTTTAATTTATTTATCAATGATATAGAGGATGGTATTAACAGCTCTGTTTCTATCTTTGCAGATGACACCAAGCTTTGTAGCACGGTACAGTCTATAGAGGATGTGCATAAGTTACAGGATGACTTGGATAGACTAAGTGTCTGGGCATCCACTTGGCAAATGAGGTTCAATGTGGATAAATGTAAAGTTATGCATCTGGGTACTAATAACCTGCATGCATCGTATGTCTTAGGGGGGATTAAACTGGCAGAGTCACTGGTAGAGAAGGATCTGGGTGTACTTGTAGATCACAGACTACAGAATAGCATGCAATGTCAGGCTGCTGCTTCCAAAGCCGGCAGGATATTGTCATGTATAAAAAGAGGCATGGACTCAAGGGACAGGGACATAATACTCCCCCTTTATAAAGCATTGGTACGGCCTCACCTGGAATATGCTGTTCAGTTTTGGGCACCTGTCCATAAAAGGGACACTGCGGAGTTGGAAAGGGTGCAGAGACGCGCGACTAAACTAATATGGGGCATGGAACATCTTAGCTATGAGGAGCGATTAAAGGAGTTACAATTGTTTAGTCTTGAGAAGAGACGTTTAAGGGGGGATATGATAAACGTATATAAGTATATTAATGGCCCATACAAAAAATATGGAGAAAAACTGTTCCAGGTTAAACCCCCCCAAAGGACGAGGGGACACTCCCTCCGTCTGGAGAAGAAAAAGTTTAGTCTCAAGGGGCGACACGCCTTCTTTACCGTGAGGACTGTGAATTTATGGAACGGTCTACCTCAGGAACTGGTCACAGTAGGAACAATTAACAGCTTTAAAACAGGATTAGATACATTTATGGAACAAAATAACATTAATGCTTATGAAGAAATATAAAATCCCATCCCTTCCCCAATATCGCGCCACACCCCTACCCCTTAATTCCCTGGTTGAACTTGATGGACATATGTCTTTTTTCGACCGTACTAACTATGGGTTATCCAGGAAAAAACTTTTTTTTTATATATATCAACTGGCTCCAGAAAGTTAAACAGATTTGTAAATGACTTCTATTAAAAAATCTTAATCCTTTCAGTACTTATGAGTAGTGTTGCTCGCGAATATTCGCAATGCGAATTTATTCGCGAATATCGCAAATTCGCGAATATTCACGAATATAGCACTATATATTCGCAATAACAATTTTTTTTTTCACAGTACACATCACAGTGATCACCCCTTTTTGCTTCCAGCTTGTGTGGTGCAAAGAAGACTCTAATACTACTGTGTGAGACTGGCGTACGAATTTTCACATGTGGTAATTTCCGCATATGGTAATTTTCGCATATGCTAATTTTCGCATATGTGAATTTTCGCTTATGCTAATTTTCGCATATGCGAAAATAAACGCGAATATTACGAATATGTGAATTTAGCGAACATATGACGAATATTCGGCCATATATTCGCAAAATATCGCGAATTCGAATATGGCCTATGCCGCTCAACACTACTTATGAGCTGCTGAAGTTGATTTGTTCTTTTCTGTCTAAGTGCTCTCTGATGACACGTGTCTCGGGAACCGCCCAGTTTAGAAGCAAATCCCCATAGCAAATCTCTTCTACTCTGTGCAGTTCCTGAGACAAGCAGAGATGTCAGCAGAGAGCACTGTTGCCAAACAGAAAACAAAAACTCAACTTCAGCAGCTGATAATTATTGAAAGGATTAAGATTTTTTAATAGAAGTAATTTACAAATCTGTTTAACTTTCTAGAGCCAGTTGATATAAAAAAAAAAAAAAAAAAAAGTTTTTTCCTGGAATACCCCTTTAAAGGGGTAGTCCAGTGGTGAAAAACGTATCCCCTATCCTAAGGATAGGGGATAAGTTTGAGATCCCGGGGTGTCCGACCGCTGGGGCCCCCTGCGATCTCTCTGTACGGGGGCCAGGCTCTCCGGCCAGATAGCGGGTGTCAATGGCCGACACGCCCCCCTCAATACATCTCTATGACAAAGCCGGAGATTGCCAAAGGCAGCGCTTCGGCTCTGCCATAGAGCTGTATTGAGGGGGCGTGTCGGCCGCCGCTTCGTGCGGAGGTCGACACGCCCCCTTCCCGCAGGGGAGGAGATCGCAGGGGGCCCCAGCGGTTGGACCCCCCGCGATCTCAAACTTATCCCCTATCCTTAGGATAGGGGATAAGTTGCTCACCACTGGGTCACCACTGGACTACTCCTTTAAGTTAATATCAAAGTTATGGTGACATGCAGTAACCCATGGTAACAAACAACCTGTATGAAAACACACTGCACAGATTTTGTACGCTTATTAATACTTAAATAACGGTGCATGAAGTATCCCTGAGTATTGGCAGATGCCTGCTGGCGTTAAAATGCACACGGAGGTAATGAAGACATAATGGCCCTGATTTACTAAGAGTGGAGTGTAGGTTTCTTTGTGGGTTTTAATTCCCTACAATTTATTTTCCTCGGTATTTACTAAGGTTTCCCTACACTTTGCTTTTTTTATACATGCTCTGATCTGTCGGGTTTTCCTCAAAAAGAAATCCACCACATTTTATGTGGAAACCTTAGTAAATATGTTGGGTTTTTGTCGGGATGTCGGGAACGCGCCCCCTTCCCGCGGTGACCACGCCCCCTTCCCGCGGTGACCACGCCCCTTTTTCACATTTTCTGCGTAAAATGGAGAGTTAGTCGGGGTTGTTTCAGTTCTGGCGCACAATCTGGCGCAGACAGAATTTCTGGCGCAATGCGACAGAATCTGGCACACAACCTGACAAAACATGTCGGGCTTGCAATAGTAAATGAGGGCAAATGGCTTTTCCAAGTGTTCCAACAATTCTCCATTTTTAGGAGTAGCAACAAGTTTTAAATTTGGCAAGTAAAGAAGCATTGGCTTTTCCAAAGCATTTAAAAAAATCTTCCTTTTGGGAGTTCGAAAGGATTGGTGTCCCAAAATAGTAAAGAAGAAGTAGCTTTTGTATGAGAAATCGAAAAGTTATCCTTTTTTTAAGGGATTATGGGTTGTGTATATGTAAGCCTGGCTGGAAGTAGCAGCAGCAAGGGTTGTGAACTGGGGGTAGTTGTAGCCAGCAGACAACAGGCTGTGGTGCACTTGTTGTAGTTGTAGTAGCCAGAAGATAGTACAGCAGATAGTGGTGGGATAGTGATAGTTGTGGTAACCAATAGACAGGACAGCAGATAGTGGTGAATTGGTGGGACTTGTAATAGCCAGTGGACATTAAGCACTGGTGGACTAGTGGGAGTTGTACTAGCCAGCAGTCAGGACAGCAGGTAGTGGTGGACTGGTGGGGTTGTAGTAGCCAGCTGGTAGCAGAGGGGGTAATAGCGCTGTCTGATCAGTGGCATCTGGCACAGGCATTTTAAAGTCCTCACTGATCCATGCCTGATTCATTTTTAACAAACTTGAGTTTTTCCACATTGCTGGTGGAAAATCTTGTTTGGTATGATGACACACTAAACAATCTCTCTAATGCTACACTAGATTGTGGACAAGACAGAAATCCAATGGCAATCTGGATGAGTTCCAGCCAATTGTCTAATCTGACACAGAAGTCTATGGGGTCTGGGCACATGGTGCCTGTCAGAAAAAGGGCACAGCTTAGTAAAGCTTCCACCTGGCTGTTTAGGTGGTGGTGAACATGGTGAACCCTGACAATTCAGGTCAAAGTGGAATACTGAATACAAAAACTTTGTCATCATGTACTTCAATGTTGTGCTGGGTGTTGCTTACAGAGGGAGTGGATCCCTTTTGGCAGGTATTTGCTGCTGGAAAGTCAAAGCAATCTGGCTATATATCATCTCCCTATAAAAATCCAATTTAGCCTACTTCTTAGAAGGTAAAAAAATTATTCCTATTAGACTTGTGCACCAGAAAAAAAATGTGTTTCGTTTTGTTTTTTCGGTTCGGTAATATTTTCGGTTTTGATTTTTCGGATACAATCAGTATTCGGGTGTTTGGTTTGATTTTTCGGATACATTCGGTATTCGGGTACATTCGGTAAATCTTTTTATTCTTTTTTGGACTTTAGTGATCCTAAAAAAATTATGGAGATACCTTTTTTATTAAAATTTCGTAGGGTACCGTAAAAAAAAATTATAATAAAAAAGATACAGTAGTAATGGAAAAAATTGTATCTAACGAAATGTATCTTTTTTATTTTGAAAGGTTTATTAATTTTTAAACAGGGATCAATTTATGTGAGTGGGTAAAGCACAAAAAATTTAGCCGACAATAATAAAAATGTAGTGTGTGCGTGTTTTTCCCTTTTTTTTTTTTTTACATTTTTTAGGTAGTGCTTCTACTCCCAGCATGGAACACACTGTTCCATGATTGGAGTAGTAGTTACCTGTACTAATTGACAGATTGCCGGGGTCCCTTGCGATCCTCTTGTATAATGTATAGATGCGGCGGCTGCTCTTCTATGGTCCCCTGCACTCATGTATATATACACATATTCATATTTCCCACAGAGCTGTGATTGGTTAGATGGTTCCAGCCAATCACAGCTCTATGTGAGAAATAGGAATACGTGTATATATACGGCCGTGCAGAGGACCATAGGAGAGCGGCCGCCGCATCCATACATTATACAGGAGCATCACAGCGGGCGTCAGGAGTGATACCCGCAGTGATCTTTCCTTTACTACAAGTACTACTACTCCCAACATTGAGTACACTCTGCTCCATGCTGGGAGCTGTATTACCTGCATTAATAGACAGATCGCAGCGGGTGTCAGAAGTTACCTGCAGTAAGGGACAGATCACAGCGGATGTCACTTCTCCAGACACCCGCTGCGATCGTCCTTATGTGAATGTCGGGATCAGCTGTTCTCAGGGCTACAGAGCCAGGAGAACAGCTGACGCTGAGCCGTAGGTATACATTGTATATCTACTGCCCAGCAAGAACTTACAATGAGCCTGCAATGTGTATACAGTATACACATTGCTGGCTCACTTAACCCCTTGCTGAGCTGTGCGCTATGCGCAAGCCCAGCAAGGAAAGAGTTAACTTACACTGCTGGACAGTGTGGGTTAACCCTTTGGGTGGTATACACTATATACAGCTATCTATAGATAGCTGTATATAGTGTATACAGAAGACGAAGTCCGCTTACTTCCCTCGAGTATGGGCAGGTCTGAAGCTCCGCCCCCTATTGATGATGTAATTAGGGGGCGGAGCTACAGAAGGGAACTAGGCTAGTTAATCTGAAGCTCTGTTCACATTGTCCGTTTTGTATAATGTGAACAGACCCTTCTGGCAGTGTCTACCCAGACAGGGAGACTCCAGCTGTTGCTAAACTACAACTCCCAGCATGCCCAGACAGCCAAAGGCTGTCTGGGCATGCTGGGAGTTGTAGTTTTGCACCAATTGGTGGCTCCCTGTTTCGGTAGACATTGCATCATGGGACAGCGCCAAAAATGTCATAACCAATTTTTTGTGTTTTTTTTCTTCTCGTTTCAGATCCGTGTATGCAGAGGATTACTGCGGATTACTATTTTTTATTTTAATAAAATGGTTAACGAGGGCTGTGGGGGAGTTTTTTTTTAAATAAAATAATTTTTCCAATGTGTTGTGTTTTTTTTTAATTGAATTTTCAGCCTTAGTAGTGGAAGCTGTCTTATTGACTGAATGCATTACTAAGCCAGGGCTTAGTGCTAGCTCCAAAAACAGCTAGTGCTAACCCCCAATTATTACCCCGGTACCCACCGCCACAGGGGTTCCAGGAAGAGCCGGTACCAACAGGCCTGGAGCGTCAAAAATGGCGTCCCTGGGCCTAGGAGGTAACAGGCTGGCGTTATTTAGGCTGGGGAGGGCCAGTAACAATGGTCCTCGCCCACCCTGGTAATGTCAGGCTGTTGCTGTTTGGTTGTTATTGTGCTGAGAATGAAAATAAGGGGAACCCTATACGTTTTTTTTATAATTTTTATTTAAATAAAAAAAAAACAGCATAGGGTTCCCTGTATTTTCATTCTCAGCACAATACCAACCAAACAGCAACAGCCTGACATTACCAGGGTGGGCGAGGACCATTGTTACTGGCCCTCCCCAGCCTAAATAATGCCAGCCTGTTACCGCCTAGGCCCAGGAGTAACAGGTGAATACCTATATCTAAATAGTCCTACCTCATCCTAGGACTATCCCTCACTACGTTTAGTGTGGGTGGGGGTGGGGTTTAGTGATTTCCGACGAAACAATGGAATCGTTCCCCATATACTACTCGATATGGAGGGACAGGGAGGTACAACAATCACAGAGGACGAGGAAAAGGACCCAAACCAAACAATTCAAAACCGAGAGGGGGAAACAAACCAAACACACAACCACAAACATCTGGAACCATTGGTATTTCTTCCTCCCTAGCAGCTGCTTCTTTACCCACACATATGCAACAACCCCTACCCTCCCCCTTTCCCTCTCCCTCTGCTTCTTCTTCTTCTTTTTTAGCGAAGAATTGAAATGTGGTGAAACTAAACCAATGGAGATGGGAAATTTGATTGTAAATCTCTCATCTCATATTTTAACAACTGATGAGAATCAGGTACTCAGAAAGGGCCTGTCCTTTGTCCCGGTGAACAAACCCAATGTGTTCGCCTGGATAAAGGACATTCATCTGTTTGGGAGACGTCTGAAATGGAGAAAGTTCTTCAAATTACATGATCAAAGGAAATGCTTAGAACTGGGTATAGATACAACCGATCTGGAAGGAGTCAATTTATTATCATCACTATTGGAGGAAAACGACAGGGCCATTGGACAAGGTCCTTTTTCCACCTGCCGTAATAAAAGCAACCTCCTGGCACCTATAGGTGATAGGGACTGCATTGATACCTTCATTGATGTCGTGTGCCACGAGCTGGAAAGATCACTGAATGGCTTTAAGGTGTCTGGTTTTAATCTATCTCGGAAGGAACATCTAGCACTTAAACAACTGGAACAGAACGAATCAATCATCATAAAACCATCGGACAAAGGGGGAAATCTGGTACTGTTGGACCATAAACAATATGTAGAAATGTGCTGTAACATCCTGTCAGACGTCACAACATATCGTATTCTGAGTAGTAATCCTACCCAGATCTTTCATAAACAATTGGAATCTATCCTGAAAGAGGCAGCGACCTCTAAATTAATTGACGACAAAGAATACTCATTTCTACTACCAAAAGCACCTCGATTGGCAACCTTTTATGGATTACCAAAGATACATAAAGGACTGCAACCTTTAAAATGCAGGCCAATAGTATCAGGTATCAATAATCTAACACAAAACTGTGGAATCTATTTGGATGAGATTCTAAGACCCTTTGTCATAAGTCTTCCGTCATATCTACGTGATACACAGGATCTTTTGAGCAAAATACAAGACCTAAGTATTGAACAAGACTGGTGGTTGTGCTCTATAGACGTAGAAGCACTTTACAGCTCAATACCTCACGAGGCAGGAATAAAAGCAGTGCAGCATTTCATCCGAAGCAGAGGGGTCCAGTTTGCATTACATAATGAATTCATCCTATTGCTTCTTCATTTCATACTCACTCACAATTTTTTCATCTTCAATTCTGTCCTATACCACCAGCTCAGGGGCACGGCAATGGGCAGCCCAGTGGCGCCCACCTATGCCAACCTGCTCCTGGGCTGGTGGGAGGAAATCATAGTATTTGGGGAATCTAATCAGTCATACCACCACCACATACAATATTGGGGCCGCTACATCGACGATGTAGCGGTCATTTGGTCAGGATCGAGGGAGGACTTTGATGCATTTATGACATCACTCAATGACAACCCGATAGGCCTTGGTTTCACCTCAGAAATCCATAATGATCAATTGGCCTTTTTGGATGTCCTACTGTCCAAAAATCAGCAAGAGGGGATTGATACGACTATACATAGAAAGACCACTGCAGGGAATAACTTACTTACTTGGAGCAGCCATCATCCCTTCCCACTAAAGAGGGGCATCCCAAAAGGGCAATACATGCGCCTACGAAGGAACTGTTCATCTACAGACTCCTTCAAAATTGAATCAGCAAAACTTAGGGAAAGATTCAGGGAAAGAGGGTACCCAGATAAAATCCTAAGGGAAGCCTACCAACAAACAAGACCCCTAGACAGGATTCCTCTACTCCAGTCCAAACCAAAGGACCCTTTGGCAAAGGTTCCGACTCGAATCATTGGAACCTTTGATGCGGCATCTAAAGAGATCCGCAACATTATATGTCGACATTGGACAATACTGAGTTCGGATCCATTGATGAGTGAACTAGTGGAACCAAGACCAGTCATCACATATCGTAGGGGAAAAAACTTGAATGATGTACTGGTCCACAGTCACTATACTCCCCCCAAAGCAAAGAGAACCTGGCTGGATAAACCAGTGATGGGGACATACCGGTGCGGAGAATGCAAAGCCTGCAAATACATACATGTAACAAAAGAGTTCTGTGGACCTGATGAAACTAAAACATACAAATGCCGGCAGTATGCAAATTGTAAAACCAAAGGAGTAATATATTTGGCTAAATGCCCTTGTCCGCTATACTATGTTGGTAAAACCATCCGCGAGTTTCGGCGAAGAATTTTGGAGCATATGGGTGATATTAAACATCAAAGAGAGAAACCCATTGCAACTCACATGTATCTCAAACATTGTGAAAACATGTATGACCTCAAATTTCAAGCCATCGAAGTTTTGATGAGGGATCCAAGAGGGGGCGATCAAGACAGGATACTTATGCAGAAGGAAACCAAGTGGATCTACCGCCTTGGCACCCTATCACCACGTGGTTTAAATGATTCCCTCTCATTTGTGCCTTTTATTTAAGGCTATTTATTTAAGGTATTCTATTCAAGGCATTCCACCTCCCCTGGGATTATTTTATACCACTAATCATCGGTAACATTCTATGTCATAGATATTACCTATCGTGGCAGAGACTGTATTTAGCACCCTAAACTATTTTTTCTCTTATTTCCTCATTTTTTACATTTAAGGGATTTCACCTTTAATTTGACTAATCTACATTACGGGATCTATATGACTCCCTTGTATTTGTGCCTCCTGTTTTCGATTTAACCCTTACCACTAAACATTAGGAATTTTCTATGTCATGAAAATTCCCCATCTTTGCAGGAATACTATTTGGCCACTTTACTATGTGCAATACTTTATACATAATATCTTTAAGTATTCATTATCAATCGTCTTTTTAGTCACTGGCATTTAAGATCTGTACAGATATTAAACCGTCTAGACTTGTAGCAAAACACCTAGCAAGTTTTCCATTCACTATGCGTCTCTCCCCATGTTCCTAGCGGTGAAACGCATATGCGTTTCACCAACTTAACCATCGTAGGGTGAGACGCTTTGACGGTCCACCAATCGGAACGTCACATTACAAAGTAGGCTGGAATTTATTCTCTGGGACGCATATGCGTTCCACCAACCGGAACTGCTCTAATGCATCCGGCAGTGGAAGTTATAAGGGTTGCGTTCCACACCCAGTAACTTCCGGGGACGGATGCGTTCCACCCAATAAACATAACGAAGGCACATAGCCGCGCCTCCTATGACACACTTCCGGCTCACTGGTATAAAACAGTGAAAAAGCCGCGATCATGGCACATCACCTCCATCCAGTGATGTCCAAGCACCTAGAGGCCAATGATAGGGTAAGTGCCGTTTTGACCAAGGGAGGGCTCCGTTTTCGTTGGAAACTATCTGCGTCTAATGTGGGGCACACATCTTTGCTCACTGCACTGTATTGTATCTTTCACTTCAGGCCCCAAAGTGGAAGGTCTAATTAGACCCTAGATGGCAATCTGTCAGTAAATCCACCAGGGCATTATCATTTGCTGGGGTGAGTAACAATAAGTGAGTTATGCATGACAACTAGCAAAAAAACTGTATAATGTAAATGGAATATGATGCTTGTTTTAGATCACATGGTCCAGAGTATAAACAATAAACACCGTCAGTCTACATAGGAGAATTAACCACCCAAGCCCTCATACATGGTTATTCAAAACCAAGGTATGAATTATTTATAGATTGATTTATTTATTCTATTTTTTGGCATCATTTTACCATAGTATTTCTTATACAAACATATTTTTGTCTAATTATGTTTTCACAGTTCATCTACATATGCATAGAACCTGAATGGCACTATATCTATGTGTGGAAGTAACAACCACTCTATGTTATTGTCAATAGTGGAACCTACATGGATGTGATGACACATATATGACTGCGGTGCTACATATAAATAATCTTTATGTTTTATTGAATTTAAAGTTATGACATGGTGACTTGCGGTTATTAGACTGACTTTATACTCTTTGACGGGACATACAGCACTCTGAATGATTGTTTCGGACTGTAAACTTACCAATCTGGACACAAACTGTGGTTCCAACTTGCCAGTGACTGACTGACACATCTATCTCTTCTATCTAATGTTTATCTGGTCGGTATTAGACCATCTATTGATCTTGACTATCTACTGATTTGAACTTAGTCCATATATACCTATTTCTATGTACCCTGGTGTGATATGACTATATACTGGTAGCCTATTATCTCCTCCTCGGTTCCCTGATGAACCCCTAAAACAAGTGGGAGAAACGCGTTGGACAGGAGTATGAGAGGATAATTAGCCAACCACCTGCGAGTGGAAATCACTAAACCCCACCCCCACCCACACTAAACGTAGTGAGGGATAGTCCTAGGATGAGGTAGGACTATTTAGATATAGGTATTCACCTGTTACCCTATACCCATCTTTTGAGCACGGTCCTGTGTTGACCAATTATACTGCCAGTTATGGACTTTTAAAATTTTCGTATTTTATATACAGAATCAGAATAAAAGTTATATATTATTTTTGTATCACTGCCTTATTGGATGGTCCTTAAACTTTACATATATAGTATAATTTTTCTCTCCAAGGGCATCTTTATCAATACACCCTATTAGTGAGAAGTCTCATGGGGAAAGGGGTGTTCTTATTGAAGAATAAATTTCCCAGTGATATATTAGGCCCAGGAGTGCCATTTTGCCTGTTGGTACCTGCTCTTCCCGGCACCCCTGTGGCGGTGGGTACCGGGGTAATAATTGGGGGTTGGCGCTAGCTGTTTTTGTGGCTAGCACTAAGCCCTGGCTTAGTAATGGATTCAGTCAATAAGACAGCTTCCACTACTAAGCCTGAAAATTCAATTAAAAAAAAAAAAAACACATTGGAAAAATTATTTTATTTAAAAAAACACTCCGCCACAGCCCTCGTTAACCATTTTATTAACAGAAAAAAAATAATCCGCCGTAATCCATCGAATCCGCAGTAATCCTCTGCATACACAGATCAGAAACAAGAAGAAAAAAACACAAAAAATTGGTTATGACATTTTTGGCGCTGTCTGCTCATGATGCAATGTCTACCCAAACAGGGAGCCACCAATTGGTGCAAAACTACAACTCCCAGCATGCCCAGACAGCCTTTGGCTGTCTGGGCATGCTGGGAGTTGTAGTTTAACAACAGCTGGAGTCTCCCTGTCTGGGTAGACACTACCAGAAGGGTCTGTTCACATTATACAAAACGGACAATGTGAACAGAGCTTCAGATTAACTAGCCTTGTTCCCTTCTGTAGCTCCGCCCCCAAATGATGTCATCACTAGGGGCGGAGCTACACGGACCTGCCTGATCCTCGAGGGAAGTAAGCGGACTTTGTCTTCTGTATACACTATATACAGCTACCTATAGATAGCTGTATATAGTGTATACCGCCCAAAGGGTTAACCTACACTGTCCAGCAGTGTAAGTCAACTTACAGTCAGCGAACAGCTCAGCAAGGGGTTAAGTGAGCCAGCAATGTGTATACTGTATACACATTGCAGGCTCACTGTAAGTTCTTGCTGGGCAGTAGATATGCAATGTATACCTACGGCTCAGCATCAGCTGTTCTCCGGGCTCTGTAGCCCTGAGAACAGCTGATCCCGACATTCACATAAGGACGATCGCAGCGGGTGTCAGGAGAAGTGACATCCGCTGGGATCTGTCCCTTACTGCAGGTACTAATACTTCCAACATCACACCTCTGCGGAAAATATGAATATGTGTATATATACGTCAGTGCAGCGGACCATAGAAGAGCTGCCGCCGCATCTATACATTATACCAGAGGATCGCAAGGGACCCCGGCAATCTGTCAATTAGTACAGGTAACTACTACTCCCATCATGGAACAATGTGTTCCATGCTGGGAGTAGTAGTACTACCTAAAAAAAATTAAAAATACATTAAAAATACGCACACACTACATTTTTATTATTGTCAGCTAAATTTTTTGTGCTTTACCCGATCACATAAATTGATCCCTGTTTAAAAATTTATAAACATTTCATAATAAAAAAGATACATTTCGTTAGATACAATCTTTTCCATCACTACTGTATCTTTTTTATAATTTTTTTGTTATTAGAATGAATTCTTTACATTCGTTTACGGATAACAAATGCATTGGTTATTTTACTATTCGTATGATCGTGGCTATTCGGGAACGTTCAAAATATGTTTTCGTGCATTCGGATTGGTCCGAATGCCCGAAAACGGTAACATTCGTTAAATTAGACATTCGTGCCGAACCGAATTGCACATGTCTAATTCCAATCGGGTTTTATACCAAGGGTCTAAGAGTGTGATGATCCAGTACTACCAAGTACAGGGTGGGCCATTTATATGGATAAACCTTAATAAAACGGGAAGGGTTGGTGATATTAACTTCCTGTTTGTGGCACATTAGTATATGTGAGGGGGGAAACTTTTCAAGATGGGTGGTGACCATGGCGGCAATTTTGAAGTCGGCCATTTTGAATCCAACTTTTGTTTTTTCAATAGGAAGAGGGTCATGTGACACATCAAATTTATTGGGAATTTCACAAGAAAAACAATAATATGCTTGGTTTTAACATAACTTTATTCTTTCATGAGTCATTTACAAGTTTCTGACCACTTATTAAATGTGTTCAATGTGCTGCCCATTGTGTTGGATTATCAATGCAACCCTCTTCTCCCACTCTTCACACACTGATAGCAACACCGCAGGAGAAATGCTAGCACAGGCTTCCAGTATCCGTAGTTTCAGGTGCTGCAGAATGGGCAAAACAAAAATTGGAACAGGACCCTCAGTTTACGCAGAAGATTTTGTTCAGTGATGATGCAAACTTTTATGTGAATGGTGAAGTTAACAAACAAAACCACCGCCATTGGTCTGACACTAACCCACATTGGATAGATCCCTCCAAGACTGTTGGAACACAAAAATTGATGGTATGGTGTGGTATATTGGGTACAAAGATAGTGGGGCCATTCTTCATCAATGGAAACCTCAAAGCCACTGGATATGCAAAGTTGCTACATGATGATGTGTTTCCCTCTTTATGCACTGAAGCTGGCACGTTCCCTGAGTTTTTCCAGCAAGATGGTGCACCACCACATTATGGGTGTCAGGTCCGAGCATTCCTACATGAACAGTTTCCTGGAAAGTGGATTGGTCTTCGTGGGCCAGTTGAATGGCCCCCAAGGTCTCCAGATCTGACACCTTAGACTTTTATCTTTGGGATCATCTGAAGGCAATTGTCTATGCTGTGAAGATACGAGATGTACAGCACCTGAAACTACCGATACTGGAAGCCTGTGCTAGCATTTCTCCTGCGGTGTTGCTATCAGTGTGTGAAGAGTGGGAGAAGAGGGTTGCATTGACAATCCAACACAATGGGCAGCACACATTTTATAAGTGGTCAGAAACGTGTAAATAACTCATGAAAGAATAAAGTTACGTTAAAACCAAGCACATCATTGTTTTTCTTGGGAAATTCCCAATAAGTTTGATGTGTCACATGACCCTCTTCCTGTTGAAAAAACAAAAGTTGGATTCAAAATGGCCGACTTCAAAATGGCCGCCATGGTCACCACCCATCTTGAAAAGTTTCCCCCCTCACATATACTAATGTGCCACAAACAGGAAGTTAATATCACCAATTATTCCCATTTTATTAAGGTGTATCCATATAAATCGCCCACCCTGTAGAGTTGAGCAAACTTCCAGCACATTGGCTCAGAGTGATTACTCTAGTCTGCATAAACTAGTTCAGCTTTCCAAGTGCTCTGGTGGCCGGGAAAAGGTGGATACAGTCCTAGGAGACCTAAGACTTTTCCAGGCCACCAGAGCACTTGGAAAGCTGAACTAATTCATGCAGACAAAAGTAATCAATGGCCGAGCCGCCAGGTTTGTTACTAGCAAAATTACTGCTGCCACTTCGCGATTTTGTTAATATTCAGAATATAGTGCTATATATTCATAAATACGAACATTCATTTTTTTTTTCACATGCAGATTTTTATGCAAATTTTTATGCATATTTTCGTGGACATAGGACGAATAATCGTCAATATATTCGTAAAATATCGCAAATTCCAATATGGCCCCTGCTGCTCATCACTAATCCTCCTCAGATCCAACTTCCTTATTCAACTGCTCCTCAAATAGAACAATCCAGCTCAAATGCAACACATGATTGTATAAAATGGGAATGTTTTTTTTTTGGCAAAATAATGGTGACTAGTTATATGTCACCTGGGGTAGGCACACCTTTTTAGTTTCCTAATGGCCTTGGAGTTAACAACTTGATATGGTAGCACCTACACCACCAGCTGGCCAGTTGTGAATGCTTGTGATAAGGACAAGACAGCGAATATGCCGCCTGTGGACGAGGCCTAGATGCTAGCCAGATGAAAGGGATTTGGAGGAGCACTAGAAGCAGGGGCAATGCTTTCTTCACATGATGGGGCATATCAACTGTCCCACGCAACCTTGTGATGCCACTCCATGTGTCTACATAGCGACGTAGCTCCTATACTTGTTCCCTGGCCATGGCTTACTTTATGTTATAAAGATGGCACTGTGCCTCATTTCTTCACCTGGTAAGGTAGAAAAGAATTTCCACATGGCAAAATACTGACAAGTACACCACCATCTGACTGTGCCTCTCCTCTTAAAGTTTTTTTCTCAAGCTTCGCCATCATCTGCTCTTGAGCTGATCAGATCAGCATGCCCTACTTCGGCTACTATCTTCTTCACTCACAGAATCACTACCCTTCTGCTCTGAACATGTCAACTCCCCCTCACATGGTTCCCACATCCTCATGGTCCCCGCCACTCATCTCAGCATGTCTCACCTTCTGATGTCTGATCATGGGCTACTTTCTCCCCTTCAGCATATCCACCTTAATGCCTTACAATATCACCACCACTGGGCTTGGCTCGCTCTTATACAATCTTGACACAACTATAATGGAACAAGCAAAACTAATATGTGTATACGTGTCCTTCAATCTAGTCCTGGGTTCCTGTCATATTAGTTGAGTTCAATCTACTTCTTATTTCACTGATTCAGATAAACTATCAATGGAAAAAGTGTCCTATAACTTGTATTTAGAGGAATGTAAAACTACAACTAGATACAAGATTTAGTTTCATGAAATGACAATAGTACAGAAATATATGATAACACTTTACAGGGGTACTCTACTGGAAAAAAAAAAAAATTTTAAATCAACTGGTGCCAGAAAGTTAAACAGATTTGTAAATTACTTCTATTAAAACATCTTAATCCTTCCAGTAATTATCAGCTGCTGTTATGATCCACAGGAAGTTCTTTTCTTTTTGAATTTCCTTTCTGCCTGACCACAGTGCTCTCTATTGACACCTCTGTCCATTTAAGGAACTGTCCAGAGCATGATGGGGATTTGCTCCTACTCTGGACAGTTCATAAAATGGACAGAGGTGTCAGCAGAGAGCACTGTGGTCAGGCAGAAAGGAAATTCAAAAAGAAAAGAACTTCCTGTGGATTATAACAGCAACTGATAAGTACTGAAAGGATTAACATTTTCTAATAGAAGTAATTTACAAATCTGATTTACTTTCTGGCACCAGTTTATTTAAAAAAATAAATAAAATTTTTTTTTCAAGTGGAGTAATAGGAATAATTAAGGATAATAGGAAATGAACTGGAAATGTTGCCGTGTGTGATATATAACCTTTGTCTGTGACCTGACTGCCAGTGCAGGAGGTTGTGTGTAGAAACAGGTGCTTCATGCTGCCTTTTTATTAATGGCACATCATCAATCCCTAAAACCTCATTCCCTTAACGGGTCATTATCAGGCGTCTCAGCAGTTTGGTCTGAGCTCTTAGTAGGGTTATGGTCTAGTGTATTTATCAGGATTAGCTCCAGAGATGATTCTGTGCTGAGATGTCTGCATAATTATCTAAGCCAAGGTGAGAGGAATTTGTGAGACAAAAAGGCTAAGAGAAAGAAATCCATACAGCATTACCAGATCTCAGGAGTTGTATGTGCACGTGTGCTCTTATTCTTTTGTCAGATGTGTGATATGGAAGTTGAATTTTTAGGAAACTTCACTAATATGAACCATAATTGTTTTCTGTACCATTTTGGGGTATATATACCTATGTATTACTTTTATTAACTCTTTCTGGGGAGAAAGGAAAATAACAGCAGTTCCGCCATAGTTTTGAGCATTTTTATATCTTGGTCATACACAGTGCTGTATAAATAATATAGTACCATTTATTCTGTGGGTCAGTACAATTATAGTAATACCACACTGAGGCTGTTTTTAGCCAAAACCAGAAGTGTATTCATGTGGTAGGAGAAGTATAAGTCTTTCCTTCATATTTCCCATTCCTTTTGACGACACTTGTGGTTTTGGCCAAAAACTGCAGTGACAGTTCTCCAAAAAACGTGGCCTCAATGTGGTATTAACATAAATGTACTGGTCCACGGAAACCCAGTCTTTTAGACTTTTTCTAGACAGTTTTTCTACTATTGGACAATACAAACCCTTTTTTGATATTGGTGGAGCTGTGTTAAAACTTGATTTTTGTGCGACAATTTATATACATATATATATATATAAATATATATATACACACACACACACAAGTAAAGAATAATGAATATGCATATGATGGGCTGTCATAGTGCACATATGCACATACAAGATGGAGTCAGGGAAGCTCGGTATGCCCTCTCACACTTCAATTGCGCACTAAACCTAATTCCTATTATAGCTGCATGAGCAAAATCTTAACACCACATGGACCAATTTAAAAAGAAGTACCTCATTTTACCTCCTTTGGATAGGGGATAAGAGGTTTTTCGGTGGAGTACTCCTCTAATGTAGAGGACATAATTGTATGTCCTGATATGTTACGTATCAGGACATCAAGACTAATATTTATATCCAATGTCCTTAAAGGGGTACTCTACCCCTAAACATCTTATCCCCTATCAAAAGGATAGAGGATAAGATGTCTGATTGCGGAGAGGAGGGGGGGAGGGCAGGCTGGGAAACACCATGATCTCCGGGCTGGCACTGCGGCATTCTGAACACAGAAGCTTGGAGCTTCCGTGTTTGTGATGTCATGTCACGCCCCCTCTGTTCATGTCTATGGGAGAAGCGTGACAGATAGTACATTACACCTCCTGCCATAGGCAGTCACGCCTCCTGCCATAGACATGAATTGAGGAGAGTGTTGTAGCTGTGGTCACCCGTCATCCAGCATTGAGCAGAGTTTGCTCCATGCACCGGATGACAAGGGTGCCGCGCCGGAGATCACAAGGGGTCCCAGCGCTCTGACCCCCCCCCTGATGAGACATCTTATCACCTATACTTTGTCACCTATACTTTATCACCTATATTTTTAGAAGCTAAGTACCCTTTTGAGGGTTTAATAACATGTTAATATTATATTATTTATTGAAACAGTGATGCCAGTATAAGTACTTTTTTCCTAGTCATAAAGCATATATTTTTGGTAAAATTGTGATTTTTGGTAAATAAAATTTTTATCAAAAAACGTTACCACTGTTTTTGTATTTTCTTTACAATATTAATTTGTCCCTAAAAGGAACTTCCTGATGTAGTCCTCTGCTTACACAAAACACAGTACTACTAACAGACAAGGATGTGAGATCCATTGTTAGGCCTCCAATTTATATATTGCTGCTAGAGCAAAGGTTCAAGATGACTGGACTGTAGTTACCTGATGCTGGTTTAGTAGTATGCAGATTCTTTCCGCCATCAGTGAGGACTTGTGAGTCTCTGATCTCCTGTGCCCAAACTGGGCTGCAGCATGAACGTTAACCCCTCAAACTGCAGCTGGTATTTTGCTATGAGTTACATTCCCATTTTCATAGCTAGTTTCTTAAACTACCTGACTGTTTTTTTTTTTTAACTTTTTCTATGTAATTTTAATGTTGGTGATCTACTACACTGTGCTTACTGCTATGCTACCCTATTCATTTGGTCACGGAGGCTCTCGCGGGGAGGCTATCCAGACCACTATTCTGATGTCCTGCTCACACTATATATTGCTTGTGGTCAGGACCTGATAAGCTTAGTGTGAACCCTACCTAATAACACCAAATCTAACTAAGCGGCTTGTGTTGTGCCATAACCACTGCAAAGGAAATATGCCTTTAAGTGTGCATACCCTAGTAGCAGTGAAGTGAAAAGGGGAGGGTTGGCGGGTGAACCTTCTGCTGACGTCAGAGTGGGAGGGCCGGTGCCCGCATAATATGCAAGCACAAGCCCCTCCCACAAACACAGGCTAATGTAATTAGCCTTAACACTTGTGGTCAGGACCTGATAAGCTTAGTGTGAACCCTACCTAATAACACCAACCATAACTAAACGGCTTGTGTTGTGCCATAACCGCTGCAAAGGGAATATGCCTTTAACCTCTTAAGGACCCAGCCCTTTTACACCTTAGGACCCGACCATTTTTTTAACATCTGACCACTGTCACTTTAAACATTAATAACTCTGGAATGCTTTTAGTTATCATTCTCATTCAGAGATTGTTTTTTCGTGACATATTCTACTTTAACATAGTGGTAAAATTTTTTTGTAACTTGCATCCTTTCTTGGTGAAAAATCCCCAAATTTTATGAAAAATTTGAAAATTTAGAATTTTTCTAACTTTGAAGCTCTCTGCTTGTAAGGAAAATGTATATTCAAAATATTTTTTATTTTTTTTCACATATATGATATGTCTACTTTGTGTTTGCATCATAAAATTGACAAGTTTTTACTTTTGGAAGATACCAGAGGGCTTCAAAGTTTAGCAGCAATTTTCAAATTTTTCACAAAATTTCCAAACTCACTATTTTTCAGGGACCAGTACAGGTTTGAAGTGGATTTGAAGGGTCTTCATCTTAGAAATACCCCACAAATGACCCCATTATAAAAACTGCACCCCCCAAAGTATTCAAAATGATATTCGGTCAGCCTTTTAACCCTTTAGGTGTTTCACAGGAATAGCAGGAAAGTGAAGGAGAAAATTCACAATCTTCATTTTTTACACTCGCATGTTCTTGTAGACCCAATTTTTGAATTTTTACGAGAGGTAAAAGGAGAAAATGTATACTTATATTTGTAGCCCAATTGCTCTCGAGTAAGCAGATACCTCATATGTCTATGTAAAGTGTTCGGCTGGCGCAGTAGAGGGCTCAGAACCGAAGGAGCGACAAGGGGATTTTGGAGAGTACGTTTTTCTGAAATGGTTTTTGGGGGGCATGTTGCATTAAGGAAGCCCCTATGGTGCCAGAACAGCAAACAAAAAAACACATGCCATACCATTTTGGAAACAAGACCCCTTGAGGAACGTAACAAGGAATTAAGTGAGCCTTAATACCCCACATGTGTTTCACGACTTTTGCATATGTAAAAAAATAAAATACAATTTCACTAAAATGTGTGTTTCCCCCCCCCCCAAATTTCACATTTTTTGCAAGGGTTAATAGCAGAAAATACCCCCCCAAAATGTGTAACCCCATCTCTTCTGAGTGACTACGGGCGAACTACAATGCTCAGAAGAGAAGGAGTCATATTTGGCTTTTTGAGACCAAATTTTGCTCGGGGGCATGTCATATTTAGGAAGCCCCTATGGTGCCAGGAGAGAAAAAAAAAAACACATGGCATACCATTTTGGAAACTAGACCCCTTGAGGAACGTAACAAGGCATAAAGTGAGCCTTAATATCCCACAGGGGTTTCACGACTTTTGCATACGTAAAAAAAAAAAAGAAGAAATTTCACTAAAATTTGTGTTTCCCCCCCAAATGTCACATTTTTGCAAGGGTTAATAGAAAAAAATACCCCCCAAAATTTGAAACCCCATCTCTTCTGAGTATGGAGGTACCCCATAAGTTGACCTGAAGTGCACTACGGGCGAACTACAATGCTCAGAAGAGAAGGAGTCATATTTGGCTTTTTGAGAGCAAATTTTGCTCGGGGGGCATGTCGCATTTAGGAAGCCCCTATTGGGCCAGAACAGCAAAAAAAAAACCACATGGCATACCATTTTGGAAACTAGACCCCTTGAGGAATGTAACAAGGGGTACAGTGAGCATTTACCCCCACTGGTGTCTGTCAGATCTTTGGAACAGTGGGTTGTACGAAATTTTTAATTTGCACAGCCCACTGTTCCAAAGATCTGTCAGACACCAGTGGGGTGTAAATTCTCACTGCACCCCTCATTACATTCTGTGAGGGGTGTAGTTTCCGAAATGGGGGTCACATGTGGGTTTTTTTTTTTTTTGCGTTTGTCAAAACCGCTGTAACAATCAGCCACCCCTGTGAAAATAACCTCAAATGTACATGGCGCACTCTCCCTTCTGGGCCTTGTTGTGCGCCCCAGAGCACTTTGCGCCCACATATGGGGTATCTCCGTAGTCGGGAGAAATTGCATTACAAATTTTGGGGGGCTTTTTTCCCTTTTACCTCTTGTCCAAATGAAAAGTATAGGGCAACACCAGCATGTTAGTGTAAACATTTTTTTTTTTACACTAACATGCTGGTGTAGACCCCAACTTCACATTTTCATAAGGGGTGAAAGGAGAAAAAGCCCCCCAAAATGTGTTAGGCAATTACTCCCCAGTACGGCGATACCCCATATGTGGCCCTAAACTGTTGCCTTGAAATACGACAGGGCTCCAAAGTGAGAGCGCCATGCGCATTTGAGGCCTGAATTAGGGATTTGCATAGGGATGGACATAGGGATATTCTACGCCAGTGATTCCCAAACAGGGTGCCTCCAGCTGTTTTTCATTTTTATTGGGGAGGGGGGCTGTGTAGGGGTAGGTGAATATGTAGTGTTTTTTACTTTTTATTTTATTTTGTGTTAGTGTAGTGTAGTGTAGTGTAGTGTTTTTAGGGTACAGTCAAATGGGCGGGGGGTTACAGCGAGTTTCCCGCTGCGAGTTTGAGCTGCCGCGCAAAATTTACTGCATCGCAAACTTGCAGCCTGATACTCACTGTAAGCCCCTGCCCATGTGAATGTACCCTGTACATTCACAGGGGGGGGGGGGGTCTCCAGCTGTTGCAAAACTACAACTCCTAGCATGCACAGTCTGTCAGTGCATGCTGGTAGTTATAGTTTTGCAACAGCTGGAGGCACACGGGTTGGGAAACACTGAGTTAGGAAACAGACAATGTTTCCCAACCAGTGTGTCTCTAGTTGTTGCAAAACCACTACTCCCAAACATTCTCAGGCATGCTGGAAGTAGTAGTTCGGCAACATCTTTAGAGCCAGATGTTGCCGAACTACAACTCCCAGCATGCTTGGAGTTGTAGTTTTGCAACACCTGGAGGACTACAGTTTGCAGACCACTAATACAGTGGTTCCCAATCTGTGCCCTTCCAGATGTTGCAAAACTACAGCTCCCAGTATGCCAAAACTGTCCAGGCATGCTGGGAGTTGTAGTTCTGCAACATCTGAAGGGCCAGATGTTACAGAACTACAACTCCCAGCATGCCTGGACAGTAAGAGCATGCTGAAGATGTGTAGTTTTGCAACATCTGGAAGGGCACAGTGGTCCCAAAACTGCGGACCTCCAGATGTTGCAAGACTGCAACTCCCAGCATGCCCAGACGCCAAGGGCTGTCTGGGCATGCTGGGAGTTGTAGTATACAGGGTCCCAATACAGCAATGCATGTCGCTTTACGGCGACGTGCATTGTTGTTAAGGGCCCGACCGCGGCTGAAGATCCACTCACCTGTCGCTGCCCTCTTCATCGCCGGGATCCGGGTCTTCAGGGACGAGGTAAGTACCAGGGCCGGGCCCCAGCACTCCCCCGTCCTCCCGCTGCGTCCTCCGGTCTTCCTCCCGTCCTCTCCGGACTTCAAGGGGCCGGGAGGAAGTAACCGCCGCCCCCCCCCCCCCCCCCCTGCGATTGGTCGGTTAACTAACCGAAGAATCGCAGGGGATCGGAGGAGGTGGAAGGCTCCTCGCTCCTATACTTTAGCATGGTCCTGGCTGTCTGTGACAGCCGGGATCATGCAAAATTACCGGGTGGTCGGGTCCCAGAGACCCGATCAGCCCGGTATCGCCGCAGATCGCAAGGGCGATTTCCTACATGGCCCCCCTCGGCGTTTGCCCTGGATGCCTGCTGAAGCATTTCAGCAGGCATACGGTTCCGATCTCTGCCCGGCGCGCGGCAGAGACCGGAAAACGCCAGGGCGTATGGATACGCCCTGGGTCCTTAAGGCCTAGGGTGTGAGGGCGTATCCATACGCCCTGGGTCCTTAAGAGGTTAAGGGAGCAAAAATCACAGACAACTGTAAACATTTTACAGGAATTTTATTTAACCATTCACAAAACTAAATGTTCAAAAGTTTCAGACATTTTTTTTTGAGGATTAAGTATGTATTGATTAAAACAAGAAGATCTCCAGTGCCCAAGTTTTCTAATCGAATCTAACGTGGGCTGGAACTTTGTGTTTAGAAGCCGTGGTTGCGGCACCCATTTGGAAAGAACACCCAGAGATGCTGGCTGGGTTCAAACCTAAATTAGAGACCAAAATGCGAACGTGCTTGATGAATTGAGATGTGGATAATGCTGCTGTGGGAAAAGGTAACAAAGGATCGTTAGGCTCCTTGCTTTTAGAGCTGTAGACAGATCACATAGCACCCGTACAAGACACCAAGCATGGGTAGTAGGGAAATAACTAATCAACATGGGGGCACCCATTTGAGATGTCTTGGTAACTGGGAGAGAAAGAACAAAATGATCAGAGCACCAAGAGAGTTGGTTGCGCTTAATGTAACTGGCCTTACTGTTAGCAGAGGTGAATTTCCCAACCCGAAGGAATCCGTAAAAGCCAAGATAAACAGCTGCTTTCAATATTAAACTACATAAATAACCAAACAGATTCCCTGTAAGCATGTCAGATAAGTCCCTGAAAACCTGCCCAGAGATAGGTTGTCTAACCGTAACCTTGCTTTGGTTCTGTTTTAACACCCCTCATAAAGCTGCTTTTGTGCTCAGGCTCCATACATGTACTAGTGACAGGAAAGATTGCCTAAATACCTATACAAGATCTTACCCTAGCATAGCGGTCTGAGTTGTGCCCTATCCGCGTAATGAGGGCACGCCTATAGAGGGCATGCCCCATAGTGAAGCAATAAAATAAGGGAGGGTTGGGAGGGTTCCACAAACGACACGTGCTCCGCCCCTGTAGCAGAGGGGAGAGTTATATACACACGCCCCCACCTGTTCCCAATAAGCCCCACCTGGAAGTACAGGGAGTGATAATTACTTCAGCCCCTCGCACAAACACAGCCCTGCGGGCTCTACACTTGTGCTCAGGCTCCATACATGTACTAGTGACAGGAAAGATTGCCTAAATACCTATACAAGATCTTACCCTAGCATAGCGGTCTGAGTTGTGCCATAACCGCGTAATGAGGGCACGCCTATAGATGGCAAAAAGCAACCATGCTAGGATAAATACAATTCCTGAAATAACACATCCTACAGCCAGCATCAATCTTCACATACCCGAAGTAGACTATTCCTTGTTTACTGAAAGAGTAGCCTCAACCAACTAGAGGTGGTAACCATACCTTGGAAACTGGTAGTAACGTCCATCTGTAAAGAAACAACCTGAGAATGATAACACTCCCTGCCAAATATACTAACTGAAATATACCTATTACCATCCCTACTTGTGACATTACTTCAAATGGACACGGAAAGGCTAACTTCATGGTAGGTCTGACAAGCACCAATCCCCTGCTTATTTAAGAGGCAAAAACTAAACTGACTGGTAAATGACAAGAAATACCCATCTACCTGATAGACCATGTGGGTCATGTCGTCTGACAAGGTTCACGAAGGCACCTTACCTGATTGAGACTGTAACAACAGACATGCCTAAATAGCCTGAACATGCCACATCCCGATACATACTGAATGCAACCATGAACTCGGAGAAGTTGAGTTTCCTGCCAAGTCTAGCATCCCTGCTTTTGAACATCACTGTCACTTCCCCACAAGACACCATCTTGGTGTCATTGACATCATGGGATGCTATCAGCAGAGAGGCCAGGTTTATGTCCTTGCCCTCTATGACCTCTTTGTGTATGCTGGCCGGGACGTAGGATTCAGGGGCCACGCTTAAGTCCTCAAAAGCCGTACCTGGGACGAGAGCCCTTGACGTGGACGCCACGGGTGCCAGGGGGTTGGATGACCTCCTCCTGGACCGGTGGTAAGGGGACCGCGGTATCGGCAGCAGCCCTGTCCCTTTCCAATGACTCAAGTCTGTCCTGAAACCCAGTCAATGACAGCACAGAGCTCATCATCTGGAGTAACTGCCCGGACTGTGAGCCATCTCCAGTCCCGGGTTCCGTGGCTACACTGGGGCCTGCCAGAGGATTCTCCAACAAAAGTCTGTGCAGCTCAGCTTTCCTGGCGGTTGCTGCAAAAGGTACTCCCCTCTTGCACAACTCCTCCATGATCCTAGGGATCGTCCACACTCGATAAGAAGAGACACTGCCTCTGTCCGAAGCCCTGTCCAGAGTCTCCGGAATCGACATAGCCTCCTTAATATCGGATGCATTGGACATGCTGGCTGGCAACCTGGAACTGCCTCCCCAACTTCAACAGCAACGTCACCAAGAGCTAAGCCCTGAAGAGAAACAAAAACGCTCATATAAAAATCACTCACTGATGAAAGGACATGTGTGATGAAAACATCTCCCATCGGAGTGAAAGGCCTCTGCGTGACTGAATATGTGTGCTGTATCCAGCCTGTGCGGTTGGGGAAGTGATTTATATGATATATTATATGCCAGACTATATATATATATATATATATATATATATATATATATATATATATTTTAGCACTATTTTTAACCTATAGTCGATATTCCTCTGAAGACGTGTCAGTAACAATATGGGTAAACGATTTGCCCCCGAAGACGTGTCGGGTATGATGGGCTAGTCATTTATGCTATCACTACGTATGTCGGTATTGCTCTGAAGACGTGTCAGTAACAATACAAAAAATGATCTGCCCCCCCAAAGACGTGTCGGGTATGATGGGCTGATCACTTATACTACCGCTATCCCAATTGATATTGCTCTGGAAGACGTGTCAGTAACAATATGAAAAAGGCGAGTTGCCACCCAAAGACGTGTCAGGTATGACGGGCTCCCCACTTATGCTACTGCTATTTGAGTTCGTACTGAATGAAAAAGTACTTAAGGTGAAGAGGCACAGCAGGATGCCGCTCCTGTATGCCTGAACGAACCAACCACTGTGGAGTCGGGACTGCTGTGAGCCGATCTAAGGTGGGATTTTTGTGTGTGCAAGCAGGATGCCGCTCCTGTATACATGAATGAACCAGCGACTGTGGAGTCGGGACTGCTGTGAGCCGACCTAAGGTGGGGTTTTGTGTGTGCAAGCAGGATGCCGCTCCTGTATACATGAATGAACCAACCACTGTGGAGTTGGGACTGCTGTGAGCCGACCTAAGGTGGGGTTTTTTGTGTGTGTAATCAGGATGCCGCTCCTGTATGCCTGAATGAACCAACCACTTTGGAGTCGGGACTGCTGTGAGCCGACCTAAGGTGGGGTTTTTGTGTGTGCAAGCAGGATGCCGCTCCTGTATACATGAATGAACCAACCACTGTTAAGACGGGACTGCTGTGAGCCGACCTAAGGTGGGGTTTTGTGTGTGCAAGCAGGATGCCGGTCCTGTATACATGAATGAACCAAAGACTGTGGAGTTGGGACTGCTGTGAGCTGACCTAAGGTGTTTTTTTTTTGTGTGTGTAAGCAGGATGCCGCTCCTGTCTGCCTGAATGAACCAACCACTGTGGAGTCGGGACTGCTGTGAGCCGACCTAAGGTGGGGTTTTTTGTGTGTGTAAGCAGGATGCCGCTCCTGTCTGCCTGAAATGAACCAACCATTGTGGAGTCGGGACTGCTGTGAGCCGACCTAAGGTGGGGTTTTGTGTGTGTAAGCAGGATGCCGCTCTTGTGTGCCTGAAGTGAAACGACCACTGTGGAGTCGGGACTGCTGTGAGCCAATCTGAGGTGGGGGTTTGTGTGTGCCAGCAGGTGAGGACTGCCGTATGTGTAAAATATAAGTATATTTATTATCATTGTTTTTTTTTTTCCCATTTTTTTTTTTTTTTTTACACACACCTGTAACTGGCAAGACACTGATGATGTATAGGGTTGGACTGAGATGTCAGCACGCCCGCCCACCGGCATCATGTGATACCCTGAGTCACCTGCACACATGACCACCGGTGCCGGGATGACGTTACAGACTGCGCAGCGGCGTGCATGGTGCTTTGGATACCGGTGCAGCCGCCGATCAGTGACGTGGACCTGCAAACGTGACCGAAGGTAGGCGGGCTGTGAGGGGAATATCGCCACCAGGGGTGACACCGTGGCCACCAGGTGAAACAACGGCCGGTGGCGGAGCGAACCGCCGGCCAAGACAAACATAATGAGTGAGGATACCACGGCGGGTAAATATTTAAAAAGTGAAGAAAACGACCAGGCCGTTACCTCGCATTAGCTGGACTTACCTGTACTGGCAACTTCTAACTTTGTATAACCACCGAAAACGCGACTTCTCTCCCTCCTAGCGTATGAGCTCACAGCAGTGCTTCTGTAAAGAGAACACTGCAAACGCAACACACGCCCAGAAGAGGGGGATTGTGGACCTTTTATAGTCCTCCGTCCCACAAACCCAGTGTTGCAGACTGATTACATGTGGTATGACGCTATGAGGTATGAGTACTATAAGCAGTATAATGCTGTAAACATGCTATGAGCCCGTGGCCACAACCGCACGAAACAATGAATGCGGTGAACATGTGAACAATTTAAGAACCGTGAGCGTGTGACCATTATAACTATATAAGATGCTCTACTCGTGTGCACCTTGTACCAGTAATGCGTGTATGCCCATTATAACCCAAGCGTATGAACCGTATGGATACCATGATCGTGCAAATAACAAGTATTACACTGTGTCTAATATGATTTAATTAGATGTTGCCTATGTTATCTCTACAGAGCATTGCACCCTACTGTTTACCGTATGCTATATTGAAACAAGACACTCTGCAGAGCATTGCACCACCACACACAGCATATGCTACCCTGCAACGAGATCCTCTGCAGAGTATTGCACCACACCAAACACAGTACGTGCCACCCTGTGTTGCAACAAGACCCTTTGCAGAGCACTGCACCACACTGCACATGCTAACTGTAACAACCCTCTGCAGAGCATTGCACTATACCCCATATAATATGTTATATTGAAACCATCCCAGCTGCAGAGCATTGCACTAACTGTATAAAGTTTGTTTGGAATGAGACCATCTGCAGAGTATTGCACTATACTGTATATTGTATATATTATATTGTAACGAGACCATCTGCAGAGCATTGCACCATAACTGTATATCATGTATACTATATTGTAACGAGACCATCTGTAGAGCATTGAACCACAACTGTACATCATGTATACTATATTGTAACGAGACCATCTGCAGAGCGCTGCGCCATAACTGTATATCATGTATACTATATTGTAACAAGACCATCTGCAGAGCGCTGCACCATAACTGTATATCACGTATACTATATTGTAACGAGACCTGTAGAGCATTGCGCCATAACCATATATCATGTATACTATATTGTAACGAGACCATCTGCAGAGCGCTGCACTATACTGTTATACAGTACATGCTATATTGTTATGAGACCCTTTGCAGAGCATTACACTGTACCGTATACTGCAAGGGCACCTTATACCCCGCAGAGCACTGCAGCACACAGCAAAAGTTATATTGAAACGACTCTTTGCAGAGCATTGCACCACACTGAATACAGCAAACATATTGAAACAACCCTCCGCAGAGCATTGCACTATACTTTAGGTTAACGATAGCAGACAAGTCGACAGGACCACCTAACGAGCGGCCATACAGAGAACTGGGCAGCTGCCGCAACCTGTCCCGAGGGCATAGACAATTGTAGCTGTGCGGGTGGCGGGCGGTCCACATGCCACCATGAGGCAGCTAACGGGTTGCACGAGATGCTGAGGCTGTGCCACCCCCAGCACTGATTTAACTCACCTGCTTGCTGCCTGGACCCCACTACTGCTGCGGGCAGAGCCAACCAGAACCATACCTGCCCTATATTACCTTATAATCAGAGTGAGACACAGCATCCCCAGATAAGACAGCCAGCGGAGCTGCCAGGATGCCGCGTCTGCACCCCCCCCAAGCCAGACTCATGAACAGCGAGGCCTCGGCACCGTGAGCAGCAGCTCTGACGATTTTGCGGGAGATTCAAACACCAGACACAGGAAGCAGAGATTCCACAAACGACACGTGCTCCGCCCCTGTAGGAGAGGGGAGAGTTATATACACACGCCCCTACCTGTTCCCAATAAGCCCCACCTGGAAGTGCAGGGAGCGATAATTACTTCCGCCCCTATCACAAACACAGCCCTGTGGGCTCTACACTTATCACATTAACTGAACAGATAGAAATTCTGCTAGGATGTTCCAACACCAAGAAATGCTGGATACTAGCCAAGTAGGATTTATTTTGTATTGTATTAAGTATTGTATGAAAATTTAAGTTCTGTGTGGCAAAAGCCAATGAAAGTAAGTACATATTCAATCAATTCCATATCACCTGGCGGGTGAGTATGCTGAAATCTTAAGAACGTGTTCCAGGCCGTGTTGTAAATTCTAGAGGTGTTGGTCGATAATGATGCAGAGACAAGCTTATGGCGGTTTAAGGATGGTGAATTAATCCATGATTAATGAGGTGTACGGGGGAACTGTGACCCCTATGCAATCGACTTCCGGCATGACCTGGAAAAACAGTGGAAAATTTTGCAGTGAAAGAGCATCTGCAGCAATATTAACCATGCCTCTAATATGTGAGCAAATGTAACGAAAATTATGGTGTAAGGAAAGTTGTACTAATTTCCTAGCAAAAGACATTACATGACTAGACTTAGATCTGCCTTTGGTAAGTATGTCTATTGTCACCTTATTGTCAGAGAGGAAGGTGACCTGGTATTAGACCACTGATTGCCCCAGACTTGGGCTTCAGCGACCAATGGATAAATTTCAAATAATGTGGTAGTTGTGTCAAATGCAGGAATTTGTCTGACAGCTTCCGGCCAACTGTCTGCTAGCCGGTGAGAACCAAATATAGCCGCAAAGCCAACACTAGACAAAACATCACAAAATACTATAGGGGACTGGCTATCTGCTACTGGAATGAAGAAAGAAATGCTGTTCCAGGTATTAAGAAACTCTTGACACATGACTAAGCCTGCCATGGCATTGTGATCTAAGTGAATTTGGCTGCCCTGCTGCTGGGTTGTTGGGAGAAGCTCTAACAAACGGGAAATAAAAGAACAACCTTGAGGGATAATTCGCATGGCTAAGTTCAACATACCCAACAAGGATTGTAGCTCTTTCTTGGTGACAATGTGGGATTTGGAGAAATTGGAAATTACTTCCTTAATTCTACAAAGCTTTTTTTCCAGTAATTTGGCTATCATGTGCAGTGAATCCAGGACTATACTAAAGAAGGTAAGACTGGTACCTTCTACTTTGTTAGCTGACATTGAGACCCCCATCTGAGAAAAAACTCAATAACGTGGACAGATCAGAAGGAGGTCTGTTAGGACCCTCAATTAGCAGGTGTCTAGCTGCCTAGCTTGTATAACGACCCTGAAACCCTTCTGGAACTGGATGTGAAAGGTGGGAGTTGTCTGGATTGACCAGCCTCAGAGGGAGTGTTGACACTATTACACCAGTCTGCCATTTGGGATATCAACTGGCAGAGGGAACAAGTTGGTGCTTTTAGGCCAACAAAGGGCCTACAGAAGATCTCTGTGTCTATGTTCACCCAGTTAGTAATAAATTGAAACTGAAACAAGGCTGCTGCCGCTTTTGCTGAAAAGGAACAGTGATAATCATAAAAGGCTGACCCACCGTGTTAATGTGCTAAATCATGTGCCCTGAGGGGCTATCGTGGGAAGCAGCTGGAAGTGTAGGGACTACTACTGTAGAAGCAATATTCCTGGTTTCTACCAATTCCAGGCAAGTCTGTATGTTAGAGATAGTCGCAGTCAAATTGTTTAGCATAAAATGCAGCTGCGTAAGTGATGTCTGTATAGTCAGATTAGAGATGTCATCTTGACTAGTACCAGCAGTTTCAGACACCAGTAGCTAATGTGTGCCTCAAAAGTCTGACACCGACAGCCTGCCCGAGATGTGATGTATAGTGCGCAGAGCCCTTGTGAAGACCTGCAAATGAGACAGAACCATCATGACAAATTTGTACCATGCCTGCTTACCAGAAGTGTCAGATGGGCCGAAAGGAAAAGAACCAGATGATACTGATAACTTTTAATGCAGTATGGAGGTGAACGCGAAGACCAAGCTGCCCCTGAACTGAAATATAATTAAACATATATGAACAGAGTTGAAACGTTGAGCAAATTATTGAGTCCCAAAGGCGTGACAGGACTAAAAAAGACATGACCCCAATATGCATGCTTACCGCTGGTGCCAACAAGCTGTATAGGGGATAGGGGATAAGATGTGTAAGCACCGGAGTACCCCTTTAACACATATCTGTTAAACGGCTGTTATGGTACTTAATTTTACTAGTATGAACATTAATGGTCTCAATCCCTTAAGGACCAACCCATTTTTTACCTCTTTGACCAGGCTCTTTTTTTTTTTTATTTGACATGTATCTCTTTAAATGATAATAAATGTAGAACACTTTTTCTGAGCAGAGAGATTATGAGATCGTTTTTTCTTGACATATTGTACTTTATATAACTGGTGCATTTTGTTGACACATGAAGCATTTTTGTGAAAAACTTCAAAATATTGTGAAAAACCGGAAAATTTCTGTCGTTTTTTTATTTTTATTTTTTATGGTGTACACTGTGTGGTAAAAGTGATGTTATATTTATTCTGTGGGTCAGTACGATTATGGTGATACCCATTTTTTTTTTTAAAACATAGTTTATTCACGAATCCAGAACATGTACAAAGCATATATGACAAAAGGTGCATTGTAAACAGTCAGAATAGTGAACAACAATACATTGTCAGGATAATAGATCAGAGAGTATCGTCTAGATCCATTTTCGTAATACGGAGGATTACCTCCAAAATATAGGAAATAATAAGCAACAACTGTGAAACCAAACCTCAAATCTCCCAAGGAAAGCTGCACCACCCCCACCCAGAGTATAGTGTCGTGCCCATTTAGGATACTGGCCACCTAAGGTCAGACTATATATTCTGCAGACAGAGAGTTCTAAGAGTGGGATCCCATAGAAAACCAAGGATGTAGAGAATCACACAATATTAAGACGGTAGTTCTAGATTACCAAGTGTGCCCTTGAGAGCCTCAGTTAAATACCATGTGGTATGTTTAAAATATGCCATTATCCTATGACATTCGCCGACATCAGGTAAATATTGCAAATAACATTTCCATTTATTAAAAAAGGTCTTTGCATGCATCTCTGAGCATCTTATGGACAATAACATCTCTCTATGTAGTACAGAATGATATTCCTTCAAGATTTCCGCGATTGTCGGCACGGTAGGTTGGAGCCAATGTCTAAGCAAGCACAATTTAGTAATCAAGATAAGTAAGTGTACACCTTTGGGCATTTTGCCCCTATCAGGAGGATTCGATTCTCTGACAGGTAGATAGTGAAAAATGTATGGTTCTGGGGAGAATGGCAAATGTCTATCCCAAATCGTCAATATTAAAGAAGATAGGTCAGACCACAATTTCAACACCTGCCGGCATTCTCATAAACAATGCCATAGGTCCGCACCCTGTAGTTGACACATCGGACAATGTGTGAGGAATGGAGACTGGGGTGGAGTGCCCCTCCATTTAAATGCATACCTAGCCTTGTGCAGAATACGCCACTGAATTTCTCTTAATTGTGCACTGGGGGTAGAGCCATTGACAGCCAATAACCCCTCCAATAAACAGGGGGCAATATCAGAGTCACCAAGTTTAGAGGACCATTTGGCAAGAGCCGTGGTCCCCCGTCCCTTTAACGCTATATCCCTGGTGGTTGCGTAGATCAGCGAAAGGGAACAGTGGGACAGTGTGCTCCCCAATAACTTGCCAAAATCATTAGGCTTCTCTACCGTCGCATAACCTCTCACCACACCATGAAAAAATGAGCATAATTGATTATACAGCCACTGATGGGAGTCGGGAAGGGTATACTTGCTCTGGAATTCCCCCCAGCCCATGATCACCCCAGTGGATTCAGTCAAGAAATCATCAAACCAAACAACTTCCAATGTTTGCCTACTGGACTATTGGCACAGTGACCAAGCGCAGGGGTGCTCCACAGCTGAAAGTGTCTAGAAAGACACCAAGGCATCCCAACACAATCTTTCCACGCTGCCAAAGTATCACTAAATAGTACATTCCTTCTTATTGAGCTAGGGATATCTTTATAAGGTAAGTGGAATAGAGTGGACAGTGAACCCAACGGACAGAGACCCATTTCTAAGGCCGTGTTTGAGAAGTGAGCGGTATCAAAAATCCAATCACGGACATGTCTAAAAATAGCTGACAAATTATATAGACGAGCATTAGGCATTTGTAATCCCCCCTTCTCTCTTGCTAGACATAAAGGGGGACATTTACTAATCTAGTCTATTCTGGGTATGCTTATAGACCAGCGTATGTGGTAGTCTCCTGTCTATTGTGCTCCTAATTTATCAAAGGTCTCACAGCCCTTGATAAATTCTGTGCTCAGACTTCAGGGTCTACAGCTTAAACTGCATTTAGACCTGCACCAACATGGTCTGACATTTCAGCGTATTTTGGGCAGATGCGACTTGTCGCACAAAAGTCACACTTGATAAATTCAGCACCAATGCATTTTTCAATGCATTTCTGTCTAAAATAGACTTGCATTCATCATGTTATAAAAATCCTCTACAGTAAAAGTCACAGAAAAGTCGCACATATTTAGACTGCGACTTTCTGTGCGACAAATTTAGACAGGAAAAACCAGTCTAAATCCTTTGATAAATCTCCCCCAAAGTGTCATAAGCTACTCTTGGGCATTTACCCACCCAAATAAACCTTGTAAAACTAGCATGGAGCCTTCGAACATCAGTATGGCGTAACAACAGGGGGATTGTCTGCAGTGGATAGAGAATTTTCGGGAAGCTCATCATTTTAATTAATTGAACCCTACCATAGAACGAGAGAGGCAGGTTCTGCCATCTGTTCAGCTCACCCTCGATTTTCACAAACAAAGGGGGATAATTTAGAGTATACAGGGAGAGTAGAGTGCGACCTAGCTTTATGCCTAAGTAAGAGATATATTTCTGAGCCACTTGAACCAAGGGCACCCGGGCAGGATCATGAGATCCTGAACCTAAAAATAGCAGTTGACTTTTATTTAAATTCACCTTGTAGCCCGATAAAGAGCCAAAAGTGAACAAGGCTCTAAAAACAGCTGGCAACTGAGTCTCTGGTTCGTTTAGATATAGCAGTATATCATCAGCAAAGCAGCTAATTCGAACCTCCTCCGACCCCACCATAATACCTTCATAGATGCTGTGCTGAAGAAAATACTGTGCCAGCGGCTCTAAGGCCAAGTTAAAAAGCAGGGGTGAGAGGGGGCACCCCTGTCTTGTGCCCTTCTGCAGTGGAAATGGGGTAGAAAGATACCCTGGTAAATGTATTCTAGATACAGGATTTTTATATAAAGCCAACAAAAACGTCCTAAAACTACCCATTAATCCAGTCTTGTTCAGTACCAACTCCAGCCAGGACCAGTGAACATTATCAAAAACCTTTTCGGCATCTAAAGACAATAGTGCTGGAACCTGGCTGGAGTATGGACGAGACGTCACTGCCCCTTGAACTGCCAGAACCGTCCATATATTGAACACGGCTGCTCTATTTTTAATAAAACCAACCTGATGCGTCCCTATCAGGGAAATAAATCGCCAGCCTGTCTGCTAGTATTTTGGACAAGAGTTTAATATCTACATTTATAAGAGATATAGGGCGGTAGGCGCTAGGTTGAGAAGAGTCCTTCCCTGCTTTATGTAGGACTTTTATATGGGCCAAGTTGCCAGATGAGGGTAACATCCCCTCTGACAATGTATGATCATACACTGCTAATAATACTGGACTAAGCATCTCGTAGAATCTTAAAAAATTCCCCCGTAAAGCCATCGGGTCCAGGTGCCTTACAACTTTTCAAGCGGGAAATCGCTTGAGAAACCTCCTCCAGCGTAATAGAAGCATTAATCAAGTCTCTATCCTCTGCAGACAATGCAGGAAGTGTAATAGTGCTCAAAAATTGATCCCCTGCAGCAATATCTATATCTTGGGCAGTATAGAGGTCTTGATAAAATTGACAAAAAACCTCCACCACATCCCTAGGTTGTTTACGCAGGGTGCCAGCTTTATCTCTAAGGGGTCGGATGGGTTCCAGGGGTCGCTGACCACGTGCCATATTGGCCAATAGTTTCCCAGACTTGTTTCCAAACCTGTAAAACTCTGCCCTAAACTGGTCCCTGTAATAGGAATCCACCGCAGCCCAAGAGATTTCAAAACCACGCTGTCCTTGGACCCATATGTCCTTCTTGACTGGAGTCGGATCATCTAAGAAGGAAGTATAGGTTTGTCTTAGTCGTGTAGTCATGCGATCATATTTGTCCCTAGCCAATTTCTTATGGTAGGCAACATGTGCTATAATTTTCCCCCTTAATACTGCCTTACCAGCTTCCCAAAACAAGTGAGGGTCGTCCCTATGTGCTTCATTGAACATGGCATATTCCTCCCACCAGTGGCCTAGTAGTTGGACAAAAGACTCATCCTTAGCTAGCATAGCAGGGAATCTCCAAACTCTATCTCCTCCCTGGGGTACTGTCGGGATCAAAGTCAATCCCACTGGTGCACGATCTGAGATAACTATGTCATAAATGTGTTCTGATTGGACATGCGACAATAGAGGATGGGAAATAAACAGGTAATCCAGGCGTGACCAGGACAGGTGAGGGTGCGAAAAATGTGTGTACTCCCGTTCTGTTGGATTAAGATGTCTCCACGCATCAACTAGTCCCGTAGTGTGAAGGAGTGATTGTAAATATAGTTCCGTGTGTGGTGTACTACCCATATCTCGTCTCCTGTCTTCCACTGTATTGACTACTGTATTAAAGTCTCCACCCACCACTATAAATCTTTCAGTGTCAGTCAAAATGCGTGAGGCCTGAGCATAAAATAAAATGGCTTTCCCAGACTGAGGACCATACACATTATATATGGTGTAAGAAGTATCCCCCTGCATCAAAAGGACATGTTGTAGTAATCCCTCCACATCCTCCCAATATGCTTTAACACTCTGCCCCAATCTCCTATGTATCAGGATCAATACCCCCCCTTTTGATTAACAGCTGGGGACCCCAGAACACGTCCGACCCACATTTTCTGCATTCTCAGAAAGTTCTCTTTAACCAAATGCGTTTCCTGAAGAAGCGCCACATCTGCCTTCAGTTTTTGTAGATGGCGTAAAACAGACGAACGCTTCTCAGGAGAACGCAAGCCCTTAGCATTCCAAGAAATAATTTTCATATAGAGTATAGAAAAATGCGAACAAAAGACCTAGGTGTACCTGCAATACAAGAAATGGTAAGAGCAAAAGGCACAGTAAGTAAATATAATGTGGTGCAGCCCCCCCCCACCGGGAGAAAACCCAAAAACAAAAAACACGAACGCATAAATAGCAATAACACAGAAACAATCCCTATCTATGGTAAACCCCACAGAGCTAAGCGAGATAGGGAGATTAAGGACTTCACTTCTTCCGCGGACCTCTACTGGGTTCCCGCAAACCCAACTCATCAGCACACCTCTTAGCAGTACAAATCATACCAGAAGAGGCTCCGGCCCCTGAACCTCTGAGATGGTGGTAAGATGACAGTTTCAAGGCAATGTGAGAACAGGCGGGAGAAAAGTAAGAAAGGTAAGTAAATAGGGGAGAAGGAGGTGGAGAGTAATAGAAAAGTGGGAGGGATGAGGGGGAGAAGGTAAGGTGGAGGGTAAAGAGGTGGGGGGGTAGTGGAGGATGAGGAAAGGAGAAGAGGAGGGGGGGGAGGGGGGGTATGATGGGGAAAGGAGAAGAGGAGGGGGGGGAGGGCGGGGAAAGGGAAAAGTGACCACCCAGGTATCTAAGCTGCCAAAATTTGTCCCGAGCAGCCCATAACTGTACAATAATCAGCATGAGCTCAATGAACAGTCTAAAAGTCCAGAATAGAATAAAAAAATAAAAGAAAAGCGGAATAGAGTACATCTCTCACGTCCAGTCGAGGAGGATCAGGAAACAGTCCATCATAGTCCAAGGAAAGAGCGTCCCAAGGAGAAGGTCACACGAGTCCGTAGATAAGAAAATCCGCAGTCCCTAAAACCAGTCAAATTCAGGTCAGGTGAAGTTACTCCATCGCTACTGGTGGATTAGGAGGGCTTTTATGGCATTGTCTCTTATTTGTCTCCGACAAAGCATTCCCTTCAACTGCGGCTCTCAGATTCAACCTGCCATAGCATCCTCAGGTGTAGTAAAAGATTCAGTAGTGAAATCCAATTTGAAAACACGAAGCACTGCAGGGTATTGTAGAGTGAACTTTCTCTGCTGAGCTACCAGTTGCAAACAAACTGATGAAAACGTCTTGCGCCTCTTTGCCACCTCCGCCGAAAAATCATTAAACAGCAACACCTTGTGACCACGTATCATCAGAGGAGATGTTAGCTTTTTGTAGGTAGAGAGAATCAAAGCCTTGTCCGCATAGTTCAAGAATTTTGTGATCACTTGTCTTGGTCTGTTCTCAGCAGCAGCAGCAGAAGACGCCGCAGGTTGTCTTATAGGGCCCAGTCTATGAGCTCTCTCCACTGCAGCTTTAGCTCTAATGCCCAGTGCTTGTGGCAGTTCCTCCGCACAAATGGTGCATAATTGATGAGACGGTATCGATTCCGGTAAGCCCACCAGTCTCAGGTTGCTCCTGCGGGAGCGATTTTCCAAATCATCTGTCTTTTCCTGCAGAGCTTTAGTGAGGCGAGCAGACTGCTGCAGTTTCTGTTTGGCCGACATCATCTCCTCCTCCATTACATTCATCCGCTCCTCCAGGTCAGCTATCTGGGTGGTATGTAGGGACACCTCTCCCTGGATATGGGTAAGGGCAGAGGCAATAGAGGTATCAATTTGTAGTTTTAGGTCAGGCAGGAGCATTTTCGTTACCATCGCAGCCATTAGAGTAGCCAATGACTGAAATGAGAACGGCAGTCCCGGAGTTAAGGCTTCCTCCGACCCAGCCAGCAGGCTTGACAGCGATCCCGCCGTTTCAGTGAGTGGAGTCATGGGGAGCTCTCCGGCAGGGGCGCAAATCACCGCCATCTTCCTGGCCTCCAACTCTCCACAGGGCTGTAACTGAGTCCCCGCTCTCTGACCCTGCCCGTCCCCGCTCCTTTGTACAAAGCGGTCCATCTGGCGCCCGCCGCACTCCCCTAACCTCTGGCCCCAGATAGGTATGTAAAAATTGCTGGATAAGGTGTCAGGAGCGGGTGGACGAAGCGGTCTGGCCAGAGCTCTCTCTCGTCGCTCATCACATCCGCGCGCCGGAACCGGAAGTCCGATTTCCATTTTATATAGCTTTCTATGTTCTTTTTCCTTTTTTTGATTTTTTTTTTACAGCGTTCACTGTGCGTGATAATGTACATTATAGTTTTATAGTACACGTCATTACGGACGTGGCAATACCTATTATGTATATGATTTATGTTTTTGATCTTTTCTGGTGCTAATAAAGGGCTTAAATTGGCCATTTTTTTTTTACACTTCATACTTTTATTGAAGAACTTTTTATTAAATTTTTTACACTTTTTACAGCTTATACTATGCTGCAATACATTTGTACTGCAGCACAGTATAACCTAATGAGCTGCAGACACTACAGCCAGTGCGATCTCACGGGACCTCACGGGCTTCTATAGCAGGCATACAGGAGGTCATAATCTGAACTCCTGATGCCATAGCAACATACAGCGACCCGCGATTGCATCGTGGTGCTGCCGTTGGAGAATAGGGGGAGAGCGCCCCCCCTTTCAACACCATAGATGCCGTGATCAGGATTGATCAGCCGGGTCCCGTCGCCGATCTCCCGCGCTGCCTGTGGCAGTGCCGGAGATCGCTATGACGTATGCATACGTCCAATTGCGCGAACGTGTCGGATGATTGGACGTATGCATACGTCCAATAACGGGAAGGGGTTAATAATTCCATGAAGAGGGCGCACATGTGGAGGGAAGCAAAGTCCTCCCGCTGTGATGTTCTCTGTATTCAGGAGACCCATCTGGTCTCACAGGATGCCTTTAGAATTAAACTTATAGTTTTTCCCCATATCTTTCACTCCCACTTTCATTCTAAATCTAGGGGTGTGTTTATTGCAAGCTTTTTTGCTAGTTGACACCCATACTGACCCCCTTGGGAGATACATTATACTGGTGGGATATTTTAATAATGTTTTATACACTATTGTGTCAGTGTACACTTCCAACAGGGGTCAATTACTTTTTTTCCGCAAATTGATGTCTAAGGTGCATAAAGTATGTCAAGGCAAATTATTATTATGTAGAGATTTTAATATTACGACTGATCGGTCTATTGATACTACCTCACAACCCACTAGACACTCTTTCTTTAGCAGAATCACTGTGGAGGACAGACCTGTATGACATCTGGCGCATCCCTCACACCACTGAGAAGTAATACACATTCCACTCTGAGGTCCACGATGTCTATTCTTGATTGGACATGTTCCTCTCAGGTAGGTCCTTGCTCCCCTACATAGCAGACTTGTCCATTGATACAATCAAATGGACAGACAATGCTGCCATCACCTTGTCAGTGTTGGTAGATGAGCAGCTCTCCCCCTGTTTACCTATGGAGAAGTAATCCATTCCTTCTCTCCCACACCCACCATAAGGAACTCTATCAGACTACCTGACTCTTAATGACCCAACGGTTACAGACCCATTTGTTTATTGGTGTAACGGACCGTTTCTGCACACAAGGGGTTAAAATCCGTTTAGGCGATATGCCCCTTTCTGAGAGACAGGCACAGCTACTGCAGAACACCAAACTCCCGAACTGGATACAAAATAGCACTCCAAACCGGAACCTCATGAATAGCTGCTAGCAGACGAACAGGAAAAGCTCCCAAGCGGCTTACACTCCTGGCAATCAGTCTCTAACAGCATACAGTGAATCCCCCCCAAGAACGAGACAAGGCTCCGTGTTGAGGGTCAAGCAGAATCTGATTTTAATGGGGCTACCTGCCCAGTATTTATGCAGGTCTCCACCAGGTAGACACTCCCCTAGGGGACCTGATGGAAGACTGTAAAACATAGTGGACAGTTGCCAATCGCAGTGGCTTCAACATAAGCCCTTCCCACTTTACCCATACCTTCCTCCTCTCTATCCTCTAGACAACTGGGAAGAAATCCAATTATCTCCCAGGACGAAGAAATCCAATTATCTCCAGGGATAGAGGCAGACTCCATTGAGCACATGGTTGCAAAAATACATAAAACTACACAATGCCACAATTACTACATAAAACATATACATGCAACATATCCTCAGATAGCTTAGGTCTGAGCGCACATTATCAAATGGTGCTCAGACCACACAGTTCAATTGCCATGGAGCTTAAGTCTTTCCCATAGTCTTTCATTATATGAATGGGCTCCATGGCATAGCTATCTGGAGTATCACCGCTCACACAGGGCAAGTACCAAATGACCCCACTGTATTTAAAGGGCCAGAATGAGTGACATACACACTGGTATGGCTGAATACTGTTTTTAAAGGGCCCAATCTCCCAGGGCCATAGTCCAAAGGCAGCAGGCGGGCAACCAGGTTTCTCCAATGCAATGTGGCAAGATTGGTCTTGTCACCTCTGGAATGCCCATAAGGCTTGTATTAGGGGGATATTCATTCAACAGGGTTCTGCTTATAAAAAAACAAAGAGAAACTCAGGTCTCAGACCTTCTGATGCGTATTCTGAATGTTTAAATCAACTTAATCCGACTCCTCTTACGGATACTCTAAAACGCTTGTGTCAGGAGTTAAGAGGTTTAATGATGCATTCGTATGAGAAGACTTTCCGAAAGCGGAGGGCTACTTACTATTCCCAAGACAATAAAGCGGGTAAATTATATGCTTCTAGGCTTAAGGCCCAACAACTGAAAAGTAAAATTCCCTTTTTATTACATCCGACAAACAACATTTTTAATATATTCGCCCTGAGATATAGCCAACGGCTTTCAGGATTATTACTCCCACTTATAGCACCTGAAGGACACCCTCCCTGCCACCCCTAACATTGCATCAGACATCAAGGCATATTTAAATCTCCTCACCTTTTCCTCTGTGGACTTACAATCCCTCAATACTCCTATCTCGTTAGCAGAAATAGACGCAGTTATTAAATCCCTGCCAGCTTATAAAGCCCTGGGACCCAATGGGTTCGCTGCCCATTATTATAAATGCTTCCACCATCATTTGGCTCCCCCTCTGCGGGCCTTTTTTCAGGCAGCTATGGATGGAGGTGTCTTCCCAAGGGTAAATTTACAAGCCCTAGTGATCACTCTCCCCAAGTCCAGCAAGACCCCAGACATGCCCAAAAACTTTGGCCCAATATCACTATTGAATCAATATGTTAAAATATTGCCAAAGTACATGACACCAGGCTGGCTAAATTACTTCCATCCATTATCCATGCCGATCAATCAGGTTTTGTACCTACAAGGCAATCACATTACAACACTAGGAGGATGCTGGGTGTTCTCCACTATGATGAGAAGAGCGCTATACCTACCCTGGAACTAGCTTTGGATGCCGAGAAGGCATTCAACCATATTTGATGGTTGTTTGCCTTCTCGGTACTTGAGCGGATGGGTTTTCAGGGATCTATTCTATCAGCCATAAAGGCCCTCTATAGCAGCCCTTTGGCAAAATATATATTAATGGAGCCCTTTTATCTGACTTTGATCTGACTAATGGTACAAGACAGGGCAGCCCCCTCTCTCCCTTAATCTTCATTCTGTCCATGAAACCTCTGGCCTACTCGATCAGAGATGACCCAAGAATTTCTGCGGTGGAGATAGGGTGTAGTCCTCCCGTCATATCATTATACGGCAACTATGTGTTTCTTTCACTTACTCATCCTAGGGAGTTCTTGCCACTCAACTTGGACCACATTGACCTATTTGGCCATTTATCATACTATCACTTAAATTCCGCAAAAACCCAAGCTCTTTTTGTGGGGATCCCCATTTACCCCCTGTGGGTAAAGATGGAACAATCTCTAGTCTCACCTTTCACTCTAAAAGATCTCCTATATACACCCTTTTGGAACGTTGAGCCTCCACCTAACTTGAACCCAGTAATACAGGCCTCACTTAAAGCTTGGCAACAATTTAAGGTACATTGTCTAGCCAACATGAAACACTGCCTTTTTCGTTAATAGCAGCCCTCCTCCCACAAGTTGATCTGCGATCTTGGTCTTCTGAAGGCATCTCGGTGGTTGGAGATGTCTGGACGGCGGGCTCTATGCTACCATTCCAATCCATAAGTAACCTTTCTTCAATTCATAATGCTGAATTATATAAATACCTCCAGGTGCGTCACATTCTTCAGCAGTTAACACCAATGGACCTTACTTTTCATCCTTTAGTTTTTTTTGTATATTTCAAACAACAAAAGAGGTCTTAAATCTTTCTATCAACTTTTGCAACCCTCTCAATTTCTGAAATTCCATACACTCTGCAACTGGGAGATTGAACTCCGCACCACGTTTACAGCTGAGGAGTAGATGGGCGCATTTAAAATGATCCACCAAAATCTGACATGTTCAACCCATGTAGAATCATTATTGAAAACATGTCTGCGGTGGTATTTTACTCCAGACAGACTTTCTAAGATATATCCTTCCACCTCTGACCACTATTGGAGGGGGTGCAGCCACAGAGGAACTCTAATGCATATTTTATGGTCCTGCCCACTAATAAAATCTTACTGGGAAGAATGCCACGCTTTAATTAGACAAATTATACCAATACATATCACATGGTCCCCTCAACTAGTCTTATTATTTATAGAAATTAACCTATTAGAGCTATCACTTGTGTAATCTGCGTACTGGCTAAGGCTAAGGATACTGCTGAGACATTGGAAATCCACATGTATTCCATCTTACAATGACTTGATTACTGCTATCAATCTTATGACCTCTTTTGAGAGAGTTATAGCCTTAAGCAATAGCACATTTGAGGCCTTCCTGTCCAAATGGCACCATTGGATATCATACCTCTGTAATACCTCCTTATTCGGATATACTTATGTCCATGACGTTCTCTCATAATACTTTTTGGGGTAATACTAATAGGGTAATATGTAATATTATCCTCCTCCTGTACAGAATGTATCTGTACACAGTATATATTATGCACTTTGAATACTTCATTTCACCTGTGTCTATTATGGTTATTTGTGCGCTTTGTTTTGCACACTGTTACTTGTTTCCAGGTATGCCAAGTTATTTACCTGTAATATTTAAAAACCCAATAAAAACTTTTGAAACAAATGTGTCAAACAAATATAACTGTATATTACACCTGATTCCCACAAAAAATAGAGAAGATAGCTAATCACCTAAAAACTCAATGTACAGTTATGTCAGTAAAAGAAATTAAAGGATGTGTGCTGAATTTTGACGGCATTAAATTGTAACTGAGCTGAAATGGCCTATTGTAATTGACTCAGTATTCTACTCAATGCTATAAATTTATGATATAACACTATACATAACACCAGGAATATTAAGTTCATGACTCACATTTTTTTTGTGTTCTGACTCATTATACTACTAAAATGATGCATTACTAGCTATACTATCTATCTGCAGGAGAATTAGGCTATGTTTCCACTTGTTTTTTTTTCGGGCAGTTTTTGGAAAACTGCCAGTGCAGTTTTTGAGCCAAAGCCAGAAGTGTATTCAAAAGGAATAGGACATATAAAGGAAGGACTTACACTTCTCCTTCCTTATGGATCCACTTCTGACTTTGGCTCAAAAACTGCAGTGGCAAACTGCCAGAAAAAAAAACAAGTGGAATCCTAGCCTTATAAAGTGTTGGACAGAACATGGCAACCAGGGGAAAAAAAAGTACATTGGTAATATTTTAAAGGGAATTTGACAGTTTGATTTGGCCTACTACATCATATAGACACTTGGAAGGGTGTCTGGATTATATTTGTGTATGCACAAGGCAACACCCCAATTTTCCTATAAAAAAAACTTTGGGGGCATGGTTTGGCACGCTGGCAGATGGCTGCATGTGCTGAGAGCTTCGGCCGGGTCATCGCTATACAGGCTTCCAAATACAGTAACCCCCCGACATGCGATGGCCCCGACATATGATAAAATCGACATACGATGGCCTCTCAGAGGCCATCGCATGTCGATGTCAGCATCGACATACGATGCTTTTATATGTCGGGGCCATCGCATTAACTGCTATCCGACAGCGCAAAATGCTTAAGCTGCTGTCGGATAGCAGTTTAAGCATCCCAGGCAGGTTTGCTTATCTATTCCTGCTGCTGATTCGACAAACGATGGGTCGTTTGGAACGAATTACCATTGTATGTTGAGGGACCACTGTACACAATGGGTGGCAGGAATAAGCAAAAGAAGACTGACAAACCTGCCCGCGGGACATGCAGAACGGGCCGCACATGGACAGGGCCCCCTCACTGAATCCCAGCACCATGAGCGCTGCGCAGCCCGACATGGCGGCGCCTGGCGCTCACACCACGCTGCAGAGCACTCGGGATGCCGAACCTGCTGCTCCGGGGACTGCTGACATCGGAGACAAGACGGCAAGTATACCTCGCTCCCTCCCCAAACCACTTAACCAGAGGTCCTTATCACTTACCTCTGCTGCCTCCTGTCCCTCCCAGCAAATGAGTCTCCCTCCTTCCAGCCTGTGGCTCCTGGGCTGTGAGCCTCACAGAGGGAACAGCCAGAAGCTGCAGCACAGGGGGACTGTGCCCTGTACAGCTCTGCACCTCAGCCCTCTCCTGCCTTTGAGAGCCATCCCAGCCAGACTCTGCAGTCAGCCTAATCCTCTCCGCACCAGCAAATCTGGGTGTGACCCCACTTCTATGCCCCCTCCCCCTCTGTCTGCTACACACGCTGTGCCTCACACCTCTGCTCAGTGTCCCCTGCAGGGTGCACCCATGCCCAGGGACCCAGGTTTTCTGCAGATTCATCCCACCTCTCCTCCCCTCTACTCTCCTTATGTGGAGGCTATTGTATCCGCTTTGAGTGGCCACTGGTCTGACGACGCCAGCCCACCTGCATATTGGGGCACCAGTCCACCAGCGAAAAAGAAGCTTTTCAAGATGCCTTTGAAACCTTTCCCCACAGGGAAATGTGGCTTAGACTATTCCTCACCAGATGATTCTAGAGCTCTGGAACCAGGCTTTCGCAGATGCTCTCTTAACCGTACGCCTACGGGTCCTGGGATAGATGATCCTCCAAGTTCTCTCACTGCTCCAGCTCCTCCGTTGCCGTCACCTGAAATGGCAGTTTTTATAATCATAAGCGGAAGCTTTGGACTGCTTTGGAATCCTCGGATGCCCAGATGGACCCAAGAGCCTTTTTTTGGCTTCCTTGTGCAACTGAAACCAAGCCTATCTTGTCCTCCATGCCCCTGGTAATGGCTTTTATTGCCATGATGCACGTATCATATCTCAAGCGCTCCCACATCGCATCCCCGAACAGTCCTTTATCTCCCATATATGGTAATTTAGCCTTCCCCCCAGCCCTATCGGTGCCTTCATTCCTGGGTATACAGAGACTATCGGGAGTGATGTTCAGAGATTATTTAGAGGCTTCTAGCTTAAAACCGCTTGACATGATCCTGGAAGGTAATGCTCCATCTCCTGCAGCTAATTTTCAGTATGCACTTCTACCGGGTCTCCAGACTATCTCTGCAGCTGCATTGCCCGCTGTCTCCCTTTTAGAGTCTTTGTGTTTCTACCTCGGCTGTTTATCGCCCAATCAGTGTGATATATAATCTTTTCCTGAATTGACTCAGGGATTCGCAACTTCCCTTTCGGTGCAGCTGGGAAGCGGCAATAGGCCGCTCATTGACTGATGCCGAGTGGATGAAAGCAGTGGCTATGTGTCATAAAACCTCCATATCCTGCAAGGCTCAGGAATGAAATTATTAGCCCCTTACCAGGTGGTATAGAGTGCCGGCCCTTCTCTTGCATTTCTATCCATCGGTACCTAATGTGTGCTGGCGGTGTGAAGCGCCGGGGGGGGGACGGGGGGGGGGGGGGGGCGATCACGATCACTAATTTCTTGGCTGGACTGCCCTTCTCTCTCCTTTTTTTGGTCCGGGGTACTGGAACTTATCCGCCGCATGACCCTTGACCCAGCCACCCTGCTCTTATCAGTATTGCCGAGCTCGGTGCCTTAGGGGTCTAGGAGCCTTCTATTTTTTCTACTTCTAGCAGCGCGAACGGTCATACCCGTCTATGGGGGTCTACTATCCCTCCAACCCATTCATCCCGGCTTCAGGAGGTGGCTGATCTACATAGAATGGAGGAACTGCTTGCGGATTCCAATAATATGTTCCGCAAATACACTGCAGTCCGGTCCCCATGGTTAGGCTTGATTAACTTGTCGGACTTCAGGGATCTACACACCCATATTCCTGCTTACGCATCCCCTATGGTTCTTGCCCACTCCTCGTCTCGACTGCCTTAAGTGGTCCCTCCAATCCAGTGCTGCCTTGGGAGAGCTAGGGGCTGGAATCGTCTAGGGATGGTAAGTTGTTTACTAGATTTATTTTGAGCCTGTGCTGTGGTTCTCGCTCCTTCTTTTCTCTTCTTCTTTTTTATTCTCCCTTCTCTTTTTTTTCATTCTTGTATTACTTCTTTCTCCTCCTTCCCCTTCTCTTCCTATTTCTCCCGGACCTGTTATGGCCCTATTCCTCCCTATTCCCACCTTCCTCCCCGCATCCCCCCTCTCCCCTCCCCTTGCCCTAGGAGGGTTGATGTTTGATTGATCAGACTGCCGCTCCCTGTTATTACGTTATGTCAATGCTCTTGATGTTCTGATTGTTGTTTTGTGTTTCATTGGAATCCATCTGTTATGTAATTTTGCTTGTCATTCGGCTTATGTTCTTGACAATATTTTTCTATGCGAAAACATAAATAAAAACTATGTACTTAAAAAAAAAAAAAAAAAAAACTTTGATGGACACTCACACTGTATGCTAATCATTGGTATGCATTCATGAATGAGGAGATGATCTTCTTCCCACCCAGACAGAGGACGCGCACTGATCTGCCATGACAGTTCACTGATCCATTAGAACTGAATCATATTGATAAGCTCATCATTACAATGACACCTGTCAAGAAATGTTTTTTCTGCACTCACTGGGTGATTTTAAGGTGGTACAACGGATAGAGCCCAAATAAGTATAATATTCAGAGAGCTTTACTTGAACAGATCTAATCTGTATGGTGGATGTCCAACTAGCTCACTCATATTTGTTTAAGGCCTTTGACATATCTCTTGGACCACTTTAATTATCACATTATTAGCATTCCAAGTCCACTGACACCACACCCTCATTGGTGCAGAACTACATAGGCCTGCTCTTTCTCCCAATGGGTCCTGTGACATCCAGGTTTACATGTCCGGAAAATGAAATAGGTAACCTGCTCCCATAGCAGAAGCGCTAATATGATGTCTAGGTGAGAAAATCTCAGACGTCATGTCAGTTGGCACGTGTACATTCTCTATAGCAACCACAGTAAAAGGACATGGAAAGTGCATATACACATGTGATATCTGATGCTCATGCAAAAAACATTACGGCTGAATTCAAACTAAGTTATAAGTCCAGCCGACCTGCCAGGCCTCTCTCACACAGTTCATTAAGCTGGAGAGGCCCAAGGAAAAAATGAATAGAGATGGGATAATTAGGGATAAAATCAAGGATCCACTATCTTACATAACATGTTATAATTAAAGTCATAAAACTGTAGAAAGAATTCTGTCAGCACAATGGCACATATTGAAGGGTGACCAAACTGTGGGCTCTGTGTTACTGTAAAAATCTCAAACAGTTCATGAAAGTTTAAATAGTAAAAAATAAAGTAGAACAGGATTGAAGGTTTTTGTAAAATACATTTCAAAGAATACATCTAACTGTAGTTTACACCGACTGCCAGCAGCACGATCGGTAAACAGTCTAAACAGCTATATGCCACATACTTACAATAACTCCCCTGAAAACATTACATTTAGTTATCATGGAAGGGGCCTTCGAAAGACTTTTGTAACTGCCATGATTGTACTTTTATTATCGTATCTCTTATTCTGTTAAGGGCACTTATTTCTCATTAGGCTACTTAAACACAATATCTGGACATGTTATCAGAACACAAAAAAAAGGCTTAATTTACACAACAATAATTTAGAAACAATATATACACATACTGTAGTGTCACCAAGCAATGTCAGGTGATTGAGGAGGAATTGCTTAAGTCCTCTGTGGAGGCTAAAAATAAAATTTAAGAAATGTTTCTTAAAATTCCGTATATTGAGAAGTCAACCCCCATTCCCACCAAAAGATAAAAACAGAAATTAGAAGAAAAAAAATCTTGTCCGCTTTGCCTCCTAAAAAACAAGAAAGTAAAAACCTAAAATTACAGCTCACTGTTTGAGATGAGTGAATTTTTGAAAAATTTAATTTGGCCCGAATTTATTCGTGGCGAATCACTATTAAAAACGGCTATTTCTTGCCTACAGAGAGGCTCAATAGGGGTGTAGAACACTTTGCCTTGTCATAACACGCATAGGGATTATGCTGTGTTAGTGAAATAATACTGTTATTCAGTATGACATGCAGATTACAGGCATCGCAATTAGAATCACTGCTGCAGAGCGTCTGGATGTGGCAGCAGGGACACCATATGGCATCACAATTGAAGAGATTAAAGAGATTTTTTCTGTAATTTTTATTTCATTTACCGTGTATACTCGAGTATAAGCCGACCCGAATATAAGCCGAGACCCCTAATTTCAACCCAAAATCCCAGGAAAAGTTATTGACTCGAGTATAAGCCTAGGGTGGGAAATACATCATCCCCCCCTGTCATCATCCAGACCCGTCATTAACATCCTCATCATCATCCCCTTGTCATCATCCCACACATCCCCCCTTCATCATCCCCTTATCATCCCACACATCCCCCCTTCATCATCCCCTTATCATCCCACACATCCCCCCTTCATCATCCCCTTATCATCCCACACATCCCCCCTTCATCATCCCCTTATCATCCCGCACATCCCCCCTTCATCATCCCCTTATCATCCCACACATCCCCCCTTCATCATCCCCTTATCATCCCACACATCCCCCCTTCATCATCCCCTTATCATCCCACACATCCCCCCTTCATCATCCCCTTGTCATCATTCGCCGTCAGTGGTCTTCAACCTGCGGACCTCCAGAGGTTTCAAAACTACAACTCCCAGCAAGCCCGGGCAGCCATCGGCTGTCCGGGCTTGCTGGGAGTTGTAGTTTTGAAACCTCCGGAGGTCCGCAGGTTTAAGACCACTGCGGCCTTCGACATCATCCAGCCCCCTCTCACCCCCCTTTAGTTCTGAGTACTCACCTCCGCTCGTCGCTGGTCCGGTCCTGCAGGGCTGTCCGGAGAGGAGGTGGTCCGAGCTGCTATCTTCACCGGGGGCGCCTCTTCTCCGTGCTTCCGGCCCGGAATAGAGGCGTTGCCTTGACAACGACGCAGAAGTACGTTGGCAATGAACGCACCTCTGCGTCGTTGTCAAGGCAACGTGACTATTCTGAGGCCGGGCCCGAAGCGCTTAGAAGAGGCCTCCCCGGTGAAGATAGCAGCCCGGAACCACTATCCCACCGGACCACCTCCTCACCGGACAGCCCTGTAGCACCGGACCAGCGCCGAGCGGAGGTGAGTACTCAGAACTAAAGGGGGGTGAGAGGGGGCTGGATGATGTCGAAGGCCGCAGTGGTCTTCAACCTGCGGACCTCCGGAGGTTTCAAAACTACAACTCCCAGCAAGCCCGGACAGCCGATGGCTGTCCGGGCTTGCTGGGAGTTGTAGTTTTGAAACCTCTGGAGGTCCGCAGGTTGAAGACCACTGCGGATGGGGGAGTTCACTCGAGTATAAGCCGAGGGGGGTGTTTTCAGCACGAAAAATCGTGCTGAAAAACTCGGCTTATACTCGAGTATATACGGTAATTTGAATTTTTTTTTAAATCACTTTTTAAGGACCCATTCTGGTGAGCATCGAGCTGTCACCCCACCACGAGGCGAGCTACCACCTGTTTCAGCACCTGCCTCTCAGTGCCCCCCCCCCCCCCCGACTGTCTTACTCTGTGTGGAGCTGCAAATGTTTCATTTAATCAGTTATGGTTAATTTTTATTGCTCCAACCTGTTTATTGGATTCTTGAGGTAATTCCACAGGTAATATATGACGATGACCATGGGGCCTCAGTCTTGAAAAGATTACATAGTTTTTTTTAAATATAAATAAAAGATTTTGAATATATTAACAAATTGAATATGCCAGCAGCATGAGGAGATCACATGGCAGCACAATGACAAAGCCTGGTAATTGGAATGAGAAAACTTGAAATTCTTTTTTGAGGACCCATTCTGGTGAGCATTGAGCTGGCGGTCTGCCACGAGGCAAGCTACCACCTGTCTTCCAGCCCCTGACTCTCAGCGCCCCCGCCCCAATTGTCTTACTCTGTGTGGAACTGAGAATGTTTCAGTTATTGTTCATTGTTATCGCTCCAACCTGTTTCATTGGATTCTTGTGGTAATTCCAGAGGTAATATATGATGACAACTAGAGAGGAGTGAATTTTTTTTTATTGGATTTTATCGATTTGATTCGCTCATCTCTACTGAGGACCCATTGGAGGGCAAGTCTGGTGCCAGCAGCTGTGGTAATTCCAGCTCCAATAGTGTATAATTGCTGCAGTGTAAACTATGGAAAGGCTCCTAGTTGTATCTTAAAATAGAGCTGGCGGTCCACCGCAAGGCCAGCTACCGCCTGTCCCAGCCCCTGCCTCTCAGCGCACCCCCATGCTCTGAGTGTTCACTTGAAAAGGGAGGGGCTGCAGTACCAGCAACTTGGACAGGAGCACATTCAGCTTCTGTGCCATTGGATAAGTGGGTGCATAATGCTAGAAGTCGCTGCAGTGAAAAAGCTTGCATCTGTATTTTCAAATCGAGCTGGCGGTCCTCCGTGAGGCGAGCTACCACCTATTCCAGCCCTTACCTCTCAGCGACTCCCCCTACTGCCCCCCCCCCCCAAAACTGTGAAAGTGTGAATACTTCATTTAATCAGTTATGGTTCATTGTTATCGCTCCAACCTGTTTCATTGGATTCTTGTGGTAATTCAACAGGTAATATATGACGAGGACCATAGGGCCTCACAAGTGAAAAGATTGAAGACTTTTTTTAAATTTAAGATTTTGATTAGATTCACAAGTTTAATGTCCCGGGTGCCCGAAGCGTTTACTTTGAACTTATACTGTATGACCACAAAACCCAATCTAACAAGAAGTCACATGGCGGCACAATGACAGAGCCTAGAGGTTAAAATAGATTAAGATAAAGTTTAATTTGATGTGCCAGGAACATGAGACCAATTGGCCACGGTGTGTCTGGGTCCTCTGTCTTGTCTTCCTCATCACCCTGTAGCTCCACAGCCTGCTCCTGCTCCTCCTCTCCTGTCAGATGACTATAAAAAAAGAACATTTTGCAAAACCTTGCCTGTGCTCCACTGTCCCCCTCCTCCTCCTCCTCCATTTCAGCCCCCACAGGGCTCATGTGGCCTCAGATGTAGGCGCCATGTCTCAAGCTCCCTGACCAGCCATCGTTTCCAACACATGTTGTAGGAAATTAAGCAGTGGAATGACGTCATTCATCCCATAATCCTGGCAACTGAATAATATTGTGGCTTCCTCAAAGAGCCTGAGCAAACAGCAGGTGTCATGTATGAGCTGCCACTGGTTGACATTGAAGTTACACAGGGGAGTCCCCCTATCCGCTGGATCATCAAGAAATCGGTGATGGCTTTTCTTTGTTTGTATAGTCGGTCCAACATATGGAGGGTGCAATTCCAACGTGTGGAAACATCGCAAATCAGACTATGTTGGGGGCTGCAGCTCAAGGAGGGTGTGCTTTGCTGTGTATGAGTGGCTAAAGTGCATGCAACGTTTCCTTCCCATTGTTAGGACGTCTTATATATAGGGGGTACACTTCAGGAACCGCTTGACAACCAGATTGAACATGTGTGCCATGCAGGGCGCATGGCTCAGGTTTCCTTGACGCAGAGCAGACAAGATGTTCTTCTTCTTGACGGTCACCATGGTTCCCATTTCCAGTTTTCATGGAGTAAGCCATGATTCGATTTCTTGATGAATGACACAGCCTGAAGGAGGCGGAAGCATGCGGAGACCATATAGTGGCAGAATGACCAAGCCTGGAGGTGCCAGCAGCCTGACAAGACCATAGGGCCTCACAATTTAAAAGACTAAATATATATATATTTAAAAATTTAAATTGAAGATTTTAATTAGATTAACATAAAGAATGTTATGTAATGTGCCAGCAGCATGAGGAGACCACATGGCGGCACAATGACACAGCCTAGAGGTGGCACCAGCATGAGGAGACCAAAATGTGGCAGAATGACCAAGCCTAGAGGTGGCAGCAGACTGACAAGACCATAGGGCCTCACAACTGAAAAGATTAAAGATATATTTTTAAATTTAAACTGAAGATTTTAAATAGATTAACATAAATTTTTTATGTAATGTGCCAGCAGCATGAGGAGACCACATGGCGGCACAATGACACAGCCTGGAGGTGGCACCAGCATGAGGAGACCAAAATGTGGCAGAATGACCAAGCCTGGAGGTAGCAGCAGCAAGAGGAGACCATATGGTGAAAGAATGACATAGCCTGGAGGTGGTGGCAGCCTGACAAGACCCCTAGGGCCTCACAATTGAAAAGATGATTAAAGATATGTTTTTAAATTGCATGTGGTCATATTAACATCCTCTGGATTCTTGATGAAAAACTGCCACACTGCAGAGTAGCAGATTTTCCCCCCAACAGAACACACTGACTGACTGCTACTGCAGCCAACTCCAGGGACCCCTGTTCCACTACCTCTCGGGCAGGTAGGCTGCCGTGAAGCAGGGGGTCTACCTGGGGCACGTTTGGCTCCAGACTTCCCACTTCTGCCACCATGCTGACTCCCAAACATGCTACCACCTTGCTGACTCAACTGCTGCCTCACGGGCAACCTGCCAGCCTCTTCTCCTGATTATGATGAAGCCCCTTCTGCACCCGGCTCCCAAATGCAATCGGCTTCATCATCATCATCAAGTTGTGTCTGCACGTCACTGATGTCCTCCTCAGGTTCCTCAACAGTGTGTGCTTCAGGAGCCTGAATGCTCCCAACACCACTACTATTGGCTTTTCAGTTGTTGTACACATCAGTGCTGCAGCACACAGTCGCTGTGTAGTACACCCAAAATTGCACTCTCTCTTTCAATCTCTCTTCCTTCCTAGATTTGTTCTTGAGATGAATCGCTGCTGTAAAAATGCTTTTCTGTGCAACACACACTGCTCTCTGTCTCTCTCTGCAAAAAAACGCTGATGTGACTGGCCGCAAGATGGCTGCCGATTATATAGGGCTGTGACATCACAGGGGTGGCTGGCTGCTGATAGGCTACATGCTGCATGTGATTCAGGGTCATCCCGCCTACCCGTCTTCCCACCTTCCCAGAGTTCCACTAAATGGAGTTTAATGAAGCGATTCGTGTGATCGAATTGCGGCGAGATTCGGATTCGCTCATCCCTACTCACTGTGCAAAAATGTTTTTACAAACTTTATATTTGATAAAATAAAGGGTTTCACAAAAGAATACAACTTACTCCTACAAAAATCTAGCTCTTATACTGCCTTTAGTTCTTAGATTGAGAAAATGAAAAAATAAAAACCATTGTGGCGGGAAGGGGTTAAAAAGAGTGAAGGTAAAAATCGAAATAATTTTTCTACTTATTATTTTTATTTTTATAGCTGCATTTAGGTAATCGGAGAATGCAGAGGAAAGTCATTTTCTAGGGTATATTTACATGATGCAAATTTGGTGAAGAATTTTTCGTGTGCCTGTAGCATGCTTACAGATTTCTCCAAGCCACATTAAAATGAGTAGAAATGTTGCATTTGAATTTAACCTAAAGCTCTATTCATGTTTAGGGCAATTGATGTCTATATTTATTTGTCATTTTCTTCCTAAATAATGCAAAACTCTTATTGGTATCTGCAGTTCTCCTTGAATGCAAAAAGTTTGGAGACACAGTGCAGCAAAACAAAATATACTGATGACAAATGAACAATTTTATATAAATGTTCCTTGGTATTCTGTGATTTATAAAGGTTTCATTTAGCTTGTTTAATTGGTTAACTAGACTGAGCTTGGAGGACAACATAACAACCATATAAATAAATGTAAAATGTATTGCTGTCAAGAAAATAAGAGGAATTCTAATTAGTGGTAATAAATTAGTTTTCATAATTTAATCTGCAAATTATTCCAGCTAATTTTCTAAATTAGAAACACAAATATTTTGTTAAAAAAAGATCATTTACCATGCAAATCGTCTAATGACTTACCATATTATCATCCCCCAACTGAAAGCTTCAAAATCATTACATTGTTCATAAATAGGTAATGATGAGTTATTACAGATGAAAATTCATTTCATAAACCATTTCTCATAGCAGAAAATGTTGGAGCAAAATGCATTATCCAACAATTTATATAAAGCTTTATAATAATTTATATGCTGTATTGTATATTTTTTGTTAATAGACTACCTCTCTCTTAGTAAAAAAAAAATAATATATTTAAAATGGTCCTACATACTGTAGATCAGTTTGTTCCAACATATGACTCCCCAGCTGTAACTTAACAACCCTATGGCTGTGGGGACATGCATACAATAGAGTAAAACAGGTCAGAGACCACTAACATAGTCTGATAACTGGAGCTGGGTAACAATGTTAAGAACATTTTGTTACATGTCCCTCAGATATGTACATCTACATTGGGCATTATAGTTAATTATAATTATTGTTCCATATGGTTACTACAGATGTGTCCTTTCTCAACTTCACTCTAATCTCAATATCTTCTTAGATGTGTGAAATTACAGTTTTTTACCACAACATCAGTTCAGTAACACTCCGTCACTAAACATATAGGGGGAGATTTATCAAAACCAGTCCAGAGGAAAAGTTGCTGAGTTGTCCATAGCAACCAATCAGATAGCTCCTTTAATTTTTGAAAAGGCCTCTGAAAAATTTAAGAAGCGATCTGATTGGTTGCTATGGCCAACTCAGAAACTTTTCCACTGGACAGGTTTGATAAATCTCCACCATACAGTTTTGGTCTAAGTGTGAGCACCTAGTGATTGTTAAATAAATGAAGCCTTTTGCTTGTTTTAATAGCATGTTGCAATATTGTGTAAGGGTAGAGTCAAACATAGAATATTAGTAGTGTATTTCACACTGTGCAGCTGCGATTTACTGCATATTCTCCTATGAGCACAGGGCTACCCTGCAGCAGCCCTGTGTGTGCAGTAAGGTTTGGAGGTGGGGCCATAGAGTCACATTAATGTGGGCATGCTGGTCCTGCCTCCAGACCTAACTGCTCATAGGAGAATATGCAGCGTAATTTCTGCTGCACAGTAGATTTGGTGCAGTCTGAAATACGCTGCATATACGCAATGTGTGATCCTACCCTTAAAATTGTTTTATGAGACTGGAATCCTTAAGTAAACTAAAGGCAAGATAAGGGTGGATCAAAGCATAATTTGAAGTCTCATTGTAAAATCGGAAACAGGACCTCTACTATCACACATCCTGTACAACGAAGTCCTCAAGGCCTACCAACAGCTAGGATTTTTATTTTTTTAATGTTCTATTCCAATTGAGTATCTGAAAATCACCCTGAATGTTGGTGGGCCTTGAGGAATGGGTTGGGAATACCCCTTTAATGCCCATACAAAAATATGGAGAAAATACATTTTATTTGTAACCCACTTTAGGACCCTTTCACACAATAAAGTTGCTCTGTTAAAAGACCCGTTATAAACTTCAATTAGAAAAGCCTTAAAAACGGATGTTAGGCTGGGTTCGCATCACGTTTTTCAACTACGGTTCCCGCATACGTTTTCATTAGTGAAAACGTATGGAACGGTATTGAAAACGGTATACATAGGCAAAGCATTGCAAACACACCTATGCACCCTGATGCATACGGTTGTGTACGGTTTGCTTTCAATACGGTTTTTAACAGTACCCCAAACCGTGTTCAACCACGGTTTTGACTCTGGGTTAAAAAACATATTGCAACCGCATACCTTTTTTTTTTTAACATGGATGTCAATGGGAAACGCACATGTATACGGTTCCATACCGCAAAACCATATGTGTTTTTTCTTAGCACATGCACATTTGCATCCTAAAGTCCCCACCCAAGACCCCTACCATTAAAAATGGACTGAATTTTCTAAAACTTATGTTTTTTTATTTTATAAAAATGGACTGAACTGTATGCACCTTTAAAAACAGTATACGGTTTAAAAACGCATACGGTTTACTTTTTCCATATTGTTCCATCCGTTTTTTTTTGCCATACGGTTTTTAATAGAAAACGTATGCGGGAACCGTAGTTGAAAAACCTGATGTGAACTCAGCCTTAAACGGTCTTTACAAAATCCCATTAAAGTGGTTGTGTGCTGCCCTGCAGTTAGGAGCTCCGCTCACAGCATCCGGAAGTTCATTACTCCGAACGCTGTGTGCAGGCTTCCGTGTTAGCAGCCGCCGGGTGTGACGTAACGCCCGGCCCCTTTGTGACGTCTCGCCCGCCCCCTCGTGACGTCACGCCCGCCCCCTCTACCAAAGACAGCAGTTGCGCCCCCTTCCCATAGACTTTCCTTGAGGGGGCGGGCGTGACGTCACGAGGGGGCGGGCGAGACATCACAAAGGGGCCGGGTGTGACATCACCCCTGGCGGCTGCGAACACGGAAGCCCACACAGCGTTCGGAGTAATTAACTTCCGGGCGCTGTGAGAGGAGCTCTGAACTGCAGGGCAGCGCACAACCCTTTTAAAGACTATGGGATTTTTTGCTTATCCGTTATGACCCGTTATAGCCTGTCATGAATAATGGACTATATTTGTGACGGAAGAAAAAACGGCACATGCACTAATTTTTCTTCCGTTACAAGAAACGGGTAAATTAACGGCCTTTATGTCATCCGTTTGCACCTGGTTTATAATATTCGTTATTAATTCTGAGCATGCTCAGAAGAGGTGACATCAGCAGACTCCTGCAGTGCTGATGGACTACCACTACTCCCATCATGGAACATACTTGTTTCCATGATGGGAGTAGTAATTCCCTGGCTGCGGGAGTTTGCCGGTGGCCGGGGAGGCTACATTAGTGTTTGTACTACAACCCCCATCATGGAACAGACTCTGTTCCATTTATATAGGCTGCTGATAGAATTCTTTTCATTCATAGCGCTACGGAGGCATATGATTATAGAAGCGCTGTGGGGGCCAGACATATAGCGTTATCTGGCCCCCACAGTGCTTCTATGTACATATTCTATGTACATATGTCACCACAGCGCTATGAAAGACAAGTATTCTTTCAGCAGCGCATCGGGCCGGCCAGCTTCCCGGCCTGATGCGCTGCTAATAGAATACTTTTCATTCATAGCACCGCGGGGGGCTTATGATAGCGCTGCAGGGGCATATGATTGTGCTGCGGGGGACAATACCTATATAAATGCGCTATGGGGGGGCATATGATTATAGAAGTGCTGTGGGGGGCAGACATATAGATATGTGTCTGACCTCCGCAGCGCATCTATATACAGCTGTGACAGCGCTAGCAGATGATAAGATGCCTAGGCAACAGGCAGGGGGAATCATACATATACACATGGGGATAATAAAATGAATATACTTAAGGGGATGCACTGAAGTTTAAAAACCCCACCGGGAGCCCTGAATGGCTCCTCCGTACCAGCCATTCAGGGCTCCCAGCGGGGAATTTAAAAATGAAAGTAAAATACATTGTACATCGCAGGGAGTGGAGCATGCTGCCCGCTCCCCTGTTTAATAACTTCTAATTGCATTGGGTCTCAGAAGTGAGACCGGTGCGATCAATCCCTCAGCCTCTGTATTACAACCTTCATCATGGAACAGAGTCTGTTCCATGATGGGGGTAGTAGTACAAACACTAATTTAGCCTCCCCAGCCACCGGCAGACTCCCGCAGCCGGGGGACTACTACTCCCATCATGGAAACAAGTCTATTCCATGATGGGAGTTGTAGTAGTCCCGGCTGTCGGAGTCTGTAGGCAGAGGTTTTAAAACGGCCGTACAAGAAGGATGTTATACCGGGTCTTAACGGAAGAATATGCCCTTTATTTTGACGGACGTTATTCAGCCGTTAGCACCCGTTATTTCATCCGTTATTATACATCCGTTTTTACACAGAAAACGGATGTTTAATAACGAATGAATACTCATAGCATGAAAGGGGCCTTAAAAGTAAGTATTCCTTGCAAATAAAAATAAAATAAAAAAGAAAACCTTTAATCTTCAGAGGCTCTGTTACCATAATAACTGTTGTGAAAGAAGCTGTTCACAACAATAATAGTTGAGGGCTTCTAAAAAGGCTCAGGCACTTACTTAAAACAACATAACATTTATGCTTATATACAGAATAAGCTTTCTACATGAATTTGCATCTGGATTTAAACCGGGATTAAGAACCGTACTCAGAGAGTGGTGGTCAATGATTCCCACTCTGAATGGTCCTTGGTTATATGTGATGTACCCCAAGGTTTATTACTGGGCCCACTTTTGTTTAACTTATTTATTAATGATATAGACGGTGGAAACATTTCTGCTTCTATCTATGCTGATGACACTACGTATAGGACAGCCTATGAAAGACCTGCAGAATTAAACCAGAAGGGAAGTAAAGATAACTGATACAGATTATAAAATCCCATGGCCTCAAGTACCACTTCTACACTAATGACACATCTACCATCTTCCTTTCCAAAATCCCAGATTGGCTGTCAGCTATATCTGCCTTCTTCTCCTCTTGCTCTCTCAAACTCAACATAGAGAAAAGGGAAATGGTCATTTTTCCCCGACCTCTTCCTTCAACCCATTCTATCAATCACAGTCAATGGCTACACTCTCTCCCCAGTCCAACAAGTCTGCTGCCTTGGGGTTACCGTCGACTCTGATCAAGGACTCTCACTACTTGCTGCCTTTACTTCAAAAACATTTCTCGACTACACTAATTCCTTAACTTTAATTCAACAAAATTATTGGTACATGCCCTCATCATCTCCCACTTGGACTACTGCAACATCCTCCTCTGTGGCCTTCCATCTAACACTCTTTTTCCCCTCCAATTTATCCTCAACTCAGCTGCCCAACTAATACATCTTCCCTCTTGCTTCTCCTCTGCCTTGCCCCTGTACTACTTCCTGCACTGGCTACCCATTGTCCAACAAATTCAGTTTGAGCTGTACTAAAAATAGTTATTACTCTATCTTTTGCTAGATGATCAGCTGCCCCCCCGCCCCCCGCACACACACACACACACAACTGCTGTCTTCTCCACCCTCTCCTTGTAGATTTTAACCCCATATGGACAGGGCCCTCTCGACCTATATATCAGTCTGTCATTTACTATGTGTAATGTTCACTGTATCTGCTTTTATGTCATATATTTTAACTCCTTATCAAATGTAAAATGCCCTGTAACCAATGGTGCTACAAAACAAATGAATAAGTAAGTAATAATAATAAGTTAAAAGCAGACTTGGACACAGTGTTTGAGTATTCACTTGGCAAAAGAAGTTCACTGTGTATTAATGTAAAGTTATGTATCTGGGTACTAATAACCTGCATGCCTCATATTTCCTAGGAGGAATAAAACTGGGATAGTCCATGGCAAAGAAGATCATAGACTACAAAACAGCATGCAATGTCAAGCATCTGCTTTTAAAGGAGATATCCAGTGTTGAAAAACATATTCCCTATCCTAAGGATAGGGGATAAGCTTCAGATCGCGGGGAGTCCGACTGCTGGGGCCCCCCCGCGATCTCCTGTACAGGGCCCTGGTAGCCCGCTGGAAGGGGGCATGTTGACCACCGCACGAAGCGGCGGCTGATACGCCCCCTCAATAGGATTCTATGGCCGAGCCGGAGCGATGCCTTTGGCAATCTCCGGCTCTGCCCCTGTATTGAGGGGGCGTGTCAGCCGCCCCAGCGGTCGGACCCTTAGGATAGGGGATACATTTTTCACCACTGGACTACACCTTTAAGCCTAGAAGGATAATGTCATGTGTTAAAGAGGTATGGACTTGCAATATATCTGGAATATGCTGTTTAGTTTTGGGCACTGGTTCATAACAAGGATGCCCGGGAACTGGAAAAAGTACAAAGGCAAACAACTAAAAAAAAGGGGGCATGGAACATCTTAGTTTTGGGGAAAGAGAGAGGAGACACTTAAAGGGGAACTCCTGTGGAAACAAGTGGAAAACAAATGTTTTCAAATCAACTGGCTCCAGAAAGTTAAACAGATTAGTAAATTACTGAATACTACAGAGAAATTTGTGAAGCTCTTTCCAGTCTGACAACAGTGCTCTCTGCTTACACCTCTGTCCGTGTCAGGAACTGTCCAGATTAGAAGCATATTCCCATAGCAAACCTCTCCTGCTCTGGACAGTTCCTGACACAGACAGAGGTGTAAGCAGAGAGCACTATTGTCAGCCACCGGAGTTCCCCTTTAAGGCGAAATCTGATCAATTATTTAAGTATGTATATATAGCCCATACAAAAGTATAGGGAAAAGCTGTGCAGGTAAAACTTAAAAAAGACAAGGGGGCACTTCCTCCATTCAGAGAAAAAAAAGAGTCAAAGGAGATGGCAACGACAACAAGCGCATAACTGCACTTCTCCATGTTTTTTCAGCAATTGCTGGGGGTCTCAACACCTCAACTTCAATAATTCAAATATTTTGATGTGTCTTTATAACATGTCAGTTTTTTTAAATGACAAACACTTTAAGCCTTAAAGGAATCAGGGCATACATGTATGTCACGAGCACGATAGGAGACTGAGCACGCTTAGGATCTGAGCTCACTTTAAAACTGTTGATTTCAAAGCCGGTGCATTATTTAACCCTTTAGATGCCGTTTTCAGTGCCAATGATTTCAAATGACAGCTGTAGGTCTGATCAAGCCCTCTGCTGCGCACTGGAGTGATAGCGAACAGTTAAGATGGCGGCAGAAGGTCTCCTGCTTATCTCCGTTCTACTCCATGTCACTCTAATTGTTATATAGGTAATATCATGTCAAATACATTATTCCCATGTAAATACTGTAAGTACTCAATATTTTTATCAGAAATCTAAATGCACAACATTTTCTTCAGTCTGGATATCTCACAGGTCTGGCATTTGTCCAAAGTGTTTCTAACCTCAAATTTACTTGGGAATTGCCCAATAACCCAGGACTAAAGAGACTGAATGAACAGAATTTTAGAAGTCCCTTCACTGAAATATGATATGGATGCAGCAGAGCAGGGTTAATGCACTTGGCACAACTCTTTGAGATATATTAAGATTTTGATAAAGTTGGTTTTGCACAAGTGAACTTGAACTCTGATACATTTATGTAGTATCTTCCATCCTGGATCTATGTTAAAAAGATCAATACTTCAGAAAATCTACTCATTTAACATTAATCTGTTCCTGCAGTTGATAGACCATCAGTTAGTTAACAATTTATTGCTCTGTAATGTTCTGTGAATCTAGATAACACCTAGAGAATACAAAAGATAACTCAATAGACTGCATTTATAAAGTAAAGTCAATTGAATATTTCTGAAAGTCATTAGTTGTATGTGGTACAGAGCCGTAAGCTAAACTGTCACATGACTAGGCACAGAAAACTCCACATGAAAAAAAAAAAACCAAAGAACGCTCAAACCCCAAAACTGTGCTAAACAATTACCCCCAATAAACCGGCTACAGACATACAATCATATATTAACTAAAATCATGAACAGTGGTACCAAATCATGTTGGATTACAAGAAACACATAATAAAGGCATACAACCTCACAAATAAAAAAAAAGTCACAAGTCATAGACATCAGACCAGACGGGTCCAGACCAAATTTGCAGGTGGGTGAGTGTCCAGCTGAAACCTCCACGCGTTCCGTTGTTCTAAGACAACTTCCTCAGGAGTGGTGTGGGGTCTAAAGTTTCCAAGTGCCTATATATACATACTTCAATTAAATGTTATAATTAGTTGATTACCTTGAAGCCATAACGGACACTATTTTATTGACTTTAGATGGAAGGATTCCTTGTATTTTGTATCATATGTAACTCATAAAGTATTGTAATTTTTATTATTTGCCGTGCACTATTTTACAGTGTTTTTCTTTCTTCTTCCTTTTGAATTGTGATATTATTATAACACTATGGTAGCACTCACTTTTTAATTATTTGGTTGAACCCCCTATTCTTTTTATTTTGGATTATACAGTAGTAAATCATAGGACTCAACTGATATATAAAACAAACACAGTGTTTTACTCTAGCATTTCATGTTGAACTGTTCTCCTAGAGGCTGTAATTCCTTAGATAGGCTTTTCACTAGCAAAATACAGAGGTATTATGTGTGGGTCTTCTCATAAACAGTTGTTATCGATGGCTAAGCAGCAAGCAAGTCTAAAAGTCCCTTATAGCATTGTACATGTCTACTATTTACTCTAAATTGTGTGTTCTGGAAAAGGTGTGTGTTCTGGAAAAGACAGTATCTGATTTATTAAATTCATTAGGGTAGATTAACAAGTGGTACATGTGGGGTTTTCATTGTCTCCATGGAATAAAATATTTGATAATAACTATTAATTAATACAAAAATTCCCATCTAGGGTAATTATATTTCGTACATAAGCATATAGCAATAAAAAAAAATACAAAGCATAATCTGTACCTTCAATTGCAAATGGCTTGCCCACTGTTAGTAACTTGCATTCAGCATCAATGGAGACTTCGTAGTCCAGGAGTGCTTTGTCCATGATGAAAGCATCTAATGTTTCTGGGTCATTTCTGCACACAAGACAATACATAAGATAATATATTTAATTTACATGATTTTATAATATTTAATTAATGGAGTAATTGCTGGTGCTATTGGCACATAGGTACAAGAACATGCACTTTTAGTAAAGTATTAAAGGGGTACTCCACCCCTAGACATCTTATCCCTGATTGCGGTGGCTCCCGCTGCTGGGGACCCCTCCGATCTCCCTGCTGCACCTGGCATTCATCTAGAGCATTGGGTGCAGTGCCGGAGGCTCATGACATCACCGTAACTACCCGCTAGTGACATCACGGCCACACACCCTCAAAGCAAGTCCATAGACTTGAATTGAGGGGGCGTGGCTGTTAGGTCACAAGTGGGACGTGACCATGACGTCACGAGCCTCTGCCCAGCATTGCCAGTCATCCACAACGGAGCGAAGTTTGCTCCATGCATCGGATGTCTCGGGTGCTGCAGCAGAGCCGCAGCTGGGGACCCCCGCGATCAGACATCTTATCCCCTATCCTTTGGATAGGGGATAAGATGTCTAGGCGCAGAGTACCTCTAAGTTTTTTGAGTTATTATCTGTCGGAGTCTGAGTGTTTAGACCCAGACCGATCACGAGAATGAGTCAGAAGACGTGCCGGCTTAGCGTGTTTTCTCCTGACTCTGTGTCACATGACTGGGCTCATAATGTAAGTCTATGGGGCCATCCAGGTCTTAGACACAGAGTAGGAAGAGGAGTGTGTGGCACTGCACCTCTCTCCCTGCCCGTTCTAGCAATTGGTCAGGGTCTGAGCACTCAGACCTCAACTGATAAAAAACATTTGGACATGTAAATAGTTTTATAGGGTACACTTAAAATGTAAAATACAAAATAGAGAGTGTCAAAAGGTTCTGTACCAATAGGTAGATAATGTAATAGTAAATTCAGAGCACCCCTAATTCATCATAGCATGACTTCTAAAAAGGTGCCAGAAATATCAGTACCGTACTAGAAGATACTTTGGAATTGTGCATCGGCAGCATATTAGGTGGTAGTACAGGCTTACTCCAAATATGTGTGCTGTACATGCTCCACTGCTGGCTTCTCCTTCCTCATGCATGTCACACAATATCCACAAAGCATACATGGTGCACCAAACTTTCTGCTTATTATCTACTTTTATATGGTATTGATAATTAGTTCACATACAAGCAAAACCACAATGTATTACCATTTGCAGTACATATACAATGTTAATCCATAAACACTTACATTTTCACAATTCAACTCAGTCCCCACATATTCCAGGGCTCATAGTTAAACTGCGGGTACTATTTATTAAGCACCAACTGTTCTCAGGGTGTAGTTAAATAAAATAAAACAAACAACCTATACCTACCCCCTTGCTCTGCTGCCCAGCAAGCTATATCTGTCTCCCACCGTGCTTCATGGGGAACTTACACTGAGATTATGGGCATGGTAGTTAAGTGTAGTTTCATTTTCTATTTAACTGCATTCTAAGCACAACTACCAATACATTATCAGGAATACCCCTTTTAAACTTTTAAACACAGTAGTTTTTCCATCTTATAAGGTGATAACATATTTCTAGGGTATAATAGAGCAATTTTCGAAAATCCTGTAATGAATAATAGAATAAAGAGAGATTTAAATATATTCAAATCATTTTAATACTGTGCTACTTAACTAACTCTTAGTAAATCCATATCATTAACATACTTGTAGCCTGGACATGTTTTGCCACATGTATAGTGTCATCAAGGGATAAGGACTTAATAGGAAGTGCATGCCATGTAAGTGCCTATCCTTTCCTTTTTTCTTATTTTTTTCTTTTTTCTCATTAAAGTTTTTATTTAAAAAATAACAATGGAGATACAGGATAGAAAAAAGGTGAGGTAAGGGAAAGATAACAAAAAAGTTTTCATAAAACAATACCACGCTAAGTAGTAAGACAGAACTGTATGCAGCACGCTCAGGTGTCCTATCCCTTCTATTCATAATTTTATTCCCACTAACTTTGCTTGGAAGGGCTTAGTATTAGGTATGAGCAAATTGAATCTGACAAATCCAAATTTGTTACGAATTTCAGGAAAAATCTTTTCGCACAATTTCGCACAAATCGCTTCATTAAACTCCATTTCTCCATTTGGTGCGGTCCAGGTTCCAGGGCATCTAAAATGGCGGTTCTGTTAAGGCGGGTAGGCGGGATGTCCCTGAATCCCATGCAGGATGCAGCCTATCAGCAGCCAGCCACCCTTGTGATGTCACAGCCCTATATAATCTTGTGACCAGTCACTTCAATGTTTTATTTCAGAGAGAGCGTTTCATTGCAGGGAGAGATAGAGCATTGTGTGCGTTGCACAGAAAAACTGCTTTAGAGCAGCAATTCACCACAAGCCCAAATCACTGCATAAAAGCACTGACAGAGAGAGAAAGAAAGTACACTTTTGGGTGTAATACACAGCGACTCCACTTCTGCAGTGGGATGTACAGCAACTCTAAAGCTTAAAGAGGCCAATTAGGCAGAGCAGTAAAAGCCATTGTCACCTGCTATTAGTGCCTAATAGTACTGTACTGGGCTCTACTACACAGCGATTCTGTACTGCTGCAGTTGGTTGTACAACAACTATAAAGCTAACACGGGACAGTTAGGGTGAGCACGAAAAGCCATAGTCACCTGATTACAGTGCCTAATACAGGTTGCATAGCGGAGCTTATTGTCCTCTCATAAGTGAAACCTGTGCGCACATAGGTGGTGTACGTATTTTTTCCTGAAAAACTCATTTTGGCGTAGTTACTGTGAAAGGCCAGCCAAAGCTACACTCTTGTTTCTGTAGCCTTACATAGTTTTAAGCTGAGCGTATTGTCCAGCTCTCATAAGTGTAAACTGCTGGTACACCTACGTGGTGTATGTTTTTGTTTCCTGAAAAACTAATTTGGGCATAGTTACTGTATAAGGCAAGCCAAAGCTACACCCTTGTTTCTGTAGCCTTAAACAGTTTGTAGTGGAGCATATTGTCCACCTCTCATAAGTGTAAACTGTACGTACACCTACGTGGTGTCCTTTATGAATTTTCCTGTTAAACTAATTTGGGCCTAGTTACTGTGAAAGTTGCTACACACTTGTTTATGTAGTCTAATACAGTTTTAAGGGTAGAGGAGCGTATTGTCCTCCTCTCAAAAGTGTAACATATATGCACTCAGCTGGTGTATAAGTATGTCAGGCAGAGAAGTGCCAAGACGTGCACAGAAGAGTGGCACAGGCCTAAATTCATCAGGCAGAGGTCACAGCAGTCTAGGGGCAAGTGGCAGCAGGAGTCGCAGCGAGAGGCCTAAGCTCCCGGTATCAGCTAGCGGTCATTAGTGAGGACGATCTATTAGAGGTCAGTCATCAGCTACTGCCCAGCCAAGAAGTGGAGGAGACATCCGCAGCTTTCTCTGCTAGGAGGGCAAGTAGTGACGAGGAGAGTGGTGTGGGAGGTGGTATTGCGAGCGTTCAGGCTCCTGAAGCAGACACTGTTGAGGAACCTGTGGAGGACATTAATGACGTGCAGACACAACTCGATGATGATGCCGGGTACAGAAGGGGCTTCATCATCATCAGGAGAAGAGGGTTGCAGGTTGCTCATGAGGCAGCAGCTGAGCCAGCAAGGTAGTAGCATGGTTGGCAGTCAGCATGATGGCAGAAGTAGGAAGTCTGGAGCCAAACGTACCCGGGGGAGACCAACTGCTTCAATGCTGCTTGCCTTCCTGGGAGGTAGTGGAACAGGGGTTCCTTGAGTTGGTGGCAGTAGCAGTCTATCAGTGTGGACTGTTGTTGGGAAAATCAGCTACTCGGCGGTGTGGCAGTTTTTCACCAAGCATCCGGAGGATGTTAACCTGGCCACATGCAAGATGTGTCGGCAGAAGGTGAAGAAATGTTGGCACCACAGCCCTGCGTCAGCATATGCAGCGTCACCATAAAGCGGCCTGGGAGAACCGTGGCTCCGATGCGGTGGTTTAGCCTGCTGCATCACCTAGTGGCACACTGCTCCCTGTTTCAGCCAGGCAAGGCTCCACCACTTCAGCCAAAAGGAGCTGTCTGCCATACCCATCTTCTGTCGCTCCAGATGCTCCTGCTCCTCCTACTTTGAGTCAGTCATTCCCCCAGCAATCCATTAACAAAGCCATTTCCAAGAGACAACAGTATGCGCCCACTCATCCTACGGCACAGAAGCTGAATGTTCTCCTGTCCAAGTTGCTGGTGCTGCAGTCCCTCCCTTTTCAAGTGGTGGACTCTGCACCTTTCAGAGAACTGATGATTTGTGCCGAGCCGAGGTGGAGAGTTCCAGCTCATCATTTCTTTATTCTTCATTAAAAAGGCAGTACCAGCCTTGGACAATTTTGTGGAACAGAAGGTGGGTCAGTCATTGAGCCTGTCGGTATTTACCAAAGTGCAAGGCAGCGTCGACGTGTGGAGCTGTAACTAAGGTCAGGGGCAATACATGTCCTTTACGGCCCACTGGGTAAATGTGGTTCCTGTACAGCCACAACAGCAACTTGGACAGGTTACGCTGCTTCCGCCCCTTCCCATAGACTTGCATTGAGGGGGCGGGGTGTGACGTCACACGGTGGCGGAGTCGTGACGTCACGATAGCTTGCAAAGGTAGGTGCTGAATGACAGATTGCGGGGGTCCCCAGCTTATCCCCAGTTACAGAAATTCCTCCGCATCAGACCGCAAGTAAGTATTGAGGATATGCATTAGCTAAAACTTGACTTTTCTTAGGATAAATATATTTTATTTATATCTAAGGAAAGGAAAGGTGTGCAAAAAACATCATGTACCCCCTTCACCACCAAGTATTGATGTAATGCAAAGACCTTTAAAAGGTGAAAGGGACCAACCTATGGTCCATTGTAACCGATGGGGGCAAAAATTCCCCCCGTAAGGCCCTACTCTCGCACTATTAATTCCCTTCTTGGTAAGTGTTACTCGTCCTAAAAAGGGCAGCCGCACACAGGAACCTCTTCCTATTTCCACCTACAAACACTGCCATTTCCCAGGGTTTTCAAGTGGAAATAGTGAGAGGTTATTGTGTGGGGCCGCCCTTTTTAGGGTGAGTAACACTTGCCAAGAAGGGAATTAATAGGGCGAGAGTAGGACCTTACAGGGGAAGTTTTTTCCCCCATCTGCTACAATGGACAATATGTTGTTCCCTTCCACCTTTTTGAGGAAAGAGTTACTTGTCTTAAAAAGGAACCAATCCCTATTTCCACCTAAAAATACTGGGAAATGGCAGTGTTTGTAGGTGGAAATAGGGAGAGGTTCCTGTGTGGGGTCGCCTTTTTAGGACGATTAACACTTGCCAAGAAGGGAATTAATAGTGCAAGAGTAGGGCCTTACAGTTTTTACCCCGACTGGTTACAGTGGACCATACATTGTTCCCTTCCACCTTTTAGAGGTCTTTGCATCACATCAATACTTGGTGGTGTAGATGGCACAGGGTGTTTTTTGCCCACCTTTCCTTTTGTTAAATAAAAAAAAAATAATTGGGTCCATATATTTTATCCTAAGAATATTATTAAAAGTTAAGTTTTACGTAATGCATATCCTCAATACTTACTTGTGGTGTGCACATTAACACTTTTGCAAAAGAGAATGTTTTCTTCTGCCTACCTGCCTCAGCTACTATTCTGATCCTGACACCCGCCTGATGCCACACATCTGATGCCAAGTTCTCCTTTTTTCACCCACCTTCATCACCGGGTACTGGTATTGCCACCCACCGCCCCACTCTGTCACCGGGTCACTTTCAGGACTCCTGATGCTGCTGATGCCAGCTCCAGGCTATCACATTCTTCCACCATATGTTCTCCTCATGCTGATGCCACCTATAGGCTGTCTCATTCTGCCACCATATGTTCTCCTCATGCTGATGCCAGCTGCAGGCTGTCTCATACTGCCACCATATGTGCTCCTCATGCTGATGCCACCTCCAACCTGTCTCATTCTGCCACCATATGTTCCCATCATGCAGATGCCACCTCCAGGCTGTCTCATACTGCCACCATGTGTTCTCCTCATGCTGATGCCAGCTCCAGGCTGTCTCATTCTGCAACCATGTGTTCTCCTCATGCTGATGCCAGCTCCAGGCTGTCCCATACTGCCACCTTATATTCTCCTCATGCTGATGCCAAAACCAGACTGTCTCATTCTGCCACCATATGTTCTCCTCATGCTGATTCCAGCTCCAGGCTGTCTCATACTGCCACCAAATGTTCTCCTCAATCTTATGCCACCTCCAGTCTGTCTCATCCTGCCACCATATGTTCTCCTCATCCTGATACCATCTCCAGGCTGTCTCATTCTGCAACCATATGTTCTCCTCATGCTGATGCAAGAGGTGAAGATCCCCGGGGCTCCGGTTCACGTGTAAAAAAGGTGTGTTCGAGCGCTCACTCCTGTAGAATAGCTTGGCTGGGATCGTGGCAGTAAGAAGTAGCCGGACACGGTTAAAGATATAATAACCGGATTTTATTTGTATAGATCACAGATAACGCGTTTCGAGGGGTGGGACCCCCTCTTCATCAGATCAAGCATCAAGATCTGATGAAGAGGGGGTCCCACCCCTCGAAACGCGTTATCTGTGATCTATACAAATAAAATCCGGTTATTATATCTTTAACCGTGTCCGGCTACTTCTTACTGCCACGATCCCAGCCAAGCTATTCTACAGGAGTGAGCGCTCGAACACACCTTTTTTACACGTGAACCGGAGCCCCGGGGATCTTCACCTCTTGCATTCTCCAGACGTCCAGGAATCCCAGGACGCCACGGTGTGAGCTGCACCCCCTGATTTCACTATTCCCTTTGCAACGGGATACAAGCGCGATATGGTTTTGTGCCCACTGCACAACACCAGAAGGTGAGCAAGTTTTTTTCACCTCTTTGTCTTTGTTATGTCTGAAAACTTTTACGGCACATTGTTGCGCTTCCCTTTTGTGTTTCCAATCTTTTCTGCATATCGAGCATCTCCTCATGCTGATGCCAGCTCCAGGCTGTCTCATACTGCCACCATATGTTCTCCTCATGCTTCTGCCACCTCAAGGCTGTGTCATTCAGCCACTATATGTTTTCCTCATGCTGATGCCAGCTCCAGGCTGTCTCATACTGCCACCATATGTTCTCCTCATGCTGATCGCAGCTCCAGGCTGTCTCATTCTGCCACCATATGTTCTTCTCATGCTGCCGCTATCTCCAGGCTGCGTCATTCAGCCACTATATGGTCTCCTCATGCTGCTGCCACCTCCAGGCTGTGTCATTCAGCTACTATATGGTCTCCTCATGCTTCCGCCACCTCCAGGCTGTGCCATTCAGCCACTATATGGTCTCCTCTTGCTGCTGCCAACTCCAGGCTATGTCATTCTGCCAGGTTATTGTCTCCTCATGCTGCTGGCACATTAAAACGTTTTAGGTTCATCTATTTGAAATCTTCAATTTAAATGTTAAAAAAGATCTTTAACCTTTTTCAATTGTGAGACCCTATGGTCTTGTCAGGCTGTTGCCACCTCCAGGCCGGGTCATTCAGCCACTATATGGTCTCCTCATACTGCCGCCACCTCCACACTGTGTTATTCTGCCACTATATGGTCTCCTCATACTGATGCCACCTCCAGGCCCTGTTATTATGCTGCTCTGCAACAGTAAGTCTAATAGCGACACCTTTAATCTGCATGTCATATTGAATAACAGTATTATTTCACTAACACAGCACACTCCCTATGTGTGTTACGACAAGGCAAAGTGTTCTACACCCCTATTGAGGCTCTCTGTAGCCCAGAAATAGCCATTTTTTATAGCGATTTTATAAATTTGGACTGAACCAAATCAGCAGAGTTTAATTTTTCAAAAATTTGCTCATCTCTACTTAGTATCCCTCTGCACTAGACTATGTGTGCAATAAGAAAATTCAGTTTATGATTCAACAGCAGTATAAACCTGCAATTTTCTCTAGTAGTTAGTCCTAGATTTGAAATATTTGTTGGCCTGATGGAACCATGTGCATATATTTTTTTTAATAAAAATGGTTAATAAAACACAACATATGTGCTCTTATGATTTTTGCATTACCAGAATATGCCAACACATCCGTAGGGGTTAGACTCCTGTAAGCTCCAGTGATGAGCCTCATTTACAGGTACTCACTGTATATAGAAGTAAAATGTGAAAAGAATGCAATGCTAAACCACTAAGCCAGCAATGTGCTCCCTTTGTTCTCAGGATTAGTGAAGGCTCAGGCAGTCCTAACTCTACTAGTCAAAAATCTAGATTCTTTACACCACTTGTCCCTTACTAGGACAAGCCTGCTACTGTTCTCTATTTCATGCGTTCCCAAAAATGAGCTATTAATAGACTGGTTTCCCAGTGTGTAATCCATCATTAGTTTGACGCCTAGTCTATTTCTTAAACTGTGGAGACATAGACCATATAATTCACTGTCCGCTGATAAAAGTTTTAAAGTAAACCGCCCCTTGTGTGGCATCAGAATGCAATTTCTTTGTGGTAAAACTATAAAGTCATATTTAATAAATCCAACACATAATAAAGATTCTATCAAAAAGCAAAAGTCAGCGCAAACCTTTTTTTATACCTGAAAAGTCACAAAAAAGTTGCAAAATTTTGTTGTGTTTGCGAGCTGCATGGAATTATGCGACACATTTTTGCACAGCTTGGGAAAACTTTGAGATAGTTTATCCCCTTAAGGACCGAGGGTTTTTCTGTTTTTGCATTTTCGTTTTTTCCTCCTTGCCTTTAAAAAATCATAACTCTTTCAATTTTGCACCTAATCCATATGATGGCTTATTTTTTGCGCCACCAATTCTACTTTGTAATGAGGTCAGTCATTTTGCCCAAAAATCTATGGCGAAATGGAAAAAAAAAAAAAATCATTGTGGTAAAAAAAAAAACGCTGTTTTGTAACTTTTGGGGGCTTCCGTTTCTACGTAGTACATCTTTATTCTGTAGGTCCATACGATTAAAATGATACCCTACTTATATAGGTTTGATTTTGTCGTACTTCTGGAAAAAATCATAACTACATGCAGGAAAATTAATAGGTTTAAAATTGTCATCTTCTGACCCCTATAACTTTTTTATTTTTCCGTGTTTTTTTGCACCGTGATCTGAAGTTTTTAGCGGTACCATTTTTGCATTGATAGGACTTATTGATCGCTTTTAATTCATTTTTTCATGATATAAAAAGTGACCAAAAATGCACTATTTTGGACTTTGGAATTCTTTTGTGCGTACGCCATTGACCGTGCGGTTTAATTAAGGATATATTTTTATAATTCGGACATTTCCACACGCGGCCATACCATATATGTTTATTTTTATTTTTATTTACACTGTGTTTTTTTTTTTATGGGAAAAGGGGGGTGATTCAAACTTTTAATAGGGAAGGGGTTAAATGATCTTTATTCACTTTTTTTTTTTCACTTTTTTTTTGCAGTGTTATAGCTCCCATAGGGACCTATAACACTGCACACACTGATCTTTCACATTGATCACTGGTTTCTCATAGGAAACCGGTGATCAATGATTCTGCCGCTTGACTGCTCATGCCTGGATCTCAGGCACTGAGCAGTCATTCGGCGATCGGACAGCGAGGAGTCAGGTAGGGACCCTCCTGCTGTCCTGTAAGCTGTTCGGGATGCCGTGATTTCGCCGCGGCTATCCCGCACAGCCCACTGAACTAACCGGCATACTTTCACTTTCACTTTAGACGCGGCGTTCAACTTTGAACGCCGCGTCTAAAAGGGTTAATAGCGCGCGGCACCGCGATCAATGCCGCGCGCTATTAGCCACGGGTCCCAGCCGTTGTTAGAGACCGGGCCCGACCCGCTATGCCGTGGCCCCGCGTTATAGATCGGGAGCGGACACATGACGTTCCAGTACGTCATGTGTCCTTAAGGGGTTAAAGAAAAATACATTGATACATTCCCCCTGCGTGCTAAGATAAATCTTTTCTTAACCATTTTATATCTCAAATGTATTGAAGCTCGCACCAAGGAATTGTGAAGTACTGCTAAGGTTTAACCACTTAAGGACCCATGACGTACCAGTAAGAGTACGTCATGAGTCCGCTCCCGTTCTATAACGTGGGGCCACACGTGGCCCCGAGTCATAACGGGTCGGGCCCGGCCTCTAACAGTGGCCGGGACCAGTGACTAATAGCACGTGGCACTGATCGTGTGCTATTAACCCTGTAGACGCAGCGTTCAACTTTGAAACTATAGTGAAAGTAAACTAATGCCGGTTAGCTCGATGAAATTGCGGCATCCCGAACAGATTACAGGACAGCCAGATGGTCCTTACCTGCCTCCATGCTGTCCGATCACTGAATGACTGCTCAGTGCCTGAGATCCAGGCATGAGCAGTCAAGCGGCAGAATCATTGATCAATGGTTTCCTATGAGGAAACCATTGAACAATGTAAAAGATCAGTGTGTGCAGTGTTATAGCCCCCTATGCGAACTATAACATTGCAAAAAAAAAGTGAAAAAAAGTGAATAAAGATCATTTAACCTCTTCCCTAATAAAAGTTTGAATCAGCCCCCCCTTTTCCCATAAAAAAACTGTCCCATAAAAAAATTTCCGCGTGCGGAAATGTCCGAATTATAAAAATATATTGTTAATTAAACCACAAGGTCAATGGCGTACGCACAAAAAATTCCAAAGTTCAAAATAGTGCAATTTTGGTCACATTTTATATCATGAAAAAATTTATAAAAAGCGATCAATAATTCATAACAATGCAAAAATGGTACCACTAAAAACTTCAGATTATGTCGCAAAAAATGAGCCCTCATACCGCCCCATATATGGAAAAGTAAAAAGTTATAGGGGTCAGAAGATGACAATTTTGATCGTATACATTTTCCTGCATGTATTTATGATTTTTTCCAGAATTAAGACAAAATTAATCCTATATAAGTAGGGTATCATTTTAATCGTATGGACCTACAGAATAACGATAAGGTGTAATTTTTACAGAAAAATGTACTGTGTAGAAACGGAAGCCCCCAAAAGTTACAAAATGGTGTTTTTTTTTCTATTTTGTCTCACAATGATTTTTCGCCTTACATTTTTGGGTAAAATGACTGATGTCATTACAAAGTAGAATTGGTGGCACAAAAATTAAGCCATCATATGGATTTTTAGGTGCAAAATTGAAAGAGTTATGATTTTTTAAAGGTAAGGAGGAAAAAACTAAAATGCAAAAACAGAAAACCCCCGGGTCCTTAAGGGGTTAAAGGGATACTCCGGTGGAAAACTTTTTTTTTTTTTTTTTTTAAATCAACTGGTGCCACAAAGTTAAATAGATTTGTAAATTACTTCTATTAAAAATCTTAATCCTTCCAGTACTTATTAGCTACTGAATACTACAGAGGAAATGATTTTCTTTTTGGAACAATGCTCTTTGCTGACATCACGAGCACAGTGATCTCTGCTGACATCTCCATTGTCCATTTTAGGAACTGTCCAGATCAGTATATGTTTGCTATGGGGATTTTCTCCTACTCTGGACAGTTCTTAAAATGGACAGAGATGTCAGCAGAGAGCACTGTGCTCGTGATGTCAGCAGACAGCTCTGTGTTCCAAAAAGAAAATAATTTTCTCTGTAGTATTCAGCAGCTAATAAGTATAAGAAGATTACGATTTTTTAATAGAAGTAATTTACAAATCTGTTTAACTTTCTGGCACCAGTTGATTTAAAATAAAAAAAGTTTTCCATCGGACTACCCCTTTAAATGACAGTTCAGGAACAAAAACATACAGTAGAATGAAGTAGACCAACATGTAATAAATTAAAATAGCTGTCAATTACTTTAGAAAAGCGACTCCGTCAGATGTAGATGGGGTATTATATCTTCTCATGTATTCATGCATCTCTGGAAAGCTCTTCTTTACATAGTCTTCAGCACTGCTTTCTTTTACTGTTCCAAAGCGGAACCCTTGGGAGGGATGATGAAGCTATAAAACACAGATTAGATTGTTATTGCCTTATTATAGAATAATCAGAGATGGCATTTTCTTTTTGTTACATAAATGACAATTGAAGATGAAATGACATTTGAAAGACTACAGATGCGTATGGGAGATTCATTTAACCACAACCAGTATAAAAACATTGAAAACACCAACGTATTACATACTACACACTGCAACTGCTCAACCATTTAGGTTTCAGTGTTATTTTGTAAGACGGTTGAAAAGTAATATGCTGTTTACTGTGACATTATCAAGGTGAACAAGTGTAGTGTCAGAATACATGAGCTCATTTATAATGCTTTTAAATATTTGAAAAAATCATCTTTGATTTATAACACTATATAACAAATCATCCTTGAGACGAAGCGGAGCTCAGCATGTCATCTGGTACAGTGCGCTGTGATATTATGATGTGTTTTCTTTTTTTTTTTTTTTTTTTTAAATAGAAGCACAGGTAAATTGAGCTTGAGATATTTTCTAAGGATTTTAACCCCTGGTAAACATCATGACATTATGAGGCCCTGTTAGCAGTGTGGGAACAGCACTGAATTGTAAAGGAATATTTGAAATTTTGTTAACAATTGTATCCCAGGGCTGTAGCTGCCATGAGACAACTAAGGCTCTCGCCTCAGGCACAGCTGCGGGCACTGTTAAAGAGGCTTCGCAACCTCTGGAAGGCCTGCTGGCCTGCTGCTCTATCATTTTCAGTGACTTTTAGGTCAGGACAGCGGGCATAGTTTTGTTCCATACCTTAAGTGGTGAGGAACTAAAAAGCAGAGAGCATTAGTACTCACTGTGCCTCGGCCCCACCTCCATAATGTAGCATGGTTGTGCAGAGGGGATCCATCTTACTACTCAGCTAGTTTTCCTCCTTCTGAGCAAGTGTCTATCACTTGTTTCCAAAATTTTTCTCAAAATAACCCCTCCCCCAAAAAAATAATTAAATAAGATAAATATTTTAACAGTTGTAACCAGTTGAAAGTGTTCAGTACAGAGCCATAAAGCACTTTTTATTGAATTAGTCTTATACATATGAATGTAAACTTATTTAACAAAAAGATAACTTATCTCATTTAGGGAAGCATAGGTTGCAGTACTTTGTACCTTTAAAGTTAAAAGCGCTTAAATACTATAAAGAGTATGTGGCTGATGAGGGGATCCTGGTATAGATCTTGCATCAAGAGAAAGAGATTAAAGCTAGCCTTAAGTTTGTATTTGTCAGAGTTATATAACTTTTTGCCCTTTGAACTACAATTTTATGACATTTATGTACAGTTTATGTACCAAGCATTGGGGGAAATATTCAATACTGAATTCACCTTTTGTGTGTAAATTGATCCAGATTGGTTGAAAAAGTCACCCAACACACATTTTCAAAAAAGTTTGCCTTATTTGCACCATGTGAGCATTTATTTTTTAAATACAAAGGGACATAGCCTCGTAATTAGAGAAAGGGTAGGGCCTAAGTAAAAAAATTAATTAAATTTAAAAAAAAAGCAGTCCTTAACTATACCAGCTGAGAGGTGGTAGGGACAGAGCACACAGTTTAAGATGCAACACATTTTCCAACAGTCACTGTTAAAAATCTGGCACAATCTTGGATGGACTAATCTTTGTAAAACTTTGTAGTTTGTATTTTTAGTTCACACAGCCAAAAAAAATCACATAAATTTACTATTATTCTAGGTACAAGAATTTTAAGTGGTTTTCAAGGTATAATGTACAGATGTTGCGGCTACCAAATAAATTTTCATTAAGCACTATAGTTTCAAAGGGGTACTCTGGTGGAAGCATTTTTTTTTTTTTTTTTAAACAACTGATTCCAGAAAGCTAAACAGATTGGTAAATTACTTCTATTTAAATATCTTAAGCCTTCCAGTACTTATCAGCTGCTGTATACTACATAGGAAGTTCTTTTCTTTTTGATTTTTTTTCTGTCTGACCACAGTGCTCTCTGCTGACACCTCTGTCCATGTCAGGAACTGTCCAGAGTAGGAGCAAATCCCCAAAGCAAACCTCTCCTGCTCTTGACAGTTCGTGATACGGACAGAGGTGTTAAGACAGAAAATAAATTCAAAAAGAAAATAACTTCCTCTGTGGTATACAGCAACTGGTAAGTACTGGAAGGATTAAGATTTTTTAAATACCGTATACACTCAAGTATAAGCCGAGTTTTTCAGCACAAAAAAAAAAAAAAAATATACCAGTGGAGGGGTGTTCCGGGCCATCCATCTTCGGCCATCTATGCTCCAGGGACCGTTTGGTGGGGAGGGTTAGTTGTTCCGGGCGGTCCATCTTCACCGGGATGTCCTCTTCTCCGCTCCAGGCCGGCCCCGAACTAGTAACGCTGCATTGACACCACCGCGCAGGGACGTTCATGTGCAGGGACGTCACGGACGTCTGCTGCGCACGGACGTCACTGCACGTTGTTGTCATCGCAACATCACTAGTCTGTGGCCGACCCGGAGCGGAGAAGAGGGCCTCCCAGTGAAGATGGATCGCCTGAAACAACTAACCCTCCCCAGCGAACGGTCCCTGGAGCATAGATGGCCGAAGATGGATGGCCCGGTGAGTAGAAAACAAAAGGGGGATCTGGATGATGATAAAGGGATTGACAGGCGGTGATGATGAAGGGGGGGATGATGACGAGGGTGATAATGACAGGGTGGTGATGATGAGGGTGATAATGACAGGGGTGTTAATGACGGGGGTCTGGATGATGACATGGGGGATGATGAAATCGGGGGATGATGTATTTCCCACCCTGGGCTTATAGTCGAGTCAATAACTTTTTCCTAGGTTTTTGGGGTGAAATTACGGTCCTCGGCTTATATTCGGAATGGCTAATACGCGAGTATATACGGTAGAAGTAATTTACAAATCTGTTTAACTTTCAGGCACCAGTTGATTTAAAAAAAAAATGTTTCCACTGGAGTACCCCTTTAACTTTAACCTATGCTATTTATATAGTACACCACACTAATACTCAATATAAGCATAAATAGTAGAAATTCGCTTTTTCAATTTTACTTGACAAATGAGCAATGCACCTTTCCTACACAAATTGCTGTTGTCGCGAGGTAAGGTTTGCACACAGGTTCTTTTTTTTTTTATGTCTGATCGCGGGGGTCCCACCGCTGGGACAGAATGCCAGGTGCTGCACAGAGATTGCGAGGGCCCCAGCAGCGGGACCCCACGATTAGACATTTTATCCCCTATCCTTTCATTAGGGGATAAGATTAGGGGATAAGATTAGGCCTGAAATACCCCTTTAAGAATTGTATTTATAAAAAAGAAAAAAAAAGTCTGCAGTGCAGAAAAATATAGGATAGAGGATAAAGAGAACACATTTCAGTGATCTTTAACCCTAAAAGTTAACCCTTTAATTATATTATATGTGAAATAAATATTAATAAACTATGAGTCATTTGTAACTACCGTATTTATCGGGGTATACCACGCACCGGCCTATAACACGCACCCTCATTTTACCAAGGATATTTGGGTAAAAAAAGTTTTTTACCCAAATATCCATGATAAAATGAGGGTGCGTGTGTGCGCGTGTATACCCCGATATACCCCCAGGAAAGGCAGGGGGAGAGAGGCCGTCGCTGCCCGCTTCTCTCCCCCTGCCTTTCCTGGGGTCTAGAGCGCTGCTGTCGGCCCTTTTCACCCCCTGGTCGATAGCCAGGGGGAGAGAAGCGGCGCCGACAGCCAGGGGGAGAGAAGGGGCAGCGGCATCCATTGCTGGCGCCGCTGCCCCGTTGCCTCCCCCCATCCCCGGTGGCATAATTACCTGAGTCGGGTCCGCGCTGCTCCAGGCCTCCGTCGTGCGTCCCCAGCGTCGTTGCTATGCGCGGCGCGGCGCTCTGACGTCATGCGCCGCGCCGTTCAGCGCATAGCAATGACGCCGGGGACGCACGACGGAGGCCTGGAGCAGCGCGGACCCCACTCAGGTAATTATGCCACCGGGGATGGGGGGAGGCAATGGGGCAGCGGCGCCGGCAATGGGTGCCGCTGCCCCTTCTCTCCCCCTGGCTGTCGGCGCCACTTCTCTCTCCCTGGCTATCGGCGCCGGCACCGATAGTCAGGGGGACAGAACGGGCAGCGGCGCCGATAACCAGGGGGTGAAAAGGGCTGACAGCAGCGCTCAGAGACCCCAGTAAAGGCAGGGGGAGAGAAGCGGGCAGCGACGGCCTCTCTCCCCCTGCCTTTCCTGGGGGTGTATCGGCGTATAACACGCACACAGACTTTAGGCTAAAAATTTTAGCCTAAAAAGTGCGTGTTATACGTCGATAAATACGGTAGATCAGGACGAAATATAATCATCCAAGAAGTTAAAGGGGTATTCCAACCTTAGACATCTTATCCCCTATCCAAAGGACAGGAGATAAGATGTTTGATTGCGGAGGTCCCACTGCTGCGATAGAATGTCGGGTGCTGCACAGAGATCATGGGGGGTCAGATATTTGGATAGGGGAAAAGATGTCTAAGGCCGGAATACCCCTTTATGAATTGTATAAAAAAAAAAAGTCTGCAGCACAGAAAAATATTGGACATTATTTAGATGAGCAACAGATGATATAGAAATTATAAAGAGGATAAAGAAAATATATTTCAGTGATCTTTAACCCTAAAGTTATATTAAAGGACTCCTAGTGAAGATACATGTAATAGAGGCAAGGTGTTGTGTATGATTGGCAGGTATCTATTAATTATATTTTTATGTTATTTACTATTATTTCTTTTTTCTAAGATATGTTTAGCAAAAGGACAGAAAAGCTTTTAGGAGCTTTTAGGAACATTATTTTTCTGTCACTTATTTCTCTTTTAACTGCTCAACTTTTTAAAATGAGCCCATAAAATCTCGGAAATTTTACATCCGTATTTTCAAAATGAATGTGCTATATGTACGTATGTAATAACATGTCATTTATTTTTGCGGATATAAAAAAATACACCTATATTATTTTTTTGTTTACCTACTCCATGCACAGGCAAGCAATTTCCTAAAGACTTACATAGAGCACATTAGTTTTGAAAATAGGGTCATAAAATGTCCGCATTTTGCAGATGCACCTTTTCTAAAATTATTTATTTACCGTATTATTTATTTCATTATTATTAATTTATAATTTTTTTTGAAAACAGTGTTATTTACTTAATTATTGAAATAAAATATAATTTTTGGCATATGATAAAATAAAATAAAATAAACTTTCATATGTCATCATTGTTATTTCAATTAAATTGTAGGCCATATTGTACTACCTGAATACACAGTCACTGCACATACACTCACATTTAACCCCTAGAGGACATGCAACGTACATGTAAGTAACTGTGCTCTGGTCATTAGCATACAGTGTCTTATTTGTACATTGTGGTGAGTTTACAATCTATAAAGTGAGTGCTGGAGTTGCGCTCGATTCATAGAATGAGGGACCTGCCACTAATGGTGGACATCCGCAATTACCCTTTAGACACCATGACCAATGCTCATATCTATTTTCCTCTTGTGTTTGCCTTTAGACATGTTTCATCCACAAAGTTCGCTTGTCTGGGCACTAATAGTGGAAGAATGTAATATATAATGAAATTAGCTTGTTCTCACCTGAATTATGACACAAAAAAAAAAGTGGGGCTCAAACTCTCACATATTTTCATAGCAGCGCAAGGGACCTTTGGAAATGTGAGGTGAAAAAAAAATGTGATTGATATTGCTGTAACACAAATTACAATAGTTTTTGAATATGTCCCTCAATGTGTTAAAAAGCCTAAAGGCTGTTGTAAACCATTATAATCCTTTTTATGTAAACTGTTACAAGACAACAGATAAAAATGCTAAATTACCTTAACTATTCATGTAACATTGTATGTTTATTACTGCATAGTTTTAAATATATGGGTTGTATTATTTTCTTAACTATTCTGTTGCCTTCTCTTTTCTTTCTACATCCATAGTATATAAACATTTCCAGTTTTAGTAAACCGGTTATATAATAAATTACCACCTAGCACATGTCAGGTTGGAAATGCCTATAATAAAGCAGTTCACAGGATATAAGAGGTGAAATATCAGTACTAATAAAAGGTACTCTAGGCCACTGACTTGACAAATACTTCATTATATCTTCTGTCAGCTCTTCATGGCATCAAGACAATGTTAACACAGTTTGCTCCTGATTTAAACTTTTGCCTTTGTAATGTCAGTTTGGTAACTGAATGAATCAATCTAGCCGAGTAATAAAAAAAATTAAGAATATTTTGATCTACCGGTTTTGAACTCGTAGAAAATGTGTATCCCTCAGTACATAATCCTTTATTTCAGAGGCATAACTAGGATCTAAAAGAATTAAAGGTATTAAACCCAAGCACATATTTGTCACCCCCCCCACACACACACACCCTCAAAATAATAAACAACAACAAAAAATAAAAACACTAATGTATATGAAACAGCATATCTCTGAACAGTCATGCACTTACCAAATGTTGGCAGACTACAAGAGCAAAATAATCCAACCACACCATGACCACATATATTTACCACACCAATATATCCAATAATATCACCATTCTGTGCCCATACAATGGTCACTTGCACCTGCATGATATAAATACTTTTATTTTTTAACACTGGAATCTCCCTTTAGGATTTGTCCATATGAAGAGTATACAGCCAGTGATGAACATTATAATCTAAATTAACCTCCCTTTCTGAGGGCAAAAAAGAACAAAAAATCTTCCATATTGGTTTTATACAGAGGATCTAAGAATGTGCCTATTCAGTACTAATTTTTTCCTTCATGCTGACAACACGTCTATCAGCGCGCAAGCAACTAAGCATACAGTATGACATCCTTGCCAGCTTTACCACCTTCATCCCATACTGCCATGATTGGTCATCATGGTCATCATGATCATCACTGTCATGTTGTCTGGGTGCCTCGTCCCCTATAACTTACATCACTTACATCTCCAAATCATTCTCCGTTCCCACTTCCTCCTCATCAAACTCTCCTCCCAGTCTATACTGCTGAGAGCCAGATGTGAACCTTCCTCTATACCTAGCTCAATCATCACTATGAGTGTTTGCTCCACAAGGAATATCAATGGCATAAAATTATTTATTCTGCTGTTTTCTCTTTTGACAAACCTTGTTGCTTCTCCGAAATGCACTAAGCATGCGACAAGTGCTGCCGATGCTTGAGCTGAAACTCATTTTGGCTCTATTAGGTAATCAGTCACACCTTTCTGCTGGTACAAGGGGCCCAACATGTTAATTTTGCAGATCTGGCATTTTGGTGCTGTAATTCTAGGAGGGTGCACTTAAATTCATAAGAATGGCTAAAGCCTATGTAAACTCTTCTGGACATGGAGAAGGAATCTTTGAGACTGACATGTTTTTAAGATATATCTTATGATCAAATATAGCACATGTGCCATACACAGAGCACGTGGCATGCCACCTAGCCGCAGTGCAGACACAATTTTCTTGCTGTTATTGGCGACAACATTGCCCAATAAGATGACAGACAGTATGACATTTCCTTCTGCAGACAGGGTAGCAATTCATCTGCCATGTGGCTTTTCTTACTCAGGCTTGGCAGAGGTAATACAGAGTAGCAGCGCTTCACTTTGCACTGAAGAGAGGAGGGGGAGGGTAAGCTATGTTCTGTCCTGTGGTGGACTGTAAGATGTTCATGGAGGAGGACCTGGATGAGGAGGAGGATAGGTGTCAGGTATCTCTCACATGGCATAGGGAACAGCATAGCTTCTCAGTGTTAGCAATCAGCAGCATGAAATCCAAAGTGTCATCAATTGTGCTGCACAGCTTTCTATCAGTAGTGATAGCAGCAGTCTCTCTATATCAACAGCATGGTAACTTTAGTAAGGTCTGACCTAAGCTCAATTGCAACATCTCTGATTAGAAGAAAGCACCAGGCGCAGAAATTTAAACCAACTAGAGACTGGCGTATATGTCTGCAACTTTGGGTGTTGCAAGTCAGCCCAAAACTCGCATGTGAAAAGGACGCACCACTCAAATGCCCCTCCATGTGAAGCCTTCTTTCATCCTTCTTCATGCCTCCCTTTGCACAGGAAGTGTACATGCTCTAAATCAGGGGTGGGCAATTATTTTTCCCAAGGGGCCACATGAGAAACTAAAAATATTGTGGAGGGCTGGAACGTTTTTCCCCCAGATTAGGCAGCATAGATGTCACCTAGATTAGGAGCATATTTGTCCCCCAGAGTAGGCAGCATAGATGTCCCCCAGATTAGGAGCATATTTGTCCCCCAGATTAGGCAGCATACATGTCCCCCAGAATAGGAGCATAGTTGTCCCCCAGATCAGGCAGCATAGATGTCCCCCAGATTAGGAGCATAGTTGTCCCCCAGATTAGTATAGTTGTCCCCCAGATTAGGCAGCATAGTTGTCCCCCAGATAAGGCAGCATAGTTGTCCCCCAGATAAGGCAGCATAGTTGTACCCCAGATTAGTATAGTTACCCCCCAGATAAGGCAGCATAGTTGTACCCCAGATTAGTTGTCCCCCAGATTAGGCAGCTCCCCCCCTCCCCCCCACACACTGACACAGACACATATAAACACAGACACATACACAAAGACATATAATCACACACAGACACATATATACACAGACCCATATATACACAGACACATATAAACACAGACACATACACAGACACATATAATAACACACAGACACATATAAACACAGACACTCACCCGCCCTGCGCAACAGAGGAAGACAGGATACACGGCCTCTCCTCCTCTCCCCTCCCTGCTCTGCCTATCGAGGGTTGTAAGACTGCACGTCAGAGAGAAGGCGGGGGAGGGGGAGAGAGGAGACAGGAGGTGCACGCCCCCTCCCCAGCACTGTACAATCTCTTCCTGTCATCGCACGGAGCTCTCCCTGTCACAGGCTGGTGGTGTCAGACCTGGGCATTGTACAGCCCGACAGTCAGCGCGGGCCGGTCAGAGCCAATCAAAGGGCCGTATGTGGCCCGCGGGCCGTACAATGCCCAGGTCTGCTCTAAATGTTGCTCTTTTTGGGGGCATAAAAGGAAATTTTGCTAAAAAATGCAACTTATTGAACAAAAATGAGTCACATTTGAGGATCTGTGCTGCTGGTACAGCTTAAAAAAACCTTTCTCTTAGCATCCATAAAAGTTCTATGATTTCAACCTACATAAAAGTATTAGGTTGTGAACTGTGAATCATTCAATGTTATTTTATGTTACAGAGATAAATGAAAGAATGATGGCAGCATATGAACTTGCATGCTGAAAGCCATTTGTAATTTCATGGAAGACAGAAGGTCATTTCATACAATAACAAAACAATAGCATTATTATATAGTTTATTCTTTAAGAAGAAAATGATACCTCTGCATATCAACCTTGCACACAGTGCATTATATTCTGGAAACAATATTTCTTTTGTTAGGAGTCATTTTAATGTAGATAAGAACAGTACCATCATTTAACTGTTTGCCATAGAGGATAAGGTGAGTGAAGGGTAACTGTAAAAATAGTCCAGCTACAATCCACAAGAAGTTGTTGTGTGTCCCTAGTCCAGCCCTATTCTCTCCAGAGAAGGTGTGGATTAAAAAAACTGTTAGTCAGTTCTAGTCTGGCCTTGGCCACAATGTGTGCATATTTGCCAACTGTTGCTATTGCTAGGCTACCTACACATAGACCACATGTTTTATCACAAGGTAAAATCCTGTCTACAATCATGTCACTGTTCCTGCTCTTGTCTACACTGTGAGGATACAGTTAAGGATGAGTAAATCGAATCTGACAAATCCGAACTAGTTAGGAATTTCAGGAAAAATTTCCTTCACAACAAATGCGAATATCGCTGCGATTCGATCGCACAAATCGCTTCATTAAACTCCATTTAGTGCAGTCCAGCCTACCTACCTCGGAGGTAGTGGAACAGGGGTTCCTGGAGTCAGCGGCAGTAGAAGTCAGTCAGTGCGGACTGTTGGGGAGAAAATCAGCTACTTTGCGGTGTGGCGGTTTTTCATCAAGTATACGGAGGATGTTAACATGGCCACATGCAATTAAAAAAAAAAAATATTTTCTATTGTTAGGCCCTATGGTGTTGTTAGGCTGTTGCCACCTCCAGGATGTTTCATTCTGTCACCATATGGTCTCCCCTTGCTGCTGCCACCTCCAAGTTTGGATATTCTGCAACATTTTGGTCTCCTCATGCTGGTTCCACCTCTACGCTGTGTCACTGTGCCGCCATGTGGTCTCCTCATGCTGCTGGCACATTACATTAAAATGTTTATTTTAACCTATTTAAAATCTTCAATTTAAATGTTAAAATATATCTTTACTCTTTTCAATTGTGAGGCCTTATGGTCTTGTCAGGCTGCTGCCACCTCCAGGCTTGGTCATTCTGCCACATTTTGGCCTCCTCATACTGGTGCCACCTCCAGGCTGTGTCATTGTGCCAACATGTGGTCTCCACATTATATAATTTTTTTTAATGTTAATCTATGTTAATCATAAATATATATATGTAACCCCTTAAGGACTGAGGGTGTATCCCTACGCCCCTGTTTTAAAATCCTTAAGGACTAAGGGCGTATGGATACGCCCATGGGAATTTCAGTCCCCGCCGCTAGCCAGTCGGGGACCGTGATGCCTGCTGAAATCATTCAGCGGGCATTCCGGCACATCGCCGAGGGGGGTCCTGAGACCCCCCCATGTCGGCGATCGCCGTAAGTCGCTGGTCAATTCAGACTGGCGATTTTTGGTGATTTCGGTTCCCGCCGCATTCCAGGCGGGGATCGGAGCCGGATGCCTTCTGAAATCATTCAACAGGCATCCCGGCAAAGTGCTGAGGGGGACCCTGAGGGTATATCTGCGGCGATTCCGGGTGATCTGGGTCACGTGTGATAAGAATGATGATCGGTGGTGTAATATACACCACCAATCATCATCCGTACAGTATTGGGAGGTGGCAGTGTTGCCACCCCCAGTACAGCTGTAAATGGGCGGCAGCACGTTGTTCTGTTCTGCCCACCATTATTGTTAGATCTGGTGTGTAGGACGGAGCCCCATGCTGCCATCTCCCCCCTCATAGTCCAAAAAATTTTTAAAAGTGCCCCCTTGGCACAGAAAGCAGTCAGGGACAGCTTGGTAGGGACAGTTGGAAGGGAAAAAAAACACATTTTTTTTTGGGCGTACCACCTGTAGGTGTCTGCGGGTCTGCAGCACCTTTAGCTGCATGACCCTGGCCCTACAGGGTATCCGCAGTCAGCTCCCACTGTTTTTTTTTGGGCGCAGACCTTTTTTTCAGCGTAACACCTGTTGGTGTCCGCAGGTCCGCAGCACCATTAGCTGCGTGACCCCGACCCTACAGGGTCGCTGCGGTCTGCCCCCAGCGGTTTTTTGGGGGTCAAAGACCTTTTTGTTTTTTTTGCTAAACATGTGGCCCAGCCCTCTCAGCTATTAAATAGTGGTCCGTCACAGTTAGCTAAAGCCCAGCCTTTTTTTGTGAGGGCGCTTTTTCGGGGATTAAAGCGTCTTTTTTATTTTTTGCACCTATAGGCGGTCTGTGCCACCAGCAGCAGTTCTGTGCTGTGTGGACGGACTGCACGTGTGTGCGGCTTGCCCCACCGCTGTCAGCGATTTATCACTGATCAGCGTTTCAGGCGGGTGCTTTTTTTTTCGGGTTTTAATCGTTTTTTTATTTTATTTTTGGTGTGGGGGTCTGTTTACATGCCACCAGCCACTGTTCTGGGCTGAGTGGCCAGACACCCCACTGACTTCTGTGCCCCCTGCCACCACCAAGCGCTAATCAGTGTGCACACCACTGATTAGGTAAACTTTTTTTGGGCGCCGAGCTCTTTGTGCTAGAAGTCTTTTTTTTAACGTTTCTTCTCTGTTCCTAACCCTGTGCCCCATGCTAGTATGAGTCCCCCTTGCACTCATACTAGTAAAGCCCCCCAGCCAAGTTTACTGGTGACCCAAACTTGTCTGGACTCAGCGGACCACGAGCCCGTGATTCCTGAGTTTGTTGGCGACTCAGGAATCAAGATTGACATCGTTTGGTTCACTGAAATTGACTATTTCAGTTTTTTTTTTCAGTGACAACTTTGTCAATCTGATGGTTGACCAGACGAACCTGTACGCCCAACACTTCGTCAATGCAAACCCCGGCTCATTTTTAGCTAGACCCAATGAGTGGTACCCAGTCAATGCAGCCGAAATGAGGACCTCTTGGGGCCTTGTGCTGCATATGGGTCTAGTTAAAAAACCCAGTGTCAGGCAATACTGGAGTGGGGACATCCTCTACCAGACCCCGCTCTACAGTATGGCCATGGCATGTCCCCAGTTCGAGGCCTTTCGTAAATGTTTAAAATATGCTGATAATGCCTATTTCCCTTGGTGGGAGGTCAATATTGATGAGTATCTCATCAGCTTTAAGGGGAGACTCATCTTCCGGCAATACATCCCAACCAAGCAAGCGCAGTATGGTGTGAAGATGTATCAACTTTGCGAGAGTACCGCAGGGTACACTTGCAAGTTTATGGTGTATGAGGGACGAGATTCCCGTATTGAATGCCCAGAATGTCCCCCCACTCTGGGTGTTAGCGGGAAAATCATTTGGGGCCTTTTGCACCCATTGCTAGATAAAGGCTACCACCTTTACGTCGATAACTTTTATACTAGTATCCCTCTCTTCACATACCTCGCCGCCAGATCCACGGTCGCTTGTGGGATAGTCTGGAAGAATCAAAGAGTGAGTCCCGTGCCTTTTCCCATGAAAACCTGTTGCTGGTCAGGTATAAGGACGAGAGGGATGTCCTTATGCTCACCACAATTCATGGGAACGGCAGTACCCCTGTCCCTGTGCGAGGTACCGTGGGACCGCTCCTAAAGCCCGATTGTATTCTGGACTACAATCGGTATATGGGGGGAGTTGATCTTTCTGATCAAACCCTCAAGCCATATAATGCCATGCGCACGGACATGGTACTAAAAAGTTACGGTCTATATGGTACAGCTTGCCAATTATAACTCTTTTACTGTTCCAGCATGCTGGCAACACAGGGACATTCCTGCAGTTTCAAGAGGAAGTTCTAAAGGTCCTCATCTGGTGGCAACAAAGGAGCAGGTTAGGGCACCTCTGGAACTGTGGGCCCCCGGATCGTCCCCGGCCAACACTTTCCAGGTAAGGTCCCGCACACTGGAAAGAAGGGACGATCCCGGAAAACATGAAGAGTATGTCACAGGAGGGGGATTCGGAAGGACACCACCACTCAATGTGACACTTGCCCCGATCATCCGGCCTCTGCATTAAAAACTGCTTCAGGGAGTATCACACTTCCATGGAGCACTTCATTTTTAATCCTTTTCCCTAATTTTAATTCCCCAGAATTATACTCCAATGTACCAGTCCAGAGTACATTGTCTACTAAATTTTAAAACCAAAACACCCCCCAAAAAAACAAAAACAAAACTCTTTCCCAATACCCCTGATATCTTTTTTTTACCCGCCAAAACATGGATCATGGGACACAGCATCATTGGGAGTCAAAAGCATTGGGGGTTTGCAGTTGCCTCAAATGCACAGTGCTCTCTCACCACCTGAGCAGGGTGCACATTTGAGGTAACAGGTTAGGGATGGCCACACATCACATTCCCAGAATGATGATTCAGAACATAGGGTTTGGGGTGGGCATCATTTTTACTTTTGGCTATATTCTGGGTCATCACTCTGGGAATTGGCATATCAGTATTAAAATTGCAATTTTCATCCCCCCCCCCCACCCATAGTACACTTCATCCATTCCTGGAAAATAAATGTAGTGAACACCCGTCTGTTCAAAATCTCCACTTCACCCCTATACACCTTCCCTAGGGGGGTGTACTGTTTGTAACAGGCTCACATGTGGGTGTTCCTTTCTCGTATTTTCCTCTGAATGTGTGTAACTTTTAAGTCTGTAAGAAACATCGGCCTCAAATTCGAAGAGTTCTCGCTCATGAGCTCTGTGGTATTTCCAGGCAACAATTCGGAGTCACATGTTAGTTGTTCCCAGAAAGACGAAGCAGAGTATAAGTTGAAAATTGCAACTTTCAAACGCTACCCTTCATCCATTCATGGAATATAAATTTAGGAAACCCCTGTGCGTTCAAAATGTCCTCTTGTAGGTGTTTCATTTTTGTATTTTCCTCTGAATGTATGTAACTTTCAGCAACTGATATGCCACAGGCCTCAAATGCAAACAGACCTCTATTACTTCTGAGCCTTGTTGTGCGCCCGTCCAGCAGGTTACCCCATATGTGGATGTGTTTCCATAGTCCGGAGAAAAAGCCCTCCAAAATATGTAATCCAATTTCTCCAATTACCCCTTGTGGAAATGTAAAAAATTGGGTAACCCCAGCATTTTAGTGTAAAAAAAATTATATTTTTCAATTTACGGCCCACTGTTCAAAAAACCTGTGAGGTGCAAGTACTCACTGTACCCCTTGTTACCTTCCTTGAGGGGTGTAGTTTCAAAATTGTGGTCACTTGCCGTTTCTTTTTTTTTAAAGATTTTATGTTAGAACCTCAACCATTGCAGTGCAAAGCACCACTTTAGTCCTAAAATCTCATAGGTGCTGTCTCACTCCTAAGCCCTGTTTTGCACCCGCATAGTGCTTTACCACCATGTATGGGGTATATCCTTATTCTGGAGAAATTGGTTTACAAATTTTGTGGAGCTTCTTTTCTCTTACTACTTGAAACAAACACAATTTTGGTTAATACCAGCAATTTAGTATTAAAAATTAAATTTTTCACTTTTACGGCCCACTGTTCAAAAAACCTTTGAGATGTTAGAACTCAATGTAACCCTTGTTACGTTCCTGGAGGGGTCTAGTTACATGGCCCTGACTTCAATTTCAGAAAAATCTCTCTCCAAAAGTCCAATGACGTTCCTTCTGTTCTGAGACCTGTAGTGCGCCAGCAGAGCACTTAACATCCACATATGGGGCATTTTCTTTTTTTTTTCAAAGTAGAAATTTTATTTTCATCAAGAAAGTAGTTGAACAGTAACAAAGAGCCAATACAAAAGGCAACTCAAGACAATAGGGCAGGTACCCCTGAGTCTCACAATATTTGCAAAGGCAAAAGCACGAAAAGCAGGTAGACACTCAATAGCAAACAGTAATGTAAACACATCATGAAGGTAAACTGAGTATCAGGGGGTGAATAGTGAACAAGTACATCCATCAATCTGTCGAGTTTGCTTCAACTACTCAGAGAGAACAAAATAACAAAAGAAAAGAAAGTAGCGGGGGCAACAAGACGATAGAAAGAAAGGGGGTCAAGAGGGGAAAGCAGGCAGGTGTGAGTAGGAAAGGAGTAAGTGTCATCAAGAGTGGCAAGTCCGATATAGGTTAGGCACAAGTAGGTTCCTCCATGTGGCGTACAGGATCAACCCCCCTCACGCAGCTGGATGATTGTATCGGGAGTTCAACACGTCCGGGATGCTTCCGAGGCAGATGGGGCAAGGGGCTGAAGGTGCAATGTCCTGCATGCGTCGGTGGATAGGAAGGCCGTCCATGGGCCCCAAATGAGGTGGTGTTTTGTTGCCTGTCACCTAGTGTCGGCTAGTAACTCTTCCATCCTGTGGAGGTGGGAGAGTTCCTGGAACCAGGATGAAAGTGTAGGGGGGGAGGTGGACTTCCAATTTCTCTGAATAACTGTCCTCGCTGCTAGGACCATGAAGTCGGAAAGACGCGCTTGCCACTTGGGTATAGGAGTCGGGAACATGGATAGCAATAGGGGGCCGGGTAGTTTGGTTAGTCAGATGAACGTTATCTTGTGGATAAGGTCCAGGACTTGGGACCAGAAGGAGGTCAGTGTACCGCATGTCAGCCAGATGTGTGTCATTGTTCCCCCTGGTTCGCCACACCTCCAGCACGTATCGGGTATTCCTGGGTAAAATTGATCAGGAGGGAAGGGACTCTATACCACCTAGTTAATATTTTGTCATTTGTCTCCTGGGCTTTGCAGGAGGTGGACAGCTTGTGACAAAGACAGCTTGAGACATAACGCTTTCCCCCAGTCCTCATCAGAGAAGCACGTGTCCAGTTGTCTCTCCCAGCCGCTTCTATAGGGCAGTGGGTCGGCTCATAGAGAGTCCAGTAGCAGGGCATATACAGAGCTAATCGGACGGAAGGTCCTATCTGGGGCCACACATAGCTTCTCAAACAGGGAGAGGGGGCAATGCAGTTTAAGGTCAGTTTTGGAAGCTTTAGAAAAGTGGCTCAACTGTGAGTATTGAAAGGATTGTGTGAAAGATGTGGGAGGGCCTCCGCAGAGGATGTCTAGTGGCTTTAGGGAAGTTGGCGTGAGGAGTCGTAGGAAGGTGGGGGAGTCAGTCCTGGCCATACCTAGGAAGTGAGATGCTGTGAGTGCCACTGGAAAGAGGGGGTTGCCAAACACAGGCGTCAATGGTCCATCGGGAGTATAAATCGCAAGGGGAGATAAGAAATATCGTTTGAAATGGACCATCGAGGCCATAACCGGGGGTAAATCAGCTGTGAGATGCAGTGAGAGTGCCTTACTAGGGAGCCACAGGAGTGTTTTGGGGTCTAGTGAAGTGGCGCTGCGTTCCAGAACTATGCAGAGTTTTTCCGAGGTGGGGAGTGGCAGTCTAGAACCCTGGCCAGAACAGCCACAAGATGGTAAAAAAGACAGTTTGGGAGGCCCAGTTTTGCATCTGGATAGGATTTTCCTCTTGAGTCTCGGGCGTTTATGGGCCCAGACAAAACCAGTGAGGAGTGCGGAGACCTTCCTGAAAAAAGAGCGGGAGAGGAGAGTTGGTATAGTGGAGAACAGGTAGAGTAGGTGAGGTAAAATGTTAATTTTCAGGATGTTAATCCGTCCTATCCAGGAAAAGTCTCCACGCTCACACCTGGTCACGTCCGACCCCAACATTTTAAGTAAGGGAGGAAAGTTTAGGGAATAGGCTTCGAACAGGTTGGAGGAGACCTGAATGGCAAGACATTTAAGGGACCTGTCACACCACTTGAAGGGATAAGTAGCACAGAGTTGTTGGACCGCTTCAGTGGGAAGGGTAACATTAAGGGCTTCGCTTTTAGTCGGGATCAACTTGTAGTTACTATAGTGGGAGAACGTACTAATGGTGGAGAGAAGAGAGGGAAGAGAGGTAAGGGGGACAGACAGGTATAGCAGAAGGTCATCTGCAAAGGTGGAGCATTTGCAATGGCACAAGGGAGTCTGGAGTCCCCTGATATCTGGGTTTTACCAAATGGCATTGAGCAGGTGTTCCATACACAGAATGTATAGGAGCAGGGATAGGGGGCAGCCTTGCCTCGTGCCATTGCGAATGTCGAATGGGAGGGACAGTAGGCCGTTTACTCTGACCTGTGCCTGGGGATTGGAATAGAGAGCCATGATACGGGCCCTCATCAGGGTGCCCATCCCAATCTGAGACAGAGTGGCGTCAAGGAAGCCCCAATCCACACGATCAAACGCCTTTTCGGCGTCGAGGGGTAGCAGGAACCAAGGATGGTGGGTTTTTCCAGCGTAGTGGATGGCAGAGAAGGTACAAAGAGTATTATCCCTTGCCTACCTCATAAGCCAGTCTGTTTGCAAAAATCAATTTCGCAAAAAGTTTTGTCTACGTTGAATAGAGAAATGGGTCTGTAGTTCTGACATTGGGTGGGGTCCTTGCCCTCCTTCGGGATCATCGCAATGAGGGCCCTTAAGATGTGGGGATAGAGGAGGATCCTGAGATAGAGTTAAAAGCAGTAAGAAGGGAAGTAGTCAAGCTATCACGGAGGGATTTATAGAATTTGGCTGTGTAGCAGTCTGGGCCGAGGCTTTTACCCGCCGGGAGAGTCAGCATAGCCAATGTCAATTCCTCTGGGGTGAATGGGGATTCCAGGGAGGCTATGGTGTCAGTCAAGAGGGGAGCGCTGTGGAGATGTATTGTGATAATGACAGGCGGGAGGGGGCAGATGTGGTGGTTGGAGCAGAAAAGTATTAGAGGTCTAGGTAGTACTGCCTGAAATATCCTGTGTCAGGTGGGACAGTGTGCCCGAGGAGTTCTGAATCGATGGGACAAAAAGTGAGGAGCGTTTTTCTCTCAGGGCTCTAGCCAACAGTTTGCCTGACTTGTTCCCCCATTCGTAAAATGTGCACCCTGTAATCTGTTTGTAATACTGGTATTTAGAGTTCAGTTGTGATAACAATTCCTGTCTCACTTTAATAATATCTCTGAGGGTCTGTTCGTGTAGGGTCTGTTTGTGTTGGGATTCCAAGGTGGTGAGGTCGGTCAGTAGGGTGGATAGTTTTGCCGCATTTTACCTTTTCAGCCGGGACCCATGTTTCACCAAGGCGCCTCGTAAGACGCATTTCATCGCCTCCCATTTCATAAGGGGAGGTGAGGGATCATGCTCGGGATCGCCATTGAAATTTGAGATTGTATCTTTCATCTGGAGGCATAAGGTATCCAGGAGAAGGGATTCATTCAGACGCCAGGTGGCATGGGCTTGGCGAACGAGGGCAGCGTGAAGGAGAAGTGGACAGGGGCATGGTCAGGTGATAGGACCCATCGAGGCTGACGTGACTGAGGGGAGGAGGTGATGGCAGTAAATAGTGTAGTTGATGCGGCTATTTACATTCCTGGGATGGGAGAAGAATGTGAAGTCTCTACCTTGAGGGTGCAATGTGCGCCAGGTGTCACTGAGCTGGAGGGTGTGCAGTTTCTGTCTAATGGCTCTGAGATGTTGGTAGGAAACACGAGAGTTGCCTGAGGAGGTATAAGTGAGGGGGGAAAGTGGGATGTTAAAGTCACCACATACAATTATGTGTCCTGTAGCAAAGGAGGACAGGGCTTCCAAAGTTGTGCATAAGAATGCTGTCTGACCGTGATTTGGAGCATAGATGGAAGCAATGGTTAGTTTATGACCAGAGAGGTTGCAGTTTGCGAAAACAAATCTTGCGTTAGGGTCTGTTACTGAATCCACTATCTTGATGGGTAAGGATCTGTGGAAGGCAAGTGAAGCACCCTTTGATTTTGTGTCTGGGTTCATGCTGTGAAGCCATGTTGGAAAGTATCGGCGGAATAGTATAGTGGAAAGTATAGTGGAAACTGGGGACCTGGCCTTCATGAAAGTGTGTTTCCTGGAGAGCCAGTATGTGTGTTTTCTTTCCATGGAAATTATACAATATTTGGGCACGTTTCTCAGGCGTGTTGAACCCCTTAACATTGAGGGATGTTACATTTATGTCAGCCATCATTGGAGGGCGGAAAGATGAAGTCAAACTTACCACCACGCAGGGATCTCACCCGTAGCACCACACATCGGAACCACAGCAACTGGAGGAAGGTAAACCTGTCTGTAGAAAAGGGAGAAGGGGGTAGAGGGACACGAGGGGAGGGGAAAAGGCACAGCGAGAAAGAGACAGGAGCACTGAAGAGGAGTGGAAGAGTGAACGCACAGGCACGTTCGCATAGGGACTATGAGAGGTGGCTATAAGGGCATGGGGCATTTTCTTAATCGGAAGGAATTGTGCTTCAAATTTTTGGGTCCATTTTCTCCTATTACACAATGTGAATTTTTTGCTTTTACGACCCTCTGTTCAAAAAACCTGTGAGGTGTAAGTACTCACTGTAACCCTTGTTACGTTCCTGGAGGGGTCTAGTTTCCAAAATGGTGTCACATGTAGGGGGTTTCTGCTGTTATGGCATCATGGGAGGTTTGAAAAGGCACATAGCCCCCAACATAAATTTCAGCAAAATTCTCTCTCCAAAAGTCCAATGGTGCTCTTTCTGTTCTGAGACCTGTAGTGCGCCAGCAGAGCACTTAACATCCACATATGGGGCATTTTCTTAATCGTGAGAAATTGGGTTTAATATTTTGGGGTTCGTTTTCTCCTATTACTTAATTTGGAGTAACACCATCATTTTAGTGTTAAAAATAAAATTTTCTATTTTCACGTCCAACTTCAACGCAAAGTCGTCAAACACCTGTGAGGTGATAAGTCTCATTATAAACCTTGTTACATTCCTTGAGGGGTGTAGTTTCCAAAATAGTATGCCATGTGTTTTATTTATTTATTTACTTATTTTTGCTGTTCTGGCACCCTGGGGACTTTCTAAATGCAACATGCCTCCCAAAAAACATTTAAGCAGAATTCTATTTCAAAAAGCCCCATTTTGCTCCTTCTCTTCTGAGAATTGTAGTGCGCCAGCAGAGCACTTAACATCCACATATGGGGCATTTTCTTAATCGGGAGAAATTGGGGTCCATTTTCTCCTATTACACAATGTGAAAATGAGGTGTTAAGGCTGTGAGGTGTTAAGGCTCACTATACACCTTGTTACATTCCTTGAAGGGTGTATTTTCCAAAATAGCATGCCATGTGGAGGTTATTCTGCTGTTCTGGCACCATGGGGGCTTCCGAAATGAAATTGGGCTACACATTTGTGGGGGCTTTTTCTCCTTATTCCACTTTTAAAAATGAAAAAAAAAATGGGGCTACAAGAACGTTTTAGTGTAAAAAATGCAGATTTAGATTTTTCTCCTCCACTGCTATTCTTGTGAAACACCTAAAGGGTTAACACACTTTCTGAATGTCATTTTGAATACTTTGAGGGGTGTTGTTTCTATAATGGGGTAATTTATGGGGTATTTCTGACAGACAGGCTCCTCAAATACACTGTCACGCCCCCTTCCATAGGCTTGCATCGAGGGGGCGGAGTGTGACGTCACACGGAGGCGGAGACGTGACGTCGCAATTAGAGATGAGCGAATCGAAGTTGACGAACCCGAATTCGAATATCACCGCAATTCTATTGCGTGAATCGCTTCATTAAACTCCATTTTACAGCATTCCAGGCTATTGGAGACCTAAGATGGCAGATCCACATGTGAGTACATGGGGCAGGGGATTATGGGAGGGCGGGAAACAGCGGCGGGAATGAAGGTAGGCGGGCTGACCCTGAATCACATGTGAGATGCAGCCTATCAGTGATCACTGACCCCTGTGATGTCACAGCCCCTATATAATCGGCAGCCATCTTGCCTCTCTTCATTTCATCTATGCACTCAGATGAAGAGGACAGGACTGCGTGTGTGTGAATAGCTCATACCACAGCGTTACACTGCAACTGCTAGTCACATCAGCATTAGGGAAATGCAGGAGTGCAGAGTGCTGTGCTGTTACTCTGAGAAGGATCATTGATAGCTAAACCTCCTATTCACGTTATTGAGCATTACAGCAGAGAGGGGCAGATAGCTGTCAGCTGCCTCAGACAGATCTCCAAGCTGCCTGAACTTTCTGAAGCATCTTATCTCCTCATTTTTCAGCCCAATTGAGTTTATTTTTTTTTGCTCCATGAATCTTCTGCTGCTCAGAATTGTGTGACAGAGTGCAATTTAGGGTTTAATCTCTGGATTATTTTTTTGTGGTGCTGCACTGTTGGGTCCTGCTGCTGTTGCATACCGCATAGGTACATCCAAGTATTGTACCATTTAGTACCTGTTAAGCTGTCAAGGTGCTCCATACCGTCAAAGTCCAAACAATAGCATTCACCGGCTGGTGTATTACAAAAATACTGATTTTTTTTCTGCTAATAGGCATATTACTGCCCTCATCGGTGCATACCACATAGGTAAATCCAAGTAGTGTACCATTTAGTACCTGTTAAGCTGTCAATGTGCTCCATACCATCAAAGTCCAAACAATAGTATCCACCGGCTGGTGTTTTACAAAAATACAGATTTTTTTCTGCTAATAGTTAGGTATATTACTGCCCTCATCAGTGCATAACGCATAGGTATATCCAAGTATTGTAACATTTAGTACAAGTTAATTTGTCAAGGTGCTCCAAACCGTCAAAGTCCAAACAATAGTATCCACCGGCTGGTGTTTTACAAAAATACAGATTTTTTTCTGCTAATAGTTACGCATATTACTGCCCTCATCAGTGCATACCGCATAGGTACATCCAAGTATTGTACCATCTAGTACTTGTAAAGATGTCAAGGTGCTCCAAACCGTCAAAGTCCAAACAATTTTATCCACCGGCTGGTGTTTTACAAAAATACAGAGTTTTTTCTGCGTATAGTTAGGCATATTACTGCCCTCATAAGTGCATACCGCATAGGTACATCCAAGTATTGTACCATCTAGTACCTGTTAATCTGTCAAGGGCCTACCTGCTGCTGTTCTAGACAAATACTGTTTAAAGAGTAGTGTAGCATATTGTAATACCCTCATAAACGCACTAAGTATGTCAGGCAGAGAAGTGCCAGGACATGCACAGAGGAGTGGCAGAGGCCTAAATACTTCAGGAAGAGTTGGCAGCAGACTTGGGGCGAGTGGCAGCAGGAGTCGCTGCGAAAGGCCTGAGCTCCCTTTATCAGCCAGCAGTCGTGTCTCCACCAGCAACCCATCTGCTGTCGTGGATTGGTTAACACGCTCATCCACATCATCACAAGTGACATCTGACACCCCCAGTCAAAAGCCGGTGGGTTCCTCAGACACAACCCTCAATTGGCATGGCCCGGGAGCAGTCCCTGTCCTTCCATTGCCTTTGTCCTATGCTGTTCCCTCTCCTAAAGAAGTAGCTTATGCTGTGGGTTCAGCTCCACTATTTACTGAGGGCGATCTAATAGAGGACAGTAAGCAGCTACTGGACAGCAAAGAAGGGGAGGAGACATGCGCCGCTTGCTCCACTAGGCGGCCAAGTAGTGATGCGGAGAATGACGTGGGAGGCGGTGTTGCAAGTGTTCAGGGTCCTGAAGCACACACTGTTGAGGAACCTGAAGAGGACATCAGTGACATGCACACAACTGTTGATGATGATGAAGTCGATCGCAATTGGGAGCCGGGTGCAGAAGGGGCTTCATCATCATCAGGAGAAGAGAGTTGCAGCTTGCCCTTGAGGCAGCAAGGCGGTAGCACGGTTGGCAGTCAGCGTGGTGGCAGGAGTGGAAATTCAGGAGCCAAACGTGCCCTGGGGAGACCACCTGCTTCGCGGCACCCTACCTTTCCGGGAGGTAGTGGAACAGGGGTTCCTGGAGACGGCGCCAGTAGCAGTCAATTAGTGCGGACTGCGGGTGGGAAAATCAGCTACTCGGCGGTGTGGAAGTTTTTCAAAAGGCATCCGGAGGAGGTTCACGTAGCCACATGCAAGATCTGTCAGCAGAAGGTGAAGCGTGGCCAGGGTCCCAATGTCGGCACCACGGCCCTGCGTCAACACATGCTTCGCCACCATAAAGCGGCCTGGGAGAACCGTGGTTCCGATGTAGTGGTCCAGCCTGCTGCATCACCCAGTGGCCATCGCTCCCTCCTTCATCCAGCCAAGGCTCCACCACCTCAGCCGAAGGGAGCTGTGTGTCAAACCCTCCTTCTGTCGCTCCTGCTTCTCCCGCTTTTAGTCAGCCATTCCGCCAACAATCCATCGGCAAAGCCATGTCCAAGAGACAACAGTATGCGCCCACACATCCAACGGCGCAGAAGTTGAATGTGCTCCTGTCCAAGTTGCTGGTGTTGCAGTCCCTCCCTTTTCAAGTGGTGGACTCTGCACCTTTCAGAGAATTGATGGCTTGTGCCGAGCCGAGGTGGAGAGTCCCAAGCCGTCATTTCTTTGCGAAGAAGGCAGTACCAGCCCTGCATAAGTTTGTACAAGAGAAGGTGGGCCAGTCCTTGAGCCTGTCGGTGTGTTCAAAAGTGCACGGCAGCGCCGACGTGTGGAGCTGTAACTACGGGCAGGGACAATACTTGTCTTTTATGGCTCACTGGGTAAATGTGGTTCCTGCACAGCCACAACAGCAACTTGGACAGGTCACACCGCTTCCTCCTCTACGCTCTCGCTTCCAGGCAGTTGGTCCTGTTACAGTGTGCGACGCCGCCTCCTCATCCTCCACTGTGTCCTCGGCCTCCACTGCACGTCCAAATCTTGGTGGCCCTTCATCGTACCATGTGTGTAGGCCACGGCGGTGTCAAGCTGTTCTTCACATGGTTTGCCTTGGCGAACGGAGACACACAGGGGAGGAACTGCTAAAGTTCATTCGTAAAGAAATCAGAGTATGGCTTACTCCACGAAATCTGGAAATGGGAACCATGGTGACCAACAAAGCAAAGAACATTGTGTCCGCACTGCGACAAGGAAGTGTGAAACATGCACCCTGCATGGCACACGTGTTGAATCTGGTTGTCAAGCACTTCCTCAAGTCTTCACCCCATTTGCAAAACATCCTGAAAATGACAAGGAAACTGTGCATGCACTTCAGCCACTCGTACACCACCAAGCACACCTTCCTTGAGCTGCAGCGTCAGAACGGTATCCCACAACATAGTCTTATTTGTGACATTGCCACATGTTGGAATTCCACCCTCCATATGTTGGACAGACTATACGAACAAAGAAAAGCCATCACCAATTTCTTGATGATCCAAGCAGATAGGAGTACTCCCCTGTGTAACTTCAATGTGAACCAGTGGCAACTCATACTTGACACCTGCCGTTTGCTGAGGCCCGTTGAGGCAACAAAGTTATTTGTGAGTCGCCTGGATTACGCCATGAACGACGTAATTCCACTCCTACATTTCCTACAACCAATGATTGAAACCATGGCTGGTCACGGCAATGGAGACATTGCGCCTACATCTCAAGGCTACATGATCCCTGTAGGGGCTGAACTGGAGGAGGAGGATGATGAGGGGCAGAGCGGAGCACAGTTTAGGTTGGATGAGATGGCCGGTGCTTCAAGCCTTCGGACAGGAGAGGAGGAGCAGGAGCAGCCAGAGGAGCTGGAGGGTTATGAGGAAGTTGAGACAGAGGACCCAGACACACCGTGGCAGTATACAGTGGAGATGGAGGTAGGGAGTCCCTCCGAGTCACTGGCGCAAATGGCACGATGCATGCTCAGTTGCTTGCGTAGTGACCCCCGAATTGTCAAAATTCGTCAGCGGGATGACTTCTGGATCTCCACCTTATTAGACCCTCGCTATCGTCCCAAAATGGGGGCCTTTTTTACACCCACTGAGAGGGAGGACAAACTGACCTACTACAGAGAGATTCTACGTAGTCAGTTGGCTGATGCCTAACGCCACATGGTCCATCCACTCGCAGGTCTGACTCGGGGGGGCCCTCTGAGCTCACCTTCCACTGCCATGGCTGCTGGGGAGGGGAGGGGTGGGAGGAGCAGTACCAGCTCAATCAGCAGCAGCCTGAGTCTACAGTCGCTGATGAGTAGCTTTCTTCACCCGCATAGTGAAGCAACTCATCAGCAGCAGGTAGACATGGAGCAGGACCTGAACCAGCAGGTGGTGGCATACCTTGACATGGCCATGCCAACAACCATTGAAGATCCGCTGGACTTCTGGGCAGCCAAACTTGATTAATGGCCACAACTAGCAGAGTTTGCCCTGGAAAAGCTGTCCTGCCCGGCCAGTAGTGTGCCATCAGAGCGGGTGTTTAGTGCGGCCAGGGCAATAGTCACCCCAAGGCGAACTCGTCTGTCCACCAAAAATGTGGAGAGACTTTCGTTTGTCAAGATGAATCACAGATGGATCAGCCAGGATTTCCAGCCACCAATGCCAGATGCCTCAGAGTAGATTGACCCTGCTGCCACACCAACATTTCCCAATTATGGTTGGTTATGAAACCCTCTTGGGTTATCAATTAGGGTTATGAAACCCACTTTGGTACAGCAATTGCCTGCTCCTGGCTCATCCTGTGTCTTTCAGGAACTACTTGCCTCCCTGCCCTCAGGCCTTGTGCCTTCATTTTTTGGATGTTTAGCAGTAGCTAAATACATGCTTAATGCAAATTTCAACATTCATCTTTAAATGTAAGGGGTTGGTTATGAAACCCTCTTGGGTACTGCGATTGCCTGCTCCTGGCTCATCCTGTGTCTTTCAGGAACTACTTGCCTCACTGATGCTTCTGGCCTTGGGCCTTTAATTTTTGGATGTTTAGCAGTAGCTAAATATATGCTTAATGCAAATGTCAACATTGATCTTTAAATGTAAGGGGTAATGAAACCCTCTTGGGTACTGGGAATACCTGCTCCATACTCATTCTGTGTCTTTCAGGAACTACTTGCCTCCCTGCCCTCCGGCCTTGGGCCTTCAATTTTTGGATGTTTAGCAGTAGCTAAATACATGCTTAATGCAAATTTCAACATTCATCTTTAAATGTAAGGGGATGGTTATGAAACCCTCTTGGGTACTGCGAATGACTGCTCCTGACTCATTCTGTGTCTTTCAGGAACTACTTGCCTCCCTGATGCCTCAGGCCTTGGGCCTTCAATTTTTGGAAGTTTAGCAGTAGCTAATACATGCTTAATGCAAATTTCAACAATGATCTTAAAGTCTCGTCGCTCTGCTAGAGCCTTCTCCTACCCCGCCGGGGCCGATCCGAGGACCTCACTAAACCATCCAATCGGTAGTAGAGACATGCGGTGGGTACAAAGGGCAGGGACTTAATGAACCTGAGCTTATGACCGGCGCTTAGTTGGGATTCTTCTTTCCTGGCAAATAATTGCAATCCCTGATCCCTATCGCGAATGGGATTCAGCGGGTTACCCGCACCTGACGGTGAAAGATAGACACACGCTGGTCCGTTCAGTGTAGCGCGCGTGCAGCCCCGAACATCTGAGGGCATAACACACCTGTTATTGCGCGAGTGATCATGCAATGTAAGGGGTTATTAAAGCCTCTTGGGTACTGCTGATGCCTACTCCTGACTGCTCCTGTGTCTTTCAGGAACTACTTGACTTCATGATGCTTCTGGGCTTGGGCCTTTAATTTTAGGATTTTTGAAATACATACATACATGCTTAATTTAAATGTCAACATTTATGGCGCAATGTATGGGGTTACTAAACACTCTTGGGTAGTGTTTTTTTTAAATTTTCTGATAATTAGCATAGTAGTAAACGTGATTTTTCCACAATAATAACCATTACACCTTTGAACGATTGTTGCGTGTGATTTTGTAAGTAAAATTTTCAAAACAAAATACGCAGAGGGATGAACTCTGCTTCTTTATTTCATAAAAAATTATTTTATAGAAGAATGTCTTTTGGTGGTCAGCCGTCCTGCATTATAGAGTCTTCTGGACTCTTGGATATGCGCTTGTTCTTAAACAAAGGTACAAAAACAAAAAATGGCCGGTCAGGGCTATGGAAACGTTGCGCCTACATCTTACGGCCACATGAGCCCTGTGGGTGCTTGTGAGATTAGGTCCTTTGTACCCACACGGCGGGGTCCGGGACACAAATTTTGATTAAAATTTCAAATAAAAAAATCACACATTTCAATGGTCTCCTCATGCTGCAGCCAACTCCATGCTGCGTCATTCTGGTAATATATAGAGAGAACTCGCTGTCATAAATTTTCGTTAAAATTTTTCATCATAAATGTTTGTCTTTTTTATTAGGGATTGTGAAGCTTTGGTGCGTACTCATGCATCAGCCAACTCCAGCCTATGTCATTCAGGCAATATATGGTTTACTGATGGCGCTGCTGGGCCTGGGTCAGGGAATTTCAAATTTTCTCATAGGTAGCACCTGCTATCCATAAGTCTTCTTCATAAATTTCTACAATTGTTGTGTTTTTTTGGAGGGATTGTGAAGCCCTAGTGTGTACTCATGCATCAGCCAACTCCATGGTGTGTCATTCAGGCAATATATAGTTAGCACCCGCTGTCCAAATATTCTTAAAAATATTTTTAAAATGGTTGTTTTTTCTTTGGGATTCTGAAGCCCTGGTGTGCACTGAATGCTGCTTCCTGCTACACTCTGTCAGCCCGTTGGTCCTGCGACAGTGTGCTACTCTGCCTCAACAATTCTCCACTGTGTCTTAAGCCTCCACTGCCCGGACAAGTCTCAGTAGCCCTTCAGCATACCATGTGTGCAGGTCACGGCGTTGTCACGCTGTTCTTCACATGGTTTGCCTTGGCGAGAAGTCTTGGAAACAATGGCCGGTCAGGGCAATGGAGACGTTTTGCCTAAATCTCACGGCCACATGAGCCCTGTGGGGGCTTGTTGGATTTGGTCCTTCGTACCCACACGCTGGGGTCCGGGACACGCAAAGGTTTTTTTAAATTTCAAATAAAAAAATTATGGCGCTGCTGGGCCTGGGTATTTCAAATTTTTTCATAGGAAGCACTCGCTATCCTAAATCTTTTTCAAAAATTTCTAAAATTGTGGTGTTTTTTGGGGGGCATTGTGAAGCCCTGGTGTGAAATCGTGCATCAGCCAACTTCAGGCTGTGTCATTCAGGCAATATATGGGTTACTGATGCCGCTGTGGGGTCTGGGTCTGGTAATTTCACATTTTCTCATAGGTAGCACCCGCTATCCAAAATCTTTTTCAAATATTTCTAAAATTGTGGTGCTTTTTGGGGGGGATCGTGAAGCCCTGGTGTGTACTTGTGCATCAGCCAACTCCAGGCTGTGTCATTCAGGCAATATATGGGTTACTGATGCCACTGTTGGGCCTGGGTCTGGGAATTTCAAATTTTCTGATAGGTAGCACCCGCTATCCAAAATCTTTGGTTTAAATTTCCTAATTCATCTTTTAATCTTAAGGATTGTGAAGGCCTAGTGCCTACTCATGCTGCTGGCAACTCCGGGCTGTACCATTCATCCACTATATGGTCTCCTCAGGCTGCCAACCCCTCCATGCTGTCATTCAGCCACTATATGGTCTCCTCATGCTGACAACATGTCCATGCTGTGCCATTCAGCCACTATATGGTGTCCTCATGCTGCCAACACCTTCACGCTGTCCCATTCAGCCACTATATGGTCTCCTCATGCTGCCAACACCTCCATGCTGTGTCATTCAGCCACTATATGGTGTCCTCATGCTTCAGCCTCATCCAAGCTGTTTCATTCAGCCACTATATGGTGTCCTCATGCTGCCAATACCTCCACACTGTGCCATTCAGCCACTATATGGTGTCCTCATGCTGCCAACACCTTCATTCTGTGTCATTCAGCCACTATATGGTGTCCTCATGCTTCAGCCTCATCCAAGCTGTGTCATTCAGCCACTATATGGTGTCCTCATGCTGCCAACACCTCCACGCTGTGCCATTCATCCACTATATGGTCTCCTCATGCTGCCAACACCTCCATGCTGTGTCATTCAGCCACTATATGGTCTCCTCAGGCTGACAACATGTCCATGCTGTGTCATTCAGCCACTATATGGTGTCCTCATGCTGCCAACACTTCCACGCTGTGCCATTTAGCCACTATATGGTCTTCTCATGCTGCCAACACCTCCACGCTGTGTCATTAAGCCACTATATGGTGTCCTCATGCTTCAGCTTCATCCAAGCTGTGTCATCAGCCACTATATGATGTCCTCATGCTGCCAACACCTCCACACTGTGTCATTCAGCCACTATATGGTGTCCTCATGCTGTCAACACCTTTAAGCTGTGCCATTCATCCATTATATGGTCTCCTCATGCTGCCAACACATCCATGCTGTGTCATTCAGCCACTATATGGTGTCCTCATGCTGCCAACACTTCCACACTGTGCCATTCAGCCACTATATGGTGTCCTCATGCTGCCAGCACCTCCACGCTGTGCCATTCATCCACTATATGGTCTCCTCATGCATCCAACACCTCCATGCTGTGTCATTCAGCCACTATATGGTGTCCTCATGCTGCCAACACCTCCACAGTGTGTCATTCAGCTTCTATATGTTGTCCTCATGCTGCCAACACCTCCATTCTGTGTCATTCAGCCACTATATGGTGTCCTCATGCTGCCAACACCTCCACGCTGTGCCATTTATCCACTATATGGTGTCCTCAGGCTGCCAACACCTCCACACTGTGCCATTCAGCCACTAAATGGTCTCCTCATGCTGCCAACACCTCCACGCTGTCATTCAGTCACTATTTGGTCTCCTGACACTGATGCCACCACCAGTCTCTGTCATTGTGCTGCTGTGCGGCAGTGATTCTAAAAGCGATGCCGGTAATCTGCATGTTATTCTCAATAACAGTGTTATTTCACTAACCCAGCACACTCCATATGCGTTTTAGAACACAGCAAAGTGTTCTATACCCCTATAGAGGCTGTATGTAGGCTAGAAATAGCCTTTTTTAATATAGATTCGCCGCGAAAAAATTCGGATCAAAACAAACTTTATCGGAAAATTCGGTGAATCGGCCAAATGGAATTTTTGAAAAGTTCGCTCATCCCTAGTCACAATACTCCTGCCCCGTGATCGCCAGCCATCAGACCCGGAGCGAACATGCTCCTGGGGCTGATGGTAACAGGGTGCCGCGTGAAAGATCACGGGGGTCTCCAGTGGTGGGACCCCTGGGATCAGGCATCTTATCCACTATCCTTTGGATAGGGGATAAGATGTCTTAGCGCCCTTTAACTGGTCCCTGAAAAATTCAGATTTTGAAAAATTTGGGAAAAATTTAGAAAATTGCTGCTATACTTTGAAGCCCTCTTCAAAAAGTAAAAACATATCAACTTTCTGATGCCAACATAAAGTAGAGATATTGTATTTGTGAATTAATATAAAATGTATTTGGAATATCCATTTTCCTTGCAAGCAGAGTTTCAAAGTTCGAAAAATGCTACATTTTCATGAAATTTGGGGATTTTTTTTACCAAGAAAGGATGCAAGTATTGATGAAAATTTACCACTATGTTAAAGTAGAATATGTCACAAAAAAACTGAATAATCGGTAAAAGCATCCAAGAGTTAAAAATGTATAAGTGACTGTGGTCAGAATTGCAAAAAAGGGCTCAGTCCTTTTCAATTATGAGGCCCTATGGTCTTGTCAGGCTGCTGCCACTTCCAGGCTGTCATTTTTCTACTATATGGTCTCCTCATGCTGCTGCCACTTTCAGGCAGTCATTCTGCCATTATATGGTCTCCTCATGCTGCCGACACCTCCAGGCTGTGTCATTCTGCCGCCATTTGGTCTCCATTGACTCATGTCAGTTGTTTATAGGTTTTCAACACAAATAAATTCATATCGACCCAGATTTTGTCTGAAAATTATGCTAATGAGACAAATGAAATTTTTTATGAAAGTCGATAATCGCTAGTCTTCATATGTTATCTGTGGAATTACCACAAAAATACAAAGAAACACGTTGGAGCAAGAGAATTAAACCATAACTGATTAAATGAGCCATTCAAAGTTTGATACGCAGTTTTGCAGTACCAGCCATGTTTACTTACACGTGCATGGCTTGATATTTTGGAAAAGCATTTCATACTGCCAGGATCTACCCAGTAGCCCTCCCGGGTCAGGCTTGCACCACTGAGAGGGAGTACAAACTGACACACCACTCTAAAATTGTGCCACTCTGTGGCTTACATAGGCTGCCACCACCTCCATACTGTGTCATTGTGCTGCTATATGGTCTCCTTATACTGCTGCCATATCCAGGCTCTATCATAGTGCCGCCCTATGGTCTCCTAATGCTGCTGCAACCTCTAGGCTCTGTCATTGTGCCTCCATGCGATATATTGATCTGGTAGTTTGACAGTATTTTTTCAAAGTAAACTCTTCAGGCACCCGGGACACTCAGTCATGAGCATGGGGGAAGGGGGGTTAAAGGCAGGGGTTGGGACAGGCGGTAGCTGGCCTCACAGAGGACCATCAGCTCGATTTTAAGATACAAGTACAAGCTTTTTCACTGCTGCAACTTATACACTGCAGCAATTGTAGCTGGAATTACCACGGCTGCTGGCACCAGACTTGCCCTCCAATGGGTCCTCAAAAAAAGATTTAAAGTTTGTGTCACGATCCCGGCTGGTAGGAGGTGGATCCTCTGTGCCAGAGAGGGATTGGCGAGACCGTGCTAGTGGACCGGTTCTAAGTCACTACTGGTTTTCACCAGAGCCCGCCGCAAAGCGGGATGGTCTTGCTGCGGCGGTAGTGACCAGGTCGTATCCACTAGCAACGGCTCAACCTCTCTGACTGCTGAAGATAGGCGAGGTACAAGGGAGTAGGCAGAAGCAAGGTCGGACGTAGCAGAAGGTCGGGGGCAGGCGGCAAGGATCGTAGTCAGGGGCAACGGCAGGAGGTCAGGAACACGGGCTAGGAACAAACAAGGGAACGCTTTCACTAGGCACAAGGGCATCAAGATCCGGCAAGGGAGTGCAGGGGAAGTGAGGTGATATAGGGAAGTGCACAGGTGGAAACTAATTAAGCTAATTGGAAGATTGGGCCAGGCACCATCATAGGTGCACTGGCCCTTTAAATCGCAGAGACCCGGCGCGCGCGCGCCCTAGGGAGCGGGGCCGCGCACGCCGGGACAGGACCGACGGAGAGCGAGTCAGGTACGGGGACCGGGGTGCGTATCGCGAGCGGGCGCCACCCGCATCGCGAATCGCATCCCGGCTGGAGGCGGGACCGCAGCGCACCCGGTCAGTGGATCTGACCGGGGCGCTGCAGCAACGAGGATGAGGCGAGCGCTCCGGGGAGGAACGGGGACCCGGAGCGCTCGGCGTAACAGTACCCCCCCCCTTGGGTCTCCCCCTCTTCTTGGGGCCAAAGAACCTGAGGAAAAAAAAGTCAATTTTTCCGTGATGAGGTCCGATGCACATTAGGAGGGGTTCTGTGCGGAAACGCATGAGACAGTCCAATCTTTTATTGTTAATACAATAGATGTAGAGGGGTCTGGCGAGACTGGTCACAGGGACGTAGAACCTGTTGATAAGAGAGGCCAAAAAAATTTTTCCTGCAGATCCGGAATCCAAGAAGACCATAGTAGAGAAGGAGAAGGTAGAGGCAGATATCCGCACAGGCACAGTAAGGCGTGGAGAAGCAGAGTTGACATCAAGAACTGTGTCACCTTTGTGCGGAGTCAGCGTACGTCTTTCCAGGCGGGGAGGACGGATAGGACAATCCTTCAGGAAGTGTTCGGTACCGGCATAGTACAGGCAAAGATTCTCCATGCGGCGTCGTGTCCTCTCTTGAGGTGTCAAGCGAGACCGGTCAACTTGCATAGCCTCCGCGGCGGGAAGCACAGGAACGGATTGCAGAGGACCAGAGGAGAGAGGAGCCGGGGAGAAAAAACGCCTCGTGCGAACAAAGTCCATATCCAGGCGGAGCTCCAGACGCCATCCGGAAGAACGCATGTCAATGCGAGTGGCAAGATGAATGAGTTCATGCAGGTTAGCAGGAGTTTCTCGTGCGGCCAGAACATCTTTAATGTTGCTGGATAGGCCTTTTTTAAAGGTCGCGCAGAGAATCTCACTATTGCAGGACAACTCGGAAGCAAGAGCACGGAACTGAATGGCGTACTCGCCAACGGAAGAAACACCCTGGACCAGGTTCAGCAGGGCAGTCTTGGCAGAAGAGGCTCGGGCAGGCTCCTCGAAGACACCACGGACCTCAGCGAAGTAGGACTGGACTGTGGCTGTGGCAGGATCATTGCGGACCCCATCAAATTTGTCCGGCAGGGACAAGCAGGGGTTAGGAGCGGCCGGTTGCTGCGGAGGAGTTGCAGGAGCCGGCGGAGGAGATGGTTGTTGTAGCTGCTGTGTCTGTGGCAGCAGCTGCTGTATCTGTGACTGAAGTTGCAGTGTCACGGTGGTCAAGTATGCCAGCTGGTGATTTCGCTGGGCAATCCGTTGGGCTTGCTGGGCAATCTGTTGGGCTTGCTGGGCAATCACCGTGGTGAGGTCGGCGACAACTGGCAGAGGAACTTCAGCGGGATCCATGGCCGGATCTACTGTCACGATCCCGGCTGGTAGGAGGTGGATCCTCTGTGCCAGAGAGGGATTGGCGAGACCGTGCTAGTGGACCGGTTCTAAGTCACTACTGGTTTTCACCAGAGCCCGCCGCAAAGCGGGATGGTCTTGCTGCGGCGGTAGTGACCAGGTCGTATCCACTAGCAACGGCTCAACCTCTCTGACTGCTGAAGATAGGCGAGGTACAAGGGAGTAGGCAGAAGCAAGGTCGGACGTAGCAGAAGGTCGGGGGCAGGCGGCAAGGATCGTAGTCAGGGGCAACGGCAGGAGGTCAGGAACACGGGCTAGGAACAAACAAGGGAACGCTTTCACTAGGCACAAGGGCATCAAGATCCGGCAAGGGAGTGCAGGGGAAGTGAGGTGATATAGGGAAGTGCACAGGTGGAAACTAATTAAGCTAATTGGAAGATTGGGCCAGGCACCATCATAGGTGCACTGGCCCTTTAAATCGCAGAGACCCGGCGCGCGCGCGCCCTAGGGAGCGGGGCCGCGCGCGCCGGGACAGGACCGACGGAGAGCGAGTCAGGTACGGGGACCGGGGTGCGTATCGCGAGCGGGCGCCACCCGCATCGCGAATCGCATCCCGGCTGGAGGCGGGACCGCAGCGCACCCGGTCAGTGGATCTGACCGGGGCGCTGCAGCAACGAGGATGAGGCGAGCGCTCCGGGGAGGAACGGGGACCCGGAGCGCTCGGCGTAACAGTTTGCTCATTCCAATTACCAGGCTCTGTCATTGTGCGGCTGTGCAGCAGTGATTCTAATAGGGATGCCTGCGATCTGCATATCATACTGAATAACAGTATTATTTCACTAACACAGCACACTCCCTATGCATGTTACAACAAGGAAAAGTGTTCTACACCCTTATTGAGACTCTCTGTAGCCCAGAAATAGCTGTTTTTAATAGTGATTTGCCATGAATAAATTCGTACCGAACCAAATTTTTCAGGAAAATCATATCAAATTTTTCAAAAGTTCATTCATTTCTAGATAAAATTATCAAGTTCTTCATCTTCAAGAAGGAATTTATTGTGTGAGAGAACAAGGCTGAATTACAGTCTATCTGCAATATACTAATCTTTTCTATGGCTCCGGTTGGAGTTAGTGCTGTTTGGCTGTCACGTCATGAAAGTTTCCTGCCCACATCCCAACAGGTACCAGAATTTTATAAGTAAAGAAAGCCAACCAGTGAAAATACTCATTAGTAATTTCCATTAATTAGACTGTGTACATTAACATCTGTCTCCAAACACATTAGCCATTACATGTACATAAGCTGAAAAGCACCTTAGAGAATCCTAAATTCAGTAAATCTGCTGTAAAAGCATCATTTAAAGGAACAGTGACCAAACTTTCATTCATCTGTTTTAAAAGCTGTAATTCCAAGTTGTGCTAAAATAACTGTGTTATTTGGGATTTGCACAAAAAAATTTAAGTAAAGAGTTAAAGTTCTTTTACAGAAACTTCTAATTTCTAGAAGTTTCATTCCTGCACTGTGCACTACGGGACAAAAAGTTGGATTTACTGTGAACATTAAGTTAGTTACACCACCCTACCACATAAAATAACTGTTAGGCTATGTTCACACCTCAAATTTTGCAGCATAGTAGTCCCGTTGAATACAGCGGAATTTCCACTCCAAATGTTTCTTGCACAAAACTCCTGTTCCTGTTCATTTTTTCTCCAAACTCAGCGTGGAATGCATAGCAGTCTATGTTATCCCAGCACCTGCAGTCTGCAAAATGTCTGCACAGAGATTTTCCATGCGGACATTCCAAAGTGTGAACATAACCTTAGGCTATGTTCACACATCAGAATTTCAATGCGAAATTACGCATTGAATTCTACATGGAGATTCTGCAGCAGTAGAGTCCCATTGAATTAAATGGGATTTTGCTATTCAATGGGATTCAGACTCCGCACAGAATGCATTGCTGTCTAGGAGATGGCATGAAATGCTGGCGCCCGCAGGCTATGGATTGTCCGCACAGAGATTTTCTGTGCAGACTTGTGGTGTGAACCTAGCCTTAGAGGACTACTACTCCCAACCTAACCTGGTGATTACCACATAAACATAGGTTTACCTATCTGAATATGGAAACTAAAGTATAGCCAACACTTATACAGTATTAGGGAACTGAATAGTGAATATGCATGTGAATAAATTAGGTTCTGAGCTGAGGATTTCAAACATAATAAATTCCACCAATGCATCTACTGTATATCATTAGAAAATGCAGGGGTGGACATACTATATGTGCAACCTGTGCAGCTGGAAAGGAACCCTGTATGTAAGGTGAGGGATCTGTTGCTGTCAGGTGATATAAAAGTGCCCACTATTGTCTGTTTTACATTAAAGTGAGTTATTTCTTGGCTCCCAACTAGATAGTTTATCCTATCTGAAAGGCATTTGCTAAAGAGTCTAGGGGGGAAAAGACAAACCACTGAAGAACAAAGAACATATACAATGTTCTTGCCAGAGGTTTACTGCTTTCTGTCCGCCCCTGAAGAAATGTGATAAGCCAGCCAATAAATCTGCAAAGGAAAACATTAAAGTACTTCCATACTGCCATGCCTTAGCCATAGCAGATGTCTCCCATTTCTAAACTGAACATTTTGCATAAAAAAAGAACTCCTGGTTTCCTACACTCAAAAAAAAAAAAAAAATGCATGAGAAACCCTATAAGGGAATTCATAAAAAGGGCTAATTCTTAAATAGTGTAAGCTTAGCCTAGAAAGCCCAATAATGCAACAGATTTATAACAGTGTCATGAGCTATTTCAAAATCTGATGCATTTTTCTGACTGTCTAGTTTAAGTTTGCAATGTCTATAAGTAGCCATAGTTTTTGGAGCATATTTGTCTCATGTCTGACACGTTTCTAGTGAATTCTGGCACATTTAAGCACCCTCTTCACAAAGGCCTTTCCAATTTATCAAGCAATGTGAAAAAGGTTTCATAGATTTGTGATGCATGATGGGAGGAAGCTGAGGAAGCCCCTCCCCTCCAGGCAGGGTCCCGCATCCTCCACGTGTCCGAACCCTGGCGTCCGGCACCTGTATGAGTCCTATGTCGGGGATCCGCCAACAGCCTGGGGCTCCCCCTTGAGCTTCAGTACAGGCGGAGAGGAAGGAGAGAGAATGCCGTGGAGCAGTATGGCAGTGGGATCCATGAGGAGCGGCTGGAATCTGTGACCTGTGGCACAGCATGCTCCAGGGGTGAGAAGTGCTGGACCAATGCTCTGAAAGGAGGGGATTGACGCAGGGAGGCAGTGCTGGAGAGAGCACAGGAGCTACACAGGTGACCAGAGGAGTTGATGAGGTCGCTCTGAGTGCAGCTGGAGAATGGGACCCAGGGAGAACAGCAGAGCTTTTTAATAGCAAGTCCCCAGTTGGTGAGATCGTTCCAGCTCTTTACTTTTTATGAAATACATTTTGGTACCAGAAATAAATTTGATTGTAGATTTGTATACCTTCAGTGACTGACAGGAGGGAAGCTGCATTTACATTTAAAATCTGCACTCTGTTAAGTGTCCAAGCATGTTATTAAACTTGCTGGTCAATTTTTGCGGGCCGTGAGAGGGCTATGCATTCTTGGAGGGAGCTGGTTGCTGACACCTGGAGATTCTGAGCGGAGTTTCCGCTAGCAACTAAACTTTTTTTTGTGTGGACGCTTGTACTCCTAGGGGATAAGCTGAATTAACATGGAGAGAGCCTGACTTGGGATTTTGTTACTAGCTAACTAACTAACCCAGCTGTGAAGCCTATGGTTTATAATAGCACCACTGCTAACCCTGCTGTCTAGCTTGTCAACTTTGAGTGTGAGACTGTACAGTTGTATTTCAAGGGGTTACGCTGCATTAACAACAGGAGACTGGACTTGGGTATATGCAGACCCGCCTCTGTTGAATTATAGAGGGGGGGGGGGGGGGAGCAGCAAGCACATCTAAGGTCTCAATTCAGTGACTGTGTTAGGCTTTTGTTGCTAAACCTGTTGACTAACTCTGCATTCTGTGTGAGAGTGTATGCATCCACGAAGGAAGCCTGTTATTAACACCCAGAGATTCTTAGCCGAGTTTCTACTCGCAACTAATTACCCCTATTTCTAATTCTATTATTTTAGCATTGTTACGCCTAGCGCTCCGGGTCCCCGCTCATCCCCGGAGCGCTCACGGCGCCTTTCTCCCTGCAGCTCCCCGGTCAGCGCTGACCGGGAGCGCTGCCCTGTCATGGCCGTTGGGGATGCGATTCGCACAGCGGGACGCGCCCGCTCGCGAATCGCATCCCAGGTCACTTACCCGTTCCCGTCTCCTGCGGTCATGTGCTGGCGCGCGCGGCTCCGCTCTCTAGGGCGCGCGCGCGCCAGCTCCCTGAGACTTAAAGGGCCAGTGCACCAATGATTGGTGCCTGGCCCAATTAGCTTAATTGGTTCCCATCTGTTTCCTGGCTATATCTAGTCTCCTCCCTTGCACTTCCTTGCCGGATCTTGTTGCCCTAGAGCCTAGTGAAAGCGTTTTTGTGTGTTTATACCCTGTGTACCAGAACTTTGCTATCTCCCCTGACTACGAACCTTGCCGCCTGCCCCCGACCTTCTGCTACGTCCGACTTTGCTTCTGCCTACTCCCTTGTACCTCGCCTATCTTCAGCAGCCAGAGAGGTGAGCCGTTGCTAGTGGATACGACCTGGTCACTACCGCCGCAGCAAGACCATCCCGCTTTGCGGCGGGCTCTGGTGAAAACCTGTAGTGTCTTAGAACCGGTCCACTAGCACGGTCCTCGCTATCCCTCTCTGGCACAGAGGATCCACCTCCTGCCAGCCGGCATCGTGACAAGCATTATTTAGGGAATATGAATATGGAGAAATCCTGATATGTGACTAACCAACACGGCTGTGTAGCTTAAGGATTATATATAACTAACTCCACTGCTAACCCTGCTGCCTAGTTCATCAACTTCAAGTGTGGGACAGTAAGGCAGGATTTGCTGTACTAAAGAACGGGAGACTGGATTTGGCATCTTTGTTAATAGCTTAATTTACTTTACTGTTAATCCTGATATCTGAAAACTGGTTTTATGTGATTCTTACAATGGAACAGTGGTCCAAATTTATACGATGTAAAGAGTGATAGATGAGTACTAAGGTGATAGTATGGAATATAAGGGGAATGAGAGATAGTACAAAGTGCATGGCAAACATGGGTGTTTTGAAAAATTATGCCCCTGGGATTGTTGGGTTACTGGAAACCCATTTAACAAAGGATAATGCATACCTTGTTAAAAGAAGTTGGTGGGCTTATTATTATCACTCGTTTTTTTACCTCCTGTTCAAGGGGGGTCACTGTGTTATTTCACAAAAAAGTAAAATGGGAATTAAAAGATAAATTATTAGATCAGGAGGGGAGATTTGTTTTTTTATATAGCAAGTTATATAATTTTATATGCATTTGGGCATTTGTGTACATTCCCCCTCCGTACTCATCCGACATTCTAAAACATTTTTTAGAATTTTATCTGTCTAAAGATGTATGCCCGGTGTTGGTTTGGGGTGATATGAATTGCGTGATGAATGAGGAGTTGGATAGGTTAAGGTTTAAAGAGATTGGTAAAAACTTGGGTCAAACACCATTGGCAAAATTATGTAGAGAGATATGATTGAGAGATACATGGAGGATGCAGAATCCCCACAAAAAAGTGTTTTCATGTTGGAATAAAACCTGCCAGACCATGTCCCGAATAGATATGTGCTTGGCGAACACACTCAGTTTAGATAAAGTTAACAAGATAAATTATTTAACAAGATGTTTATCTGATCATGCTGCTGTGGAAATTGTAATTGTTACTGAGGGAGAGAAGAGGCAGTGTACCAATAAAAGTAATCCCCATTGGTTGAATCTTATAGATATTGATAGGATTAAAAATAACTTAGTAGAGTTTATGTAGATGAATTGGGATTCGGCAGATTATCTAATTGTGTAGGAAACTAGTAAGGCCTTCCTGAGAGGGGAAATAATGAGAGAAATTATTTATAAGACAAAAGAGGATTGAAAAGAACAACTAGAGATGCGGAAAATAAAACTGTAGAGGATACCTCTGAAGAGAACAATAGATAATGAACAGAGAGAAAAATGGAAGCCCTGTTAATGGAAAGGGAACTGGAGTTAACATTAAGATCAATAAAGGGTAACACGTTGCCTGGGGGGGTGGGGGTTCCGTTTGAAATATATCGTAAGTTTGGTCAGGTTCTCATTCCAGCTTTGGTAATAGTTTTTAATACAGGACTTGAAAAGGGCCAACTCACTGGATCAATGTGTGAAGCTACAATCATTTTAATATTAAAGCCGAATAAAGAGAAAAAAGATATGGGGTCGTACAGACCCATATCATTATTAAATACTGATGTTAAGATCAAAAAGAGGTGATAACGGGCTTAATTGGAGAAGATCAGTGTGGCTTTATTCCAGGGAAAATGGATAAACATAATATTCATAGGGTTCTGTCTAATATTCAACTGGGTAATGAGTATGAGGGGACTCTCACTCCCTCCTGTCTTTAGACACAATTAAGGCGTTTCACAGGGTGGAGTGGGAGTCCTTATGGGGGGGTGACGCGAAAATTTTGTTCAGGGGATAGGTTTGTGCATATGGTTAAACTACTTTACAATAACCCAGAAGCCAGGATTTCTGTGAATGGAGGGTTATCTAAAACATTTTCCCTTACTAGGGGAACTAGACAGGGTTGCCCCCTCTCCCCCCTGCTCTTTGCCATCGCCATGGAGCCATTGGCGATAATGATTAGGGGGGAGGATAGATTAAGTGGGTTTGAAGCGAGGGGGAAGGAGGACAAACTGTCACTATACGTGGATGATATACTGCTTTTTGGAAAATCCAATAATGTCAATACCTAGAGTAAAGGAACTTATAGGAGAATATGGAGGGTACTCGGGGTTAGGAATAAATTGGTCAAAATCTACTATGTTGCCTTTAGGAACAGAGGAGGCGATCCAGGACTTAAAGGGGTTATCCACCATGAGGTGATTTTAGTACGTAACTGGCAGACAATAATAGACATGTTTAGGAAGGATCTGCGCTTGTCTTGGGGTAAATGGCTATATTGTGAGATTACCATAATACTGTGGCTATCTTTTTGTGAATTGTTATTTCCTTTTTGAGTTTTCTTCTTTGCTTACAAATCCCATAATTCCATGTTCTTCCCTCCCACACATCAGCCACCCCACCCATTGAAACATAAATGAGCTGCATCCATTGAAAAGACCTGTGGTTTTCAATCAGGGTGCCTACAGCTGTTGCATTAGTTACAGATTGATCTCTCTCCCACCAAGCGATCTCTCCACCCATTGAAGCAGACAGGCTTCCCTGTCATCAGCTGACTAGTGAGTCAGGTCTCGCCCGCATTGCAACTTGGGAAAAATCTGAGACAACAGTCATTTTGTATGCTGTTAAAAATAAATATTGGGGTGAAAATCACATAAGAATTGTGAGAAAACCGTCTCACACAGGTACAGACACTATATGATGAATTACACTAACTTTGCAGCCCCTGTAGCATAGTCAAATAAAAAAAAATAATAATCCTGGAATACCCCTTTATGGTCTATTCACACGTACAGTATTCTGTGCAGATTTGACGCGCAGATTTGATGCGCAGGATTTTCTGCTGCAGATTTCAATGTAAACTGAACACAGATTGAAATCCTGCGCATCAAATCTGTGCAGAATACTGTACGTGTGAATAGATCCTAAAGGTAAAAATTCTGGGAAAAACTAAGTTATTTAGGAATACAGATATCAGGGAAAGAAAATGAATATCATAAATGGAATACGAAAACCCTGATTGAATAAATGGAAATGAAAACCAAAGTATGGGGGGGGGGGGATTATACATTTCAAGGGCAGCTAAGTAAGATAGCATTGATTAAAACGATCCTCCTTCCTAATCTCCTGTACGTTTTTGGAGCAGAACCTATATGGTGTGAGAAACATTTGTTTAGAAAAATAATAGCAGTTTTTAATTCACTTATATGGGGCAGGAAAAGGACTCGCATAAAAGATAGAATATTTGTGCCTTCCCAGAAATAAAGGTGAACTGGTGTTTCCACATATTATTAAGTACTTTTTGGCAGCTCAAGTAAACTTTATTAGAGAATGGAACTTTTTTATTTTTCTGAATATCTGATTAAAAATTCTAATGGGATTATGCCAACATTTATCAGCTATTAGAATCTGGGCAGTTGAAAGAAGGAAAATAATAGTAGGGTAATATAATAGTTGGGAATTTGGTTAAATCCTGGGATTTATTTAAAAAGGAATTGGGAATAGTAGGTATGTTAGATATAGCACCACTGGGAAAACACATATTTCACAAATGTTTTGAGGAAGGTAGAGATGAAAAAGCTTCAGGAGTTAGGGTTTAATGTGGTAAAAGATGTTTGGAGGAAAGGTAAATTTATAGAATGGGGGAAAATAAAAGACAAAAAGGGAAATTGGGATGGGAACTTGGTTTGAATACATAAGGATGGAAGGCACAGTTAGGAATACAGTGGAGAAGGGACTTGTGATTAATGATACAATGGAATTTATTAAGAAAATAATAGAAAGTGGAGTAAATAGGAAAATAATGTCTAGTGTGTATTCAACACTGATTAATGCGCTGAAACCAAATTTGAAACACGGCAGCACTCGAGCATGGAGGGAGGAATTGGGAATAATAGAGGAGAATCAGTGGGAGGGTATATATAAAAAGAAAATAGTTAAATTTAATATAGTGTATAGATTATATAACACCCCATCTTTTTTGTATAAAATAGGAATGAAAACAAATAGTAACTGCCCTAAATGCGACAGAGAAGGAGCGGGTTTTCTACACATGTTGTGGATGTGTGGTAGAATTCAGGAATTTTGGATCGATGTATATGATGAAATAGGAAAACAATTGGAGATGACACTTGCCCCCTCCCTCAGTAGGAACACTAGGGAATGAACCGGAGATAGAATTAAGCAGAGAAAAAAGGAAACAATTACATAGAATGTTATTCTGTGCTAGATTTATGATGGTTAAAAAATTGATTGATTTGCATCCTCCTATTAAGAGGGAATGGCTAGAAATGGTAAAAAGAGATTATACAAAGTCATCGATATGGTATTGAAGTAGAAGATTGGAGAATTTTTATTTTATTATTATTTATTTAAACATTATCTATAACGCATTTATTATTTTCGTGCACCATATTTTTGGAGTTTTTATTTTATTTTATTTATTTCCCCATATTTACTATAATTTAAAACTTCAATTACTACTACATAGTGTGCAGAACAATTAAATGGAGCAATGTTGAAATACCTAAAAGTTTGAATATTCCTTTTCATTCCATGTTTTCTTTATGTTGTAGATTCATATGAAAACTATAAACACATATGTAATAAAATATTTTTAGGGATTTTTTCATTAAGTTTTTCATTAAGTGTTTTAGGAATATTTTCATTAATGTACTATCAGCAGGACACCTGGTTAGATACTGATTAGATATATAGTGAATAGTGCCAGAAGCCCTGTGCCAATTAATGTATTGTGGTGGCACTGAGTAACTGTAGCTTGGCTCTTATCAAAATGAATGGGAGCCGAGCAGCAGTTACCCAATGCCCCCACTATAAAATGAATGATGCAGGGCTTCTGGCCCCATTCACTGTATAGTGAAGGGCACCAAAAATCTGATCTGTGGGGATGATATATGTCACCAGCGATGTGATATAGCAACAAAAGCACAGGAAAAAAAATCTTAAACACCACCTCAGGGGAGGTATATTAATACTATTAATCCTGATCCCATAGAGAAAGCAGCAGCAGTATAACCCCCTAAGGACCAAGCCCATTTTGACCTTAACCCCTTAAGGACCAAGGGCATACCTGTAAGCCCTGAGTCCGCTCCCGTTCTATACCGCATCAAAGCGGGTCGGGCCCAGCCTCTAACAATGGCCGGGACCCGTGGCTAATGGCGCACGGCACTGATTACGATGCTGCGTGCTATTAACCCTTTAGACGTAGCGTTCAAAGTTGATCGCCGCGTCTAAAGTGAAACTAAACTACCCCGAACAGCAGTAGGACAGCAGGAGGGTCCCCTTACCTGCCTCCTGGTGTCCGATCGCCGAATGACTACTCAGTGCCTGAGATCCAGGCATGAGCCGTCAAGCAGCAGAATCATCGATCAATGGTTTCCTCTGAGAAACCATTGATCAATGTAAAAGATCAGTGTGTGCAATGGGAGGTATAACATTGCAAAAAAAAGTGAAAAAAAAAGTTAATAGAGATCATTTAACCCCTTCCCTAATAAAAGTTTGAATCACCCCCCTTTTCCCATAAAAAAAAAAAACAGTGTGAATAAAAATAAACATATGTGGTATCACCGCATGCAGAAATGTCCAAAGTATAAAAATATATCTTTAATTAAGCCGCACGGTCAATGGCATACGTGCTAAAAGAAATCCAAGGTCCAAAATAGTGCATTTTTGGTCACTTTTTATATCATGAAAAAATGAATAAAAAGCCATCAAAAAGTCCGATCAATACAAAAATGGTAGCGATAAAAACTTCAGATCACGGCGCAAAAAATGAGACCTCATACTGCCCCATACACGTAAAATTAAAAAAGTTATAGGGGTCAGAAAATGAAAATTTTAAACGTGTAAATTTTCCTGCATGTAGTTATGATTTTTACCAGAAGTACGACAAAATCAAACCTACAAACCTAAAGTAGGGTATCATGTTAATTGTAGGGTATCATTTTAATTGTATGGACCTACAGAATAAAGAGAAGGTGTACTTTTTACCTAAAAATGTACTGCGTAGAAACGGAAGCCCCCAAAAGTAACAAAATGGTGTTTTTTCTAAAATTTTGTCGTACAATGATATTTTTTTTTCATGTAGTCTTAGATTTTTGGATCAAATGACTGATGTCATTACAAAGCAGAATTGGTGGCGCAAAGAATAAGCCATCATATGGATTTTTAGGTGCAAAATTTAAAGAGTTATGATTTTTTAAAGTTAAGGAGGAAAAAATAAAAAGGAAAAAAAGGAAAAAAAAACCTGTTCCTTAAGGGATTTAAGGACCAGGCCAATTTTATTTTTGCGTTTTTGTTTTTTCCTCCTCGCCTTCTAAAATCCATCTCTATTATATTTCCATCTACAGACCCATATAAGGGCTTTTTTTTTTTGCATGACCAATTGTATTGTGTAATGACACCTCTCATTTTACCATAAAATGTGCGGCGAACCCAAGAAATTTTAATGAAAACCACAATTTAGCAAATTTTGAAGGGTTTTGTTTTCACACAGTACACTGTATGGAAAAAATGACGTGTTCTTTATTCTGTGGGTCAATACGGTTAAAAAGTGAATACTTTTCTATTATTGTACCCCTTAAAAAAAATCTATAACTTTTTGTGCAAAATCAGTATATTTATAATTGCCCTGTTTTCACCACCTATTTGGACTTTTTTATTTTTTACCTTTACGCCATGCACCGTACAGGTCATTAACATTATATTTTGAGAGTTCGGACAGTTACGCACTCGGTGATACCAAATATGTTTATTAACTATTTTTTTTTTTTAACGTTTTTTGGGTGTGAAATGGGAGAAGGAGACACGTTCCATTTTTATTGGGGCAGGGGATTTTTCAATTTTTATTTTTACATTTTTAAACTTTTTTTTTTGCATTTTTTATGTCCCCATAGGGAACTATCTATAGCAATCACTTGATTGCTAATACTGTTCAGTTCTATGCATAGGGTATAGAACTGATCAGTGTTATTGGTGATCTTCTGCTCTGGTCTGCTCAATCTTAGACCAAAGCAGAAGACCCTTGGTGACGGCTGGAGGCAGGTGAGGGGACCTCCGGCCACCATTTTAGATGATCGACAGAATCTTTTAACACAACATAATTCTGCTGACCCCAGAAACAGCTAATTGACATTGTGAGCTTTTTTATCAATATAGTTCTTATTAAAATTGTAATAAAAATTAAAATATTATTAATCATAAAAAATATACACACACACACATATATATATATATATATATATATATATATATATTTGTGATCGGTGGCTCAAATGCGTAGCGTACCTACCTAACAGCCTAACCACTGATATACAAACTAACAGGCAGTCTGAGTTGTGCCATATACTGCCGCGTGTAGGTACACCTGAATAAAATAGAGGGCATACCTTGATAGAAAAGACTCCTAATTTAATCTCTTAATTTTTTAAAAGAGGGGGGGTTGGGTGGGACGTGAAGAACCCGCGGCGTACTGTGCTAGGGGCACCGCGGGTTCTTATAGTGATTAACCCCGCCCCCTCTCACAAATACAGGCTAACTGCGTTAGCCTTCACACTTGTGATCGGTGGCTCAAATGCGTAGCGTACCTACCTAACAGCCTAACCACTGATATACAAACTAACAGGCAGTCTGAGTTGTGCCATATACTGCCGCGTGTAGGTACACCTGAATAAAATAGAGGGCAAAACTTCAATATTTGAAACAAAAACGCTTTATGAAATAAGACAACATTACAAAACCAGAAACTGGAAAGCATGGGACCTTCCAGACTTTGGATAGGGGATGGGCGCATGTATGAGCTAGAATTCAGCGACTCAAATTACGAATCACACGGGCTGGCATCCCCTGACGTGACGCTGATGAGGTGGCACCGATGCGAAGGGGGTGTCCAGATATCACAGTTGAGTCACCCCCCAAAGCCTATCACTAAAATACGTACTTTAACGAATTGCGGAGTGGTGAGAGCAAAACCTCAGAATAATAATAACGGCTGCGACCTACTGGCTCCCTGGCGTGTGAACAACAGGTCACGTAGCAGATGAACCAGGCACTACCTATGAAATGAAATGTGGAAAAGCAGCAGATGGTAACGCCTTGCCCGGGTAACGATGTATTAGTAGCGCTCAACTCAAGCTAATAGTGATTGGAATTCCATATCAGTTGGCTCAGTCTCCAACAAATATCATTTTACGTTTTACTAGAGAACTCACCAGGTCTGAGGAAGCCATAGTAACCCAGAGATAAAGCTGCTTTCCAACACAGACTATCTTTGTAGCTGAACGGGGGTCCTGTCTAGAACATCTACTAACTGTCTGAACGAGTCGGCCGACAAAGGCTGATGGGAAGAAGGCTTGGATCCTTAGCGCACCTTTCAGCGCCGCTTTAATTGTATCGAATGAAACAAGGAGGCCAAGTCGGAATGTGCCAATGAGATGTGGAGCTGAACCACCGCTAGGTATGACTTAATCGTGCTTGATGAAGAGAAGAGTGGCAAAAACCCAATAAAACCAAGTAGGAAAGTAAAGTGTGTGTGTAAGCTCCTCCGAGTACATGTTACAAACCAAACCCTGACCGTATGCTTAATCCCAAGTGCATATGTACAGAAAACATAACTACCTAGTCGTCAACCTAAAACCGTGTTAGGTTGTGACTGTAACCGACCTGTGGACGTGACAGGTGATGACACCACTCATGCGGCAAGCCTGATCATGACACTCAACCAATGTATAACCAAAATAATGATCAACCTGAAGCTAAGACAGCCCAAACTCCAACTGAAATCAAGCTATTTGCATGACCCCGATGCTAAATGACCTTGTGAGAACACATAAGATTGTCGTCAACCCGAAGCCGTGTCGAGTAGTAACTGAACCGACCTGTAGACGTGACAGGTCTGAAAACTTAATTAACTATGAAACAAAGTATCACCACCAAGCCGCGACAGATCGTAACCATGATTGACGTATATACGTGGCCCCCGATGCTAAATGAACTTGTGAAAACACATAACATTGTCGTCAACCCGAAGCCGCGTCGAGTAGTAACTGAACCGACCTGTAGACGTGACAGGTCTGAAAACGCAATTAACTATGAAACTAAAAGTATCACCGCCAAGCTATACCTGTAGCCTGAACCAACTGCTACCTAAACACAACGTATGTGATGACACTGTCGCCAACCTGAAGCAGTGACAGGTTGTAACCGGACCGACCTGTAGACGTGACTGGTCAATCCGCAATTGAAAACCTCAACCAAAGTAACGTATGTGCTGAATGTATATGAACATGTACCGAGTATGAACACCGTAAGCGTATACCAAGCATAACTCCTTGGCACATATGCTGCACATGACACTGAACGTGGGCCCGGCAAACCAACCAGACCATGTGTTGATCAATAATACCCAGACCACATGTCCAAACCAGACACCTAGACCGTATACACCGACCAAACTATATGAGAGCCTGTGCCGCACAAACTATAAGAACGCGAGCTGGAATGAACTACACGAGCGAGTGTATGCACCAATCAAATATGTACATAACAATAACTACTAGCAGAAACATTTAACAACTTAACCGATTACCAGAGCAAGTCCACGGAACAGACTAAGTAAGTGAATGCACAAGACTTTATGAGCGAGTGCGCTTGGCAACTACATAAGCGTAAGCACAGAACAAACTATTTGCGGGTATGCACAGGACTAACTGAGTGAACGTGTGCCAGAACAAACTATGAGTGTGTCTGCATGGGCTAACTAAGTAAGCGTATGCCGAAACCACTATGCGCACATGCATAGAACTAAGTGAGCATGCCGAGAACGAACTGTGTGCGCGTATGTACAGCATGAGTCTATGACCGCAAAGAACAAGCTATACGGGCATATGCACAAACGAACTATGTGAACATGCAGGGAACAAACTATATGTTGGTATGTATGGAACACACTATGTGAGCACCTAACAATTATGTGAGCGTATGCACCGATCAAATTGTATGCGCGTGTGCAGAGAACGAACCATACGGACGCATGGCCGAACCACTGCACGTGTCCACCGAATGACCTGTATGCATAAGCGAACTACATGCACAGAACGAACTGCTTAAGTGAACACCCAGAACAAGTTATATGAGCGTATGCACAAAACTATTTGGCCTCTAATAAACTGGGCAACTGTCCAAAGCAACTGGATGAACATATGCACAGGACAGACTATATGAGTGTATGCACAGAAACCCTGAGCGTATAAACCGAATGAACTAAATGTGTGTACACGAACGCCCAGAACAAACTATATACGTAAGCCCGGCCCCACTATACACAGATATGTACGGAACAACTATGTGCATATGTATAGAACTGTGCCGTCTAACAGCTATGAGTGACTCAACCAACAAACGTGATGAACCTATACTCAGGCCAACTATATGCGCAAATGCACAACCAAACTGCATGTGCGTATGGCCAATGACAACCGATAACCAATACACGCATGCAGTAATTCTATGACCACGTACCTATGCACAGAACAACACTACATGCGCTGTACGAGCACACGCGCGGAACAAACGCTACAAGCGCAAGAGCCGCACAAGCACCGCATGCACATGACGTATGCCACGAGCACATGAACAGCATGGTTCTCATGAGCACATGTACAATACAACCGTACGAGCCTGCACAGTATAATTCCTACGAGCGAGTGTGCAGCACAGATCCTACGAGCCCGTGTACAGCACAAATCCTACGAGCGCGTGTACTGTATAAATCCTACGAGCGCATGTACTGTATAGATCCTACGTACAGCATGGATCCTACGAGCGTGTATAAATCCTACAAGTGAGTGCACAGTATGTATCGAGCGTACAGTATATATCCTACAAGGGCATGTACTGAACAAATCCTACGAGCGTGTGTACAGTATAAAACCTGCAAGCATGTGTACAGTATAATTCCTACAAGCGTGTGTACAGTACAAATCCTACGAACGTGTACCGTACGAATCCTACGAGCGCGTGTGCAGAATAAATCCTACAAGCACGTGTGCAGGATGATCCTACAAGCCTGTGTACAGTATAAATCCTACAAGCGTGTACAAGCGTGTGTACATTATGAACCCCACGAGCGCGTGCACAGAATATATCCTACAAGCGCGCGTGCAGCACAAACCCCACACGCACGTACCAGTGTGCACAGTTTAAATCAGCAAATGCGTGCACAGTATGGATCCTACGAGTGTGTGCAAGTGTTTGTACAGTAGGAATCCTATGAGCGAGTGTACAGCATGAATCCTACAAGCGTGTACAGTATAAATCCGACACACGAGTGTACAGTATAAACGCTACCACCGTGTGTACAGCATAAATCCTACAAGCGTGTGTACGGCATAAATCCAACAAGCATGTGTACAGTATAAATCCAACAAGCGTGTGTACAGTATAAACCCTACCAGCGTGCATACAGCATAATTCCTACAAGTGTGTACAGTAAAAATCCAACAAGCGTGTGTACAGTATAACTCCAACAAGCATGCACAAGCGTGTGTACAGTATAAACCCTACAAGCGTGTGTACAGCATAACTCCTACAACCGTGCGTACAGCATAATTCCTACAAGTGTGTACAGTATATATCCAACAAGCGTTTGTACAGTATAACTTCAACAAGCATGTACAAGCGTGTGAACAGTATAAACCCTACAAGCGTGTGTACAGCATAAATCCTACAAGCGTGTGTACAGTATAACTCCAACAAGCATGTACAAGCGTGTGTACAGTATAAACCCTACAAGCGTGTGTACAGCATAAATCCTACAACCGTGCGTACAGCATGAATCCTACAAGTGTGTAAAGTATAAATCCAACAAGCGTGTATACAGTATAAATCCAACAAGCATGTACAAGCGTGTGAACAGTATAAACCCTACAAGCATGCATACAGCATAAATCCTACAAGCGTGTGTATAGTATAAATCCAACAAGCATGTGAAAGCGTGTGTACAGTATAAACCCTACAGGCGTGTGTACAGCATGAATCCTACAAGCATGTACAGGCGTGTATACCGCACAAACACTACAACCGTGTGTACAGCACAAACGCTACTACCGTGTGTACAGTATAAACCCAACAAGCATGTGTACAACATGAAACCAACAAGCGTGTGTGCGGTATAAACCCCACAAGCGTGTGTACAGCATGAATTCTACAAGCGTGTAAGGCATGAATCCCACAAGCACCTGTAAGGCCCAAATCCCACAAGCGTAAGGCACAAATGTTACGAACGAGTAAACAGAAAAATGCCATGAGCGTAATCAACGTGCGCGAGTGCATGAATCGTACAAATACCATGAGTGCATGTACAGAATTACCAGCGCCCATACTACATGCGCCTGAACTGCACCAATGCTACCAGTGCATGTGCCTTGACAAACACATGAAATACCCTCCTTGTGATCAGGAGGGCCGTGTCGTAAACCTTGAATAAACTAAAATGTGTACGTATATATACATATATAATCATATACATGGAGCAAATTAAGGGGGGCGTGTGCAAGGAACCAATTATATGGTCGTATGCGTAGAATAATTATAGGGGGGGGATTTCCCTTTTTTTTTTTTTTTTTTTTGAGCCTGCACAGATCAACGATATGACCGTGTATGAGGAATAAATTATAAGAGTGTGAACACCAACAACTACATGACCGTATGCGTAGAAAATGAATCGTGTGCTCGGCATAACTATCTGATCGTATGCGTGGAAGGAATGACCGAGCAGAGCAGTCGAGAGTGTGCTGGCATACAATAACCCCTTATAGTAAAATGCAGAGCTGAGCAGCCCGAGAACGTGTCGGCATGTAATTAACCCCTTGTAGTAAAATGCAGAGCTGAGCAGCCGAGAACGTGCCGGCATGTGACTAAACCCCCCCCCCCCTTCCCCCGTTGAAAACGAAGAGAACGAACCCGGTAACCAACACACACAATATACACTACATAACCATGACAGGTGGCGGGGGTATGATGATAGCCTATAAGCTCCCCGATACCACAACAGGGGCCAGTACCCTGGCAGAAAACCCTAAGGTGACAGCACCGACCCGGCTGTAGAAATGCCGGTACCGTACTGCCACGCGGGTTCGTGGGGGAGCGAGGACTCGCGCAGCCATCCCAACACAATAGCCGCAGCATGCCCCCGTCACGGGTCCCACTGCCGGAGGTGCCGTGCCAAACCCGCCGGAGGAAGAGAACGGGCCACGTGTCCCACTGTTAATGAAACCGGGGCCGGGGCCTGGCCGAGGGTACACCCCCGGACTCCGGCTTACCTCCGGAGAGGTGGTTGCGGAGAAACGCCGCCACCAAGGCCAGCCCCGGCCACTTACCCGTACCGCACCGCCGGAAACAGCTTCCGGTCAGCTGACTGGTGTGTCAGCTGACCTCTCATCACGTGAAGAACCCGCGGCGTACTGTGCTAGGGGCACCGCGGGTTCTTATAGTGATTAACCCCGCCCCCTCTCACAAATACAGGCTAACTGCGTTAGCCTTCACACATATTATAAATGTTTTCTAAATTACAATATGTACAATAAGAGAAACATTATATATACAGTACAGTAAAAAGTTTGGACACGCCTTCTCATTCAAAGAGTTTTCTTTATCTTCATGACTATGACTATAGATTCACACTGAAGGCATCAATATATATATAATTCCAATGAATGAACACATGTGGAATTATATACATAACAAATATGTGTGAAACAACTGAAAATATATCATATTCTAGGTGGAAAGTGTCCCCAAGTGCAGTCACAAAAACCATCAAGAGCTACAAAGAAACTGGCTCACGTGCGGAACGCCCCAGGAAAGGAAGACCAAGAGTCACCTCTGCTGCGAAGGATAAGTTCATCTGAGTCACCAGCCTCAGAAATCGCAGGTTAACAGCAGATCAGATTAGAGACGAGGTCAATGCCACACAGAGTTCTAGCAGCAGACACATCTCTAGAATAACTGTTAAGAGGAGACTGTGTGAATCAGGCCTTCATGGTAGAATATCTGCTAGGAAACCACTGCTAAGGACAGGCAACAAGCAGAAGAGACTTGGGCTAAAGAACACAAGGAATGGACATTAGACCAGTGGAAATCTGTGCTTTGGTCTGATGAGTCCAAATTTTAGATCTTTGGTTCCATCCACCGTGTCTTTGTGCGACGCAGAAAAGGTGAACGGATGGACTCTACATGCCTGGTTCCCACGGTGAAGCATGGAGGAGGAGGTGTGATGGTGTGGGGGATTTATTCAAAATTGAAGGCATACTGAACCAGCATGGCTACCACAGCATCTTGCAGCAGCATGCTATTCCATCCGGTTTGCGTTTAGTTGGACCATCATTTATTTTTCAACAGGACAATGACCCCAAACACACCTCCAGGCTGTGTAAGGGCTATTTGACCAAGAAGGAGAGTGATGGGGTGCTGCGCCAGATGACCTGGCCTCCACAGTCACCAGACCCAAACCCAATGAAGGCAAAAGGGCCAACAAGTGCTAAACATCTCTGGGAACTCCTTCAAGACTTTTGGAAGACCATTTCAGGTGACTACCTCTTGAAGCTCATCAAGAGAATGCCAAGAGTGTGCAAAGCAGTAATCAAAGCAAAAGGTGGCCACTTTGAAGAACCTAGAATATGACACATTTTCAGTTGTTTCAAACTTTTTTGTTATGTCTACAATCCCACATGTGTTAATTCATTGTTTTGATGCCTTCAGTGTGAATCTACAATTTTCATAGTCATGAAAATAAAGAAAACTCTTTGAATGAGAAGGTGTGTCCAAACTTTTGGTCTGTACTGTATATATATATATATATATATATATATATATATATATATATATATATATATAAATATATATATATATATTTTTTTTTTTTCTCCAATAAACAGTATAATACCAAAATGATAAAATAAATTATAAGGATAAGTAAAAAATTAGACTATGACACTGTAAGCTTTTAATCACTTGATGACTAGTCATTGTTGCTGGGCCTTGTCACTTTTTGTTGTAATGGCAACCCTAAATGGAGGACCTTCTGAATATCATCTTGAATATTTAAAATCAATAAGAGTTTATATATTTGGCATTCGGAAATGAGGTTTCTAATTCCAACACCCTGTGTGTTATCTGTGTGCAGCTATAATACTAAGCAGCTGTCATGGTAGGCATGTAAGTAACCTGTTCATTAGTACTTTTCCCCTGTGTACTTTCCACATATAGCATTGTGGCTAGGCCACATTATGGTGGATATAGGTGTTCTACTTGCCCTTGAACACCTAACCATGATAGTGGCCTATTCTCTGTGATTTTAACAGTTTTTATCCTATTGTCAGTTTTTGTTTTCTAGTCCCAACAATTCCCTTAAAGGGGTATTCCAGGATTTTTTTTTATTTGACTATGCTACAGGGGCTGTAAAGTTAGTGTAGTTCATAATATAGTGTCTTTACCTGTGTGTGACGGTTTTCTCACAATTCTTCTGTAATTTTCACCCCACTATTTATTATTACCAGCATACAAAATGACTGCAAACAAAATTAGATTTTTCCCAGCTTGCAATGTGGTCGAGACTTGACTCACTAGTCAGCTGATGGAGAGAGCAATCAGCAAGTAATGCAACAGCTGGAGGCACCCTAATTGAAATCCACTGGTCTGCAGCTCAATTATGTTTCAATGGGTGGGGTGGCTGATGTGTGGGAAGGAGCAAAAAAGCTAGCCACAGTGTTATGGTAATCTCACAGCATAGCCATTTAGCCCAAGACAAGCACAGATATTTCCTAAGCATGTCCACTACTGCCTGCCAGGTACGTACTAAAATCACCTTATGGTGGATAACCCCTTTAACATTTATTATCACAGACCCAGTATTATCTTTGCACTATGAAAATTTGGGCTAAGGATTGCATTTGATGTTGTTTCCCCACTGTCAATTTGATTCCAATATAATAGGACTCCTTTTCCCATCTAATATACCTAAGTATGTTAAATTTTTATATGGCTTGGCCTATTGCAGCTTCAGTACAAGGTTCTTTTTAAAATACAATTTAATGATATGTCAGTCAGTTATCTTCTAAGGTTTTCATCAGTGGCGTTTGACAGATGTTTGGAACAATTTTTCATTTTCACTGACCACTGTTCAAAAAATCTGTCAAACACCTGTGGGGTGTAAATGCTCACTGCACCCCTTGTTATATTCCGTGAGGGATGTAGTTTCCAAAATGGGGTCCACTGTTCTGGCACTATGGGGGCTTTGTAAACGCACATGGCATTCAATTCCAGCCAAATTCTCTCTCCAAAAGCCCTGTAGTGCACCCGCAGAGCACTTTACATCCACATATTGGCCCACATTTATCATTGCAGTGCAAGTGAAGCATTTTTTTACACCTTTTTTTTTGTGTGCTGATAATGTGTAGGAGCACCAAATTTATTAAAAGAAAAAAGAGCTTTGATAAATTTTGTGCAGGTCACATTTCCTGAAATTTCTGTCTACACATACACCAAAAAGCTACACCATGTCTGGCCTGGTGTAGTTTTAGAGACTTTTCCGTGGCTTTGCGCCTTTTTTTGCTCCTTTTTACAAAAAGGCGCAATGATAAATCCCTTCCATATCATGTCTATTGCCAAAATAAGTGAATTGCAACTCAAAATCAGTGGATTGCAACTCAAAATCAGCAGAAATGTGTAAACAAAAAGGGGCAAAAAAAGGCGCAAAAAACCCTGCTAGAAGAAATGGTGTTACAAATTTTTGGGGCCTTTTTTCCATGTCTGGGCTGGTGTAGTTTTAGAGACTTTTCCGTGGCTTCGCGCCTTTTTTTGCTCCTTTTTACAAAAAGGCGCAATGATAAATCCCTTCCATATCATGTCTATTGCCAAAATCAGTGAATTGCAACTCAAAATCAGTGGATTGCAACTCAAAATCAGCAGAAATGTGTAAACAAAAAGGGGCAAAAAAAGGCGCAAAAAACCCTGCTAGAAGAAATGGTGTTACAAATTTTTGGGGCCTTTTTTCCTATTACCCCTTGTGAAAAATTGGGGGTAACACCAGCATTTTTGTAAAAATAAATAGATACATTTTCATTTTCACGTCTAACTTTAATGAAATTTTTTTAAACACCTGCGGGGTGTTAAGGCTAGTTTCAAAAATATACCCCTAGTTACATTCCGTGAGGGGTGCAGTTTCAAAAATAGTGTCACGTGTTTTTTTTGCATTTATGTCAGAACCACTGTAACTATAAGCCCCCCAATTTAGGCCTCAAATGTACATGGTGGGCTCTCACCCCTGAGCCCTGTTGTGCACCCGCAGAGCACTTTACGTCCAAATATGGGGTATCTGTGTTACAAATTTTGGGGATCTTTTTCTCCTTTTACCTCTTGTGAAAATGAAAAGTATGTGGCAACACCAGCATGTTAGTGTAAAAAAGGGTAAAATGACAAAAAGTCCCCCAAAATGTGTAACACAATTTCTCCCGAATACGGAAATACCCCATATGTGGCCCTAAACTGTTGCCTTGAAATACAACAGGGCTCTGGAGTGAATGAGCGCCATGCGCATTTGAGGCCTAAATAAGGGATTTGCATAGGGGTGGACCCAGATGCCAGCGTTACAATTGCCTCCACCAAAAATACCCTACGGCAGTGTTTCCCAAACTGGGTGCCTCCATCTGTTGCAAAACTCCTAGCATGGCAGGACAGTCAATGGCTGTCCGGCAATACTGGGAGTTGTTGTTTCACTGTAAACCCACGCCCATGTGAATGTACCCTGTACATTCACATGAGGGGGGGGGGGGGGGGGGCAAACCTTAAGCGGTTGCAAAACTAAAACTCCCAGCATGCACTGAGACTGTGAATGCTGGGAGTTGTAGTTATGGTTATGCAACAGCTGGAGTAACACTGGTTAGGAAACACTGAGTTAGGTAACAGGCTACTGAAGTGTTTCTGTACCAGTGTACCTCCAGCTGTTGCAAAACTACAACTCCCAGCATCCACGGTTTGTCAGTGCATGCTGGGAGTTGTAGTTTTGCCACAGCTGGAGGCACACTGGTTGCGAAGCACTGAGTTAGGTAACACATCCTAACCCACTGTTTCACATCCAGTGTGCCTTCAGCTGTTGCAAAACTAAAACTCTCAGCATGCTCTGACAGCTGAAGGGCATGCTGGCGGTTGTAGTTATGCAACAGCTGGAGGCACAACTACCACTCCCAGCATGGCCTTTTGTTTGTTTGTGCATGCTGGGAGTTGTAGTTATGTAACAGCTGGAGGCAAACTTTTCCATTAAAAAAATGTGCCTCCAGCTGTTGCATAACTACAACTCCCAGCATGCACAGACTGCCAAAGGGCATGATGGGAGTTTCAGTTATGCCTCCAGCTGTTGCATAACTACAACTCCCAGCATGCCCTTTGGATTTGCATGCTGGTAGTTTTTGCTAAGCAATAGCAAGATGCTCAGCCTTACCTCCTCCTGCTGCTCTCTCCCTCGCCGTCGCCGCTCCTGGGGCCATGATCCCACCGCCAAAGCTTGGAATCGGGGGCCCCCGCTGCCGGTGGAAACACACTCTGGAGTAGGGGTGGAGCGGGTGCTGTTACTGACACCCCAGAAGGAGTCCTGAATCAGGATGATCTTGAGGTGGAACTAGTGCCACCTTACTCCTGCTAGTAAAAGGTGATAGGGTAAAGGGTGATTGACCCGCAATCGCCGCAAATCGCTGGTCTGAAACCCCCCAGGGGTTTGCAAAGGGTGGCTGCTGAATGATTTCTGCAGGCATCCCGTCCCGCTTACTGCCCAGTTACCGGCGGGGAACAGAATGTCCAGGGTGTACAGGTACGGCCTGGGTCCTTAAGTCCCAGGACTCCAGGACGCGCCTGTATGCCCTGTGTCCTGGACAGGTTAAGCTTTTGTTTTTAGATGTCGATGAATCCTTTTGTGATTTTATGTATAGTGTTTCCTGCATGAGTAAATAATACAAATGATCTATTTTGCCTATAGGAATTTGTTATGTAGTAGGCATTGATATAAATATAGCCCATTTGTGGATAGAGATAATAGTTTTCAGGTTGAATATTTTGTGTTGCTAAATTTTATTCACTTGTTTTCTTTGTTTTATTTTCAGACTGCTATTGGCCGTTTGCCATCTTTCCTAATAAACATATCACACTCACACATATTATATAAGCAATAATTTATCACAAAAGGAAAGCCATATGCCAGTACAAATTGTAGAAGAAAGCAGCTCTCTGGTTCCTGTTTTATTCTACGGAGATTATCTGCTTAAATTTGAATAAAATAAAATGGGTTTTCAACACATAATGAATTTCTCCCATGGTGATAAAATATTATGACTGCAAATGCTGCAAATGTTAATAGACTGTATTTTGTATGAAAACGGATCAGGGAGAGTATTATGAATTTATATACATTTTACAATCATTTTTGCAACTTATAACAGTATGATTTTCAGTTATTTTTTATATAACAGTAATTTTCACAAGAATAGCCAGCCACACTGGAGATCATTCACAATGGCCACCATGTGTCAACAGATCAGCTGTTCAAATGTTTAATGTCCATATATAAACCTGTATTAGCAATCTCTTTCATACAGTTGTAAAGTATTAGTATATTCTACATTCAGCTATTGGGTGAGATATAGCTTAAGGAAAATTAAAGGGGTACCCCACTGAAAAACATTTTCTTTTAAATCAACTGGTGCCAGAAAGTTAAACAGATTTGTAAATTACTTCTATTAAAAAAAAAATCTTAATTCTTACAGTACTTAGCTGCTGTATACTACAGAAGAAGTACTTTTCTGTATGAATTTCTTTACAGTCTGACCACAGTGCTCTCTGCTGACACCTCTGTCCGTGTCAGGAACTGTCCAGAGCAGGAAACATTTGCTCAGGGGATTTTCTCCTACTCTGGACAGTTGCTGCATACAGCAGCTGATAAGTACTGGAAGGATTAATATTTTCAAATGTAATACATTTACATATCTGTTTAACTTTCTGGCACCAGTTGATTTAAAAAAAAAATTTTTTTTCCAGCGGAGTACACCTTTAAGGAATGAGGTTGTCTGTGCCTGCAGAGGGGAGGAAAAAAGAGGAGAGGCCATAATTTTTTTTTTAAATCTTGGCAAGGGGGCAACCACTTAGGGGGGCTACTGTCTACAGAATGGCTGCTACCTACTGAGAGCTACTACCTACAGAGGACAACTACTTAAGAGGAGCTACTACATATACGGAGACGCTACATATAGGAAAACTGCAACCTACAGGGGGCTACTACCTATATGGTGACAAATACATACAGTGGGCTAAAAACAGGAGGCTGATAACAACAGGGAACAACAACCTACAGGGGGATACTACCTACAGGGAGACTTGTACCTACAGGGGTATTTTACCTACAGAGAGATGCCACCTACAAAAGACTGCTATCTACAGGGGTGCTGCTGCTTAAAGGGAGTGGGGCTTCTACCTACATGGGGGCTTCTACATACAGGGGGCTACGACCTACAGAGGACTGCTACCTACAGGGGGCTACAATTATCTACAAGGGACCTACTGTACGTACAGGGAAAACTAACTACAAGAGACTTAAATACAGGGGACATACCTATAAAGGAAAACTACATACAGGGAAACCCACCTACGGGGGGGGGGGGCAACTATCTACAGGGTGGGCCATTCAATGGATACACCTTAATAAAATGGGAATGGTTGGTGATATTAACTTCCTGTTTGTGGCACATTAATATATGTGAGGGGGAAACTTTTCAAGATGGGTGGTGACCATGGCGGCCATTTTGAAGTCGGCCATTTTGAATCCAACTTTTTTTTTGCTAAGTGGATATGGCATTTTGCAGTTCCCTATTGACTCGCAGTTAACATCCGGCCACAACGTTTTTTTTACAACAACAAAAAATGCCATGCGGCAGAATGGGCGTTTTTATTGGCGTTTAAAAAAAAAAAAACTTAGTGGAAACCTAGCCATAGAGATATTGCATGCTTGCTCCTAGATACCAAACCACTTGCCAAACCTGCTCAGCTCAAGGTATAGATGATGATCCAGGGGAGTAGGGTAAATCAAAAAGTTATAAACTAAGGCTGCTTTCACGCTATGAGCATTCATCCGTTATTAAACGTCCATTTTCTGTGTAAAAACGGATGTATAATAACGGATGAAATAACAGGTGATAACGGATGAATAAATATTCATCCGTTTAGACCCATTATAACATCCCTTATGTATGGTGGCAACCTCTGCCTACAGACTCCCACAGCCAGGACTACTACTACTCCCATCATGGAACAGACTTGTTTCCATGATGGGAGTAGTAATTCCCTGGCTGCGTGAGTCTGCATACAGCTGGGGAAGCTACATTAGTGTTTGTACTACTACCCCCATCATGGAACAGCATCTGTGCCATGATGGGGGTTGTAGTACAGGGACTGAGGGATTGATCGCACCGGGTTACACTTCTGAGACCCGATGCGATCAGAAGTTATTAAGCAGGGAGCGGGCGGCAAGCTCCGCAACCCTGCGATGTATCGTGTGTTTTAACTTAAATTTTTGAATCCCCCGCGGGGAGCCCTTAATGGCCAGTACTGAGGAGCCTTTCAGGGATCTCGGCGGGGTTTTAAAAATGAACATTGTGAGTGGCAGCGGGGGCCATATGTATATTAAAAGCGATGTGGGAGTAAGATATATAGAGATGCAGGGGGGGGGGTGCAGACATATAGCCTATATATCTAGCCCCCCAGATAATGTATAATGGACCCTCCGCAGTGCAGGTATAATATACCCTCCACAGCGCAGCGCATCTACATACATATGCCACCGCAGCACTATATGTGAAAAGCATTCTAGCAGCAGCCGGCCCGATGCTGCTGATAGAAATACTTTTCATACATAGCTCTGCGGCGGCATGTGTATATAGATATGCTGTGGGGGGCAGATAATGCTATATGTCTGCCCCTCCAGCGCATATATATATATATATATATATATAAAACCAAAGAATAAGTTGGCCAGCACTATTGATTCCAAACTATTATATAGACCTGGCTTACAGGTGCTGGCTGCTGTGCTAAATATACTGCAACAGGAGAATACAGCAGCACACTGCTAGCACAAAGATATAGATAAAACATGAGTACACATGAGTATATAGATAGAACATGAAAAGCTATACAGCTGTAATGCAATAAATTAAAATATGAAATTATGAGGTACTTAGCTTGCAAATTTGGCGGCCAAATAGCTTGTGTGCTGCTGTATTCTCCTGTTGCTGTATATTTAGCCCAGCAGCCTGCACATGTAAGCCAGGTCTATATAATAGTTTGGAATCAATAGTGCTGGCCAACTTATTCTTTGGTTGTATTACACATATGGGGGAGTGGCTACCTCCATGTTGGCTCTTGCACCCCACCCACCTCTATTAGGTGTATATAAGGTGCCTTGGATGTTTCAGATCTTGCAATGCCTGCTGAGCTGTTCACACAGAGGCATATTCATAGTGTAGGGTCCGTCCCAGAATGAGGTCACCTTACCGTGGTGGGACGGTCCAAGCTATCTGGCCGCCAAATCTGCAAGCTAAGTACCTCATAATTTCATATTTTCATTTATTGCATTACAGCTGTATAGCTTTTCGTGTTCTATCTATATACTCATGTATACTCATGTTTTATCTATATTTTTGTGCTAGCAGTGTGCTGCTGTATTCTCCTGTTGCTATATATATATATATATATATATATATATATATACTCCTGCAGCGCTATGAATGAAAAGTATATCTATTAGCAGCGCATAGTACCACCAGCCGGCTGCTGGCACTATGCACTACTAATAGATATACTTTTCATTCATAGTGCTGCAGGAGTATATGTATAAAGATGCGCTGGGAGGGCAGACATATAGCGTTATCTGTCCCCCACAGAGCATCTATATACAAATGCTGCTGCAGAGCTATGTATGAAAAGTATTTCGATCAGCAGCATCAGGCCGGCCGATGCTGCTGCTAGAATGCTTTTCACATATCGCGCTGTGGTGGCATATGTATATAGATGCGCTGCGCTGCGCTGGAGGGTATATTATACATGCGCTGCCGGGGGCAAATTATACATGCGCTGCGGGGGGCACATATTTATTAATGCACCGGCGGGGGTAGATATTTATTGATGCGCCAGCGGGGGGGGGGTATATATTTATAAATGCTCCAGTGGGGGTTATATATTTATAAATGCGCCGGCGGGTGTCATATCTTTATTTATGTGCTGCAGGGGGCTTATTATGAATGCGCTGGGGGCTAGCTATATAGTCTATAATTCAGCCCCCCCCCCCTGCAGCGCGTTATTTCTTGCCCCCCACAGCACTTTTAATATAGATATGGCCCCCTGCTGCCACTCACAATGTTCATTTTAAAAACCCTGTGGAGAGCCCTGACTGGCTCCTCAGTACCGGCCATTCAGGGCTCCCCGCAGGGGATTCAAAAATGAAATTTGAAACACACCATACATCGCAGGGTTGCAGAGGTTGCTGCCCATTCCCCTGCTTAAAGGGGTACTCCGGTGATTAGACATCTTATCCCCTATCCAAAGGATAAGATGCCTGATCGTGGGAGTCCTACCGCTGCGGACCCCCGTGATTTTGCACGCAGCACCCCGTTTGTAATCAGTCCCCGAAGCGTGTTAGGGACTGATTACCGGAGACTACAGGGCGGGCGGCATGTGACATCACGCCCCCGCCCCGTAGGATGTCACGCTCCGCCCCTCAATGCAAGCCTACGGGAGGGGGCGTGATAGCTGTCACGCCCCCTCCCGTAGGCTTGCATTGAGGGGCGGAGCGTGACATCACACGGGGGCGTGGCGTCACACGCCGCCCGCTCTGTAGTCACCGGTAATCAGTCCCGAAGTGAACACGCTCCGGGGACTGATTACAAATGGGGTGCCGCGTGCAAGATCACAGGGGTCCCCAGCGGCGGGAGTCCCTCGATCAGGCATCTTATCCCCTATCCTTTGGATAGGGGATAAGATGTCTAAGCACCGGAGTACCCCTTTAATAACTTCTGATCGCATGGGGTCTCAGAAATGAAACCCAGTGCTATCAATCCCTCAGCCCCTGTACTACAACCCCTTCATGGAACAGACTCTATTCCATGATGGGGGTAGTAGTACAAACACTAATGTAGCCTCTCCAGCTTTCTGAAGACTCCCATAGCCAGGGAATGACTACTCCCATCATGGAAACAAGTCTGTTCCATGATGGGAGTAGTATTAGTCCCTCAGCACTGCAGGAGTATGCTGATGTTACCTCTTCTGAGCATGCTCAGAAGTAATAACGGATATTATAAACCAGGTGCAAACGGATGACATAAAGGCTCATCCGTCACCCATAGACTTCAATGTTAAAAATAATGGCCGCTAATTTATCCGTTTCTTGTGACAGAAGAAAAATTTGTGCATGTGCCGTTAATTCTCCCGTCACAACTAACATCCGTTGGTCATGACGGACTATAACAAGTCATAACGGATTATCAAAAAATCACATAGACTTTAACCCCTTCCCGACCTATGACATACCTGTACGTCATGAGTGACAAAGTGTTCCCGACCCATGACATACAGGTACGTCATGAACATTTTTGCCGCTACTCGAGGCATCCCGCAGCGCCCGGTAAGATGGTGGCTATCACTGATAGCCAGCCATCTTACCATGCGACCATGGGGGTTTCATTCCCCCCCCCCCCCCCCAGCGATCGCTGCTATCAGCTGCTAGCAGCGTTTCGCTAGGAGAATACTTAGCAGCGCAGTGTGTGAGTCCCGATCACGGGGATCGGGATACACACCGCTCTGCTAAGTGTCCCTTACCCATCCCCCGGCGTCACTTACCCGGCCATGTGGTGTCCCGAGCTGTCCCGGAGGTGGTGCGTCCCGGCGGTGAGTTTCCGGCAGCAGTGCGGCATCTTCATTGGCAGCAGTGAGATTGCCGTAAAGCAATCTCACCGCTGCCTCTGGGAGTTTCAAAACTGCAACTCCCAGCATGCTCAGACAGCCTTTGGCTTTCTGTGCATGCTGGGAGTTGTAGTTTTGCAACATCTGGAGGTCCACAGTTTAGAGACCACTGTATAATGGTCTCCAATCTGTGCTCTTCCAGATGTTGCAAAACTACAAATCTCAGCATGCTCAGTCTGTTCAGGCATGCTGGGAGTTGTAGTTCTGTAACATCTGGAAGAGAACAGATTGGAGACCATTATACAGTGGTCTCCAAACTGTGGACCTCCAGATGTTGCAAAACTACAACTCCCAGCATACCAGACTGCCCAAGCATGCTGGAAGTTGTAGTTCAGCAACATCTGATCCTTCAGATATTGCCGAACTACAACTTCCAGCATGCCTGGGCAGTCTAGGCATGCTGGGAGTTGTAGTTTTGCAACAACTGGAGGCACACTAGTTGGGAAACATTGTCCGTTTCCTACCTCAGTGCCTCCAGCTGTTGCAATTGTTGCAAAACTATAACTCCCAGCATGCACTGACAGACCATGCATGCTGGGAGTTGTAGTTTGCAACAGCTGGAGGCACACTGGTTCGGAAACACTAAGTTAAGTAATAAACTTTCAAGTGTTTTGAAACCAGTGTGCCTTCAGCTGTTAGATAACTACAACCCCCAGCATGCACGAACAACCAAAGGGCATGATGGGAGTTGTAACAGTATGCCTCTAGCTGTTGCATAACTACAAGTCCCAGCATGCCCTTCTGGTGTAACTGCATGCTAAGATTTGTAGTTTTTGCAACAGCTAAAGGCACACTGGTTGCAAAACACCAGTTTGTTATCTAACTCCGTGTTTCGCAACCAGTGTGCATCCAGCTGTTGCAAAACTACAACTCCCAGCATGCACGGACAGCCAAAGGGCATGCTCGGAGTTGTAGTTTTGCAACAGCTGGATGTTTGCCCCCCCCCCCCTCCTCCCAATGTGAATGTACAGGGTACACTCACATGGGCGGAGGTTTACAGTGAGTGCTGCAAGTTTGAGATGGCGCAAATTTTGTGCTGCAGCTCAAACTCCCAGTGGCAAACTTGCTGTGAACCTCTGCCCGTGTGACTGTACCCTAAAAACACTACACTACACTTACACTAACCTAAAATAAAAAAATAGAAAACACTACATATACGCATACCCCTACACAGCCCCCCTCCCCTCCCCAATAAAAATGAAAACCGTCTGGTATGCTACTGTTTCCAAAACGGAGCCTCCAGCTGTTGCAACTCCCAGTATTGCCAGACAGCCATTGACTGTCCAGGCATGCTGGGAGTTTTGCGACAGCTGGAGTCACTCTGTTTGGGAATTATTGGCGTAGAATACCCCTATGTCCACCCCTATGCAAACCCCTAATTTAGGCCTCAAATGCGCATGGTGCTCTCACACATTAAAATTAAAAAAAAAAATTCTTCTTTAACCCCTATGAAAAGGTGAAGTTGGGGTCTACACCAGCATGTTAGTGTATAAAAATTATTTTTTTTTACACTGACATGCTGGTGTTGTCGCATACTTTTCATTTTCACAAGAGGTAAAAGGGAAAAAAGACCCTCAGAATTTGTAATGCAATTTCTCCTGAGTACGGAGATACCCCATATGTGGGCGCAAAGTGCTCTGGGGGCGCACAACAAAGCTCAGAAGGGAGAGTGCACCATGTACATTTGAGGTGATTTGCACAGGGGTGGCTGATTGTTACAGCAGTTCTGACAAACACAAAACAATAAATATCCATATGTGACCCCATTTTGGAAACTACACCCCTCACGGAATGTAATAAGGGGTGCAGTGAGCATTTACACCCCACTGGTGTATGACAGATTTTTGGAACAGTGGTCTGTGAAAATGAAAAATAAAATTTTTCATTTGCACAGTCCACTGTTTCAAATATCTGTCAAACGCCAGTGGGGTGTAAATGCTCACTGCACCCCTTATTACATTCCATGAGGGGTGTAGTTTCCAAACTGGGGTCACATGTGGAGGGGTCCACTGTTCTGGCAACATGGGGGCTTCCTAAATGGGACATGCCCCACAAAAACCCTTTCAGAAAAAACACCTCCAAAATCCCATTGTCGCTCCTTCCCTTCTGAGCCCTCTACTGCGCCCGCCGAACACTTTACATACACATATGAGGTATTTCCTTACTCGAGAGAAATTGGGTTACCAATTTTAGGGTGATTTCTCTCCTTTTACCCCTTGTAAAAATTCAAAAATTGAGTCTACAAGAACATGCGAGTGTAAAAAATGAAGATTTTGAATTTTCTCCTTCACTTTGCTGCTATTCCTGTGAAACACCTAAAGGGTTATCACACTTACTGAATGTCATTTTGAATACTTTGGGGGGTGCAGTTTTTATAATGGGGTAATTTATGGGGTATTTTTAATATGAAGACCCTTCAAATCCACTTCCAACCTGAACTGGTCCCTGAAAAAGTATGATTTTGAAAATCTTGAGAAAAATTGGAAAATTGCTGCGGAACTTTAAAGCCCTCTGGTGTCTTCCAAAAGTAAAAACACATAATTTTTTTTATGCAAACATAAAGTAGACATATTATATATGTGAATCAATATGTAATTTATTTGGCATATCCATTTTCCTTACAAGCAGAGAGTTTCAAAGTTAGAAAAATGCAAAATTTTCATGACATTTTTAGATTTTTTTACCAAGAAAGGATGCAAATATCAGTGAAATTTTACCAATAACATAAAGTAGAATATGTCATGAAAAAACTCTCTTGGTATCAGAATGATAAGTAAAAGCATCCCAGAGTTATTAATGTTTAAAATAGCAGTGGTCAGATTTGCAAAAAATGCCCAGGTCCTGAAGGTGAAAATGGGCTGGGTCATGAAGGGGTTAATGGGATTTTGTAACGGCCATTTAACATCCTTTTTTAAAGCTTTTCTAATGGTCGTTTAAAACAGATCTTTTAACGGATGCATTTATAGTGGGAAAGCAGCCTAAACTATAACACACAATACAAATGTTTAAACTGTTGTTATATAGTTTCTCTATGTGTCTTATTTAATCAGCCACAGGGAGTCTGCAGGTGTTTATAAAGTGTATAAAAAATTCAGAAAAATACCTGGATAAAAACTACTTTAATAACGGCAATGCTGAAGTAATAAAAAAAAATTAAAGTAACTAGCTCAATATTTATTATGATGGTGAGAGAATGGTTAATGAATTTTATTTCCTCATATGTGGCAAGCAACGTTTCGACTGTCTGCACAGTCTTTATCAAGCATACAAAGTGACCAGCATACTGGTATTTATGTGTAGCACACCCAAAATCAATTACTAAGTGATTACAATCAATAAAGGTAAAAACATAAGATAAACAGTGATCCAGTGTGAAGAGACATCCAATACATATGAATATGTGCAATGAACTACAATATGTCCGATGCTATTACATCCACATAGCACCAAACTTATCATAATAAAACATAAACAAATTTATACAGAATAATTAAAAACAAAGGCGGAGGAGGGGTTAGATCAAAAACACTCACCACATGGCTATGAAATCATGGCGGCACGTCTGTGGTAAGTTGTATACAGACGCCCGCAACCTCGTGCATACAGGAAGTGTGATATGGCCAATGGGCTACAAGCATCATAGCTGCCTAGAAACCTAAGTCAGACCGAGGTTCACGCACACTCGCTATGGAATAAATATATATATATATATATATATATATATTCCATTGTTTCAGGCAGTACAATAAAGAAACACATTATTCTACCTAGAAAAAGAAAGAAAAATCTTTATTATATCAGCTAAGTAATGATAAAAAGCTAAAAACTTAGGTCATAAAACTGTAATAACATTTAGCCACTATGTTATCAAAAGCAGTGTATCAATAGCCCAACAGAATGTTGAACAGTGAACATAAAGTCGAACTTTTTATAAAAGAACTGGGACTTGTTCTTTTTTTGAATCTGTTTCTATTTTCTTATTATAGGGAAACCATCTCGTCTGAGTTGCTTTTAACAGTATTTTGAGATATGTTATACTGCAAGCCACATTAACATAGGCACTATATATTGGGGGGGGTTCTGTAAAAATTATTTGTGACTTGCGCAGAGGTCATTGTGCAAGGGAGTGGGGGTACTAAGTACTGCCCATCATCTATCGTGAATGGTCTCTTTCTGTCTTAGCCATACAAGAGTGGAATCCTAACTTTAATGATGAGGAGAAAGTGGAAAAGCGACCTTTACAGAAGAGGAAGTGTTAGCCGAATATACACTGCTCAAAAAAATAAAGGGAACACTAATATAACACATCCTAGATCTGAATGAATGAACTAATCATATGAACTATTTACACAGTTGAATGTGCTGACAACAAAATCACATAAAAATTATCAATAGAAATCAAATGTATCAACCCATGGAGGTCTGGATATGGAGTCACACTCAAAATCAAAGTGGAAAACCCCACTACAGGCTGATCCAACCTTGATGTAATGTCCTTAGAACAAGTCAAAATGAGGCTCAGTAGTGTGTGTGGCCTCCATGTGCCCGTATGACCTCCCTACAATGCCTGGGCATGCTTCTGATGAGGTGGCGGATGGCCTCCTGAGGGATGTCCTCCCAGACCTGGACTAAAGCATTCGCCAACTCCTGGACAGTCTGTGGTTCAACAAGGCATTGGTGGATGGAGTGAGACATGATGTCCCAGATGTGCTCAATCGGATTCAGGTCTGGGAAACGGGCGGACCAGTCCATAGCATCAATGCCTTCCTCTTGCAGGAACTGCTGACACACTCCAGCCACATGAAGTCTAGCATTCTCTTGCATTATCAGGAACCCACAAGGGGTCTGAGGATCTCATCTCAGTACCTAATGGCAGTTAGGCTACCTCTGGCAATCACATGGAGGGCTGTGCAGCCCCCCCAAAGAGATGCCACCCCCCACCATTACTGTCCACTGCCAAACCGGATATGCTGGAGGATGTTGCAGGCAGCAGAACGTTCTCCACAGTGTCTCCAGACTCTGTCACGTCTGTCACATGTGCTCAGTGTGAACCTGCTTTCATCTGTGAAGAGCACAGGGCACAAGTTGCGAATTTTCCAATCTTGGTGTTCTCTGGCAAATTAACGGACGTCGGGCCCTCATACCACCCTCATGGAGTCTGTTTCTGACAATTGAGTGGACACATGCACATTTGTGGCCTGCTGGAGGTCATTTTGCAGGGCTCTGGCAGTGCTCCTCCTGCTCCTCCTTGCGGCAGAGGTAGCAGTCCTGCTGCTGGGTTGTTGCCCTCCTACGACCTCCTCCACATCTCCTGATGTACTGGCCTGTCTCCTGGTAGCGCCTCCATACTCTGGACACTATGCTGACATACGCAGCAAACCTTCTTGCCACAGCTCCCATTGATGTGCCATCCTGGATGAGCTGCACTACCTGAGCCACTTGTGTGGATTGTAGACTCCGTCTCATGCTACCACTAGAGTGAAAGCACCGCCAGCATTCAAAAGTGATCAAAACATCTGCCAGGAAGCATAGGAACTGAGAAAAGGTCTGTGGTCACCACCTGCAGAACGATTCCTGGATAAGCCATTTAAGTAAGACTTAGTTATCAGTCCTCATATGCTAAAAGAAAACCCTATATATTTAAAAGAGCAACATTATTTAGGATAAAGTAATAAATTACAAATAGTTGAACAAAGAGATGGGAAATGTCTTGTTTTTTTCTGGAATGTAAACACTAGGGGCTAGTCAGAAGATTTTATATTGTATAGTGTTCCTTAAGGAATAAAAATGTTAATCAATAATAAATCACAGCCAAGTTATCTATTTTTTTTAAATGCAGGTCCATGTATCAATATGTTAGTTGAACTTAAAAGGGTATTCCTATCTCAACTAATATAGTTAAACTTGTAGTGCAGGTAAAGTTTTTGCAATAGATTCAATTAGCTAATTTGTCTCCTTCTTCTGACATTTCTGCTTATTTCCTCCACTTTGACAGCTCATTGCCTAGGTTACAGACCACCACTCCACTCTAGTGGAGGTCTGTGGCTTCATATTGTGAGAACGATAAATCTATCTGGTGGAGTGACACCACTGCAGAAATACTTCACCAATGAAGGCCAGTAGAAGGCTAGGTTTTCACACAGCTTTCTTTCTGTGTTAATTTGGAATACTGCCACTGCAATTTTTGAGCCAAATCCAGAAGTGTTTTCAAAAGGAACAGGAAATCTAAAGGAAGGACTTACACTTCTCCTTACTACTGGATCCACTTGTGACTGCATTGGCAGTTTAAAAATAAATAAAGCCAGAAAAAAACCTGTGTAAAAACCTAGCCTTATAGTAACACAAAATTAAATGATGATATGGTGTCTATGAACAACCATGGTTTGGAGTTTGCATTGTGCCGTATTCAGCTGAAAAAGGGTATAAAAATGCAGGAGAGTTAACAGTCATAGCACATCAACTAGATGTGTTAACTCACCAAGTCTGACTGCTACATTTGTAATTCGACAATCATTACCTGGATTATTATTTATACTTTGATCTGTTCAGGACTGACGCTTGTTTTTACTGTTTTGACACGAAGTATACAGTATGTTCATCATATAACCTGTAAATCCCTTTGCAGGTTGCCAGTGCTGTGAGATAATGCAAACTGACAGGACTCATAAATTCATTCTGGTTATCTAAAAGAAACAAACATCTCCTAACATGTTTTATAGTGGTTGTTTGTTTCTATAAAAAAAAGTTAAAAAAAATAGCAGTCTACCTAGGTCTTAATAGGGATATTCCAGTAATTTTTTATATTTGACTATGCTATGGGGCTGTAAAGTTAGTGTAGTTCATAATATAGTGTCTGTACCTGTGTGTGAGGGTTTTCTCACAATTATTCTGTGATTTTCACCCCAATATTTATTTTTAACAGCATACAACATTACTGTTGTCTCGGATTTTTCCCAGGTTGCAATGCGGCCGAGACCTGACTCACTAGTCAGCTGATGACAGGGAGCCTGTCTGCTTCTATGGGTGGAGGGATCAATCTGCAACTAATGCAACAGCTGTAGGCATCTTGATTAAAAACCACAGGTCTTTTGAATGGATGCAGCTCATTTATGTTTCAATGGGTGGGGTGGCTGATGTGTAGGAGGGAGGAATACAGAATTATGGGATTTGTAGGTAAAAAAAGAGAACTGAAACAGGAAATACCAGTTCACTAAAAGCTATCCACAGTATTATGGTAATCTCACAACATAACCATTTAGCCCCAAGACAAGCGCAGATCCTTTCTAAGCATGTCCATTACTGTCTGCCAGGTACGTACTAAAATCACCTTTTGGTGGATAACCCCTTTAATCTACGTCTCTGCCATTTTCTGTTATAATTAGCAACAACTTGTGTGTAAAATAATTGTGCTCTGCTGAAAACAGTGTACAGGAAAATACTTTACATCTTTAGTTACAGACTTAAACATTACATTGCATTGCATTAAACAGTAGGCAAACCAGGAATCATTTATTTTGTGGTAATGGGGTGTGATGAGCATGTTGTTACCCTAGAGGCAGATGGAATTAACCCCTTGTATTCATGACGCCAGGGCGTGGTTTATCCTCGATACCACCCAAAGGTATAACGCTAGATCCTGGGCTAGGCACAGGGGCAATAATGACTCAGACTTCAAGTTACGGGTAGCTTTACTGAGGGTAGACAGATGGTAAAGTCTATACAGTTCAGCCAGGGCCCGTGGAGGTGGCCAGTGACTCAGAGACATTAAGGGCTTGCTGGGACTTGTAGTAGATGGGGTAAATTTTATGCAGGCCACGTTGACATGACAAATGGTGACTGTGACTGACTTGACTTGACTGATGACTGACAATACTGACACTGTGGCTTACTTGTAGCTGCTTGTGGCTGCAGACTGGACTTCAGGCCTCCTATGACTCTAGACACTCTCTAGGACTCAACTTGACCTCAGCAAAGACTTGTAAGGAAAGAGAGAGAGCGCTAGCTCCACCCAGGGCTTATATGGGGAGACTAGCAGGGAGCCCATAGGTCACCCCTGGGATCACCTGTTCACTGGTATCTCCTGGGTAACAATCACATGACAAGCCACATGGAAAACACTCTTAAAGTTACAACGCTTCCTGAACACATTGCATGATATAATAGATTAGAAACATATTTACATAGGGGGACAGATGCAAGGGGGCGCAGGGAACACTGTAGGGAGGCTGCCAGACAGGGCAGCAACGGTACGCGGTAACACCTCCCGTACTGGGCCACCACAATGTTATAAATGGATAAATTACTCTGTGCATTAGACAATGTAACTGTATTAGACAATCTGTCCTTAACCCCTTAAGGACGCAGGACATACTCAAACGGCCCCTTTTCCGAGTCCTTAAGGACTCAGGACGTTTGAGTACGTCCTGTCAAATCCCGGCCCCCCGCCGCTAGCCGGAGGGGAGCCAGTGCCCGATGCCTGCTAAAATCGTTCAGCAGGCATCGTGGCATATCGCCCAGGGGGGTCATTATAACCCCCCATGTCGGCGATGGCTGCAGATCGCTGGACAATTCAGCCCAGCGATCTGCGGCAGATTCCGGGTCAATCGGGTCTCTGACGGCCCCGAACAGCCATAGCCAGCAGGGGTGAGGTGGCACTGGTGCCACCTCACGATCGCCCTGATTCGTCGGCCGGTTTACCGGCCGAACAATCAGGGCACCTGCTGCGGGTGTCACTCCCGCAACCCTTTCCGCCCCTCTTCCAGAGCACGTGAGCGGGCACGGGAAGAAGACCCCGGGAGCTGGGGACCCCGATCCCCGGCGTCAATGTTGGGATTGGGGCCCCAGGAGCGGCGGCAGCGACATTTGTGCGGGAGCAGCAGTAGGTGGTGAGTGACAGTCTCCTGCTGTTGCTTAGCAACAGCTCCCAGCATGCAAAAAGGGCATGCTGGGAGCTGTAGTTATGCAACAGCAGGAGGCAGACCACCACAACTTCCAGCATTCCCTTATGGGCATGCTGGGACTTATAGTTTTGCAACAGCTGGAGGCACATTTTTTCTATGGAAAAACTACAACTCCCAGCTTGCACAAACAGCTAAAGTGCATGCTGGGAGTTGTAGTGGTGCATCTGCTGGTTGCATAACTACAACTCCCAGCATGCCCGTTGGCTGTCGGTGACTGCTGAGAGTTGTAGTTTTGCAACAGCTGAAGGCTCACTGGTTGTGAAACACTGAGTTAAGTAGCAAACCAGTGTGTCTCCAGCTGTTGCATAACTACAATCCCCAGCATCCCCAGCCAAAGTAGTATGCCTCCAGCTGTTGCATAACTACAACTCCCAGCATGTGCTGTCTATCAGTGCATGCTGGGAGTTGTAGTTTTGAAACAGCTGAAGGCACACTGGTTGCAAAACACTGAGTTTGTTACCAAACTCGGTGTTTCACAACCAGTGTGAATCCAGGTGTAGCAAAACTACAACTCCCAGCATGCACTGATAGACCGTACATGCTGGGAGTTGTAGTTTTGCAACAGCTGGATGTCCCCCCCCCCCCCCAATGTGAATGTACAGGGAACACTCACATGGGCGGAGGTTTACAGTAAGTATCCGGCTGCAAGTTTGAGCTGCGGCAAATTTTCTGCCACAGCTCAAACTGCCAGCGAGAAACTACTGTAATCCCCTGTCCATGCGACTGTACCCTAAAAATACTACATTAACATACAATAAAATAAAAAGTAAAAAAAACACTACATATACACATACCCCTACACAGCCCCCCTCCCCAATAAAAATGAAAAACGTCTGGTACGCCACTGTTTCCAAAACGGAGCCTCCAGCTGTTGCAAAACTACTCCTCCCAGTATTGCCAGACAGCCACTGACTGTCCAGGCATGCTGGGAGTTTTACAACAGCTGGAGGCACCCTGTTTGGGAATCACTGGCGTAGAATACCCCTATGTCCACCCCTATGCAAATCCCTAATTCAGGCCTCAAATGCGCATGGCGCTCTCACTTTGGAGCCCTGTCGTATTTCAAGGCAACAATTTAGGGTCACATATGGGGTATCGCCGTACTTGGAAGAAATTGTGTTACAAATTTTGGGGGGTATTTTCTGCTATTACCCTTTTTAAAAATGTAATTTTTGGGAAACCAAGCATTTTAGGTAAAAAATTTTTTTTTTTTACATATGCAAAAGTCGTGAAACACCTGTGGGGTTTTAAGGTTCACTTTACCCCTTGTTACGTTCCCCAAGGGGTCTAGTTTCCAAAATGGTATGCCATGTGTTTTTTGTTTTTTTTTGCTGTTCTGGCACCATAGGGGCTTCCTAAAGGTGACATGCACCCCAAAAACCATTTGTTGCTCCTTCCCTTCTGAGCCCTCTACTGCGCCCACCGAACAATTAACATAGACATATGAGGTATGTCCTTACTCGAGAATAATTGGGTTTGAAATACAAGTAAAAATGTTCTCCTTTTTATCCCTTGCAAAAATTGGGTCTACAAGAACATGCGAGTGTAAAAAATGAAGATTTTGAATTTTCTCCTTCACTTTGCTGCTATTCCTGTGAAACACCTAAAGGGTTAAAACACTTAATGAATGTCATTTTTAATACTTTGGGGGGTGCAGTTTGTATAATGGGTCATTTGTGGGGTATTTCTAATATGAAGACCCTTCAAATCCACTTCAAAACTGAACTGGTCCCTGAAAAAGAGTGAGTTTGAAAATGTTGTGAAAAATTTGAAAATTGCTGCTGAACTTTGAAGCCCTCTGATGTCTTCCAAAAGTAAAAACTCATAAATTTTATGATGCAAACATAAAGTAGACATATTGTATGTGTGAACCCAAAAAAAAATTATTTTGAATATCCATTTTCCTTACAAGCAGAGTGCTTCAAAGTTAGAAAAATGCTAAATTTTCATTTGTTTCATAAAATTTGGGGATTTTTCACCAAGAAAGGATGAAATTTCCCACAAAAATTTACCACTATGTTAAAGTAGAATATGTCACGAAAAAAAAATCTCGGAATCAGAATGATAAGTAAAAGCATCCCAGAGGTATTAATGTTTAAAGTGACAGTGGTCAGAGTTGCAATAAACGGCAGAGTCCTTAAGGTGAAAAAGGGCTAAGTCCTTAAGGGGTTAAAGGAATACTGCAGTCTTAGACAACTTTTCCCCTATCCTCAGGAACTGTCTCGACTCTGCGCTGCTAATGCATGTGTCGTGGACCTCACTAAGAAGTCGAGGGGGGATGCACAAATGCTGCAACTCTTCCTCTCCCATACATGGGAGATACATGGAGGGGGTGTGTCCTCAACAGCGTCATGCTGCGGTCGACACGTCTCCTGCATGGGGAAAACCGCAGCGGGGCAGAGCCAGGGCTCCATACATAACTTGTCTATGGCTGCAGTACTCCTTTAAAAGGCATGTATTGTTAGTAGACTGTATTTTTTAAGGGGTTATCCAGTGAAGTAATCCCTTAAACAGGGCCAATTTTCATTTTTGCACTTTTATTTTTTGCCCCTTGCACTTTACAAGCTATAACTCTCTTTTTATTTATTTACAGGGCTTTTTTATTTTTTTATTTTTTTTTGAGGGTCTGAATGTTCTTTGTAATGACGCCATTCATTAAACCATACAGTGTACTTAAAATGGGGAGGGGGTTTACGCTGTTCACTGCGTGGGTAAACTACAAGTTATCTTAATACTTTAGGTTGGCCCAATTACAGCAATCCAAATTTGTATAGTTTCTGTTGCACAAGCAAAAAAAATGTGATTCTGGGATTTGATATTTTATTTTCATGTCATACCATATGGGATAAATAATGTAATATTTTAATAGTTTGGACAATTACACAAGCAGCAATACCAAATATGTTTATTTATATTTTGTTCACATGTTTTATTATATGGAAAATGGGAAAGGGGTGGTCATTTGAACAAGGGAGGAACAGGCCTGTTGGTACAGGTGGGTACTGCAGGTGACACAGATTATAATGATACTTACCTATGCCTAATTACCGGCAGCAGGCTTGGTGCATGGCTAGAGCACACTGACATCACAGCTGCTGCTTCTCCGCTGTGCCCCACAGCAAACAGGCTTGAAGAAGCATTGGTAGTGATGTCAGCGTGCTCCAGCCATGCACCAAGCTTTCCACCAGATTATAGAAGTTAATAAGCAAACAGGACCACAGATCAGGTATATGTAAGTATTCTTATCATCAGTGTCCACCTACACAACCTGCCTGTACCAATAGGTTAGTGCAAGGACCCTTATGACAATTTTCCTTGAATATTAAATGTGTGTTTTTATTGCTTTTATTAAACTTTTTTTTTTACACTGTATTAGTTCCCTTCGGTGACTTTTAGGAGGATCATTAGCTTCCTCATATAGATCAATGCAGTTCTATTGAACTGCATAGATTTATGTAATGTGCACTCAATTGGTAGAGCCTGTTCAGATTTGAGTAAGTAGCTGCTCCATACACCCTGAGTGACACCATGATAGAGCAGATCCATCATGTGACGAAAAGGGGTTAAAAAAAATTAGCCTCTAGTTGCCTCACTCAATTCCCACCCCGCAGCCTCCGGTATTGGATCCTGGTCTTTGCCACACTTTACTTCCTAGAGCTACGGATGGCATGTCACATCAGTGGTGAGCCAATCACTGACTGATACCACTGCAGTGACATGATGTATTGTCTGCAGCTCCTGAGAGTGAATGTCGGCATGTGGAGGAGATCAAGGGTGGTATGTAGAGGCAGTTATTATATTTGTTTTTCATTTTAAAACTTTAAGCTTCCTTCTACTTTCAAAATATATAAAAAAAAACTGCATGATTTTGTTATATTAACACGTCAGAGGGGTAACAAGGTGATTTTAGTACTCTTACTGCTGTTATTAGACTCCTAAGGTTCCTCTTTGTGATGCACAGCCATTCCTCATTCTTTCCTTTTCAGGATGCGTAACAAGAGCTGAATAATTTGACAGCAGTACTCACACCTAGATTAAATCCCTCTTGTTTTTCTGGCCAATCACAGCACAGTACCTCCAGAATGCTATGCCACGACATAGTTCTGATCAAAGTGCCCTGAAATGAACAGGCTAGCACTGTTCTGGGGGTGTATTTAACCCCTTAAGGACTGAGCCCTGTTTCACCTTAAGGACTTGGCCATTTTTTGCAAATCTGACCACTGTCACTTTAAACATTAATAACTCTGGAATGCTTTTAGTTATCATTCTGATTCCGAGATAGTTTTTTCGTGACATATTCTACTTTAACATAGTGGTAACATTTTGTGGTAAGTTGCATCCTTTCTTGGTGAAAAATCCCAAAATTTGATGAAAAATTTTAACATTTTGCATTTTTCTAACTTTGAAGCTCTCTGCTTGTAAGGAAAATGGATATTCCAAATATTTTTTTTTTATTCACATATACAATATGTCTAATTTATGTTTGCATCATAAAATTGATGAGTTTTTACTTTTGGAAGACACAAGAGGGCTTTCACAAAATTTTGAAACTCGCTTTTTTTCAGGGATCAGTTCAGGTTTGAAGTGGATTTGAAGGGTCTTCATTTTAGAAATACCCCATAAATGACCCCATTATAAAAACTGCACCCCCCAAAGTATTCAAAATGACATTCAGTAAGCGTTTTAACCCTTTAGGGGTTTCACAGGAATAGCAGCAAAGTGAAGGAGAAAATTCACAATCTTCATTTTTTACACTCGCATGTTCTTGTAGACCCAATTTTTGAATTTTTGCAAGGGGTAAAAAGGAGAAAAATTTTACTTGTATTTGAAACCCAATTTCTCTCGAGTAAGCACATACCTCATATATCTATGTTAATTGTTCGGCGGGCACAGTAGAGGGCTCAGAAGGGAAGGAGCGTCAAATGGTTTTTGGGGGGCATGTCACCTTTAGGAAGCCCCTATGGTGCCAGAACAGCAAAAAAAAACACATGGCATACCATTTTGGAAACTAGACCCCTCGGGGAACGTAACAAGGGGTAATGTGAACCTTAATACCCCACAGGTGATTCACGACTTTTGCATATGTAAAAAAAAATGCTTGGTTTTCCAAAAGTTTAACATTTTTAAAAAGGGTAATAGCAGAAAATACCCCCCAAAATTTGAAGCCCAATTTCTCCCGATTCAGAAAAAAACCCATATGGGGGTGAAAAGTGCTCTGCTGGCGCACTACAGGTCTCAGAAGAGAAGGAGTCACATTTGGCTTTTTGAAAGCAAATTTTGCTCTGGGGGCATGCCGCATTTAGGAAGCCCCTATGGTGCCAGGACAGCAAAAAAAAAAAAAAACAAATGGCATACTATTTTCACGACTATTGCATATGTAAAAAAAAAATAAAATAAAAAAATTTTTTACCTAAAATGCTTATTTTCCCAAAATGTTTTACATTTTTTAAAAGGGTAAAAGCAGAAAATACCCCCCAAAATTTGTAACATGATTTCTCCCGAGTACGGCGATACCCCATATGTGACCCTAAACTGTTGCCTTGAAATAAGACAGGGCTCCAAAGTGAGAGCGCCATGCACATTTGAGGCCTAAATTAGGGATTGCATAGGGGTGGACATAGGGGAATTCTATGCGAGTGATTCCCAAACAGGGTGCCTCCAGCTGTTGTAAAACTCCCAGCATGCCTGGACAGTCAGTGGCTGTCTGGCAATACTGGGAGTAGTTGTTTTGCAACAGCTGGAGGCTCCGTTTTGGAAACTGTGACGTACCAGACGTTTTTCATTTTTATTGGGGAGGGGAGGGGGGCTGTGTAGGGGTATGTGTATTTGTAGTGTTTTTTACTTTTTATTTTTTGTGGTAGTGTAGTGTAGGGTTCACAGTAGTTTCTCGCTGGAAGTTTGAGCTGTTGCAGAAAATTTGCCGCAGCTCAAACTTGCAGCCCGATGCTTACTGTAAACCTCCGCCCATGTGAGTGTACCCTGTACATTCACATGGGGGGGGAAGAGACATCCAGCTGTTGCAAAACTACAACTCCCAGCATGCGCTGACAGACTGTACGTGCTGAGAGTTTTAGTTTTGCAACAGCTGTAGGCACACTGGTTATGTATCACTGAGTTTGTGACCTTACTCAGTGTTTCAAAACCAGTGTACCTCCAGCTGTTGCAAAACTACAACTCCCAGCATGTACAGTTCATGGTGTAAGGTGACTGCTGGGAGTTGTAGTTTGCAACAGCTGGAGGCACACCGGTCGTGAGACACTTAGGTAAAAAAAAACTGAGTTTCACAACCAATGTGCCTTCAGCTGTTGCAAAACTACAACTCTCAGCAGTCACCGACAGCCAATGGGCATGCTGGGAGTTGTAGTTATGCAACCAGCAGATGCCCCACTACAACTCCCAGCATGCACTTTAGCTGTTTGTGCAAGCTGGGAGTTGTAGTTATACAACAGCTGAAGGTACACTTTTCCATAGAAAAAATTTGCCTCCAGCTGTTGCAAAACCATAAGTCCCAGCATGCTCATAAGGGAATGCTGGGAGTTGTGGTGGTCTGCCTCCTGCTGTTGCATAACTACAGCTCCCAGCATGCCCTTTTTGCATGCTGGGAGCTGTTGCTAAGCAACAGCAGGAGGCTGTAACTCACCTCCTGCTGCTGCTCCGTCGCAGGACTGTCCCTCGCCGCCGCCATCGCTCCTGGGGCCCCGATCCCAACATGGACGCCGGGGATCGGGGTCCCCAGCACCCGGGGTCGTCTTCCACACCCGCTCACGTCCTCCGGAAGAGGGGCGGAGCGGGTGCGGGAGTGACACCCGCAGCAGGCGCCCTGATTGGTCGGCCGGTAATCCGGCACACGAATCAGGGGGATCGTGAGGTGGCACCAGTGCCACCTCACCCCTGCAGGCTCTGGCTGTTCGGGGCAGTCAGAGACGGCCACGACCAGCCAGTAATTCCGGGTCACCGGGTCACTGGAGACCCGATTGACCCGGAATCGCCGCAGATCACTGGACTGAATTGTCCAGCGATCTGCAGCCATCGCCGACATGGGGGGGCATAATGACCCCCCTGGGCGATATGCCGGGATGCCTGCTGAATGATTTCAGCAGGCATCCGGCTCCGGTCTCCAACCGGCTAGCGGTGGGGACCGGAATTCCCACGGGCGTATGGATACACCCTGCGTCCTTGAGGACTCGGAATGCAGGGCGTATCCATACGCCCTGCGTCCTTAAGAGGTTAAAGTACACTACTATGGCATGTGCAAGGTTCATTAGCAGACCACCAATATATTGGGTGCAACATCTATCAGCATACTTGTATAGAAAAACACAGAGATGGATCTGGTAATTTCAATATAAAAAATATGGATTACATAAATGTGCACAAATGTCAAAGGAAATGCCATTGTATTTTTTCCTATGAAACAGCAATGGAGAAAAACAGACATGGTCACACAGATACATACTGATTAACGATCCTGTGCTTCTCAGCATCAATATAAAACTAATAAGAGTTGAGTGACCTTCTGAAAAGTTTGGATTGCTGGACTTGAAGAACTTTTCAAAAATCGCGAGATAGGTTTTACTCGGTTCGACTTGAACCAGCAATGAAATAAGCCACAAACATATTTAAAACGCTACCTAACAGCTCTAACCCCCTGTCTATCACTGTTAGGAAAGTATTCAAGTAGTTTTAAAGTGTGTTTAAGGATCAGTTATGTCAAAATGCGGTAACCCATGGAAACTATTCCAGCTTATTCACACCAAAATAAAGCGGCATAAAATATCCCTAGTTGTGGGTAGATGCCTGCCAGTGTTAATATGCACACGGAGGCATGAAAAGACATTGTGGCTTTATCCTGGTGTGCCTCAAATTATTATCCCTTTTCTGGGGATGATGGGTTGTGTATGTGTAGGCCTGGCTAGAAGTAGGGTGATGGGGTTACTAGTAGTATGGATAAAAAAAGAGAGGCAAAAAACGGGCACTGCAAGCAGGCAAAAATAAATGGAATAAAGCAAAGGAATGTCTCTGTGGCAGTGGGATATGATATAAAGCAAGATGCTGTGTGGTGCTCACGTCCAAAAAAGTAATGCAAAATTAAATGAGGAGAAAAAAGAGAAAGAAGCGGAGCGCACACCTGGATGTCTTGCTTGTGATGATTTATTCAACGAAAACCAGCAGGTTTCAACATCCCGACAACCCTAGACCAAGCAGAGCTGGAGGGTCAGGATCTAACCACCTAGACGACACAGGTGGTGTCACTAGCACCCAGGAGGGGTGGTGGTAGTACTGCCTAATCAGTGGCATCTGGTAAAGGTTTAAATTCCTCACTGATCCATGCTTGATCCATTTTAGTAAAAGTCAGTTTTTCCACAATGACAATCTTTTTCGCTTCGGGGTGACCACACACTGCCTGCTGTGCTGAACACTCTCCCCGAAGCAAAACTAGAGGGTGGACAAGACATAACTGGGCAAGTTCTGGCCAATGATCTAATCTGGTGAGCCAGAAGTCTATGGGGTCTGGCTGGAAGTAGCAGGTTTGCCAAAAAAGTCAATTTCATTTTGGCCAACAGTCCTGGCTGGCCGTAGGGTGGTTACAAAAGCAGCAGAGGAGCAAAACTTTTTTTTGGCCAAGTATTGCCCCTGGCCTTAGGTACTACTCCAAGTATCAATCGTGCCATGCAGAGTACGCATGTATCAGTAAAATTATGGTGACTAGGTACTCATTTTGACCAGTAGCCCTGGCTGGCCAAAGGGTGGTTACAAAAGCAAACACAATAAATTTGAATTTGGCCAGAAGCCCTGGCTGGCCGCAGGTGGGTTACAAAAGCAAACATGATAAATTAGAATTTTGCCCCCGCCAAGCGGCCCAGGCCAATCCGACAACAGAAATGGGGTCATGTATTGCTCCTGGCTGTAGGTACTACTCCACGTATCAACAATGGCATGTATAGAATGGCTGTCTTAGCAAAATAATAGGTACGCGCCACCTTGGCTGGGCACACCCCATTAGTTGCTTGAAGGCTGTGGAGTCCACAAAATGGTATGGGAGCGCCTGTGCCACAAACAACTTGACCAGGTAGAAATTTAGGCGCACTACCACTGACTGACTGGGAGAATACCGTTGTCTGGAGGACATGGACTCCCCAATGGATAACTGACGGGATCGTGAATGGGGAGGGGGGAACGACACAGATGAGACAAATCCCGAAAATGTGCTGCCTATGGAAGAGGCCTGGCAGTTGGGAGTAGAGTTCAGCGAACTTTTTAAAATTTCTAGCTTTATCCCAGCATTTCAAAAATGATCCCTTTTTTTAGGCGTAGCAAGAGGTTATTAGTCCACCAAGTGAAGAAGACGGCATGGAATTTTACAAGTGTGCCAAAAATTATCCCTTTTTTGGGAGTAGCAAGAGGTTCTTAGTCTAGCAAGTGAAGAAGACAGCATGGATTTTTACAAGCGTCCCAAAAATTATCCCTTTTATTGAGGATGATGGGTTGTGTACGTGTAGGACTGGATGGAAGTAGGGTGATGGTGGATTGGTGTTATCAGTAGTTGCCAGCATACAGAAGATGGTGGTGAGGTAGAGTTATCTGTAGCCAGCAGAGAGCAGGCATTGGTGGACTAGGTTTACCTCTACCCAGGCTTTGTGATACTTGAGGTGCTGACATGGAGGCCTAGGGGGAGATTTATCAAAGGATTTAGACAGTTTTTTTCCCATCTAAATTTGTTGCACAGAAAGTCACAGTCTAAATAAACGACTTTTTGGCGACAAGTCGCACAGGATGAAAGTACGCTGAAATGTCAGACCATGCTGGAGCAGGTTTGAATACAGTCTAAAGCATAGATCACAAAGTCCGTGGGCAGAATTTGTCAAGAGCCGTTCGACCTTTGATAAATTAGGCGCACAATAGACCGGCCTAACCCTCTGTAGTTTGGTCTATGCGGGACATAGACAGCTTTGATAAATCTCCCCCCTAATTCCTAAATTTGGACCCTGCCTGTGCATCACTTTCTCTCCACAGAGATGGCACTGTGCCTGCTTTCCTGCATCTGGTAACATAGTAAAGAATTCCCACATGGCAGGATACTGTAAATAGCTAGGTACATCAACACATGACTGTGCCCTTGGTCCAGAACATTTTTTTTCTCAAGCCTTCAGATACAGCACCAGTGTCACCATCACTTGCTCCTGAGCTGCTCGGACCAGAAGGCCCGCTGACATCCTCCTCTTTATACTCTCCATCATCCCCACCAATCCTTTCAGTTAGTACTTCTGATGTGTCATTGTGGCCTCTTCGAAGCCCCTTCTCCTACCTCAGCAACATGCTCCAAAGACTCACCGTGACCCAACTCCTACTCATGGCTAGTTCTATCCTTCTGCACAGCAGTGTGGGGGGTGGGGGGAACGAAAATACAGAGAAGAAAAAACAAGCCCCCTAGGACGGACAATTCCTTTAGCAGACATATTTTTTAAGGATCATTTTAACTTTTCTGGGTGATTTTTCACAATGACTAATTGCGTAATGAAGGTGTTTGCGGAACAATATGAAATGCAACAGACCTTTATTAAAACTACAGGCTAGATAAGTATAACTAATCAACATGCTTGAGATATATATATATATATATATATATATATACACATGTGTCACTTAAATATGCTTTGTGGGTGGGTGGCACAGTTTATGGCCCCTCACTGGAGCTGGTTAAAGAACACTATTCAATTCAGGTATGTGCAAGTATGAATATGGCTTTGGATTTGTGGTAGCAAAAGACGAGCCCTTCAGAGGCTGTGATTAAAGGGGCGAAAGAGTTTGTGATGTTCATGGCAATGCCTCCTCCACGCCCCCTCAATGCAAGTCTATGGGAGGGGGGGGTGGCAGGAGGGGGCATGGTAGTGACATCACGAGCCTCGGCGCCCGCACTCAGCATTCAGAACAAAATGCTCCGAACGCTGAGGCAGTGGAGTACCCTTTTAAGCTATTTTGGTGTATAGGAGCCCCTATAGGATTCTTGCATGAGGATTGAACCCTGTTCACACACTCGGTCTCTATTTCTAATCTGTATCTCTCTCTGTCTTTCTAATCACTAATATAGTGTTGCTCGCGAATATTCGCAATGCAAATTTTATTCGCGAATATCGCATATTCGCGAATTCGCGAATATTCGCGAATATAGCGCTATATATTCGTAATTGCGAATATTCTTTTTTTTTTTCTTTTTTTCACAGTACACATCACAGTGATCACCCCTCTCTGCTTCCAGCTTGTGTGGTGTAAAGAAGGCTCTAATACTACTGTGTGAGACTGGTGTGCGAATTTTCGCATATGCGAAAATTTACATATGCTAATTTTCGCATATGCGAATTTTCGCGTGTATTAATTTTTGTATACGCAAATTTTTGCATATGCGAAAATAAAACAAGAATATGCGAATATATGACGAATATTCGTCCATATATTTGCGAATATTCGCGAATTCGAATATGGCCTATGCCGCTCAACACTAATCACTTACTGTGCCTATTTCTTCTCTCTTTGTAATCTGTATATTTCTCTTTCTAAACACTAGCTGCCCCTATTACTGCCTCTACTGCTCTCTTCAGTAGTTCTGTCACTCTGAAAGCTGTGAGTGACATCACTGGCCTTTTATGTGTGACCCTCGCTGCATCCTATTGGCCTTTGTGCTGATTGACACATGAAAGCAGCCAATCACATAATAGACCTGGGCTATCATGTGATCTGCTGCTTTTCCTATGTCATCTCACCGCCCCCTGCTCACCCTGCTTCTTCCGTTCGCCAAAAAAGCATGCTTTCAAGGTTACAGAAAAATCTCTAGTCTTTAGTGTACATTATGATCATAATGTGCAAGCTCGCTAGCCACGTCACAGACACCTTTGTGTAGTGGATCCTTAATGTCCCTAACATAAAATGGCAAGGCGCTGGGTAGCGAACAACCCTTTGACAAAAAATTGGGATGTATGGTCTACCAACAATTATATGATCTGAAAATGTAGACTAAAACTTAACATTTAATAGGTACAACTAAAACTGTCCTCAAAAACCTGGACAGAAAAAACACGACATGTGCAATAATACAAATTAATGGAGATTCTGCTCCAAATACAAATATAAAGATTCAGCACATTAGCTGCACTCAGATATTAGATATTCTTTAACCATATAGTACCAGCCTAGCTGATTCTGTCCCTTTCCCCATGATTTGGGAGGGGTCTCAGGGTGGGACAACAGGAGGGGGTTGGTAGGGAGCCTGTTATATACTATGCTACAACAGGGAATAGGTTCCTGTGCGGGACCGTCCTTATTAGCATAGTATATAACAGGCTCCCTACCAACCCCCTCCTGTTGTCCCACCCTGAGACCCCTCCCGAATCATGGGGAAAGGGACAGAATCAGCTAGGCTGGTACTATATGGTTAAAGAATATCTAGCAGCAAAAAACCCTGCTGCAATCCTTGTGCCCATAGGGGGAATGCTCAAGTGGAAGATCAGCTCCAATGCTACCCAACCTAGTCCAGGCTCTGGGCCGCACCACCCCACAGACACAGTGCCACGGCGACATTGATCACTGTGCAGCACCACACCAGTAAGAACAAATTACATAGTTCTCAGTCAGAGGACTTTGCCCCACCCATTTAGCCGAGGCCTATTTTATTGGCAGGAAACTGCACAGGTCCTATTCCTGCCAGTCTCCCAGTCCTCTGACTGAGAGAACATCATGAGTAAGCTTTGTCATCTGTTTACACTGGCACCATGGCTGTGGGATGGCACAGCCCAGAGCCTTGGACTAAATTTGTAAATATTTAATATGGTGCCTCCTAAAGTAGTATTGATAATATAGCTCATGGTATCCAATAGTGGTCTTCAAAAATGACTATGTATAACACAAGAGCCTTTACTTCCCATGTGCATCAATGAGTTTTTGTCAGCAAAAGCCCTGTTACTAGCACACTGGTTTTCCATCCTTGGACCCTATTTGTAGGTACTCGCCATTGCCAATCAGTAACACCCGACAAAACTTGCTGTTTTATGGTTGCTTTGATCCGGTGGTCTAGGGATAACAACTTGACCCTTGTAAAAGTCACCTAGATTCTTATGCTTATCCTTGTCAGGCAGTACAGGTAGTGTTCTGTCTACTACGTTAGAACAATTCACATGATAAATTCTCAAGTGATATGTTCATCACTCGGCTCTCTATGACATATAAAAAAAATCTTGTCAGTACATTGTAAACTCAATTGAGGTAATGGGGAAAAGCCTCATGTTTTTTTTTTTGCCTTCTTTTGGATCAACTTTTTTTGCCTTCTTTTGGATCAACACAGTAGGGTTTTAGGTTTTTTGAACCTTACAAACTACATAACTATGTAATATCCTAGCGTACACTTGTCTGTAGATATCCAGAATAAATCTATTTCTCTACAAATTCTAAGAAAATAAATAAATAAAAAGGATGCAGAAGCAAAGACAATTTAAAATAAGACACATACAGAAGTCTGAAGATGAAGAAAAATATAGGTTGGTAACAATGTTCTACTCTTTTGAAATACGGGCAATATTAAAAAAGAAAAGACAAAGGGCAAAAAGCTAAAACGCACGTAATAATCATGAAAATCTATTTTAGCTTGCAATTTACAAGCTCCATAACTATAAATGACAACTATAGATCTGTTTCTTTTTTTAAATGTTTAATATAAAATAATTTTACTTCAATTTGTTCTCAATTACAATGTGTTTTTTTATTCAGCTTTTGCACTCTGTTGGGCAAAATTCTAAACATGGATCAGCCTAAGGACTGCATATTTCCTTTCCAAATTAAAGGGGAAAAAAACAAACTGTTGTTTCTATTGGCATTTATCAGAAATGTGTCTAGACAAAGGCCTGAAGTAGCATTCCAGACTTAATAGCATATCCTCTCCGCAGTGACTATACCTTTGAAACCCAATTTCACTAAATCAATTTCATCACATGAAAGTTTATTTATTCTTTTCTGTTTACAATTTCTAAAACTTCACTAGATCCCCGAAGAAATGATAAAGTGCTAAACCAATATACACAATTTAATTGATTTTGATTTCCACTTTCTCAGAACTCAATATCATATTAATGCGCGTTGGGAAGGGGGTGACGAAGCTGGAGATTAAAGACCCATTAAGGACCCAACCCAGAATGATGAAAACACTAATTCATTACCATAAATGTAAGCATTTGATTTCTTAATTCACTGTTCATTATGTTAATATATTCTAGTAACAGAATGCAAGACAAAGGAGATTTACGTGCTCTGGAGATAAATTATAGCATTAGAGATGTTTTTTTCTGGTTGCTTCTTGTGTTTATTTTGATCTTGTAAAGATTCTTTAAATTGGAAGTAATGTTAAAAGTAATGCAATTCTCTGAACAAAACAAACCAAGACTAAAGTTATTTTAGTAGCTTGGTTCCATATTAGATATAAGACTGGGATTAAAGGAAAATATTTGTGAAAAGATAACAGTATAGATGTTGAATATCAAATGGAGACTGTAATGCATGTGGTCTTCAGCCATCTAGCTCAGTGTTTCTCAAGCGAGGTCCTCAAGTACCCCCAAACAGGTCATGTTTCCAGGATTTCCTTAGTCTTTCACAGGTGATAAAACTGTGGTGATGCCTGATTCACTGATCATAATTATATCACCTGTGAAAGACTAAGGAAATCCTGAAAACATGACCTGTTGGGGGTATTTGAGGACTGCGCTTAAAAAACACTGATCTAGCTGGTAATGCCAGCAGGCTGTTCCTATCTACAGCTACTGGGTTGCCTTTAGTGCCCACTCTCCTCTGTGTTCTCTTCACTCTGCCTCCAGGTTTTCCTAAAGAACATGTGCAGGCATGGTGCTAGCCTCCTAAAGAGCCAGTGAGAATGCAGTACTTCAATAACCATTCCCGCCCAGTCTTCTTCCAGTGTCACCTATTTAGGAATGTCACATCCTCCTGCCGTGCCTAAGTGTTGTTATGGCTCTTTATGATCCATTTGTGAAGGTGGACTGTATCTGATCCTATTATCTGTGTAGTGACCTTCATCTAATTTTGGATTCTGTATCTGCCTCTTGTTCCATGCTGTCTTTCCTGTGCCTGATCTGAATTGTTGACTTTGAACCTGTGCCACCTGTATTGAGGTTTTTGCCTGTTACCAACTAGACCTCTGCCTGATCCATGTACATTTTACTTCTTCTCCTATGCTTGACCTGGACTGCTGACTATAATTTCTTGTCTCATCCCCTTGAAACTTCACACTGCTACCATCTAATCCACTGGGTCAGACATTACCAACACTGGGGCAATACATGAAAAGTGACCCGGTACCCTCTAGCAAAAGAAGACCAACCCTCACTTCCTGGAGGGAAATGAAGGGTGAAATCCTAAAGCAGACACATTTTTTCCTAGACAGATTGCTAAATCTGGACCTATGTTTGTAACATTTGGTACTTTGTGGGCGCAGTTTGGCATACTATAAGCACTATGGTGGAGATTTATCAAAACCTGTGTAGTGGAAGAGTGGTGCAGTTGCCCATAGCAACCAATTAGATTGTTTCTTTTCTTTTTCAGAGGCCTTTTTAAAAATGAATCTAATTGGTTGCTATGGACAACTGAAACACTCTTCCTCCACCCACTTAAGTAAAAAATAGAAGACCAGTGGGATTCACCATAAATGTCCAACACATTTGTATTGCTTCCATGTGGTGGATAAAAGTGACAAACAGGATCAAACTGAGCTACGGACTGTCTCACACAAAAGTGGTTCCTCCAGCTCTTCCTCTTCACAGGTTTTGATGAATCTCCCCCAATATGACTGTGAGCAAAATGTAAAACAATGTGACTGCTGTTGGGAATTTTAGTTTTTACTGTTGTACTGTAGGCCACTATATAGATAAAGTAAGTCAATGTAGGGAATATATAATGAAATATCTATCTGTAAAATATATGGTAATATGGTAATATCTCTGTGCAATATGCACTGTATTAAATATGTAGGATACTTTAATTTGACACAATGCATAACAGACCGGGATGCATAACATTTTATATTTACAATAAACAAAGCATATCCAATTTAAATGGGTAAATAAAAATCTGCTGCATCATGACACATAACATATTAAATGGGCACTGTCCGATTCAAAAACTTCTTATATGTTGTACATATTGGCAAAACATTAACTTCTCTAATATGCTTCATTAGAAAATTTTATAGAAATCATAGCTTATAAAAAAAAAAAAAAAAACACTCTAGGAATACCCATACCAAAGAGAACATAATCCTGTCTGGCCGCACCATCATCTTTGTCCATGAGTCATGGACAAAGTCCAGTAAGAAAAGATTGCACTAGCACTCCTCTGTGCTCATTTCTGCCTTATCAGGCTGCAGCATGAACACAGAGAGGAGGGGGTTACAGAGCAGCCTGCAGTGATTGGATAGAGAGACCCAGCACTTAGTCATGCACCCCCTCTAAAGCACAGACTGAGAAACCAAGTGAGCAACAGATAGAAGGTATTTGTGACAGAAATATAGGTGCTAGACACAATTATATGTACATGATCAGGATTAGGTATTGAGTAACATATGACATTTAATGTTTTTGTGGGATATAACAGGTACTCTTTAAGCACTATATCAAGCTAAAGAGTACTACTTCTGTAAGTGATTTATGACACTCCTATTGTAATTTTTTTCTTGACAGTACAAAGAACATTTTTTTTTTATTTTTTTTTTTAGCAACTGGTAGCATAATTATATATACATTTATAAATATGGGTGTTACTAGTGCTGGCCAATGCCTTAAATCCATGCAGCCCACATTATTTTTTTTTTGTCTCATAAATGTAAGAGGTGGGTTACTTGTGTGATACTGTGAACACCACAATGATTTACACTTGGCAAGCATCATATTCACCCACATTAAAAAAAAAATGTAGAAATGCAAGGGTGGGTGCACACTCTATTGTTTTCATGTAACATATACATTTTTATACACTTTAGAAGGAAAAAAAACATATTCTTTAATGGATACTAAAAACACAGGCTATGGTATGCCATACAACTGACTTAGGTTCTTAAAAACTGAATTGCAGCATTGATTTTTTTATTTTCATTTATTTTGTTACCAGACTATGTTTTTGTATACAACAAAAATAAAGTGTACTGGAACTGGAACAGTGAAACTTAGACAAAAACATAGAGTGAAATCGCCTATAAATGATATAATATTGTAAAGAACATGGTAACAAATGTGATGATAATATTCATAATAATAATAAAATAAGATTATTATTACTACTACTACTACTACTTATAATAATGATAATAATAATAATAATAATACCATAATCAGAATAGCACATTGAGGGCATCAGTTCCATAACATTTGCAGAGGCCCTAGTACTTTTATTTTCAGCTATAAAACATTTGGTCATGGTTAAGTGAAATGCACTTGCCTGCTATTATATTTCTAGACTTTAAAAATCTCTAATAGATGGCAACAAAATTCTATCTCTGAAAATCTATCATTCTTTTAAAATTAAATTATAGGTTTTATTTGGCTTCCCACGTAATCTCATTTACTACTGTGGTGGCAGCAATAGAGATGTGTGGAGATATATGAAAGTGTCTATTGCCTACACAATGCATAGTGTAGGCAAACAATCATACCAATCATTCTCCTACACTCTACTTTATTTGGATCATAGGAACATGCTACAAAGGAAAAACAAAGTGCTATTGATGTAGCACAAAACATCGGCACAAAAGCTGAGCACAGAAGCTACAGGTACTTTATTGCTATTCTCTTCAATATGTTGTGTTGTAAGTAAAATCTCATTTTGTTTCAGATAAAGGCAAACAAATGCACTATGGTTAATTCTTACCATCATAAAGTCAATCTCTTTTAGACTGGGTTCACACATTGGCAGAAAACACTGAAAATAGGTGCATACCAGTTACATAGTTACATAGCTAGTATGGTCGAAAAAAGACGTATGTCCATCAAGTTCAACCAGGGAATTGAAGGGTGGGGTGTGGCGCGATATTGGGGAAGGGATGGGATTTTATATTTCTTCATAAGCATTAATGTTATTTTGTTCCAGGAATGTATCTAATCCTGTTTTAAAGCTGTTAATTTTTCCTGCTGTGACCAGTTCCTGAGGTAGACTGTTCCATAAGTTCACAGTTCTTATGGTAAAGAAGGCGTGTCACCCCTTGAGACTAAACTTTTTCTTCTCCAGACGGAGGGAGTGCCCCCTCGTCCTTTGGGGAGGTTTAACCTGGAACAGTTTTTCTCCATATTTTTTGTATGGGCCATTAACCCCTTAAGGACCGGAGGTTTTTCCGTTTTTGCATTTTCGTTTTTTGCTCCTTGCCTTTAAAAAATCATAACTCTTTCAAATTTACACCTAAAAATCCATATGATGGCTTATTTTTTGCGCAACCAATTCTACTTTGTAATGACGTCAGTCATTTTGCCCAAAAATCTATGGTGAAGCGGGAAAAAAAATCATTGTGCGACAAAATTGAAAAAAAAAACGCTGTTTTGTAAATTTTGGGGGCTTCCGTTTCTACGTAGTACATTTTTCGGTAAAAATGACACCTGATATGTATTCTGTAGGTCCATACGATTAAAATGATACCCTACTTATATAGGTTTGATTTTGTCGGACTTCTGGAAAAAATCATAACTACATGCAGGAAAATTAATACGTTTAAAATTGTCATCTTCTGACCCCTATAACTTTTTTATTTTTCCGTGTATGGGGCGGTATAAGGGCTCATTTTTTGCGCCGTGGTACCATTTTTGCATTGATAGAACTTATTGATCACTTTTTATTCATTTTTAAATGATATAAAAAGTGACCAAAAATGCACTATTTTGGACTTTGGAATTTTTTTGCGCGCACGCCATTGACCGAGCGGTTTAATTAATGATATATTTTTATAATTCTGACATTTCCGCACGCGGTGATACCACATATGTTTATTTTTCTTTTTATTTACACTGTGTTTTTTTTTTATTGGAAAAGGGGGGTGATTCAAACTTTTAATAGGGGAGGAGTTAAATGATCTTTATTCACTTTTTTTTTTCACTTTTTTTTTTGCAGTGTTATAGGTCCCATAGGGACCTATAACACTGCACACACTGATCTTCTATGTTGATCACTGGTTTCTCATAAGAAACCAGTGATCAACGATTCTGCCGGATGACTGCTCATGCCTGGATCTCAGGCACTAAACAGTCATTCGGCGATCGGACAGCGAGGAGGCAGGAAGGGGCCCTCCCGCTGTCCTGTCAGCTGTTCGGGATGCCGCGATTAGCCGCGGCTATCCCGAACAGCCCGACTGAGCTAGCCGGGAACTTTCACTTTTAGCCGCGCGGCTCAGCTTTGAGCGCGCGGCTAAAGGGTTAATAGCGCGCGGCGCCGCGATCGGCGCTGCGCGCTATTAGAGGCGGGTCCCGGCTTCACTATGACGCCGGGCCCGCCATGATATGACGCGGGGTTACTGTGTAACCCCGCGTTATATCAGAAGAGCAGGACCAAGGACGTACCGGTACGTCCTTGGTCCTTAAGGGGTTAATATACTTATATACATTTATTATATCCTCCCTTAAACGTCTCTTTTCAAGACTAAACAATTGTAACTCCTTTAATCGCTCCTCATAGCTAAGATGTTCCATGCCCCATATTAGTTTAGTCGCGCATCTCTGCACCCTTTCCAGCTCCACAGTGTCCCTACCGTGCTACAAAGCTTGGTGTCATCTGCAAAGATAGAACAACATCGGGCCCAGTACAGAACCTTGGGGTACACCACTTATTACCGGGGACCAATCAGAGTACGAATCATTGACCACCACTCTCTGGGTACGATCCATGAGCCAGTGTTCAATCCAGTTACAAACTAAAATTTCCAAACCCAAAGACCTTAACTTACCTGTCAGACATCTATGAGGGACAGTATCAAACGCTTTAGCAAAATCCAGAAACACTATATCCACAGCCATTCCTCTGTCAAGGCTTCTACTCACCTCTTCATAAAAGCAAATTAGATTGGTTTGACAACTTCTATCCTTAGTAAACCCATGCTGGTTATCACTTATAATACAATTATCCCCTATGTATTCCTGTATGTAATCCCTTATAAGTCCTTCAAACAATTTACCCACAATGCACGCTAAACTTACCGGTCTATAGTTTCCTGGGGAAGACTTAGAGCCCTTTTTGAAGATTGGCACCACATTCGCCTTGTGCCAGTCTCTTGGCACAATACCAGACACCAGAGAATCTCTAAATATCATGAACAAGGGTACAGATATTACTGAACTTACCTCTTTAAGAACTCTTGGGTGTAGTCCATCTGGCCCTGGAGATTTGCTTACATTTAAATTACTTAACTTACCTTGTACCATCTCTACATTAAGCCAGTTCAGTACATTACATGATGTGTTACCAGCACTGACCTGGCCAATGTCAGCTCCTTCTTCCATAGTATATACAGAACTAATGAACCCATTCAGTAGCTCCGCTTTCTCTTTATCGCCTGTGACAACCTCCCCATTATCATTATTAAGGGGTCCTACATGCTCTGTCCTTGGTTTTTTTTGCATTTATATATCTAAAAAAATATCTAGGATTAGTTTTGCTTTCTTTGGCCACCCGTCTCTCCTTTTGAATTTTTGCTGTTTTTATTACATTTTTACTGATTTTATTAAGCTCTTTGTACTGTTTAAATGTTATAGCTGACCCATCAGATTTGTATTTTTGAAGGCTATTTTTGTGTTGTTTATTGCTCTTTTAACATCATTTGTCAGTCATGTAGGATTTAGTTTTAATCGTTTATATTTGTTCCCCTTTGGTATATATTTAGCTGTATAGTTATTTAGAGTTGATTTAAAGATGTCCCATTTACCTTCTGTATCAGTATTTGAGAACACCTCCCCCCAGTCTATGTCCTGTAGTGCAGCCCTCAGCCCAGGGAAATTTGCCTTTTTAAAGTTATATGTTTTTGCCTTCCCCGCCTGTCTTTGTTTTCTACATTTTAAGTCAAAAGTAACTATATTGTGGTCGCTATTACCAAGGTTTTCCCGCACAGTTACATTACCAACCAGCTCTGCGTTGTTGGAAATGATCAGATCCAACAAGGCATCACTTCTTGTTGGGTCCTCCACAAACTGGCCCATAAAATTATCCTGCAATAAATTTAGGAATTGTCGCCCCTTTGTAGTTTTAGCCAACCCCGGACCCCAATCTATATCTGGATAGTTAAAATCTCCCATTATTACCACTGTACCTGCCCGGGCGGCCCTCTCTATTTGTTTATGCAGCTGACCTTCTATCTCTTCAGTGATATTAGGGGGTCTGTAGATTACACCAAGTATTATTTTTTCAGTATTTCCCTCCTTTTGTAATTCTACCCACAGTGATTCCACATCCTCAGAATCATCACACACTATGGCATCGTTCACACTGGCTTTCATACCACTTCTTACATACAGACAGACTCCACCACCTTTTCTGTTCATTCTATCCTTGCGAAACAATGTAAACCCCTGCAGATTGACAGCCCAGTCATGCGAGGAGTCCAGCCATGTCTCAGTGACCCCAACTATATGAATATGTTCCTCCAGTATCAAGGCCTCAAGCTCCCCAATTTTATTTGCTAGGCTTCTGGCATTTGTGAACATACACTTAACATTTCCATCCTTTATGTTATTGGGGTTAATGGGATTCAAGGGTGTAAGTTTTATTTTCCTATGAACCCTATTCCTATTAACTATTCTAACCCCTCCCTCCGCTCCACCCCAGGTACATTTATAATTCACACCTCTCTACACTATCTTCTATTAATAGAATGTAATAAACTTTATTATTGAAAAGTATTAAACAGCACTGAGAACAACCCATTACAACAGCTAAAATAAAACTCTAAGGGTAGGGTCACACCTGCCGTATTTTGCTGCGTATTTGCTGCTGCATATTTTCTTACTCATTGAAGTCAATGGGTAAAAAAATCCGCTGCTAATTTTGCTACCCATTGACTTCAATTGGTAGGAAAATACGCAGCTGCAAAAATGCCGCAAAATATGGCACATGTGACCATACCCTAAATAGATACAACACCCCTGAGAAAGTCGCATTGGACACTTCTTGTGTGGCTCCATTTGCTTTGTACCTGATACTCTGCTCCTCACCCGGTCCAACTTCCTGCCCACCATAAGTGTCCTTTACCTGCATTATTTTTCAAATGTATGTTCATGTTGCTACTCTTTTAGGTGTGGTCTCATTGTTGTGGTCAGGTATAGGGAAGCTGTACATTTATTTTGCTTCATAACTGTTGTTTATTTACTGGACGGGTGTTTGGCTTTTACCGTTTGCATTGTGGGATGGGTGCCACTGTTGGAGGGGGTCCATGAACCCCTCCTGGGTAGTGTTGAGCGCAAATATTCGAAATGCAAATTTTTAGCACAAATTTTGGCACATCGTTATTTCACGAACATTTAGAACTAACTGAGTACCTGGTATTCCCCGGTTTTTCCTTCCTAATCCTTGTTGGGGAGGAAAATAAACAAAGAAGGAAGCTTTTGACTTCATATCCTGTCCTCATATATTGTTGTCATATCCCAACCCCATATCCCGTCCTCATATCCCGACCTCCTATCCTTTCCTCTTATACCGTCCTCCTATCTTGACCTCCTATCCCGTGCTCATATCCCATCCTCCTATCTTGACCTCCTATCTCGACCTCCTATCCCAACCTCCTATCTCGACCTTCTATCCCGACCTCCTATCCCGTCCTCCTAATCTGGCCTCCTATCCCATCCTCCTATCTCGACCTCCTATCTCGACCTCCTATCTCGACCTCCAATCTCGACCTCCTATCCCGATATCCTATCTCGACCTACTAACCCGGCTTACTATCCTGACCTCCTATCCTGTCCTCCTATCTCGACCTCCTATCCCAACCTACTATCCCGACCTCCTATCCCGTCCTCCTATCTCAACCTCCTATCTCAACCTCCTATCTCAACCTCCTATCTCAACCTCCTATCTCAACCTCCTATCTCAACCTCCTATCTCAACCTCCTATCTCAACCTCCTATCTCAACCTCCTATCTCAACCTCCTATCTCAACCTCCTATCTCAACCTACTAACCCGACCTAATATCCCTACCTCCTATCCTGTCCTCCTTTCACGTCCTCCTTTCCCGTCCTCCTTTCCCGTCCTCATATCTTGACCTCCTATCCCGACCTCCTATCCCATCCTTATATCCTGTCCTCATACCCCGTCCTCCTATCTCGACCTCCTATCTCAACTTCCTATACCGACCTCCTATCCCAACCCGTAATATGTTTAGCAGGTATTGAAATATCTCCAGCCGTACGGAAGTTATGTGGGAACATACCTTTCCCATTGATTTGCATGGGATGTTAAACAAAAACCCCAACCCTCATAAATGGGGGTAGTTAAGGGTTAAATTAACTATCCTATATTTTAAGTGGACATATAAGAAACATGTGACCAAGTATTATCAAAATATCTCCAGCCGTTTGGAAGTTATGAAGTAACATATATTTCCCATATGGGACTTGTATGGGACTTTAAACAAACACCCCGACCCTGGCAAATGGGGGTGAGTAAGGGTTAAATTACCTATCCTATGTTTGTTGTTGACATATATGTAACATGTTTGTCAAGTTTCATGTTAATATCTTTAGCCCTTTGGATGTGATGCTGGAACACACACACACACATACACACTTTGGCCCTCATTTACTATTGCAAACCCGACATGTTTCGTCGGGTTGTGCGCCAGATTCTGTTACATTGCGCCATTTTCTGTCGCATTGCACCATAAATTCTGTCTGCACCAGATTTTGCGCCAGAACTGAAAAAAAAACCCGACTAACTCTCCATTTTGCTAAGAAAACCTGATAAGGGGCATGGCCACCAGGAAAAGGGGGCATAGTCTTTGAAAAGGGGCATCTTCCCAACATTTTTACATAAACTCAACATATTTACTAAGGTTTCCACATAAAATGTGGTGGATTTGAGCTGAGGAAAAACAGACAGATCAGAGCATGTGTAAAAAAAGCAAAGTGTAGGGGAAATGGAAAATGCAGGGAAACCTAAGTAAATCCCATGGGAAAAAAATTGTAGGGAATTAAAACCCACAAAGAAACCTACACAACACTCTTAGTAAATAAGGGCCATTGAGTTTTACATATATATATATATATATATATATATATATATATATATATATATATAGATATAGCGATATATATTCGTAATGACAACAATGATGTGTACTGTGTAAAAAAAAGAAGTGATCATCACGCCCTGCTTCCAGCTTGTGGTCCAAAGAAGGCTCCATTATTATATCGGCACTTCCATAGGACAGTGATCCCTCCCTTCTTTTAGGTGAAAGATGCAATCGGGCATGCGCACTATGCGAATTTCACTACGAATTTTCAGATTAAAAAGAGGGAACGAAAATAGCGAATATGAGAATTTTGCGAACATAGGACGGATATTCATCCATATATTCATGAAATATCACAAATTCGAATATGGCCCCTGCCGCTCATCACTACTCCTGGGTTGTGAATGAGTTCTATTTAGAGCGTTATTTTAATTGTTTTTAATGTGTTGTTCTAAGTGCTGTGTTTGATACTCCTCAATAATAAAGTCTAAATAAACATACGATGGTAATCTATTCCAAATGAACCATCGTTTGTTGAAACCATCGTATGTTGAGGGATCCGTGCAATGTTAAAAATAGGACGTTGTACTCACCTGTCCCCGCCGTCACTGCTGCCCTGGATGTTGCTGTTCATTGCTGCCGCCGCGTCCCCGGGGTGTCCCCGCCGCTGTGGAAAGTCTCTGTTGCCTGGGATCGTCGTTCCTCATCGCCGCCATTACGTCACTACGCACGCCGCTCCTATTGGATGACGGGACGGTGTGCAAGGTGGCGGCGATGCAGGGGATCCCGAAGATGACGTCCTGGAGCGTCGCAGACAGGTGACCATCACCGGAGCTTACGGGGCACAGTAAACAGCTATCTGGCAGCAGCTGAAGCAGTCTGCGCTGCCGGATAGCCGTTTATGCGATGGCCCCGACATACAAAAGCATAGTATGTTAATGCTGCCTTCAACATGCGATGGCCTCTGAGAGGCCATCGCATGTTGAAATTATCGTATGTCGGAGCCATCGTAGGTTGGGGGGGGGTCACTGTACATTCTATTTATAATTGGTGTGCACCTATCTTCAGAGTTTTATCTCTTTTATTGACCAGGTTGGTTGAATAATGCTAAGACAGCACCCTTTGATGTGTATACATAGGCTGAGCATCCCTGTTTGAGTGTCATATGGATTTACACTTTGTCAATACAAAATAAAAACATGGCTGTAAAATAGGTATAAAAATGGCTGTATTTTTTATATAATAGAGCTGGATTTATCAAAACAAGCCCAGAATAAAAGATGCCCAGGTGCCCATTTCAACCAGATTGTTTCTTTCATTTTTAACAAGGCCTCTGCAAAATGAAAGAAGCGATCTGATTGGTTGCTATGGGCAACTGGGCAACTTTTCCTCTGCACAGGTTTTCAGAAATCTCCCCCATAATGTACACTATAAAAATCTATGGAAAAGCAGCCGTCAGTGCACACACATTACGAAGGTTTTTTGAAACAAGGTGTGCACTGATGGCTGCTTTTCGACTTTAATGGAGCACATTTTTAGACTTTACCTATTTAATGGACATATTTATGTGTGATGTGGGCATCATTTGGGATGTAAACAGATAATATATTCTCAGTGGAACTGTATGTGTATATGAACTTAAGCCTTTTTGTACTGGTTTCTGAAAAGGTCATTGGTGAAAAGATGGGGTCGGTGCGAAAGTCTTTTTTTATCTTTTCTGTTGTCTAGCAACTTGAAATTATAAGCTTAGACAGTTGGAAGAAGGAAACTAATGTTTAATGCCTAGCAAAATTGTACTGGATAGCTTTATACTACTTGGGATGTACAATATTTCAGTGTCAATTATATTCTAGTAGAACTTAAAGGGATACTCTGGTGGAAAACATTTTTTTTAATCACCTGGTGCCAGAAAGTTAAACAGATTTGTAAATGACTTCTATTAAAAAAACTTTACCCTTCCAGTACTTTTTAGCAGCTGTTTGCTACAGAGGAAATTATTTTCTTTTTGAATTTCTTTTTTTGTCTTGTCCACAGTGCTCTCTGCTGACACCTAATGCCTGTATCAGGAACTGTCCAGAGCAGGAGAAAATCCCCATTGCAAACCTATGCTGCTCTGGACAGTTCCTGACACAGAGAGATGTGTCAGCAGAGAGCCCTGTGGACAAGACAAAAAAGAAATTCAAAAAGCAAAGAATTTCCTCTGTAGCATACAGCTGCTAAAAAGTACTTTGCTGCTTAACTGCTAAAAAAAAGATTTTTTTTAATAGAAGTAATTTACAAATCTGTTTAACTTACTGGCACCAGTTGATTAAAAAAAAAAAAAAAAATATATATATATATATATATATATATATATATATATATATATATATATATATATATATATATATATATATATATATATAAATAATGTTTTCCACCAGAGTACCCCTTTAATGACATTCTGGTACTGTATATTTAGAATGCTTATTTAACCATAGAGAAAGGTGATTTCTGCTAAAAGAATATCAGCCTCATGTCATAGTTTATAAAACTCCACAAAGCTTAAGGTGGTATTCTGGTGCTATGAAAAATATATATGTAGTGATGGGGCCATGGTAAAAAAAAAATATAAAAAAAAAAACTTTTCTTACCTACCCCAGTTCCCTTATTGGTCCTGCTGCAGCTCCTGTTCTTCTTCTTCCTGCCGCTTGTTCAGCCAGCTTCCGAGACATTCAGCCAATCACTGGGTGAGAGGGGACACCAATGTGGCCAGTAAGTGGCTAAGCAGGCAGGCCTTTCTCAAAGCAAGCCTAGCTGAAGAGACAACTGTCACTTGGGGGGTGGAGGTCCAGAAGAAGAACAAGGGCTGCAGCAGTGGATCAGGAGGTGCAGAAGTATGTTTTTTTATTGACCACAGCTCCATAGCTCCATAATACCTTTTTAGGGTTTCACACGTACAGTATCCTTTGCATATTTCATCTGCAGGATTTAAAGGGGTATTCCAGCAAAAACTTTTATTTTTATTAACTGGCTCCAGAAAATTAGACAGATTTGTAAATTACTTCTATTTAAAACATTAATCCTTCCAATAATTATCAGTTGTTGAAGTTGAGTTGTTGTTTTCTGTCTTGCCACAGTGCTCTCTGCTCTCTGCTTGTCTCGGGAACTGCACAGAGTAGAAGAGGTTTGCTATGGGGATTTGCTTCTACTCTGGATAATTCCCGAGACATGTGTTATCAGAGAGCACTTAGACAGAAAAGAACAACTCAACTTCAGCAGCTCATAAGTACTGAAAGGATTAGGATTTTTTAATGGAAGTAAATTACAAATCTGTTTAACTTTCTGGAGTCAGTTGATATATTAAAAAAAAAAAGTTTTTTTTCCTGGATAACCCCTTTAAAGTTGCAAACTTTATGCTGCAGATTTCAGTATAAACTTATTTACTAAACAACTGAACACAGCTTCAAATCTGCAGCTTAAATCCTGTGCATATACTGTAGGTGTAAATACACCCTTCAACAGTTTTTATGACAAATAATCTTGCTCTTATTAGCAGATATTCCAGGAACATAATAGCAGGTATTGAGAACACACACACACTGATCAGCATTTATACCCTAATAAGTGGAAAGGTGAAAAGTTCTCCTTTTTTGTATTACCTATGATATAAAAATTGCAGTACTCCGGAAAACAGTAATTGGCAAATGTGTGATTATTAGTAGATGGCTATGGGAAAAATGACTATATATTAATGCACTCGACGGTACAGTCATTCTTAAAGGTCCTGAAACTTTATGATATAGAAAAAACATCTGGTGGGATCATATATCACTGAAGAGAAACACTAATAGCTTGCTAGTGCTCCAAAAAAAAACAATAAAACAATATGTAGTTTTTGCTTGCTAAGATGAAGGCAATTTTACGACCCCGGACCAATTATTGGTCAGACATTTAAAAAAAATGCTTTGGTACACACGCATACAATGTGTCTATCTTCTATACTTTCCTCTTCTAATGCTTTCATGCACTTATTTCTTTCACTTTCAGAGAACTGGCAATTCTGAGAAGGTTACAGTACTCAGGACATGACAAGATAAAAGTAGAAATTGCATTTTTCATGAGAAAGTGGAAAATGTAATCATAGTTACTGAAGATCTGGCTATCAAAAATCCATATGTCTTTCCATGTTACTGCCAATGACAACATTTAATATTTGCATAATAAGAGTGTTAAGCAGTCAAGCACTTATTAAAAATGCATTACATCCCTACTTCTTCATTGATAGATAATGCTATGTGACAACCATTCCACTACAGCATGATCTTGAGCATTTAATTACAGAAAATTATATAAAACCTACACAGCATCCAGCTGGCTGTAAATAATAAAGCCATATTAAATTTGACCTACCTTAGGGTCATGTATTCCAGAAAGCTCCTCATAAATCTTTTCCCCCACCATGACAGCTGCCAAATTAGCAGTATAGGTAGACAGACAAAACAAACAAAAAATAGCCCACAGATTCATTAGAAATCGTCCAGTCCAGCACTTAGGGGTTTTGATAGCTGCTGTCCTGCCAAAAAGTATGGCATAACACACATTTAGCGCAGATGAGAAGGAGAAAACTTTGCTGCGGTTACGGCCATTCGGGGTCATACCATAGGGGCTTTTCCACTCGTAAAGAGTTAAAAATACTGCAGTCACATGAAGAGATACAAAAATTCCCAGCCACATTGTCCAATGAAGTGGCCACATAAAAGCTCCGATTGGTGCTGCTGTATCTTTAGTCCTTACTAGGATGCCAAGACTCGTTGAAAAGAAGGGACTTGTAAAATCAATGACTTGACTTCTAGCTGTGTTAATACTAAATGAGGTCACGGCCATGTGGGCAGCACCACTGAGAAGATCTCCCACAAGTCCTGTCCAATGACCATTTTTCCAAGCTCCATACTTTCCATCACCAACGATATATAAATCAAAATCAAAGTTTAAATCTTCTGCAAATTTTTCCAACAGATCGATGCAATAGCCATAGCAACACCTTTTGTATTCAATTGGCACCGTGTCATTGCCACTTTGCAAACTCTCAAAAAGGTTATCTAATACTCCCGAATCATTTGTCATGGGATCTAAGCAAAGCTGTCCTGCCGGGCATTGGCCGTCAGCATCTACATTTCTAGTAAAAACAAATGGAGGTTCAACCAAAGTCACAACTCTAAGGTGTAACCGTGTAGGCTGTTGGTAATAGTTTTTGTGCCTTTGAGCTTGGTCTGGCCACAGTCCATAATCCATGATAATTTTTTTATCCTGCCAGCTTCCAAGTCGAGTCCACATAGGATTTCCTACTGGATCATGTTGTAAGTTCCAGATAAAATAATGGTTTTCGGAGTTGATAATTGAAGAATCTTTAACTTTAATATGCCCGCTAACACCACTGAAAGATGTGTTTGTCAAAAACCTGTGAAAATAAGAGAGGCCGAGTAAACATTATAAAATATTTTATAAAACGGAAATAAAGTTTATTATAATAATCACTAAATTATTTTTACTATTTTATACTTGTGTGGATACAATGAAACCTACAGTAACTTCATAGTATCAATTGGGTTTTATTTTACCATTTTAGTTACTATGAAGAATTGACACATTGACCATTTGTACATTCTAGCTTATTGTTGGCAGTCATCTACAGTATTTAGCATTTACATGTAGTTTTCTTCATGGCACAACAGAGAGTGTGCGTCCTTAACAATCAATATGATTATGGATCTATCTATCTATGTACCTATATATCTGTGATGGTGAGATGGCAACTGGAGATGTGATTTTTTACTCAAAGGTTTGTTTTATGGTTAAATAATAACCTTATCTACTAGAAAGACAATGGAAAAGTATCAGTTGAGTACAGTAAGACAATTAACCAATAAATAAGTCAAATGTATGGACCACAGCTGTAAATCTACATTAAGTGGACAGTGAGTAGAGTAGAAGACAATTCTGCATGGCCAAGATAGTAGACACATATAATAATGTATATAACCTACATTTGTTTCCATAATAAATGTAATCCATTGACCATATAATAAAAGAAAAAATCCACTGACCTCGGGCGAGCGACCTGCCACCACCCCCCAGCAACCTCTTCCTCAACAAAGCAAGCGCAAGACTTGAGAGGACTGCTATGCTAAGTGTTTTACCGCTTTCTTGTAGCAATTCCATTGCTGTAGTACACGGATTTGGGCTTTTGCCCCCTGACTACACCCCTGGATCACTGTGAATGCCTTTTGACACTACAGTTGACCCTTATATTTCCTATGGTACCCTTATGGTTATTATGTTTCTCCCCCATGTCATTAGACACTTCTGTTCTATATGCCTTCCTCAGTTTTGTATTACTGTCATTGAGAAGCCCGTTGGCTCTCGATGTTTAACGCCCACATAGCCCAACCTCATATTGATACGGCTCTGATCTTGAGCTGTTCTTTAGTTGTTCACCAGGCCCTGAAAGTGAGTACACTCTATGACACCATGTTCCTCATGATACCTACACTTGGTGACCGTGATGAGCTTACCTTCTACGTCTCCCATCTCAGCCTGACGGTTAGACTGGTTTTAACCCTGTCAATGGCCCTTATGGCCGCTTCTTGTAGTCCCCGTGTACCCATTCCCTTATGGATACTTTGCTTTGTCTCCTCTTTTTCTTATCCTGTCTCTTTCTGTTCTCTGCCCATATGTAGACCTGGCGACCTCTCCCAACCTGAGACCTGCAGGGGAGCTGCACTTGTGATCCGGACCCCCAGAGTAAGTGGATTCCATACACTTCATGCCCCCATGGCAGCTGATATCAAACTGACGACCCTTAATGTTAAGGGCTTCAACACACCCGAAAAACGCTCTCATATCTTGTACTCACACCACAAACAACACGTACACATTCTTGCCCTACAAGAAAGACATTTCAAAGAAGGAAATCTCCCCCGATTAAATGACTGCTATTATCCCACGTGGCTTCACAGTGTCAACCCGGAAGCCAGTACAAAAGGGGTCTCCCTCGCTTTTCATAGGTCCCTTCCACTAGTGATCACCTCTTCCTCCCTAGACCCAGCAGCGAGATATGTCCTAGCTAATTGCGAACTGTCGGGCCAGCCACATTAGCTGCGGTTTATGCCCCCAACAGGAACCAGGTCTCTTTCCTCCTGAAAATCCTAGACAAACTGATAGACTTTGCATCGGGACCCATTCTATTCTGCGGTGATTTTAATCTGGCCCTCTTCCAGCAGGTTGACTCCTCCTCAGGCACTGCCAGCATCTCTCATGCTCAGCTCTCAAGCTCTCAACTCCGTGCTCTCAGGAGCAAATTACACTCCCTTCAACTTAGTGACGTGTGGAGAACGTTCCATCCCCAGGACCGTGATTACACGTTCTATTTCCACCCTGCTCAAGTATACAGCCGTATAGATTACATCCTTTGTCCGCACCACCTCCTACCTAATGTCCACAGCTCCAGCATTGGTGTCATGACCCTCTCCGATCACGCTCTGGTCACTTGCACTTTCAGTCTCCCATCCTACTCCAAAACTTGCTCCTCGTGGAGACTCAATGAGTCCCTCCTCCTAGAGGATCTTTGCTTACAAGATATCAAAGACACCATAGGGCACTTTCATTCAGATCATGCCAATGATGTCTCTTCGAATTTAATTAAATGAGAGACCTTAAAGTGTGTCATCCGCGGAGTGCTCATGAGACATGGGGCTCGACTTAAGAGGGAACATTCAGCGAAGCTACTCTCACTTCTTCAGCAACTTCATTCACTAGAAACTCTACATAAGCAATCACAACAAGATGCGGTTTACAGAGATCTGGTGAGAGTCAGGTCGGAACTCTTAGCCCTGATGAACCAGAAATACAAACATTTACAACAGATCACGGGCAGGAAATTCTACGAATGGAGTAACAAACCAGAGAGATTGTTGGCTAATGCCCTCTAAGATGAAAAAAATTGTCTCTGTTTGTTACTTCCATTAAACCCTTAAATGGGCACTGTCACCAACTTTATTTTTGGATATGTTGTAGTACTTATGTACTACAAAATATCTCTAATATACTTTTATTATTTTTTTTTTCATTAAAAAGGTTTAATTTAAATTTAAAAACCGGCTACTGAAAAAGGACTGATTTTGGAGTGGCAATCAGTCCTTTTTCAGTTAGGCTGCACTCGCTCCCTGCCTGTCAATCAGACAGGCGGGAGCGAGAGCATTGGCTCCCCGGCCACTGGCTGGGAGGCCACTCCTCCTGCATATCGCCGCCGTCGCCTCGTTGCCGCCGCTGTCCCTGCACGCCCGCTGCCGGACTCTGCAGTAACTGCAAGTGTAATGAGGGAACAGTGTATGCGGGGCGGGGGGGGGGGAAGAGGGAACGGGCTACTGTCGTAGCGGGGGGGGGGGCTAGGTGGAGAATGGGCTAGCAAAAAAAATAAAAATAGGATGGTGGGAGCTACCTTTTAAGGACTTAGCCCTTTTTCACCTTCAGGACTCGGACGTTTTTTGCTATTTTTTAACATTAATAACTCTGGAATGCTTTTACTTATCATTCTGATTCTGAGATTGTTTTTTCATGACATATTCTAATTTAACATAGTGGTAAAATTTTATGGTAACTTGCATCCTTTCTTGGTGAAAAATCCCCAAATTTGATGAAAAAAATGAAAATTTAGCATTTTTTGAACTTTGAAGCTCTCTGCTTGTAAGGAAAATGGATATTCCCAAAAATTTTTTTTTTGGTTCACATATACAATATGTCTACTTAATTTTTGCATCATAAAATTTATGAGTTTATACTTTTGGAAGACACCAGAGGGCTTCAAAGTTCAGCAGCAATTTTCCAATTTTCCACAAAATTTTCAAACTCGATATTTTTCAGGGACCAGTTCAGTTTTGAAGTGGATTTGAAGGGTCTTCATATTAGAAATACCCCATAAATGACCCCGTTATAAAAACTACACCCCCAAAGTATTCAAAATTACATTCAATCAGTGTTTTAACCCTTTAGGTGTGTCACAGGAATAGCAGCAAAGTGAAGGAGAAAATTCAAAATCTTCATTTTTTACACTCGCATGTTCTTGCAGACCCAATTTTTGCAAGTGGTAAAAAGAGAAAATTTTTACTTGTATTTGTAGCCCAATTTCTCTCGAGTAAGCACATATCTCATATGTCTATGTAAAGTGTTCGGCGGGCGCAGTAGAGGGCTCAGAAGGGAAGGAGCGACAAGGGGATTTTGGAGAGAACATTTTTCTGAAATGGTTTTTGGAAGCCCCTTTAGGAAGCCCCTAGGGTGTCAAAACAGCAAAAAAAAAAAAACACATGGCATACCATTTTGGAAACTAGACCCCTCGGGGAATGTAACATGGGATAAAGTGAACCTTTATACCCCACAGGTGTTTCACGACTTTTGCATATGTAAAAAAAAAAAAAATAATTACCTAAAATGCATGTTTTCCCAAAAATTTTACATTTTTAAAAAGGGTAAAAGCAGAAAATACCCCCCAAAATTTGTAACACAATTTCTCCCAAGTACGGCGATACCCCATATGTGACCCTAAACTGTTGCCTTGAAATACGACAGGGCTCCAAAGTGAGAGCGCCATGCGCATTTGAGGCCTAGATTAGGGATTGCATAGGGGTGGACATAGGGGTATTCTATGCCAGTGATTCCCAAACAGGGTGCCTCCAGCTGTTGTAAAACTCCCAGCATGCCTGGACAGTCAGTGGCTGTCTGGTAATACTGGGAGTAGTTGTTTTGCAACAACTGGTGGCTCCGATTTGGAAACAGTGGCGTACCAGACGTTTTTCATTTTATTGGGGAGGGGAGAGGGGCTGTGTAGGGGTATGTGTATATGTAGTGTTTTTTTACTTTTTATTTTATTTTGTGTTAGTGTAGTGTATTGTAGTGTTTTTAGGGTACAGTCGCACGGGCAGGGGTTCACAGTAGTTTCTCGCTGGCAGTTTGAGCTGCGGCAGAAAATTTGCCTCAGCTCAAACTTGCAGCCAGATACTTACTGTAAACCTCCGCCCATGTGAGTGTACCCTGTATGTTTACATTGGGGAGGGGGGAACATCCAGCTGTTGCAAAACTACAACTCCCAGCATGCGCTGACAGACTGTACATGCTGAGAGTTTTAGTTTTGCAACAGCTGTAGGCACACTGGTTATGTATCACTAAGTTTGTGACCTAACTCAGTGTTTCACAACCAGTGTGCCTCCAGCTGTTGCACAACTACAACTCCCAGCATGTACGGTGCATGCTGGGAGTTGTAGTTTGCAACAGCTGGAGGCACACCGGTCGTGAAAGACTGAGTTAGGTAAAAAAAAACTCTGAGTTTCACAACCAGTGTGCCTTCAGCTGTTGCAAAACTACAACTCTCAGCAGTCACTGACAGCCAACGGGCATGCTGGGAGTTGTAGTTATGCAACCAGCAGATGCACCACTACAACTCCCAGCATTCACTTTAGCTGTTTGTGCAAGCTGGGAGTTGTAGTTATACAACAGCTGAAGGTACACTTTTCCGTATAAAAAATGTGCCTCCAGCTGTTGCAAAACAATAAGTCCCAGCATGCCCATAAGGGAATGCTGGGAGTTTTGGTGGTCTGCTTCCTGCTGTTGCATAACTACAGCTCCCAGCATGCCCTTTTTGCATGCTGGGAGCTGTTGCTAAGCAACAGCAGGAGGCTGTCACTCAGCACCAACTGCTGATCCACACCGCCGCTGCAGGTCAGTCCCTCGCTGCTCCTGGGGCCCCGATCCCAACAGGGACGCCGGGGATTGGGGTCCCCAGCTGCCGGGTCCACGTCCCGCACCCGATCACGACCTCCGGAAGAGGGGCGGAGCGGGTTGCGGGAGTGACACCCGCAGCAGGTGCCCTGATTGGTCGGCAGGTAAACCAGCCGAATAATAAGGGCGATCGTGAGGTGGCACCAGTGCCACCTCTCCCCTGCTGGCTATGGCTGTTCAGACAGTAATTCCGGGTCACCGGGTCACTGGAGACCCGATTGACCCGGAATCCGCCGCAGATCGCTGGGCTGAATTGTCCAGCGATCTACGGCCATCGCCAACATGGGGGATCATCATGACCCCCCTGGGCGATATGCCACGATGCCTGCTGAACGATTTCAGCAGGCATCCGGCTCCGGTCCCCAACCGGCTAGCGGTGGGGACCGGAATTCTCATGGGTGTATGGTTACGCCCTGCGTCCTTAAGGACTCGGAATGCAGGGCGTATCCATACGCCCTGCGTCCTGAAGAGGTTAAACGGCCCAATGGTAAGCCCACCTCTCTCACACCTGCTATCCTTGAGACCTTTCGACAGTGTTATGCCTCCCTCCATAATTTACCGAAGCCCCCCACCCCTCAAATGTCCCCCTCCGTCACCCTCACCCTTCCACAGTATCTCTCTGACATTGCTCTCCCCCGTCTCTCCCCCGACCTAGTCCACGCTTTGGAATCTCCCTTCACACCTGAGGAACTTGAGAATGCCATTGCCTCATTGCCTGCTGGCCCCGACGGCTACACAGTCAAATTCTTAAAGTCCCTCAGGTCTGAACTTTCAGCTCCCTTACTCCTAGCCTTCAATCATGTCTCCGATACTAACCCCCTGTCCCAGTCCTTTCTAAATGCCTATGTCACGGTTATCCCGAAAAAAGGCAAGGATCCCCTTTTGTGCCCAAGCTACAGACCCATTTCCCTGATTAATACTGATACCAAACTATTCACAAAATTACTCTCCAATAGACTGGCCCCTCACATGCTGGCCTTAGTCCACCCGGATCAAGTCAGCTTTATTAGGGGTAGAGAGGCGAGAGACAACACTCTACATACCTTCTCAGTGGTACATCACGCCCATACTCGCAAGCTCTCCCTGTTTCTGTTATCGCTAGATGCCGAGAAAGCTTTTGACCGGGTGGACTGGGGCTTCCTGGAGGGCGCATTGCTACAAATAGGCCTAGGTCCCTCCATGATGTCTCGTATTATGGCCCTCTATTCCGCCCCGCAGGTCCAAGTGAGAATAAATGGACAACTCTCGGCTCCACTCAGGATCCGCAGTGGGACAAGACAGGGATGTCCTTTGTCTCTGCTCCTCTATGTCCTTTGCAAGGAGCACCTTCTAGTAGCGATCCACAACAATGTCAACATCAGGGGCATCCCTGTCTCCTCTACCAATCTCCAATGTTCAGCCTTCACCGATGATCTTCTTCTATATCTGTCTGCTCCCATCACTACTCTCCCCTCTCTAATGCACACCATTCAACAGTACTCAACCCAAAGTAACCTCAAACTAAACGCCTCTAAATGCGAAGCCCTGAACCTCACCTTACCACCTTCAGTAGTCAATCAGATACGATCTTCCTACCCCTTTAAATGGAAACTGACCGCCCTCAAATATTTGGGCATCTCCATCCCTGCATGCCTATCGGACACATACAAGCTTAACTTCCCACCCCTTCTCCATACGCTAAGACTAGACCTGGCCAGATGGGAGCGCAGGGATTTATCCTGGTTGGGTAGAATAAACATATTTAAAATGACTGTTCTCCCGAAACTCCTTTACCTGCTTTCCTGTATACCGCTGCATCTTCCCTGAACCTGTTTCAGGGAGATCACTGAGCTCCAGTCTGGCTTTGTATGAGCGCATAAACAGCCCAGACTGGATCGTTCTCATACGACTTTCTCGATTATTACCTGGCTGCTATCCTAGTCAGGGTCCTAGACAGCTTCCATCATCGCAGGGACAAACAATGGTCTCACCTTGAAATGACTGTGTCTGGTGTTGACCCACGATCCCTGATGTGGCTCCCCTGCTACTCTTCCTCCGTATCCAATATCCCTCCTGACTTTCCTCCTGTCATGACATCCATAGTGAGAGCCAGATTGACCTATATGTCTTGCTTTACCCCATTCCACCCTGATGGCCCACTAACATCGCTGTTTGGCAATCCAGCGTTTTTACCAGCCTACGACTCCAACTCATTCTTAAACTTCTCTAGGACCTCTGGTACGACCTTTTGCGAACTCACGACCCAGTCGGCCCAGAGACTGTTATCAGAGCTCTTACAGGAGACCCCCCGACACCCCTTCATCTTTTTCAATACTTCCAGCTGCGTCACTTCTACTCAGTAGCCACTCAACCCACACGTCTCCACAGACCTCTCACTTTTTTTGAATGTCTTTGCACCCAAGAGATTGACCGGCACCGCACTATTAGTACACTGTATCCGCGGATTCTAGAACACTATACATCAAAGCCGCTCCCATACAAATCGGGAGGGGAACGTGAACTAGGACACACTATACCTGATAGTGACTGGTCTGAAGCCCTGTCCTGGTGTCACCACACCTCCATCTCATGTAGCACTCAAGAGACCAATTTTTAAGTTTTATCCAGATGGTATAGAGTCCCAACGCTCTTAGCTAAATTTTATCCTAATGTTTCTGATGAATGTTGGAGATGCGGGGAACACGGTGGCTCGATGCTTCATGTGTGGTTTTCATGCCCACCTCTCTGGCCCTTCTGGAGGCAGACCTGTGAGTTGATATCCCATATCACTTCTATCCACTTGCCACGAACGCCTGAGACCCTGCTCCTTTCCATACTACCGAAGGGTTTGCCTCGGGCTACAACTAAACTGATCTCCTGCCTCCTCATGGCAGCCAGAATAGTGATACCCCGCCACTGGAAATCTCCCATTCCCCCCTACCATCTCGTCCTGGCTCCGGGAAGTGACATCTCCATAGAATGGAGGAACTCATGGCTGAGTCTCCCTCCCAATTGACCAGATATTTCTCGATCTGGCATCCCTGGTCCTCATTCCTTGCCTCTCCAGAATACACATCACTTGGTCTAGCCACTTAACACTTATTACTCTTCTCCACACTTGCCCTGATAGCTCTGTACCGTCCAATGTCCTCCCCATCTCATGCAATAACTCCTTGCTGGGTGGCCGGTCATCCGGTTGCAGCTTCCTTGCCAGGATAGTTCTTCTTGCTCTCCTTCCTTCCCTTCCTTTTCTCCCCCTCCCGCTGTCCTCTCTTTTATTCTCCTCTGCCTTCCTATCAGACCCCCCTTTGAGTGTACTTGTCATGGCTGACATACCTGGGTCAAGGTTCTAAGTTTGGTACTCACTGGCATCACTGCCTCCTATCTCCTGTTTCTAATGCCCACGGGTTTTTCTAGCAGTGCGCCTGTCCTCCTTGTTTACTGTCATGTACTTATGACCTGTCCTTAGACCTGTTATTGTAGACTATTTTGTTACCTTTTTATTTCTGATGGAACCTGGCGGAGTCTGTATCCTTATTCTGCTTTTGGAATTTGTTTCTGTTTTGTATTGTGTTAAAATATGGTAACAAATGTAGGTTACATACTTGGTACAAGTGTTGTTACCTAGCAGTATAGTAGTATATTTTCCCAAGGAGAGTGTAGGTGATATATACATATAATAATGCAACCTTATCTATGCTATAGATTTCCAAAATGGGAACACTCAGTAACCATGTAAAAAAAATGATAGGGCAAAAATTTAGCTTACTGCCTGGTAAAAATAAAACTATGTTAAGTGTTAACATAGTAATGATGGGGATTGATACTATAAATTGATTGATCTATGAAGAATAATGGCTTTAATAGCTGCATGAGAGAAAGAAGCCAGAGCAGGGGGAGAGAGAGGACATACACAGCTCCTAATCTCCCCTCCCCCTGCTTTGTCTTCTGAGGACGCAGGTCTGCACTGAAAGAAGACAGATAAGATCAGATTGTTATCTGAAGGGGAGCATAACAAGGTGCACGGGCTGGGGATGTATGGACTGCAGGGTAATAAATCTCATACTGGGAATGATCTCTGTGGGGGAGAGTTATCAAAACCTGTGCAGAGGAAAACTTGCCCAGTTGCCCATAGCAACCAATCAGATTGCTTCTTTCATTTTCCACAGGCCTTCATAAAAATGAAAGCAGCAAGCTGATTGGTTGATATGGGCAACTGGGCAAGTTTTCCTCTGCACAGGTTTTGCTAAATCTCCCCCTATATGTGAAGGGGAGGGGGGACTCCTGAATGACATGCTGGGAGTTGTAGTCCCTGTTGCGTGTGTGTGTATGCTAGTGCTTACAAACCAGTGTGCCTCCAGCTGTTGAAAAACTACAACTCCCAGAATGCCTGGACTGACTTTAGGCATGCTGGGAGTTGTAGATTTGAAACAGCTGGAGGCACACTGCTTGGGAAACACTGTCCTAGCCTATTCAGCATACACATCATGGTACACCAGTGTTTCCAAAACAGTGTGCCTCCAGCTGTTGTAAAACTACAACTCCCAGCATGCCCTGACAGCCTTTGGGCATGCTGGGAGTTGTAGTTTTGCAACAGCTGGAGGCACACTGATTGGGAAACACTGGCCTAGCCTATTCAGTATATTACAAAATAAACAAAGTGTGTTGTTTCCCAACCAGGGTGTCTTCAACTGTATCAAAACTACAACTCCCAGCATGCTCGGACAGCTTTTGGCTGTCCGGGCATGCTGGTAGTAGTAGTTTTGCAACACCTGGAGGCACCCTGGTTGGGAAACACTGGTGTATGCCCTACAGAGGTGTGGTGAACTACAACCCTCAGGAGACTACAGAGACAGCATGCTGGTGTTATATCACAGACTGAAGACTCCTGAATGACACATGCTGGGAGTTGTAGTCCCTTTTGTGGGTGTATGCCAGTGTATCCCAACCAGGGCTGATTATATTAGGGTGCTGTGTATAAGGGGGCCGACCCGGGAAAATGGTAGAGTGGGTAAAGGGTGGAACAAAAAAAAAAAAAAAAAAGAAGCCGTCCGCCACCAATCTGCTATTGGTTGATCGCTTCTGATCGATCAATAGCAGGGATAGGAGGGGTGGCACCCCTGCCACCTTATTCCTATGCCTTCAGGGCTATCGGGTATTTTCCGGGTCACCAGAGACCGATATGATCTGGAATCGCCGAAAATTTCTAAATTTCAGCAGGCATCCTGGTCCGTTCCCCGACCGGCTAGTGGCGGCGACTGGAATTCCCACGAGCGTACCCATGTGCCCTACTTCCTTAAGGGCTCAGGATGCAGGGCGTATGCATACGCCATGCATCCTGAAGAGGTTAAATGTCAGCCAATAATTTAGTATATCATCCTTTCTAAGTTCTGTTCCATATTTGACATCTAATTCTCATCACCAAATAAATATCTTTTGAGTTGTTTACCTCGCTGAAAGGAACTAATGTAACACATTGGTCTACTATTACAATATCCTTGCATCTGGTTTAATGTGCACCTGAAAATTGATGAAAAGCATGATTTGTGTCACATTTAACTACACTGCTCAAAAAAATAAATAAAAATAACTCCAAGTCAATGACACTTCTGTGAAATCGCACTGTCCACTCAGGAAGCAACACTGATTGACAAGCAATTTCACATGTTGTTGTGCAAATGCAACAGACTACAGGTGGAAATTATAGGCAATTAGCAAGACACCCCCAATAAAGGAGTGGTTCTGCAGGTGTGACCACAGACCACTTGTCAGTTCCTATGCTGGCAGTGCTTTCACTCTAGTGATAGTATGAGACAGAGTCTGCAACCCAAACAAGTGGCTCAGGTAGTGCAGCTCCTCCAGGATGGCTCATCAATGTGAGCTGTGGCAAGAAGGTTTGCTGTGTATGTCAGCATAGTGTCCAGAACATGGAGGCCCCAGTACAGGCCAGTACATCAGGAGACATGGAGGAGGGCGTGGGAGGGCAACAACCCAGCAGCATGACTGCTACCTCCACCTTTGTGCAAGGAGGAGCAGGAGGAGCACTGCCTGAGCCCTTCAAAATGACCTCCAGCAGGCCACAAATGTGCATGTCTCCACTCAAACAGTCAGAAACAGACTCCAAGAGGGGGTATGAGGGCCCAAGGTCCACAGGAGGGGGTTGTGCTTACAGCCCAACACCGTGCAGGACGTTTGGCTTTTGTCAGAGAACACCAAGATTGGAAAATTTGTCACTGACGCCCTGTGCTCTTCAAAGATAAAAGCAGGTTCACACTGAGCACATGTGACAGACGTGACCGAGTCTGGAGACACCATGGAGAACGTTCTGCTGCCTGCAACATCTTCCAGCATGACCGGTTTGGTGGTGAGTCAGTAATGGTGTGGGGTGGCATTTCTTTTGGGGGCAGCACAGCCCACCATGTGCTTGCCAGAGGTAGCCTGACTGCCATTAGGTACCGAGATGACATCCTCAGACCCCTTGTGAGACCATATGCTGGTGCGGTTGTCCCTGGGTTCCTCCTAATGCCAGAAAATGCTAGACCTCATGTGGCTGGAGTGTGTCAGAAGTTCCTGCAAGAGGAAGGCATTGATGCTATGGACTGGCCCACCTGTTCCCCAGACCTGAATCCGATTGAGCACATCTGGGACATCACGTCTCTCTCCATCCATCAACGCCACGTTGCACCACAGACTGTCCAGGAGTTGGGGGATGCTTTAGTCCAGGTCTGGGAGGACATCCCTCAGGAGACCATTTGCCACCTTAAATGGAGCATGCCCAGGCATTGTAGAGAGGTCATACGGGCAAGTGGAGGCCACACACACTACTGAGCCTCATTTCGACTTGTTTTAAGGACATTACATCAAAGTTGTGTCATCATGTAGTGTGGTTTTCCACTTAGATTTTAGTGTGACACCATATCCAGACCTCCATGGGTTGATACATTTGATTTCCATTCATCTATGTAACGAAGAAAGTATTTCATACGATTACTTCCTTCATTCAGATCTAGTATGTGTTATCCTAGTGTTCCCTTCATTTTTTTAAACTGTGTAGTTTTAGACAGTTTTATACATTTGTCAGCAGCTTCTGAAAAAAGTGCATGACCTCTCCTAAAAAGGGTATGGCTTTGGGAAAAGAGGGCACAGCTTTAGATAAGGCATTGTTTGAGCCAAATTCACAGGTGAAAATATGTTGCAGTTTAAGCCAACTAATAGTTGATCTTAGATTAGACAGTGTATGCATTTACAGCCTGAGCCACAAACCTGGCATATCCGTGGACCATATACAGTGATTCCCCGACCTACGATGGCCCCGACATACAATAATTTCAACATACAATGGCCACTCAGAGGCCATCGCATGTTGAAGGCAGCTTTTGTATGTCAGGGCCATCACATAAACGGCTATCCGGCAGCGATGACTGCTTCAGCTGCTGCCGGATAGCTGTTTAATGTGCCCCGTGTCACTCACCTGTCCCTGCTGCTCCGGACCATCCTCTTCATAGCCGTTGCTCTCCTTCGTCGTCATCACGTCACCATGCACGCCGTCCCGTCATCCAATAGGAGCGGCGTACATGTCTTTTTACCCTGTGTCTTTTTAACCTGTATTTTTTTTTTTTGGTGTTGATTTGGGTTGTTCTGCACCAAAATGATCATAATGCTCACACAGTTTGGATAATTTGGCTGCAATTTTGATTGTGACTGGGGAGTTGATTTATACAGCCCTTTTTATGAGCTGTTTTGCTTGCACCTTTTTGTATGAGTGTAAACAAAGTAAACATAAGGCGCAAATCACTAGAATAATATATTGCAATTACCGAAGTCCATAAAATGTAAAACAATCATTGCTAACAGCAAGTGGGTGTACTACCAATTTCACAATGCCAGGGAGATTTGGGAGAAGCATCGGGATTATACCTAACACAAAAACAAACAAACAAACAAAAACCCATCCCCAAATAACAAAAGCTGGCCCAGTCTTGAACTAACATGGCACATCACCATAGGCAGAACAATTGCATACCATACAACCAGACTGAGGCCTCTTAGTCACAGTATGCACCCTATATTTTTGGAACACCAATCCTACTTTTAACCTTACATAAAATGGTAATTTTTTTAAGGTAACTCTTCAGACTACTAGCATTAATGTTTTCTGCATTAAGTATTAAGAACATACAAAAAATTTAGATCCTCATCGCAAAAAAAAAAAAAAAAAACTAGTGTGGCAATTAAAAGTACAACAGTAAAATATAAGACAACAATGAAACATAGAGTTAACCTTGCAACAATGCTGGACATTTTCATTACTGAAAGGAGTAATCCTGCTGCGACAGTCACTTTTTAACACCCAGGAAAGGCTGGCGTGGAATTTCGCCTTTTGGCAGTGTGTTGAGCCCCAATTTGCGACTTTTACACAAAGGCACAAATGATGAATTATTTACCACTGCATAAAGTGACCTGACATCAACTCTATGACAACCAGGGTGTCTCTAAGTTATCCAGGAATTGAGGAACAGAGCTAATTTCTTTCAAAAAACGCTCCCTGTCTGTCTTCAGGTTGGGTGTGGTTCTGCAGCTCAGATGTAATACCACACACAACCTGGGGACAGACGTCGAGCTGTCCTTGAAAGAAATGAGCTTTGTTTTTGTATTTCTGATAAACCCATTAAATAAGTATAAAACCAATGATAAATGCCACACAAAGGTATCACACAAATGATAAATCTTCCCATAGTCATACCTGGATAAGTACTGCCCAGATGTAAGATTCAAACTGTCTCGGTTCATGCAGTTCATTGTGCTGGGAACAAGAGCCAACTCTGGCTGGTCCATTGTGGCTGTGGCAACTGCTCTTGCTACCAACTCCATTGCATCTTGCACGTAGTGCTCAAAGTAGGAAGCAGAGGTTGTCCCATGAGCGATCAGACCCAAGGGTAATCCTTCAGTTCTTAATTCATCGACATTTTGTGAATCACCAAAAATCCAATAAAATTCGGGTAATATTATTCCATACTGAGCAGTTGCTTCAAAAAATCGTCTTGTGTCTTCCATATCACAACCAAACATGACGATAGTAGATGTGGTGTCCTTTATACTCTCTAGGTTGTATTGTAGGTAGCTCATAACATCACTTGTCAGGGTGATATTTACAGTGATATTTAGAATTAATCCAAGGTGAAATCGGGAATTATTTTGTGTCAGAGTGAGGAAGTCTGTTATATTCCAATCGTCTTGGCATAGGAGGATGCTGTAGTTGTACCAGTTGTTCATTGTAAGAATGGAGAGAGTCACATCAGCATTTGAAGTGAGGGAATTTTCAATGCTGAGCTGCAGGTGAAGAGGATTCTGTATTAAAATAAAAGACAAACATTCAATTTTTTTTTTTATTTCAGAAATGTTACACATTATTTTTACACGGCTACATTTAAACTAGAAGGGACTCTTCATTAAAATACATGGCACAGTGTGAATAGTATGCTTCTATGAGTCAACTTTCTCAAGATCAGAAGATAGTTTTGTTGTCATTAAATTGTAAGAAGCCACTTTTATAGTACATCAAATGACGAGTGCTAAGCACCGAGGAGTCTATCTATCAAAGTACACTTTTTTTTGGCTTTCAAGCATCAGTCAAGCCTCTGGCCAGGATTCAAAGGCTAAAAACTGACTACAGCAAAGCACTTCAATGCTAGTTTTAGATTTCATGGAACATGTCATTTGTACCAAGGTTTCCACATCATTTGTACATGTTTTTATACTTTACATTATTTCCTCTCATATTCTACAGCGCTTTAACTTTTTTGGAAGCTACAACTGTAAAAGCAGGGAAACATATATTTTATAAATACAAATTGTTTTTTTTTTTGTTTAAAATATAAATTGGTTGAATTTTTAATTCTGAGTTCAGGACCCCATGCATGATCCAGAGGTTAGAGCGTGTACAAATGACATCTATCACTCTGAAGAACGCAGAATATGTGCATTGTATGAGTAGCCCACTGACCTTACAACAAATTAAACTATATTTAACAGTGTTGTCAACTTTTTAATAGATTTTCTTTTTTGGGGGGGGGGGGGGGGGGTAGAGAATGCTTTTAAAATAAGCTAAGAAAAACGTTTCCTTCTGCGTGGACCCCCAATTATGTAATCTGCCACCACAGGAAAAATAAAGAATTACATGTTGCCTATTACCATTAAGAGGCTATCCATGTATTGAGGTGTCTGTTCTTAACTTACAGTGGGGCAAGAAAGTATTTAGTCAGCCACCAATTGTGCAAGTTCTCCCACTTAAAAATATGAGAGAGGCCTGTAATTTTCATCATAGGTATACCCAGGGGTCAAGTCCTGGAAAAAAAAATTGTGGGAACTCACCCAAGATTTCTAATACAAACCCTCCTCCCTCGCGACGTCACGTTCCGCCGTCACGCCCCCTCCCATAGACTTGCATTAAGGGGACGGGTCATGACATCACAAGGAACGAAGCCGTGAAGTCATGATACTCCGGCCCCTGTATCGCCAGTCATTACGCACAGAGCGAGTTTGCTCTGTGCAGTGATGACAGCGGGGTGCCACAGCCAAGATCGCGGGGGTCCCCAGCGGCAGGACCCCCACGATCAGACATCTTATCCTATATCCTTTGGATGGAGGATAAGATGTCTAGAGGAGGAGTACCCCTTTAAGTACCAGGGCACCAAGATATATATTTACATCCAATGGGGGAGATTTATTAAAACCTGTGCAGAGGATAAGTTGACCAGTTGCCCATAGCAAACGATCAGATCACTTTTTTTTAAAAGGCCTCTGAAAATGAAAGCAGCGATCTGATTGGTTGCTATGGGCAACTGCTCCACTTTTCCTCTGTACAGGTTTTTATATATCTCCCCTAATTTTCTTAAGGGGTTATCATTCTGATAATACACTGTAACAAAAACCTCCTTATGTCCCTATCATCATGATAACACACTGTAAGAAACCTCCCCATGTAATCTTCTTAGAACTGCGGTGACACACTGTAACAAACCTCCTCCTCATGTAATCTTCTTAGAACTGCAGTGACACACTGTAACAAACCTCCTCCTCCTGTGATATCCTTACTACTGGGATGACACACTGTAACAAACCTCCTCCTCATGTAATCTCCTTACTACTGGGGTGACACACTGTAACAAACCTCCTCCTCATGTAATCTTCTTAGAACTGCAGTGATACACTGTAACAAACCTCCTCCTCCTGTAATCTCCTTACTACTGGGGTGACACACTAACAAACCTCCTCCTCATGTAATCTCCTTACTACTGGGGTGACACACTGTAACAAACCTTCTCCTCATGTGATCTCATTACTACTGGGGTGACACACTGTAACAAACCTCCTCCTCATGTAATCTCCTTACTACTGGGGTGACACACTGTAACAAACCTTCTCCTCATGTAATCTCCTTACTACTTGGGTGACACACTGTAACAAACCTCCTCCTCATGTAATCTCTTTACTACTGGGGTGACACACTGTAACAAACCTCCTCCTCATGTAATCTGGGGTAACACACTGTAACAAACCTCCTCCTCATGTAATCACCTTACTACTGGGGTGACACACTGTAACAAACCTCCTCCTCATGTAATCTCCTTACTGCTGGGGTGACACACTGTAACAAACCTCCTCCTCATGTAATCACCTTACTACTGGGGTGACACACTGTAACAAACCTCCTCATGTAATCACCTTACTACTGGGATGTCACATTGTAACAAACCTCCTCGTCATGTAATCTCCTTACTACTGGGGTGACACACTGTAAAAAACCTCCTCGTCATGTAATCTCCTAACTACAGGGGTGACAAACTGTAACAAACCTCCTCCTCATGTAATCTGGGGTAACACACTGTAACAAACCTCCTCCTCATGTAATCACCTTACTACTGGGGTGACACACTGTAACAAACCTCCTCCTCATGTAACCTCCTTACTCCTGGGGTGTCACACTGTAACAAACCTCCTCATCATGTAATCTCCTTACTACTCGGGTGACGCACTGTAACAAACCTCCTCATCATGTAATCTCCTTACTACTGGGGTGACACACTGTAACAAACCTCCTCCTCATGTAGCCTCCTTACTACTGGGGTGACACACTGTAACAAATCTAATCCTCATGTAATCTCACTACTGGGGTGACACACTGTAACAAATCTCCTCCTCATGTAATTTCCTTACTACTGGGGTGACACACTAACAAACCTCCTCCTCATGTAATCTCCTTACTACTGGGGTGACACACTGCAACAAACCTCGTCCTCATGTAATTAGCTACTACTGGGGTGACACACTGTAACAAACCTCCTCCCCATGTTATCTCCTTACCACTGGGGTGACACACTGTAACAAATCTCCTCCTCATGTAATCACCTTACTACTGGGGTGACACACTGTAACAAACCTCCTCCTTATGTAATCTCCTTACTACTGGGGTGACACACTGTAACAAACCTCCTCCTCATTTAATCTCCTTACTGCTGGGGTGACATACTGTAACAAACCTCCTCCTCATGTAATCACCTTACTACTGGGGTGGCACACTGTAACAAACCTCCTCCTCATGTAATCACCTTACTACTGGGATGTCACATTGTAACAAACCTCCTCGTCATGTAATCTCCTTACTACTGGGGTGACACACTGTAACAAATCTCCTCCTCATGTAATCTCCTTACTACTGGAGTGACACACTGCAACAAACCTCCTCCTCATGTAATCTCCTTACTACTGGGGTGACACACTGCAACAAACCTTGTCCTGATGTAATTAGCTACTACCGGGGTGACACACTGTAACAAACCTCCTCCTCATGTTATCTCCTTACTACTGGGGTGACACACTGTAACAAACCTCCTCCTCATGTAATCACCTTACTACTGGGGTGACACACTGTAACAAACCTCCTCCTCATGTAATCTCCTTACTACTGGGGTGACACACTGTAACAAATCTCCTTCAATGTAATTACCTTACTGGAGTGACATGTGACATGTCTCCTCCAGCTCAGCCCCGCTTCCTCCACAGCATCACACATTTCCTTCAACCACGATCTTTCCTCTCCTCCACAGCTAAGCTCCGCCCCCAACATGTGATGGTGACATCATCACAGGTCCTACAGGTCCTACATCTGCAGCATCTAGCAGTCCGGGCCAGGGGAGGAGACGGAGGGAGGGTAAGAACAGAGAGGTCGGTCCTGCAGGACTAATGTAACAGGGATGGTGTTCCTCCTGTGGAAAAAGCAAAGGAACGCCGTTCCTGTGCGTTCCTGCAGGACTCGAGCCCTGGGTATACCTCAACTATGAGAGACATAATGAGGAAAAAACAATAAAATCACATTGTCTGATTTTTAACCCCTTAAGAACGGACCCATTATTTGCCCTGATGACCAGGCTCTTTTTTTTAAGTTTTTTATTTGACATGTGTCTCTTTAAATGGTAATAACTTTAGAACACTTTTTCTGAGCGGATCGATTCTGATATAAAGTACAATATGTCACGAAAAAACTATAAGTGGGGCATTTTTGTTGACACATGGAGCATTTTTGTGAAAAACTCCAAAATATTGTGAAAAACTGGAAAATTTCTGGCGTTTTTTATTCTATGGTGTACACTGTGTGGTAAAAGTGATGTTATATTTATTCTGTGGGTCAGTATGATTATGGCGATACCCATTATGTATAGCTTTCTATGTTCTTTTTCCTTTTCTGAGCAAAATTCTTTTTCTGCCATTCATTTTCTAACAGCCGTAACTTTTTTATTTTTGGTCTGATGCCATTGAGTAAGGGCTTATTTTTTGCGATACGTCCTACCTTTTGATCTTTTTTATTATAGCTTTTATCTTCTTCCGGTGACTAGTTGTCTTTACTAGTTGTATTTTTTATTTTATTTATTTTTTAATCTCTGGACAACTCCTTTAATGAAATTGGAGCTTCTAAAGGTAACACATTATTAGATTGATCCACATAAGACAATAATGTGGCTTGAAATGTGGAACAAAACTTGTAGTGTACTAAGTTAAATAATGAATATTGATCTGTCTTTTAGAGTAGAAAGCTAAGTGTTCGTATAATTACAGGAAAAACTATTACATGCCTGGTAGAAGCAAGTCCACTTGAAAGATTATGGCTGACAATGGCCTTCTTGTGGACAGCCTTATTTTAGCAACAAAGGAAAAGTGCTCTGTTTCTATTTGGTACTTTTTAATTTGAAAGATATATTTTTCTATTAAAAAAGAGTGCTCTGTTTTGTCTCCTATTTATCACATATCTATCTATCTATCTATCTCATATCTATCTATCTCATATCTATCTATCTAATATCTATCTATCTAATATCTATCTATCTCTCATATCTATCTATCTATCTATCTATCTCTCATATCTATCTATCTATCTATCTATCTCTCTATCTATCTCATATCTATCTATCTCATATCTATCTATCTCATATCTATCTATCTCATATCTATCTATCTAAGACTGCTTGACAAAGACCATGAGAGACGGTTGAAATGTCGTGGCATCTGTTGAATAAAGCCTGACACACTTTCATCTTAACCAGAGTGCTGCTTTTTTGTTTTGCTATCTATCTCATATCTATCTATCTATCTCAGATATATCTATCTATTATCTATATATCTCATACCTATATTTCTATCTATCTATTATCACTCTATCTCATATCTATCGTTCTATATATCTTTCTATCTCATATCTAGCCATCTCTTTTCTATCTATCAATTTCTAAATCATATCTATCTATCTATCTCAAACTCATATCTATCTATCCATCTATCTCATATCTATCTATCTATCTATCTATCTCTTTCTATCTATACTATCTATCTCATATCTATCTATCTAGCTATCTATCTCATATCTATCTATCTCATATCTATCTTTCTATCTCATATCTATCTCTTTTCTATCTATTTCTAAATCATATCTATCTATCACTAACTTATATCTATCCATCTCTCATATCTATCTATCTCATATTTATTTATCTATCTATCTATGTATGTAGCTATCTCATATCTATCCATCTCATATCTCTATTTCTAACTCATATCTATCTATCTATCTATCATCTATCTATCTCATATCTATTTATCTCATATAGATCTATCTATCTCATATCTATTCATCTCTAAGTCATATCTATCTATCTATCATCTTTCTATCTATCTCATATCTAGCTATCTCATATCTATCTATCTATCTATCTATCTATCTATCTATCTATCTCATATCTATCCATCTCATATCTATCTATCTATCTATCTCATATCTATATCTATCTATTTATCTCATATCTATATCTATCTAGTAGTGGAAAAGACCACAGCACACAAGGTGTTCTCCAGAAAAAAGAGAATTTATTCCATAAAACAGCAAGCAAAAAGGGAAGCTACGTTTCGGTAGTCTCACACCACCATCTTCAGGCAGCCAACATGGAGGTAGCCACTCCCCCATATGTATAACACAAACAAGGATAAGTTGGCCAGCACATACTGATACCGAAACTACTGCATGCACCTGGCATACAGGTGCACGTTGCTAGGCTGTAGTAATATAGCATTTCATGTTTTATCTGTATCTGTGTGCTAGCAGTGTGCTGCTGTATTCTCCTGTTTATGTATATTCAGCCTAGCAGCGTGCACCTGTATGCGAGGGGCATGCAGTAGTTTCGGTATCAGTATGTGCTGGCCAACTTATCCTTGTTTGTGTTATACATATGGGGGAGTGGCTACCTCCATGTTGGCTCCTGCACCCCACCCATCTCTATTAGGTGCTGTATAAGGTGTTGGATGTTCCAGACCTTGCAAGCCTGTTAAACTGATTGCACAGAGGCATATTCACAGTGTAGGGTCCGTCCCAATGAGGTCACCTTATGGTGGTGGGATGATCCAAACTATTTGGCCGCCAAATTGTGAGCTAAGTACCTCATTTTTTGCATTTGTTTGCATTGTAGAAATATAGCATTTCATGTTTTATCTGTATTTTTGTGCTATCAGTGTGCTGCTGTATTCTCCTGTTTATGTATATTCAACCTAGCAGCGTGCACCTGTATGCCAGATCCATGCAGTAGTTTCAGTATCAGTATGTGCTGGCCAAGTTATCCTTGTTTGTGTTATACATATGGGGGAGTGGCTACCTCCATGTTGGCTCCTGCACCCCACCCATCTCTATTAGGTGTTGTATAAGGTGTTTGATGTTCCAGACCTTCCAAGCCTGTTATACTGATTGCACAGAGGCATATTCACAGTGTAGGGTCCGTCCCAATGAGGTCACCTTATCGTGGTGGGATGGTCCAAACTATTTGGCCGCCAAATTGTGAGCTAAGTACCTCATTTTTTGCATTGTAGCAATATAGCATTTCATGTTTTATCTGTATCTTTGTGCTAGCAGTGTGCTGCTGTATTCTCCTGTTTTTATATCTATCTATCTATCTATCTATCTATCTATCTATCTATCTATCTATCTATTATAAAGAACAAGGATTGAAGCACTCCCAGCTTTGACAAAGGCTCAGTGGTAAGCTAAAACCTTTCCTATGATACAGTTAGGCTAATAAATCTTTTTAAAAGCAGGGTTACAACATTCTCAAAAATATAATTCATCCACTCTGTTTCTGGTGGACCCTTTTTACTAAGGTCTGGAACCAATATTCTTTGTAGACAATTGGAGTGCTGGTCTTTCTGGAAATCTATCCATCTAGAAACACCTGCTGCACTCGAATTCAGGTGAAATCAAAACACTAAAGCCTTTATTTCCATAACAACAACATTTCAACTGCTGCACACAGCCTTTCTCAAGCCAACAGTGTTCTAAAGTGACCTTATTTTATAGTACACTAGCTGAATACCCGTCGTTGCCTGGTTTTTCCTTCCTCATCCTTGTTGGGGAGGAAAATCAACAAAGGAGGAAGCTTTTGACTTCATATCCCGTCCTCATATATTGTTGTCATATCCCAACCCCATATCCCGTCCTCATACCCCAACCTCCTATCCCGACCTCCTATCCCATCCTCCTTTCTTGTCCTCCTATCCCAAACTCCTATCCCGTCTTCCTATCTCAACCTCCTATCGCGACCTCCCATCCCGTCCTCATATCCTGACCTGTAATATGTTACCAGGTATTGAAATATCTCCAGCCGTACGGAAGTTATGTGGGAGCATACATTTCCCATTGACTTGTATGGGACTTTAAACATAAACCCCGCCCCTGGCAAATGGGGGTAGTAAGGGTTAAATCACCTATCCTATGTTTGTTGTTGACATATAAGTAACATGTGTGCCAAGTTTCATGTTAATATCTTTAGCCGTTTGGAAGTTTTTGTGGAACATACATACATACACACGTTGAGTTATATATATATATATATATATATATATATATATATATATATATATATATATATATATATATATATAGATTTACACTTCAATTATAAGTGTCCATTACAAATAACCCAATATAAGCAAGGTGACAATTGTTCGGTGACTGTCATGTTGCTTGCAAGTAAACGTCACTGTATTGAGAGCGATAGAATTCTCTGCCGTCTTTGATCAATCTAGTAGACATTTCCCAATGCCGGGCTTCGATGAGTTGATGTGCATTATTGAACATTGTTTATAAATATGTTTTCATGTTCACAGCTAGTGTACTGTATCTGCAAAATCCTAAAGCTCAGCTTGAGTGCGAAAACCATCTAGAGGCAGATATCTCTTCTTTGTTTGGGGATGCTGACATGATCTGGCATGACTGCACTAAGAAATGTTAACCAGATTCTGTATACTCTAACAGACAGGCTTATTGAAAGAGCAGGAAGCTTATTTGTTATACTATACTTTTGACTTTTTCTACACACTACGTTAATTGGATTTGTATTGAATTGACGACCAAGGGAAATTGTGCTGCTTCTTTGAGGTATCTTTTATTTTGGAAGATGTTTTTTTTTTTTTCTTTCATGAGAAATCAGAGCTTACAATCGTGTTCTTTTCTCATATGAAAAAAACACAAATCTATATATCTATTTATCTAAACATCGTATTTCTGAGTCCTTAGAAGCTTTGAGGCCTGTGTTTTTGTATTCTATTATTATGAAAAGGTGTAGTTGTTATGATTGTTTCCACAATGCAAAGTGGATTCAAGGGATTTTATTGTTTTACTGATGTCTGTGATTTATGTAGATTTAGTGCAAAAAGTGTTATACAGCGGTATCAACTGTAGGAAGTTATATATTTTATGCACTGCATTAACATTTCAAGGGATGAAATTAGGTATGATTGTAGAGTTTTTTGTAACAAAATGAAAATCTCATTTTACTTGTATTTGTGTTCTGGAAATATCCTAACCTTTATTATTATTATGATTTTATCCACACCAAATATTAGGTTATATCTCAATAATGAAGGAGGGGGATGTCCTGCATGGTGCCAGACGTTTGAAGCCTGAGCTCCTCGTATTAGTGGCCAAAGTGGTTTCACCTTAGCTGCAAACCTTCTAATTTTAGACAGACAAGTGCCTCTTCACTTATCAAATCCACGGTGATGACAGGGGAAAGTAAAACAATGTTGTAACACTGCTCATCTGCCTCAGTTTCTCCAGGCGGCTCCAATCGGAAATTGTGCAGAGCCTTCACATGAAGACACGAAAGAGGCGGTTAGTGCAACTGCTATGGGCTTCTCTCATGCCATGACTGAGCCCAAAGAATCAACGTCTCTCCTCCTTATGGCTCACTCAGTTGACTTTCTATCACCTTCCTCCTTACCCTTAGAGATCTGAACATTGAGGAAAGGCAGGGAGATAAAGATGATCTCATACAGGAATTTGAGCCCTACTGAGTTGGTATTCAAAATGGTCTCAAAGTACTTCAACGTCCCTGACCAGAGTATCGGCATGTCATCTATAAAGCATGATCACATTAGTGCAAAGTCTCAAAAACATTCCTGATCAGCAATAAAACCCTAATTTGATTCTCACCAGCACAGCACATATTGTGTAGTTTTACTGTGCATGACACCACTGGACTATACGCCAAACAGCATTTTTGTGGTGCAAGCCAATATTCTATCACCTCCTTGCATTGTCTCATGGTCTTACCCGGACATGTACGTTGATTGTAAATCACATACCACCCCCAACTGTTTCTCCCCTTAAGATGTCACCTCCACAAGTGACAGAAATGTACAACTCTGTTGGGAATAATATATGCATGTGTTAGGATTTGTGTGACTATTCACTCTACCCTTCTAAACGTGAGACAATATTTGTCACAGTCATAACTGACACTATATGAAAATAACTACTGATAATGTATCTTAGAATTTTGTGTTAATACTTATTTCAGAGAAAATATATATTTTTTTAATTATCTTTACTTTGATACTTTTATCCTATATAAACTTTATAATAAAAGTTATATTTTATAGTATTCCAATATTTTGTATGTTTCTCGTGCCTAAGTGATTCATACTTGGTTGTTTTATATTCCACCTATATCACATTTGTCTGCAGATAAAATAATGTAAAATCTCCTGAAATATTCTGTAATAGAGTCATTAACACCATGATATGAATTGTTAATGTATTATTGGAAATCATTGGCATAACAGTATGGAAAACATATTGAAGCAGAACGATCAATATGCACAAACAGGCAGTGTTAGTAGTGTAACTGTAGTGTCATTTCATTCATCAATTACCCTATTCTGAAGTGACATTTCACATGTGCTGCCATATAAGATGATAAAAGACCAGAACTGCTCCATTCCATTCCCTAATTTTCACTGCTAATACCCTTTAATGGACCTAGTGATAGTATATTATACTCTTTCACAAGCCTTCAAATTACTTTGATAAATGAAGCACATTAGTAGCATTATAAAATCGTTATAGTATGTTATGTACAGAATTTAGCATTTTGCTGACATTTCAATATAGAACAGGTTTACACTTTTTAATTAACCTTTTAATATATTAGTAATGTATTATATGAACTCAAATAGAACGTCACAGATCACATGGGAATATGGTTAAATTTTTTAGTTAAACTACAAATATGCTTAACCCCTTAAGGATAATGGACATAATTGTACATCCTGATGCTTTTATACTTAACGCACCAGGAAGCACTTTTACGTCCTGTACATGACGTGAGCACCGGACCGGTGCTCGCATCATGAACAGCAGGTCCTGGCAGGAACGCACTGATGTCCACCTTTAACCCCTCAGATGCTGTGATCAATACAGAGCATGGCATCTGCGGCAATGCAGGTGTTCAAATGGATGATTGGGTGGCCCGCGCCGCTGCCGCGGGCATCCGATCATCCAAAATGGCAGCCGGAGATCCCTTACCTGCTCCGGCCGTCATCCTGGGGTCTTCTCCTCTGGTCTGACATCGAGCAAACCAGAAAAGAAGATCGACGATTATACTGATCAGTGCTATGCCTATGCATAGCACTGTTCAGTATATGCAATCAAATGATTGGGGACTATAAAAGTGTACAAAAAATAGTAATAAAATAGCAATAGTTGAAGAAAAAGTGAAAAAGCCCCTCCCCCAATAAAAATTTCAATTGCCCCTTTTTCCTATATTATCACAAAAAAGCGTAAAAAAATAATTAATAAACATGTTAGGTATTGTCGCGTGTGTAAATGTCTGAACTATCAAAATATAATGCAAAAGATCCCGTACTGGGAACAGTGTAAATGTAAAAAAAAAAAAAAAAAGCCCTAAATTGCTACTTTTTTGTCACATTTTATAAAAAAAAAATTTAAAATAAAAAGCGATTAAAAAGTTAAATATATGCAAAAGTTGTACCGATAAAAACAACAGATCATAGCGCAAAAAATAGGCCCTCATACTGCCTCGTATACAGAAAAATTTGAAAGTTATAGGTGGTCAACTAAGGCAATTTTAAACATACAAATTTTGTCAAAAAACTTTGATTTTTTTCTAAGCGGTACAATAATAGAAAAGTATGTAATCATGGGTATCATTTTAATTGTATTGACACACAGCGTAAAGAAAACATGTCTCCATACATCTGCCCCATGAGGAGGAGGTTGGCTACAGTGTGTCACCCCAGTAGTAAGGTGAGGCGTGTCAAAGGGCAGAGCCAATGGGTCGGGTCAAGGTGCAGTAAAATGAGTTTTCGCCTAAGGGGGCAAATATCCTTGCACCAGCCCTGCCTGCACCCATTCCATGGGCATTTTTAAGTGCAGTAAATGAGCAGTTTGATAATACTTGGCAACTTTTTCCTGTGTAAGCAGGCATAAAGACCGCTGACTAGAGTCCCAACCATAGAAAGAGCAGGAATTTAAATCAAGTTACCCTAAATGTTTTCCCACAAATTTATATAGTATGCTGGTCATCTCTATAACCTGATGGTAGTAGATAGGACTACTGGATCAACTTGTCAGGTTCCCTTTAGGCTTTGTTCACACACAGTGAGCCTCAGTTTGAGCCTTACATTCAGCTTTTTTAACACACAGTAATTTTAGCTGTTTTGCTTTTGGTCTGTTTTATTTTAGCCATGTACTGCTCAAAATGAGGCTCAAAATGGATTGTGAACATAGCCTGAAGGTGTAACAATATTAAAAAAATATATATAACTGCCTTGTGGACCATATACTATGTATATATATATATATATATATATATATATATATATATATATATATCTCCATCATTATAAAATGACCCTTATTGCTAAACTCTGCATATTATATTACTGAAACATATGACAGATTATAATAAAGCAAACAAATAACAATAATATGCTTGAGCTGCTCATGAATTTACAGAATAACATTACAGTGATAATGTTATGCATAAGAGAAAACAAACATGTCAATAATTCAAATATTACAATGCTGATAAAACAACATAACAATAATTTGATTGTTTAAGTCAAAATCTCATTGTGCAGCTCATGCAATATTGACACTCCAATAGCTTGGCGCACAAACGTGAAAAAATGCTTGAGAGTGAAGCCGCAATTGTCTGTCAGGGAGGAAGCAAGGGTTTGAATGACAAGAGCAGCTTTCAGCTTTCGAGAGCTCAGACTCAGTCCTTCTAATCTCCATTCAAGATTGAACCAATAAACAACAAACAAACAATCCCAAAGGTAACTGATGATGAAGGAATGGTAACTAAGGCTACACACAAAAAAAGTGGCTTGGTTTACAGTTCCTGAAAAAACTATGCCTTCCAAACATAGGCAGGGTATCAAAAAGTTACTTCAGCTTTGGAACAAATATAGATGGTGTATAGCCAAGCAAACATAAAGTAGAACATAATTGTATAATAAATAACACAGCAGCACAGTTCAAATTATTGTAAATGAAATATTGAATGAGAAATCTTTTCATAATATATTGTCAATAGGACATAATAGCATGAGATTCTATTTTTCTGTCCTCTACATTTCAATCGAAATTTTTTCTATAGTCAAAGGCTTAATTGGGGAAATAAATCATTTATTTACAGTCAACAACACCAACCAGGGCTTATAATAGATCCTATTCACTCTTGTGTACTCATGTTACAGCCTATTATTGTCTAGTACTAGAAAATGATTGGCCAAATGTATAGGAGCTATTAGAAGCCCTGGTCAGCGTTTTCATTTCATTTCATTTTCATTTTTCATAACTTTTGTGTTATGTGTGAGAAAATCTGCACCTTAGTGTCACCCCAGTAGTAAGGTAATAACATGAGGAGGAGGTTTGTTACAGTGTGTCACCCAAGTAGTAAGGTAATTACATGAGGAGGAGGTTTGTTACAGTGTATTACCCCAGTAGTAAGGAAATTACATGAGGATGAGGTTTGTTACAGTGTGTCACCCGAGTAGTAAAGATATTACGTGAGGAGGAGGTTTGTTACAGTGTGTTACCCCCAGTAGTAAGAAGATTACATGAGGAGGAGGTTTGTTACAGTGTGTCACCCCAGTAGTAAGAAGATTACATGAGGAGGAGGTTTGTTACAGTGTGTCACCCCAGTAGTAAGAAGATTACATGAGGAGGAGGTTTGTTACAGTGTGTCTCTCCAGTGGTAAGGTGATTACATAAGGAAAAGGTTTGTTAAATTGTGTCACCCCAGTAGTAAGGTGGGGCATGTCAAAGGGCAGAGCCAATGGGCATGGTCAACGGCACAGCAAAATTAGCTTTTACCTAGGGTGGAAAAAATCCTTGCACCAGCCATGATTGGCCTCAATCTACAATTTAAAGGACACCTGTACTGCATGAATTTTACATAGTCCTGTGCCCGGGCTACAAAAATAAACTAAACTTTAACTCACCTTGCTACGTTCCCCCGTTGCTCCGGTATCGGCCTCATGGTCCTCTTGCTGCTTCTTGGGGACGGGAACGTCACAGAGCTGTCAGAATATCACCGGCCGATGGCCAATACCGAAGCAACGGGGGAACGTAGGAAGGCGAGTTAAAGTTTAGTTTGTTTATTTTTGCAGCCCGGGCACAGGAATATGTAAAATTCATGCAATACAGATGTCCTTTAAAAGGAGTAGTCCAGTGCTTAAAGACGTATCCCTTTCCTAAGGATAGGGGATAAGTTTCAAATCGCAGGGGGTCCGACCGCTGGGGTCCCCCCAGCAATCTCCTGCACGGGGCCTCCTCAGCCCGTGGGAAGGGGGCGTGTTGACCACCGCACAAAGCGGCAGCTGACACACCCCCTCAATACAACTCTATGGCAGAGCCGGAGCGCTGCCTTTGGCAATCACCGGCTCTGCCATAGCGCTGTTTTGAGGGGCATGTCGGCCACCGCACGTCGGTGGTCGACACCCGCTATCCGGTCAGCGAGCCAGGGCCCTTTACAGGAGATCATGGGGGGCCCCAGCGGTCGGACCCCCCTGTGATATGAAACGTATTCCCTATCCTTAGAATAGGGGATGTTTTTCAGCACTGGACTACTCCTTTAAGATACTTTTACTAGGATACTATCTCGTTTCTGCTGTTGTACCCACACAATCACAATTACTGCCAAGACTCTACTACTAGAGAAAACACACATGTTTTCAGCATAATTATAACAATATAGACTAGAGAAACTATATACTTATTTTACGGCAACGGCAAAAGAAAAAAAGAATCACTCAAATCTTTGAAGTTTTATTTGCCTTTTTACCTCATGCTCATGAAATGTTAAGGGGTAAGTATAGAAAATTATAAATGTGATCCTGAAAGTCAAAAAGGGCTTGGTTCTAAAGGGGTTATTCACTCTATTCATGGGAGTTTCACTATAATTTTATTTTATATTTTTTTTTTTCATTTTTGCTGGCCTTGTTGTTTTGCAGTGAAATCAAATATAGATCTACAAAATCTATCTTATCTAAAGCAACAAAGGAGCCCTACAGGAACTGCAAATTGATTATATTCTCTCCTTTTCCCCAGTAGTTCATCATGTGATAGTCTTAAGAAAGAAAGTTCTTAATACCATGAAAACTGACAATATGAAACCAGGCCAAACCAGATTGGTTATCTCTAACCTGGCAGTGCTCCCTTACTGCCTCTCCATCCTCATAGCACAGAACTATCCGTCTCCACATTTATAGAATTTATTCAAACCTATTTTCACAAAAGGATGATGGTGCACATCAAGATATGATGAACTGTACTGCAGTAGAAAATATCCTCCTTGAAAACATAGCTTTCAGCCAGATTTTACTATGCCTTGTATCCTAAAACCAAATCGTGTTTCTCAAATGAAGCTGAGGAGCGTAGCTTCGTAACTATTTGCTTAATTGTTTCGGACACAGAAGACTGGCACGCTATCATTGTATCCTCCATTACATTCTGCACATGTCAAAGAGAACTTGTGCTGCATCAAGCTGGAAAAATGTCCCAGTAAAAGACCTAAGCAGCTGGCGAGTTTATTTCTAACCACTAAAGCATTATTTCATTTTCAGCTTCATATCACAAGGAGGAAATTGAAGTAAAAATTGCTACAGAAGGAAGCACAATGGAAAACAACTAAAGTTGTGATTGCTTTCTGGCCATTTGTGCCTTCCATAACTTGTATGCTATGTAGAAGGGGGTTTAATTTTTCTTAATCTGACATCAGCAATTACATTCTTTGTAACAACAATAACAATTTGCTACAATATACACAAATAGATACATATATATATAAACTGAACTGGTTACAACCATTTGCTGCCACAATACTGCAATTCATACTTACTGAAAGGAAACCCTTAGTAAAGACTGGCTTTAAGGGACTTGTTTTTGTAATAAATAGTCATTGCTACATCAGTATTTTTTCACTATAGCCGATTTTACATAGCGAGGTTTAGTTGCATGGTTTCTCTTTGCAATATCTCAATGTAATAACCAGCTGTACAATGCCAGTGGACTGGAATTTATTAAATCCCATTAACAAATATTGAGGTTCATGTGTTTTTGTGGAAAAACAAATGAAAAATGCATGATTTTTTTTCTGGTATCCATGATGGATTATGGTGTTTTCAATAGGAAATGTTTCCAGGAATATTTTTATGTACAGAATCTGTCTCAAACATAAAATGACACCTCAGTGGTTAGTGCTGTTGCCTTGCAGCATTAGGTCCATGATTCAAATTTAGCCTTTGGCAAGGTCCTCACAGGATTTGTTCCCTTGTATTTGGGTACGCTCATGCTTAAATAACCTACAGTGGATTTCTGCCACTGAAATTCTGCTTTTCTGTGGCAGAATTTCACAAGTGGAATTTCTGCAGCTAAAAATCTGCATGTGGATTGTGTTGCTACCCATTGAAGTGAATCGGTAACAACATAATCTGCTGCAGAATTTGCAAGTAGAATATCAACTGCAGGTAACCCAAGTTCATTTTTTGCGGCAGAATTTCAGTGGCGGAATATCCGCTGGCAAAATTCCATAGTGTGCACTGTGCAGTGGAATCTCATTGCTAGCAATAGGATTCTGCTGTTCCAGAATTTACGACCAAAATTCCTAAGCAGAATACCGGTTGCTCCTATTTGCCTCCTCTCTATAAACAAACTGATAGGTTTAATTCACATATGCAACTGGCCCATGTGTATGTATGAGATAGGGATATTGGTGGCTTATAAAAACAATAGGAACCAAAAAGGGTGAAAATTCTATTAACAGATATGAAAGCTAAACATTAGAAAATTGTCGGCCAAAAGTTCATTCGGCTGATAGCTATCTCTCCTATTCCAACCATACACATGAACGCTCTGTAGAGTGTCTTTGTGTTCTGAATAAGAGGAGGGAAACCTCTAGTGGTTTATTTCTCTTACAACAAAAAGATTGGCTGGTTGAAGTTCATACACAACACACACACACATTATTGAGTTGGAAATCCCCCATACACATTTGGTGGTCAGCTGGTCATATTGAAAATTTGCCTCCTCTTTTCTAGAATGATTTCCTTTTTTGATGTTTAAAAATCCTTTTCCTTCAAGCCCTTCTACATACTTTACCTTACTGAACACTTATTCAACATGCATGTCTAGCTAACAGAACTCAATGAACTTAGAACGCACATACAGCAATAGCGCCCAATAGCAATATGAACCTATCTTAAGGCTATGCCTCACCTGTTAACAATTAAACAGAGTAGGCCCAGGCTTGGAAGGAAGTCGGTGGATCTCCTACTTAGTGCTCAAGGACCTTTTTTTGGTGCTCATAAAAGGTCCTGGAGCTCTACCTACTGAAGGGCAGCAGGAAATATGGGGCAACATGGTGAGTCTCTGAAAAGAGGGCAAAGAGCAAAGTTGTGTCAGAGAGAAGGCATGAGCAACAGTCTATATATATATATATATAAAAAAAAAAAAAAAAAAAAAAACATGAGATGCAGTCCATAAATGGGGGGAAGGGGACCTGAGTAGTAATGTATATTAATGAGAGGAGGCCCGAGCAGCAGTCTATGTAAGGGGATGCCAGAGCAGAGTGAGGGGAATATAAACAGCATTTTTTATGTGGAAGGGGGCTACAAGCAATAGTCTATGTTAGGAAGGAGCCATAGGGAGCAGTCTATGGAGGAAGGTTTCATTTTAGTATGATTTTGGGGCTGAATTAGACATACCCGTATTTTCCGGCATATAAGACAACTTTTAAACCTGGTAAAATGTTCTCAAAAGCCGGGGTCGTCCAATACGCCGGGTGCTGCAGTCAGCCGGGACGCCCGGGATATGGATTATCCATACCCCAGGCCGAGATTAACTTCCCCCAACAAATGCTGAGTCCTGAAAGATGTTTTCGGGACACAAGGATGTCCCGATACCTTTCTGAGGCCCCACGTTAACTTAAAAAATGCAGGGGCTGTCGGGAGGTAGCACACGGCCATAGAAACGGCAGAGCAGAGCAGCGAGGACGCGCGGGCATGGTAACTTAGTAGCGGCACGTCCTCTTCGGTGCTCCGACCCCACACCTCCGGTTACGGGACCTACTGCTATGGCCTACAGGCCATGGCAGTAGATCATGACCCCGAACTGGAGGAGCGGTGGTCGGAACACTGAGGTGAGGCAGTATACAGGCATACAGCCTCCAGCCATACACTGTGTATGGCTAAAGGCTGTATGTCTGTGGGGGGCCACTGCCTACCTGATGTGGGGGAACTACAATCTAATGTCGGGGGAACTATATGGCCAACCTAATGTGGGGGAACTACAACCTAATGTGGGGGAACTAAACTGCCAACCTAATGTGGGGGGGAACTATACTGCCAACCTAATGTGGGGGAACTACAACCTAATGTGGGGGAACTATACTGCCAACCTAATAAGGGGGAACTACAACCTAATGTGGGAAAACTATACTGACAACCTAATGTGGGGAACTATGCTGACAACATAATGTGGGGGAATTATGTTGACAACCAAAATGTATGGGAAACTATGCTCACAATATAATGTGGGGGTGGGAACTATGCTGCCTACCTAGTGTGAGGTAACTATGCTGCCTACCTAGTGTGGGGGAACAATGATAAGGTACTGTACATTGCGGTAGAGTGGTAGTCTTATATGGCGAATATATCCTAAAATCTATATTTTAACTGTAAAAGTTGGGTGTCGTCTTATACGCCCAGTCGTCTTATACGCTGGAAAATATGGTAAATCAATTTTACTCAAGCAACGATTTTACCCCCAAAAATCTGATTTGTTCAAATCTAATTTTTTTAGATATATTTAAGCCAAATCATGCCGAAGCCAGGATTCTTGTATGTGTTGAACAGGGAGGCATGTACTGTATGTCTTGTCTTGGGATTTGTAGATATCCTGTAAGTGTAATGTTATGTATACTAATTTAGGTTCCCTTGTCCAGTATGTCAGATGCGCTGGAGTGTGATCCCTTAATTGCACCAGGGCACACTAATGACTTTGTTATAAAGGGAAAGGTCAAAGGCAAGAATTCCTCTTCCTGTACACTGGCCAAGAGGTAAACTGTGAGGCACAATGCATCACCCCTCACACTCCTTAGTACATTCACTTTCTTGGGGGCTTTCTTGGGAGAGAAGGTCAGCACATTCATTCTTGACCTACATTAATTAGTGAATATTAAATATTTATATAAATTGTATACATATTACATATTGATTGAATTAAAATAACTTGCAGAAAAAAGTATTGTGATATAACCAGAGTTGGGCAAACCTTTCAAAAGTTCTGTAATGCCGGTTTGCTAAACTCTGACAAAAAGTTCTGGTTCTAACGGAACTTATTCTGGTGAACTTTACCCATAGCTTAAAACGTGAAAATAACACTGTCTATAAGTTAGGTCACCTAGGTGTAAATATATGTACTTCTCAGCAGTTCTTAAGGCAAAATTTATTTCAAAGTTATGGCAACATGTATGGCTATGGGGAAATGAATGGTGCACAGTGGTAGCTAACAGGTTGAATAAAAACACACTTCACTAGCAGATTTTTTTATGCTTTCTAAAATGAATGTCCAAAAATGATCAATTTTTGGAGGCAGATTCCTGATGATGTTTATATGCACACAGACATATTGAAATAAGAAATGGCTTTTTCCAAGTGGCTCAAAAATGATCCCTTTTTGGAAGTAGCAACAGTTTTTGTGGCTAAAAAATAAAGAAGCAGTGGCTTTTACAAGCTGTCAAAAATGATTCCCATTTTGGGGTATAGCAACACGATTGGCGTTCTAGAAAGTGCACAAAAGTGACACAAATCCTATGTACTGCTTTTTCACAATTAGTGTAAGAAAAAAAACTGTTACACTTAACTTCCAATTAAAACAGTGACTGACTGAACAAATGCTTAACCCCTTCATGACCCAGCCCATTTTCACCTTCAGGACCTGGGCATTTTTTGAAAATCTGACCACTGTCACTTTAAACATTAATAACTCTGGGATGCTTTTACTTATCATTCTGATTCCGAGACGGTTTTTTCGTGACATATTCTACTTTATGTTATTGGTAAAAATTCACTGATATTCGCATCCTTTCTTGGTAAAAAATCTAAAAATTTCATGAAAATTTTGTATTTTTCTAACTTTGAAAATCTCTGCTTGAAAGGAAAATGGATATTCCAAATAAATTACATATTGATTCACATATACAATATGTATACTTTATGTTTGCATAAAAAAATGTACAAGTTTTTACCTTTGGAAGACGCAAGAGGGCTTCAAAGTTCCGCAGCAATTTTCCAATTTTTCTCAAGATTTTCAAAATCGTACTTTTTCAGGGCCAAGTTCAGGTTGGAAGTGGATTTTAAGGGTCTTCATATTAGAAATACCCCATAAATCACACCCCCCAAAGTATTCAAAATGACATTCAGTAAGTGTTTTAACCCTTTAGGTGTTTCACAGGAATAGCAGCAAAGTGAAGGAGAAAATTCACAATCTTCATTTTTTACACTCGCATTTTCTTGTAGACCCAATTTTTTTATTTTTACAAGGGGTAAAAGGAGAGAAATCACCCTAAAATTTGTAACCCAATTTCTCTTGAGTAAGGAAATACCTCATATGTCTATGTAAAGCGTTCGGCGGGCGCAGTAGAGGGCTCAGAAGGGAGGGAGTGACAATGGGATTTTGGAGAGTGAGTTTTTCTGAAAGGGTTTTTGGGGGGCATGTCCCATTTAGGAAGCCCCTATGGTGCCAGAACAGTGGACCCCCCCACATGTGACCCCATTTTGGAAACTACACCCCTCATGGAATTTAATAAGGGGTGCAGTGAGCATTTACACCCCACTGGCGTTTGACAGATATTTGAAACAGTGGACTGTGCAAATGAAAAATTTTATTTTTCATTTTCACAGACCACTGTTCCAAAAATCTGTCATACACCAGTGGGGTGTAAATGCTCACTGTACCCCTTATTACATTCCGTGAGGGGTGTAGTTTCCAAAATGGGGTCACATATGGATATTTATTGTTTTGCGTTTGTCAGAACTGCTGTAACAATCAGCCACCCCTGTGCAAATCACCTCAAATGTACATGGTGCACTCTCCCTTCTGGGCCTTGTTGTGCGCCCCCAGAGCACTTTGCACCCACATATGTGGTATATCCGTACTCGGGAGAAATTGCATTACAAATTTAGAGGGTCTTTTTTCCCTTTTACCTCTTGTGAAAATGAAAAGTATAGGGCAACACCAGCATGTCAGTGTAAAAAATTTTTTTTTTTACACTAACATGCTGGTGTAGACCCCAACTTCACCTTTTCATAAGGGGTTAAAGAAGAAAAAGCCCCCCAAAATTTGTAAGGCAATTTCTCCTGAGTACGGCAATACCCCATATGTGACCCTAAACTGTTGTCCTGAAATACGACAGGGCTCCAAAGTGAGAGAGCGCCATGCGCATTTGAGGCCTAAATTAGGGATTTGCATAGGGGTGGACATAGGGGTATTCTATGCCAATGATTCCCAAACAGGGTGCCTCCAGCTGTTGCAAAACTCCCAGTCAATGGCTGTCCGGCAATACTGGGAGTTGTTATTTTGCAACAGCTGGAGGCTCCGTTTTGGAAACAGTAGCGTACCAGACGTTTTTCATTTTTTTGGGGGAGGGGGGCTGTGTAGGGGTATGTGTATATGTAGTGTTTTTTACTTTTTATTTTAGGTTAGTGTTAGTGTAGTGTAGTGTTTTTAGGGTACAGTCACATGGGCAGAGGTTCACAGCAAGTTTGCCGCTGGGAGTTTGAGCTGCAGCGCAAAATTTGCGCCATCTTAAACTTGCAGCACTCACTGTAAACCTCCGCCCATGTGAGTGTACCCTGTACATTCACATTGGGGGGAGGGGGCAAACATCCAGCTGTTGCAAACTCCAAGCATGCCCTTTGGCTGTCCGTGCATGCTGGGAGTTGTAGTTTTGCAACAGCTGGAGGCACACTGGTTTGGAAACACTAAGTTAAGTAATAAACTTTCAAGTGTTTTGCAACCAAACTTAGTGTTTCCAAACCAGTGTGCCTCCAGCTGTTGCAAAACTACAACTCCCAGCATGCATGGTCTGTCAGTGCATGCTGGGAGTTATAGTTTTGCAACAATTGCAACAGCTGGAGGCACTGAGGTAGGAAACGGACAATGTTTCCCAACTAGTGTTGGGATGTGATTGTGGTGACCGTCTGCAGGCATTCTCCATTGTATGCAATTTTTGCTGGGGACATCGGCCTTAGCAACGGTTGACAAGTGCAGGGCCTCCACCCCAGCGAAGGTGCACAATTGCACTTGGGGTGGAGTTTCCTGCTATAGCCATGTCCATGCAAATATAAGCCGGCAAGTGTCTTTTAAGGCTTATACCAATGCACCCTTTTATCTTATTGGGTAGCGTTGGGGGTTTCACCTGTGAGGCCTGTTATATCTAGACCAGCAAGGGTGGGGCTTGTAACCTGTCTCCCCCCTCCCATTGTATGTGTGCTGAGTTCACACTGGAGGCGACTGGGGAGCAGTCTGCAAGTTGGACCTTAGGCTGCTGTATATCTGGTTCCTGGTTCTATGCATCTGGCCAGGCAAAAAAGGTTAGTGGTTAGGTCCCGCATCACATGAGAAACCTTGGCGTGGTGTGCGGGCACAGGTATGTCCTTCATATAAGGATATACTGGCTAATGTCTCATTTTTACATCAGTTTTGAGGATTAGCTAATATCATTGTATATATTTACCACAGGATTGAAACCCCACTTTTGTCCATAGGTGCGGGTCCTCTACCCCATTGTATGAGTGCACAATTGCACTTGGGGTTGAGCACCTGTTATCACCTTGAGACTATGTTGTTTTGTTTTTCTTGGCCTTCCCAACTAGTGTGCCTCCAGTTGTTGCAAAACTACAACTTCCAGCATGCCCAGACTGCCCAGGCATGCTGGAAGTTGTAGTTCGGCAATATCTGAAGGATCAGATGTTGCTGAACTACTACTTCCAGCATGCTTGGGCAGTCTGGGCATGCTGGGAGTTGTAGTTTTGCAACATCTGGAGGTCCACAGTTTGGCAACCACTGTATAATGGTCTCCAATCTGTGCTCTTCCAGATGTTAAGAGAACTACAACTCCCAGCATGCCTGGACAGACTGAGCATGCTGAGATTTGTAGTTTTGCAACATCTGGAAGAGCACAGATTGGAGACCATTATACAGTGGTCTCGAAACTGTGGACCTCCAGATGTTGCAAAACTACAACTCCCAGCATGCCCAGAAAGCCAAAGGCTGTCTGGGCATGCTGGGAGTTGCAGTTTTGAAACTCCCAGAGGCAGCGGTGAGATCGCTTTACGGCGATCTCACTGCTGCCAATGAAGATGCCGCACTGCTGCCGGAAACTCACCGTCGGGACGCAGCGCCGCCGGGACCGCCTGGAGGACGCCGCTCGCGCCGGGACCGCTCGGGACACCGCATGGCCGGGTAAGTGACGCCGGGGGACGGGTAAAGGACACTTAGCAGAGCGGTGTGTCCCCCGATCCCCGTGATCCGGACTCACACACCGCACTGCTAAGTATTCTCATAGCGAAACGCTGCTATCAGCTAGTCAGATTTGACTAGCTGATAGCAGCGATCACTGGGGGAGGTGGGGTATGAAACCCCCCGTGGTCGCATGGTAAGATGGCTGGCTATCAGGGATAGCCACCATCTTACCGGGCGCAGTGGGATGCCGCGAGTAGCTTCAAAAATATTCGTGACGTACCTGTATGTCATGGGTCGGGAACACCTTGCCACTCATGACGTACAGGTATGTCATAGGTTGGGAAGGGGTTAAAGTGATACTTAGCTGGAAAACATTTTTTTTTTTAAACAACTGGTGACGGAAAGTTAAACAGATTTGTGAATTACTGTATACTACAGAGGAAGTTCTTTTCTTTTTGAATTTATTTTCTGTCTGACCACAGTACTCTCTGCTGACACCTCTGTCCATATCAGGAACTGTCCAGAGCAGGAGAGGTTTGCTATGTGGATTTGCTCCTACTCTGGGCAGTTCGTAAAATGGACAGAGGTGTCAGCAGAGAGCACTGTGATCAGACAGAAAGGAAATTCTAAAAAAAAAAAAACTTCCCGTGTTATATAGCAGCTGATAAGTACTGGAAGGATTAAGATTTTCAACTAGAAGTAATTTACAAATCCGTATATATATATATATATATATATATATTTTTTTTTTTTTTTTTTGTGATGAATCCTAGAGTCACCCTACCTACTTGGTTGGACTTTAGGACATCACTATTTGTACCCCTCAGTTGATGTTGTCCAGTGACATAAAGCTCAGAGTAAAAATACTTTTATTTACTGTTTTCATACACTTTCTGTGCACACGGTTCACCTTTTGTACAATGCACTAATTCTACACATGCTTCTCCTTTTTGCAAACAGTACAACTTCTGCACACCTCCACCTTTTGCACTCAATGCACTGTATAGGGAGAGCTATTTTTATTGGATTATCTCCCAGGCTCACTGTCACCTGTATTGTCCTTACTGACCCTTCCCCCTGTGTTGTCCTTCCTATAAAAGAAGACACTTGTTCCACAATAAAGAGTTCTGATTTTATACCTGAAGACTGGTGTTGCCTGGTTCTTTGGGTACAAGGATGCAGGATGCAATAATCTCTAGTTCTGCCTGGGGATATTGTCTGTGATATGCTGGGGCTTGTCATCGGGAAGGAGAAGTCACTTTGGCGGAGTCAGTCATATATATATATATATTTTCACACACATACATAGATATGTGGTCCTACTCTTACCTGTGTTGTTCACTGCTTAGTGTCCCTCACAGAGATCTTAACTATCTCTAAAATGGCTGCTGAAGCTATGTGCATAGGACTTTGATGTCACTCCTATACTGCCTCCTGATTTGCTGGAAAAGCAGTTTGAAAGGCCTTATGAAAATCCCTGAGGTCATGTGATCCTTACTCCTTCTCCATTCTGCTTTCACCCACACCCAACCCCCCCCCAAAAAAAAATTCTAAAATACTACCCAGTGAAAGTGGCAAAATAATTCAATATACAATACAAACAATAGAATCAAAAATAACAGCATTAAACTCTAAACCCTAAAAAACACACATATAAGCGCTTCACGCTTCAATTTTTAGGCATATTTTTAGCATTTGATAAATAGGCCTAAAATTAAAGCGTAAGGCCTTTGTTTTAGACAGAAGTATGGCATAATATCTATTTTTAGAATCAAAATTATTTTTAAAGTTGTTTTCATTTTTAGTCCACTGATTAAAAATGAATTGTATACTAGAACTGTTTTCAAATGCTCAATATAACAGTTTATCAACAATTCTGTTAGATAGCACACATACACAAATCTATATTACACACAAGAGATAAGCCAACAAATAAAAAAAGGAAACCATATTGAAGTATAAATTCAGAGAGGTCCACATTCGCAATTTAATAATCTCATGTTTCCGAAATGCATACGTCATCTTTACACCATATGGCAAAAATACTAAAGATGCTTTATTCCTTCTCATTATGTTTGATAGCATACTTTAATTTTCACACTATGCAATTCTAATTAAATGCAAATACCTCAACAGGGATTAACTTTTCTGTAAAAAGATGTATTGTGTTTACAATACACTGAATTAGGAAAAGCTGCTTAATAAAATCCCAGATATAAAAATTGTCTGCCGACACAATGGGATGACAGTAAAATGGCTATGTTCTTCTTAATATTAACATGGTAATTTTGTTTGGAATAAAGAGTAAAATATAAAGAACATTATTTAAGATGTGAAATTATCTAAAGATATCAATGAAACCTTGTAACTGAGTCATTTTATGTAATGTGAAAAGATATGTGAGCATCCGCCTTCTATTATATCAAGCTTCTTGGTGCTATCATTAGCGCTGAATGATACAATCACTATCTGTCAGTTATTTTACAATGACCTGCCAAGGTGACAAAAATGTAAGTGGAAGAGAAGATAGGAATGTCTTTCATCTCTGAAATTTCCATCTGTATGTTTTCAAGCCTGACGGTAAGAGTATATTCCCCTTCCTCTCCTTCATTTACAGGATATCTTGCTTGATATAATTTGTCTTATGCAATTAGATACCTTTTTTACTGATTAAAATAAAAGGGATCATATTGATAGGCAGTACAGGTGTAAATGAAAAGTCACCTTATGCAGTAGTTCACTTTCTTAAAGGGGTACTCCAGTGAAAAACAATGTTTGTTTGTTTTTTTTGTTTTTTTAAATCAACTGGTGACAGAAAGTTAAACAGGTTCGTAAATGACTTCTATTTTTTTTAAAATCACCCTTACAGTACTTATCAGCTGCTGCATTCTCCAGAGGAAGTACTGTTGATTTTATATTTATTTTCTGTCTGACCACAGTCCTCTCAGAAATTTTATAAGAAAATAACTTCCTCTGGAGCATACAGCAGCTGCTAAGTACTGGAAGGATTAAGATTTTTAAAAATAAATAATTTACAAATCTGTTTAACGTTCTGGCACCATTTGATTTTTTATTTTTTTCCCCTCTGGAGTACCCATTTCTTTTTTAATCAATTCTTTATTTAGTTTTTCAATATAGACAGACAACAAGAAGTCACAAAACAGTAATACACTTTTGTTGGGTACATTCCAATAGTGTTATAACAGTCAGAGTAACAATGGCTACTAAAACAATTAACCTAAGAACTGAAAGACTTGAGAAAAGTCTGATAGAACAAAGTGGAGAGGGAGGGGGGGGAACGACGACACTGCAACAGATGTACATAAGAATCCATAGTACCGAGATCCGAAGGACCCTAGCAGGGGAAGGAGAAGGGTGGAACTGAAAAAGTGAAGAGAGAGGCTAGAGGTACAGAGGAGTGAGCGGGGGAATGAAACAAAAGGGTGAGCATCTGGGGTACTTAGAGTAGGAGGCAAGCAGGTAGAGGGTAAGGATTAGGTGGGTGGAGCGAGATAAGGTACTGCAATACCGCATCATTTAGACCAAATCAAAGGGTCAAAAATGATTATAGCATTGGGACGAATACAACAAGGTAGATCAGTAGAGGTGGGGGAGGAAAACTGACAAACTTACAAGGGAGAACACAAAGGGGGAAGATGGGGAAGGAAGGTAGAAGGGGTAGGGGGAGGAAGACGAATAAAAAGAGCCTACCAGGTGGACAAATGTAGGGCAATTCAATGTACTATAAAGACAAAAAAGACAAGAGGAGCACGATCCTAGTGAAATACCATTAAAAATTCAGGCAATGTTGGCAATAATATGCTCATCGGAATGTGTTATGCTTAGAGCATAACATCTATAACAGCTCATCAGATAGCGGGTCAGCAGCCTTGGAGCACCCGATCCTCCAGGAGAGTCGGCAGACAGAGATAAAACTTGGTAGCAAAAAAAGAAAGAATTTCTCCAAAAAAACAGGTGCTTCTCCCAATAAAAATGTTTCTTTATTCCATCAAGGTAGATATAAAAGATTAAAAAGCACTTTCAACGCGTTTCTAGATCGGACCGAGCTCTTTATCAAGACATCTTGATAAAGAGCTCGGTCGGAGCTAGAAACGCGTTGAAAGTGCTTTTTAATCTTTTATATCTACCTTGATGGAATAAAGAAAACCTTTTATTGGGAGAAGCGCCTGTTTTTTTTAGAAATTCTTTCTTTTTTTGCTACCAAGTTTTATAAAAGTAAGGCAATGGGGAGGAGGTACAATCAACATGTATAAGGCGGTGTGGCTCCGGAGTACCCATTTAAACTAGAATGCTGCTTAGAAACACTCAGCTTTGACAATTATTATTGTAGACCACAGGGTTCACCAAAAGTGGCTTCTGATGACAAGTAGACATTTCAGGAACTGTCTAGTCATTCATCAACCACAGCGGTGACCTGTCTCCACCAGTAAGTGGTCAGTTCCTGCAGAAACAGCACTTGATCAGAAGCCAGACAGATACCATCAGAATTGCAGCGAAGGGGATCAGGGGAGGTGAGTATGGGTTATTTTTATTTTGAAAGCACTAAAAAAAAGATTCATCCCAGAACAACTCCTTTGATCTCTTCTTCTTATCATTATGTTCAATCACAGTTTCAGTATAGTTGACATTTTTATTTAGGGCCACCTCCAGGAGCCTTTGGGCAATAGGGTTATGTATACTATACATATAATGTTACCAGTGGTTTATTTTTCATGGTTTTTGCTGTACAGTATCCACCATATGTTTTTGTTACATTTTTTTGCTACATGTCTTATTTATCATATATATTCTTTTAAAATAATGAAATAATGGAAATGTCACTAATTTTTACCAATGAATGAGGAAAAAAGCCGTGTAAATGTGCCTTATTTGGTAGAGAGATAGCTGTATAACACAAAATGTGTCACTTAAAGGGTAATTCAGCCAAACTCACACTGTTCTAATATTGATGGCCTATTGTGAGGATAGCCCATCATTTTTTCACAGCTGAATATTTTTTATTGCCTAAAAATGTGGGTGATAGAACAGATAGAAAGAAGAAATTAGTCTGAAGAATTATTGCTTAAGAATTTACAACTGGCTAAATATGCATTGCAGTTTAACATGTTGACAGCTCCTAACTTGAACTCTTGTTACACTGCACCTGTCCATATGGTTCCCAAACTTGCCTGTCCCTGTGCCCCCTCCCCTATATTTTGGTTTTGTATCTTGTTGGACCACACAGCTGATGACCCAGCCTGATGGCTTTGCCAAAAATAAAAAGGTCTATATAATAGGTATAAAAAGCTGTCTTTTTTTAATCTAATAATGTGTTCTAAGTCTATGGAAAGGAGTCTGCCAGTACATACATCAAGCAGATTTGCAATTTTGGTAGAATGTTGTCAAAAACCATCTAATATGACTTCAATCACATTTATTATGCCTTATTGACACTTTTGGTTGAACTTTTTTCCAGGTCCTAAAAGGCATTTTGCTTTAATAAAAATGGGCGTTTCTTAAGGTGCGACCCAAATGTCAAATTCTGGGGCAAATGCTGGGGCAAGTTCAAGCCAACTAATAGTATCAGTTGAAATAAAATAGAAAGAAAAAAGACCGGGGAACGGCGCCTCGTGTATTACCCTTAAACACAAACAGAAAGTGTAAGTGTGGAAAAAAAAACACGGCACTTATAGGTGGCTGCTCACCAGATGTAAATAGAAGTAGCGCATATCACCCCATATAGGGGTACTCACTGATGTCCAAGGGAGGGCTGCAAGCCGGAGGTCACATGCACATACGTCCTGATGTAGTCATCAAACGGAAAATGGAAAAGAACCTCATTCATCCAGGCGCTGCCGGTTAGGTCATCAGGTAGTGCACAAAATGATACAATGTATACCTTGGAATATTGTATACATGAAAGTTTATTTACAAATAATAAACATACAGATTACGCGTTTCGAGGGTGACTCCCCTCTTCCTCAGATCAGCTGTGCTGTCATACAACAACAGGTAAATATTTATGTGAAAAATGGGTGCCAAAACACCTAAGGGGGCGTGGCCAGGAAGTGGGATGTAACCAAAAAGCAAGTGTAAACAGGTAAGGTAAAGAAAAAGAAGTAAAAACTAAAATGTTGTTTTAATGGTATAAGACATATGTCTAACTAAAATATAACAAAGAGATCCTGGGATCGTGACTTATAAAAGGGTTTCAGGATCTCCGTATCTGTTAGCAGAGAAGGCAGGCCAGTGCGCACACGCCGGTGTCTCTAAGGACGCGTTGCCGGGGCAGACGCTCTGCTTTTACCAAGCCGAGCGAAAACAAGGCACTGTTGCGCGTGCGCCATCCCCGTCTGTATCTGCCGGAGAGGATGTACACCGCGATGCGCCCATGTTTCCAAGGACGCGTCGCTAAGGTGAGCGCTCGGCTTTGCTGCTCCGAGCGAGAGATATTATACAGCATAACTGTGAAGCAGAAACATAGAAAAAAATGGAAAAAATGCCATGTTAAATCCAAGGTGAACGATGTATGTGTGTGTGTATCTATAATTAACATATCTATGTAAATGGAAATCTAGTAAAGAAAATTGGAAAGAATGTAAAGAGCAAGGAGAAGGCATTACAGCGTGATTCACAGGCTCTATAGGAGTATAGTAGCCAGCCTGATGAATGAGTGTTGGCATTAATGGGGTATATATGAAAACAGCGAGGAAAAATGCATATCATATAGAATTATAACATAGTAAATTATGAAGTATAAAACATATATATATATATATATATAAAATATATAAATAAAAATGAATAAATATAAAAATAGATTAATACAAAAAATAGCATATAAAAGATAAAAAATACAGATCCATGTATGTATACACATATATAGACACATCCACATGCACAAATACTCAGAATTACTGAATATAGACTATAGGATTGGGAGATACACATATCAATATCAAGGCTGTAATGGATAAATAAATATATTATATATATATATATATATATATATATATATATATATATTACATAAAGGGCAGCGAATGGATGATAAAAGGACAAGGGAGGAAACTAGAAATTACATTTGATCATTTCGTTTAATCCTGTAGGTATGAGAGTTTTTAATTTATATATCCAAAAATTTTCCCTCTTACGTAGTGTAGCAAATCTGTGAGGGTCATCTTTGGGTATCATTTCTATTGGGGTTAAACGAATACATCCAAAGTCCTGTTTGTGAAGTTCCGTAAGATGCCTAGAGACACTGTGTAAAAGGAAACCATTGTTTGTATTGCTCCTATGCTTGTTAATCCTTTCTCGGAGACTTCTGATGATGCGCCCCACATATTGAAGCCCACAGGGGCATTCCAGCAAATAAATAATGTATTGGGAGGCACAGTTTATATGGGATTTAATCTCAAAGGATTCTCCTGTCCTATTTGAGGAGGAGGACTTGCATTTATTTGTAATATTTGCACAACATTTGCATTTTGTGGAGGAGCATTTGTATGATCCAGTTGAGGATAGAAAAGTCAACTTACTAACTTTCTGGGAGCGCAATCTACTAGGTGCAATAATGTTGCGAAGGGTCCGTCCCCTTCGGAATGTGACTGCGGGTTTGGGTGGGAGAATATCTCGTAAGTGAGGGTCTTTTAAAAGGATGGCCCAATGTTTGTGTAGGATTCCTTTAATATGTTTGTTCTCTTTAGTGAAAGTGGTGATAAAGTTTAATGACCACTTGTCACATATGTCATCCTTAATAGATTTCCTATTTTCCAGAAATTCCTGTTGGGATAATTTTTCTGCCCTCTGAAATGCAGAGTCTATTATAATTTTCGGGTATTTCTTTGCTTTAAACCTTGATTTTAATATTTTACTCTGTTCGCAGAAATCTCCAGGCTTGGTGCAGTTGCGTCAGGTACGTTTGAATTGTCCGAAATGTATGTTTGTCAGCCATTCTTTATAGTGGGCACTAGAAGAGTCCAAGTAGCTATTGCTATCCACCTTTTTGAAATAGGTCTTGGTGTTAAACAAGCCATTTTCATCAATATGTTCGGCACATCGCGGATCGGGTTGACAGGTTGTTGGGCGGGGCTGGAGAGGACCCAGCAGTCATGGTACATATTGGCACCAATGACAAAGTAAAAGGTAGTTGGAGTGTCCTTAAAAATGATTTCAGGGACTTAGGCCGCAAGCTTAAGGCAAGGACCTCCAAGGTAGTCTTTTCTGAAATACTACCAGTACCACGAGCCGCACCAGAGAGGCAGCGGGAGATCAGGGAGGTAAACAAGTGGCTCAGAAGCTGGTGTAGGAAGGAAGGGTTTGGGTTCATGGAGAACTGGGCTGACTTCGCTGTCGGTTACCGGCTCTACCGTAGGGACGGGCTGCACCTCAATGGGGAGGGTGCAGCTTTGCTTGGGGAGAAGATGGCTAGAAGGGTGGAGGAGTGTTTAAACTAGGGACTTGGGGGGAGGGAACCTACAGCAAAGAGGGGGAAGATAGTGTAGATAGAGAGGTGGGAATTATAAATGTACCTGGGGGTGGAGCGGAGGGAGGGGTTAGAATAGTTAATAGGAATAAGCTTCATAGGAAAATAAAACTTACACCCTTGAATCCCATTAACCCCAATAACATAAAGGATGGAAATGTAAAGTGTATGTTCACAAATGCCAGAAGCCTAGCAAATAAAATGGGGGAGCTTGAGGCCTTGATACTGGAGGAACATATTGATATAGTTGGGGTCACTGAGACATGGCTGGACTCCTCGCATGACTGGGCTGTCAATCTGCAGGGGTTTACATTGTTTCGCAAGGATAGAATGAACAGAAAAGGTGGTGGAGTCTGTCTGTATGTAAGAAGTGGTATGAAAGTCAGTGTGAACGATGCCATAGTGGGTGATGATTCTGAGGATGTGGAATCATTGTGGGTAGAATTACAAAAGGAGGGAAATACTGAAAAAATAGTATTTGGTGTAATCTACAGACCCCCTAATATCACTGAAGAGATAGAAGTTCAGCTTCATAAACAAATAGAGAGGGCCGCCCGGGCAGGTACAGTGGTAATAATGGGAGATTTTAACTATCCAGATATAGATTGGGGTCCGGGGTTGGCTAAAACTACAAAGGGGCGACAATTCCTAAATTTATTGCAGGATAATTTTATGGGCCAGTTTGTGGAGGACCCAACAAGAAGTGATGCCTTGTTGGATCTGATCATTTCCAACAACGCAGAGCTGGTTGGGAATGTAACTGTGCGGGAAAACCTTGGGAAAAGCGACCACAATATAGTTACTTTTGACTTAAAATGTAGAAAACAAAGACAGGCGGGGAAGGCAAAAACATATAACTTTAAAAAGGCAAATTTCCCTGGGCTGAGATCTGCACTACAGGACATAAACTGGGGGGAGGTGTTCTCAAATACTGATACAGAAGGTAAATGGGACATCTTTAAATCAACTCTAAATAACTATACAGCTAAATATATACCAAAGGGGAACAAATATAAACGATTAAAACTAAATCCTACATGGCTGACACATGATGTTAAAAGAGCAATAAACAACAAAAAAATAGCCTTCAAAAAATACAAATCTGATGGGTCAGCGATAACATTTAAACAGTACAAGGAGCTTAATAAAATCTGTAAAAATGTAATAAAAACAGCAATAATTCAAAATGAGAGACAGGTGGCCAAAGAAAGCAAAACTAATCCTAAATATTTTTTTAGACATATAAATGCAAAAAAACCAAGGACAGAGCATGTAGGACCCCTTAATAATGATAATGGGGAGGTTGTCACAGGCGATCAAGAGAAGGCGGAGCTACTGAATGGGTTCTTTAGTTCTGTATACACTATGGAAGAAGGAGCTGACATTGGCCAGGTCGGTGCTGGTAAAACATCATGTAATGTACTGAACTGGCTTAATGTAGAGATGGTACAAGGTAAGTTAAGTGATATAAATGTAAGCAAATCCCCAGGACCGGATGGACTACACCCAAGAGTTCTTAGAGAGGTAAGTTCAGTAATATCTGTACCCCTGTTCATGATATTTAGAGATTCTCTGGTGTCTGGTATTGTGCCAAGGGACTGGCGCAAGGCGAATGTGGTGCAAATCTTCAAAAAGGGCTCTAGGTCTTCCCCAGGAAACTATAGACCGGTAAGTTTAACGTGCATTGTGGGTAAATTGTTTGAAGGACTTATAAGGGATTACATACAGGAATACATAGGGGATAATTGTATTATAAGTGATAGCCAGCATGGGTTTACTAAGGATAGAAGTTGTCAAACCAATCTAATTTGCTTTTATGAAGAGGTGAGTAGAAGCCTTGACAGAGGAATGGCTGTGGATATAGTGTTTCTGGATTTTGCTAAAGCATTTGATACTGTCCCTCATAGACGTCTGACAGGTAAGTTAAGGTCTTTGGGTTTGGAAATTTTAGTTTGTAACTGGATTGAACACTGGCTCATGGATCGTACCCAGAGAGTGGTGGTCAATGATTCGTACTCTGATTGGTCCCCGGTTATTAGTGGTGTACCCCAAGGTTCTGTACTGGGCCTGCTGTTGTTTAATTTATTTATTAATGATATAGAGGATGGTATTAACAGCTCTGTTTCTATCTTTGCAGATGACACCAAGCTTTGTAGCACAGTACAGTCTATAGAGGATGTGCATAGGTTACAAGATGACTTGGATAGACTAAGTGTCTGGGCATCCACTTGGCAAATGAGGTTCAATGTGGATAAATGTAAAGTTATGCATCTGGGTACTAATAACCTGCATGCATCGTATGTCTTAGGGGGATTAAACTGGCAGAGTCACTGGTAGAGAAGGATCTGGGTGTACTTGTAGATCACAGACTACAGAATAGCATGCAATGTCAGGCTGCTGCTTCCAAAGCCGGCAGGATATTGTCATGTATCAAAAGAGGCATGGACTCAAGGGACAGGGACATAATACTCCCCCTTTATAAATCATTGGTACGGCCTTACCTGGAATATGCTGTTCAGTTTTGGGCACCTGTCCATAAAAGGGACACTGCGGAGTTGGAAAGGGTGCAGAGACGCGCGACTAAACTAATATGGGGAATGGAACATCTTAGCTATGAGGAGCGATTAAAGGAGTTACAATTGTTTAGTCTTGAGAAGAGACGTTTAAGGGGGGATATGATAAACGTATATAAGTATATTAATGGGCCATACAGAAAATATGGAGAAAAACTGTTCCAGGTTAAACCCCCCCAAAGGACGAGGGGGCACTCCCTCCGTCTGGAGAAGAAAAAGTTTAGTCTCAAGGGGCGACACGCCTTCTTTACCATGAGAACTGTGAACTTATGGAACAGTCTACCTCAGGAACTGGTCACAGCAGGAACAATTAACAGCTTTAAAACAGGATTAGATACATTCCTGGAACAAAATAAGATTAATGCTTATGAAGAAATATAAAATCTCATCCCTTCCCCAATATCGTGCCACACCCCTACCCCTTAATTCCCTGGTTGAACTTGATGGACATATGTCTTTTTTCGACCGTACTAACTATGTAACTATGTAACTATGTAACTATGTAATATAAACCATCACATCTAAAAATTCGGCATTATTGGTATAAACTGTATGTGTGAAATTAAGACCAAAACAGTTGCTTTTAATGTGCGCTAAAAAATCATCTAAAATATCCTGAGGACCTTGCCAGATAAAAAATATATCATCGATGTAGCGTTTATAAAAGCGACAGTATTGAAATAAAACATGTGGATAGATGAATGTTTCTTCAAATAGGCCAACAAAAAGATTTGCAAAAGTTGGTGCTACTTTGGAGCCCTTTGCGGTCCCTGTATGCTGAGAATAAATTTTTCCTTGAAATTCTAAATAATTATGCGTGAGTATATATCTCAAGCCTTTTAAAATAAAGTCGCGCTGTTCTTGAGGCATGTTAGGATCATTATGTAAAAAAAGATGCAACAGCTTTTATCCCTTGCTCGTGGTTAATCACTGTATAAAGAGAGGTGATGTCCATTGTGACTAAAAGACATTCTGGGGACCATTCAGCTTTTAAAATAGAGTTAATAAAATCAGTTGTGTCTTTCAGGTGAGATTTTAAGTTTAAAACGTATTTCTGAAGCATAATATCTAGATAATGAGAGAGATTAGATGATACTGAATTAATGCCAGAGACAAAAGGCCGTCCTGGGGGGTTAGTGAGGTTCTTGTGTACCTTTGGTAGTTAATAGAAGATAGGTAATGCAGGTTCTGTTACTGTTATATAATCGTGTTCTTTCTTACTCAGAACACCTCCCCTGAGCCCTTCAGCTGTTAAAATTTTCAATTCTTGTACGTATTGAGTAGTGGGATTGTAAGATAAAATTTTATAAAACTGGGTATCAGAAAGAAGATGATTGGCTTCCATGATGTAATCCGTTAGGTTCAACAGAACAATCCCACCCCCTTTGTCTGCAGAACGGAACACTAAATCATGATTTTTTTGCAAGATTCTTCATAGCATCCAATTCTTTTTTGGTGAGATTATTATTGTATTTCTGTTTTGATGTAGTAAGTGTTTCCAGATCATCTGAAACTAGACTTGAAAAGGTGTCAATAAAACTGCCTTTGGATTGCAGAGGATAAAAATTGGATTTTGGTCTCAGATCCGTATGTATAGCAGGTGGATTCAAACATTCATGTTCATCTTGGATTGCATTCTGCTTTCCCCCATCCAAATCTTTCATATTAAAAAATCTTTTAACAGTGAGTTTTTTAATATATTTGTTTAGATCCAGGAAAAGTTCAAAGCTGTCGGCAGTGTTTGTAGAACAAAAAGAAAGTCCTCTCTGTAATAGCCTGTTTTCTATGTCGTTTAGGACATAGGACGAGAGGTTAAAGATTGTTACGGTGTCTAGACCGTTGGATTTTGGTTCCTTCTCTTTCCTCTCCCTTTTCTGTCCTCCCCTGCATCCTCTTTTTTTCTCTTTGTACTCAGGGAGGGAGCAATATGTATTTGTTCTACTGTTGGTGATTCCAGGAGGGGAGGGAGTGTGGGTTGTTTGATTAGATTGGTGGGAAGCTCTAAAAAAGTAGTGGCATTATGTAGGATAAATTGATCAGGGTTCGAGCAGTCTCCTAGTGTTGGTATTGAGGGTATATTGGTGTTAGGCCCTACAGGCGTGAAAAAAAGTTGGTCCGATATGAACTCTCCTGTGGTGGCTGGGGATTACACATGCACAGTAAGGAGGGAGTCATCAAATGAAGACTGAAAGAAAGAGTTGAACCGCCCGGGAGGTAGGGGATTCGTGCATCATTTTGTGCACTACCTGATGACCTAACCGGCAGAATAGTATCAGTTGACTGCATGCATCAGGTTTATTTACTTATTTACTCAGTTTTAGGAAGTCTGGGCCACTGTATAAGAAAACTTCCATAATTCCAACATTGAAATTATGGTTGTTTTTCAAGACAACGTATACACTAATGGGCAATTTTACATAGAGCCAAATAGAACAAATTATTAAAAACTATTTAATAACACGTTATTTTGTTTTTAAATTTTACAGTGTGTGAACTTTTAACTATAGCAGCACAAAGTGCGACCCTTAGGCTAAGGGGTGTGTGTGTGTGTGGGGGGGGGGGGGGGTGTTATTTGTGCCTTGGTGAACAGCCCAGGGCATATGGCACAAAAACCAAGGATCACATCTTCTAATAGAAAATCTTAGCTTAAAAAATCTATTTAGTAAATAAGAAAAATGTCTAGCGTTCCAGGGATAAGCATAAAACTTTTCTATTATTTAGATCCAATTAAAAAACGCAGATATACTTAAAGTGGTCCCAAAATAAGAAAGGCTTTATACATTACAGGGGGTTGCCCCTTAATCAAAAGCACTGATAAATGCCGTGTGTAATCCCCTTAAATAGACCCTGCACTGATGCCAAAGGAATTGTACTTGGCAATGTTTAGGTCTCCATGAATAGGATTCACTGACAGAGAAAAACTGCTAGCATTAACCTTTATTCATTCAGTGCTGCAAAGATACATATTTACAAATACATATTTACATCAGGTTAAATATCATAATACAATAATTACATAATTACAGGGTCTTTTTTAGGGAATAACAAGTGGCACTTACCAAAGGTTTTAAGCTTATTCCTGGAACATTGGATATGTTTTCTTCTATGCTTGGGCGTATCATTAAAAAAATCTTTTACGCAGAAAAGTGCCACTTAACATTTCATCTTATCATAAAATTGTGTCAATAAAGACTGATGTCTTTGCCTAGCATACAACATTATCAGAAATGCTTCTTTTACATTAAAGCACTCCTATTGTTCAGCTGTTTTGCCATGGTAATATCCTTTAAATCAAAAGTGATATGTTGCTGACATAAAAGATTAAGAGAGACACTCATCCATAGTCTATACATAATTGTGTGTTCATAAATAATAAAAGGCTTCTGATTGCAACAAATCTCTAATCAGTGCTGCCTTATACGCGATGATCAGTGCCATGGGGTGCATACCAATGAAAGAATGAGGATGGAATGGATTGACATTGGGCAGAATTCTATGCAGTCAACTAGAATTCTGCTCACATAAAGAAATACAACTCGGAAAATTGAGAATAACCATGTATACAGTGATTTATGTGCGTTGCCTGATTTCTTGAAATGAATAAAACAAAAAAGAACGATTACTCTTTTATGTTTTTAGCGATAGGGTTATAATAAGATGCAAGCCATGCTCATAACCTCTAAACAGAACCTGATAATTGTGTTTACTTAGTATTTCTCAGAGCTGACATTCCTATTACCCTGTAATTGCATATACTAACAGCTCTGTTATGCTGTTTTGCATATTGTTTAGGCTTCTCATCTCTGCCTCAGATACCTATCATGAATCCCAAGCCAAAAGTCAATATAATGTGTAAATCAAGTGGATGATGTTAATCTATATAACCTCCATCTATTTATTAGCTATTTAATCATGGCCATACTGATATATAAACATGTCACCAAAATGTAATTTGATTCATAGCCAGCTTGTAGGAAACAACTTACTCATCCCTGTGGAATGGAAAAAAAGAGATAGATTATATCCAAAAGTATTCTTAAAGGGATGTCTCATCCACACATATGGGAGTATGGATATCATAGAGGACCCTTCCCGTCTATTAGCAAGAGACAGGCATCAAAAGCGAAACTTATGAATTGACTAGTCATTGCAGGAAAAAGGTCAACCGCAGCTTTGTTCAGTGACAACAGCTTATAACCTATAACCTGGGGGGGGAGGGGTTACCTAAATCCTATCTGTGCTGCCTGAAGATGAAGAAGAGAGAGAAAAATTGTCTTACCTGTAATTTTGTTTTCTTTGAGTCTGAAGGTTTCTCATAGCTGTGATTGGATGATGTGAAAATTACTCTACTTTTTCATTGTTCTTGTGTTCTGTTTAAAGGGGTTGTGTGCTGCCCTGCAGTTATGAGCTCCGCTCACAGCATCCGGAAGTTCATTACTCCGAACGCTGTGTGCGAGCTTTCGTGTTCGCAGCCACTTATTTTATAACATAATCTGCAGTGAAAAAAAAACCTTATTTAAAAAAGCCATTTTGTAAATTTTGAGGGCTTCCATGTCTACACAGTATACTTGTCAGTAAAAATGACAACTTATCTTCATTCTGTAGGTCCATACGGTTACAAGGATTCCCAATTTATGTAGGTTTTATTTTATTTTACTACTTTAAAAAAATATAATTACATGCACCAAAATTAGTATGTTTAAAATTGTCATCTTCTGACCCCTATAACTTTTTTATTTTATTTATTATATATGAAGGCTCATTTTTTGTGTCATGGTCTGTAGTTTTTATCAGTACCATTTTGGTTTTGATGGGGCTTTTTGATCACTTTATCATTTTTTTTATTGTATATAAAGTGACCAAAAATGCACAATTTTGGAATTCGGTATTTTTTTACATGTACGCCATCGACCGTGCGGTTTAGCTAACCTTTTTTTTTTAATAGTTCGAACATTCACGAACGCGATGATACCACAAATGTTTATGTTTATTTTTTATTACATTATATTATTTATGAAATGGAAATTGGGTGGAATCAAACTTGTATTAGGGGAGGGGCTTATTCCCACTTAACTTATTTTTTTTGCACTTTTTACTTTCTTTTTAGTCCTCTTAAGGGGCTATACCATGCAATCTTTGGATTGCATACACTGTTCAATGCTGAGCTTTGATTAGCGTCCTATACCTTGATAAAGCGGGTTTCTATCGGCGAAACGTCGGGGGGACGCTAGGGTATATTGTATTTTAACTTTCAACCAGGAATAGGAGAGAAAAGGAGGTTTTGGAGGATCTTTTATAGGGAACATTGAAAATAACCCATAATAGAGGAACTCATTCATTAATAAAGATCCTTCGGAAAATAACCCCCAATCAGAATACAAGTTTTGGATGGACCTTGATTCCATTACCTGGTTGTATTTTTAATACACAATTTTTGTATTATTTTGAGCACATTAAAGGGGTTGTTTTAATAAAATCAATAAAAGTGATATTTTAAAGGGGAACCTTAGAAATAGGGCAGGCCCTGGAGGGAATTGGTTTTGAAATATAATTTACCCTGGGTACTCCATGGGAGATTGATTATAAAGCAATGCTGAGATTTGGCTCAGCATTGATCAGTGTTATCGGTGCTCTGTTGTACCAGTCTGCCATGGCTGGCTGTGAGCTTCAGAGCACCGATTGGACAGCGAGGAGGCAGGTAAGGGCCCTCCAGTCATCCTTTCCGCTGAGTTAACTAGCATGCTAAACCAGCATTTTAGACACTGCAATCAAAGTTGAAGGGTTAATGCCGGGCATTGCCCTGATTGGCGATGTCTGGCATTAACTCTGGATCCTGATTGTTCACAGCAGTCAAGACCCACTGGGTTTGAAGCGTACTTAGCTTGTGAGCATGCTTCACAACCCAGTAATGGAACCAGGGTGTACAGGTATTTATTTAAAGGGGGGCTCTGGTCCTAGGCATGTTATCCTCTATCAAAAGTATAAGGGATAAGATTTCTGATCGTGGGGGGGTCTGACCGCTGGGACTTCTACGATCTCTGACCTGCACCCCGGCGTTCTGAACATTTACGTTTATGCTAGGCTTCTGAATGTTTATGTTTATACTACGCTTTATAGTGGCCTTGTTCATCACGCCCCCTCCATTCATGTGTATGAGAGATATAGCATTCACATATCTCTGTAACTCCCATAAAGATAAATGGAGGGGGTGTGTTGGCCACAGCTTCAAGCGGTGGTCACCCGTAATCTGACACAGAGCGGAGATCATTTTGTGCATGCAGATAACCGGGGTGCCGGACAGGGGATTATGGGGGTCCCTGTGGCTGGACCTCCCGTGATCAGACACTTATCCCCTATCCTGTGGATAGGGGATAATTTGCCTAAGAGCAGAGTACCCCTTTAAGCCAGTCATTTCAGCTGGTAGTCTTCCAAATAAGCCATGTTAATGGTGTCCTTGAGGCAATCCCCTTCCTACTGCACATTAAAAAAAAAAAAAACAAGTAAATATGATTTACTAATCTTAAATTATTATTGCCACTAAAAACCACTTTCTACTAAATATTTGTATGGTTATTTTTATGTGACATCTTCCAATTTAATAGGAGCTGAGCTGCAGTGACCTGGCACTACCACTACAAAATCGACTGAGCCATAAGCTTCTGGCCCCATTCATTGTGTATATGCTGAAGCCACCGCTCTGTTGTATAGCTGATCAGATCCTGATGTCTTATCTTGAGGGCCATTAATGTAAAAAAAAAATCTCAGAAAACCTCTTTAATTCCTTGTTTACGAAACACATACATTTTGTTATTTATTATCTTTAATGTTTTGGGAACAATGGTGAAAACACATAAAAATAGCAATTCTTTCACTGTTTTTCTTTGTTTTTGTTTACTGTTAAGTAAAAAATCAACATCAATGTATAGGTTCTTTTTCACATTGAAGGACTTTTGCACAATAAAAACATGTTTTATGGAAAAATCACACATATAAGGGCTTGTTTGTTTGCAGGAGGAGCTGAGGTTTTTTATTGGTATTACCTTGGGCTACATATTAATGTAGTAAAAATTTTTGTTTTTATGCATTTGTGCAGTAATATATAATATATTCCAGGAGTTGTTATTGATGTGGCTCGAATATGCCTTTTTATATGATGAACTTTTAAAGAAATAGGTTATTTTTTTCTAGTTATTTATTTATTTAAGAGAGACAGTTTAATATTTCTTTTGAATCATCAAACACGGCAGTTTGATCGTCTGACAATTCTCTAAACGTTTTAATGAGGTAAAAAAGAAAATTTCAAATGAAGTTTTAGTACAGCCCTAACAAATAGTGTCCCGCCTTAGCCAGTGACTGACTGAGCAGCAATGTCACATGCCGGTCCTTGCACCAGGAAGCGCTGTGCAGTGGAGACTGGGTACCATTAAAGGGGTACTCCTGTCGAAAACTTTTTTTTTTTTTAAATCAACTGGTGCCAGAAAGTTAAACAGATTTGTAAATTACTTCTATAAAAAAAAAGTTTTAATCCTTCCAGTACTTATTAGCTGCTGAATACTACAGAGGTAATGGTTTTCTTTTTGGAACACATAGCTCTCTGCTGACATCATGAGCACAGTGCTCCCTGCTGACATCTCTGTCCATTTTAGGAACTGTCCAGAGCACGAGAAAATCCCCATAACAAACATTTGCTGCTCTGGACAGTTCCTAAAAGGGACAGAGATGTCAGCAGAGAGCAATGTGCTCATCATGTCAGCAGACACCTCTGTGTTCCAAAAAGAAAACCATTTCCTCTGTAGCATACAGACCCTAAAAAGTACTGGAAAGATTAATATTTTTTAATAGAAGTAATTTACAAATCTGTTTAACTTTCTGACACCAGTTGATAAAAAAAAAATAAGAATTTCCACAGGAGTGCCCCTTTAACCCCTTAACCCCTTAAGGACTCAGGGTTTTTCCGTTTTTGCACTTTCGTTTTTTCCTCCTTACCTTTTAAAAATCATAACCCTTTCAATTTTCCACCTAAAAATCCATATTATGGCTTATTTTTTGCGTCGCCAATTCTACTTTGCAGTGACATTAGTCATTTTACCCAAAAATGCACGGCGAAACGGAAAAAAAAATCATTGTGCAACAAAATCGAAAAAAAAACGCCATTTTGTAACTTTTGGGGGCTTCTGTTTCTACGCAGTGCATATTTCGGTAAAAATTACACCTTATCAGTATTCTGTAGGTCCATACGGTTAAAATGATACCCTACTTATATAGGTTTGATTTTGTCGCACTTCTGGAAAAAATCATAACTACATGCAGGAAAATGTATACGTTTAAAAATGTCATCTTCTGACCCCTATAACTTTTTTATTTTTCCATGTATGGGGTGGTATGAGGACTCATTTTTTGCGCCGTGATCTGAAGTTTTTATCGGTATGATTTTTGTTTTGATCGGACTTTTTGATCACTTTTTATTCATTTTTTAATGATATAGAAAAGTGACCAAAATACACTTTTTTGGACTTTGGAATTTTTTTGCGCGTACGCCATTGACCGTACGGCTTAATTAATGATATATTTTTATAGTTCGGACATTTACGCACGCGGCGATACCACATATGTTTATTTATTTTTTTTACACTGTTTTATTTTTTTTATGGGAAAAGGGGGGTGATTCAAACTTTTATTAGGGAAGGGGTTAAATGACCTTTATTAACACTTTTTTTTAAAAAATTTTTTTGCAGTGTTATAGGTCCCATAGGGACCTATAACACTGCACACACTGATCTCTAATGCTGATCACTGGCGTGCATTAACACGCCTGTGATCAGCATTATCGGCGCTTGACTGCTCCTGCCTGGATCTCAGGCACGGAGCAGTCATTCGTCGATCGGACACTGGGGAGGCAGGTAAGGGCCCTCCCGGTGTCCGATCAGCTGTTCGGGACGCCGCGATTTCACCGCGGCGGTCCCGAACAGCCCGACTGAGCAGCCGGGTCACTTTCACTTTCACTTTAGAAGCGGCGGTCAGCTTTGACCGCCGCTTCTAAAGGGTTAATACCGCACATCGCCGCGATCGGCGATGTGTGGTATTAGCCGCGGGTCCCGGCCGTTGATTAGCGCCGGGACCCACGCGATATGATGCGGGATCGCGGCGCGATCCCGCTTCATATCGCGGGAGCCGGCGCAGGACGTAAATATACGTCCTGCGTCGTTAAGGGGTTAACTTCTTAAGGACCAGGCACGTAGGAGTACGTCCCTGCACCCTGGGTCTTAAGGACCAGGCACGTACTCATACGTCCGTGAGAATTTTGTTTGGTCCCCGCCGCACGCCGGGCGGGGACCGGACCAGGGTGACTGCTGATATTGATCAGCAGGCACCCCGTGCAAATGCCCAGGGGGGTCATCAGACCGCCCCCATGTCGGTGATCGGAGCAAATCGCAAGTGAATTCACACTTGCGATTTGCGCAATTCCGGGTCATTACGGGTCTATGGTGACCCGGTGACCCGGAATATAAGGGGGATCGCGGTTGTCTAAGACACCCACGATCCCCCTGAAGGCATAGGAGTGAGGTGGCAGAGGTGCCACCCCTCCTATCCCTGCTATTGGTGGTCTAGACGCGACCACCAATAGCAGATCGGGGGCGGGGGGGTTAACTTTCGTTTTCCCTGTCCTGCCCACCCACAATAGGCGGGGCAGGATGGGGAAACGACGGGGACCGGCGCCGAAGATCCACTTACCGATCCGGGCGGACGACGGAGGCTGCGGGCAACGGAGATCGGCGGGCGGCGATGACGTGCGGCTGGATCCGACGGAAGCCGGTGAGTTGCCTAGCAACATCTGCAGGGTACAGTTTGAGACCATTATACAGTGGTCTCTAACTGTAGCCCTCCAGATGTTGCAAAACTACAACTCCCAGCATGCCCAGAGAGCTGTTTGGGCATGCTGGGAGTTGTAGTTTTGCAACAGCTGGAGGGCTACAGTTTGAGACCACTATATGGTAGTCTCTGAACTATAGCCCTCCAGAACTTGCAAAACTAACTCCTAGCATGCCCACACAACTGTTTGCTGTCTGGGCCTGCAGGGATTTGTAGTTTTGCAGCATCTGGAGGGCCACAGTTTGCAGTGGTCTCTATACTGCAGCTCTCCAGATGTTGCAAACCTGCAAATCCCAGCATGCTGGGAGATGTAGTCCCTCCAGTTGTTGCATAACTACATCTCCCAGCATGCCCTTCGGTGATCAGTACATGCTGGGAGTTGTAGTTTTGCAACAGCTGGAGGCACACTGGTTGGAAAATATTAGTTAGATAACAGAACCTAACTGAAGGTTTTCCAACCAGTGTGCCTCCAGCTGTTGCAAAAGTACAACTCCCAGCATGCACGGACTGTCAGTACATGCTGGGGGTTGTAGTTTTGAAACAGCTGGAAGTTTGCGCCCCCCCCCCCCCCCCCATGTGAACGTACAGGGTACATTCACACGGGCAGGCTTACAGTAAGTTTTCTGCTTCAAGTATGAGCTGCGGCAAATTTTTCGCCGCAGCGCAATGTCCTAGCATGGAACTCACCGTAAACCTCCGCCAGGATGAACGTACCCTAAAAACACTACACTGTCACATAATAAAGGGTAAAACACTACATATACACCCCCTTACACTGTCCCCCCCCCCCCGTCCCCCCAATAAAAATGAAAAATGTATTGTATGGCAGTGTTTCCAAAACGGAGCCTCCAGCTGTTGCAAAACAACAACTTCCAGTATTGCCGGACAGCCACTGACTGTCCAGGCATGCTGGGAGTTTAGCAACAGCTGGAGGCACCGTTTTGGAAAAACTGCCAAGGCAACAGTTTAGGGGTATCGCCGTACTCGGGAGAAATTGCCTAACAAATTTTGGGGGTCTTTTTCTCCTTTTACCCCTTATGAAAAGGTGAAGTTGGGGTCTACACCAGCATGTTAGTGTAAAATTTTTTATTTTTTACACTAACATGCTGGTGTTGCCCTATACTTTTCATTTTGACAAGAGGTAAAAGGGAAAAAAGCCCCCCAAAATTTGTAATGCAATTTCTCCCGACTACGGAGATACCCCATATGTGGGCGCAAAGTGCTCTGAGGGCGCACAACAAGGCCCAGAAGGGAGAGTGCACCATGTACATTTGAGGTGATTTGCACAGGGGTGGCTAATTGTTACAGCGGTTTTGACAAACACACAAAAAAAAAAACCCACATGTGACCCCATTTCGGAAACTACACTCCTCATGGAATGTAATGAGGGGTGCAGTGAGAATTTACACTCCACTGGTGTCTGACAGATCTTTGGAACAGTGGGCTGTGCAAATAAAAAATTTTTGGACAGCCCACTGTTTCAAAGATCTGACAGACACCAGTGGGGGGTAAATGCTCACTGTACCCCGTTATTACGTTCAAGGGGTCTAGTTTCCAAAATGGTATGCCATGTGGGGGTTATTTTGCTGTCCTGGCACCATAGGGGCTTCCTAAATGCGGCATGCCCCCCGAGCAAAATTTGCTCTCAAAAAGCCAAATAGGACTCCTTCTCTTCTGAGCATTGTAGTTCGCCCGTAGTGCACTTCAGGTCAACTTATGGGGTACCTCCATACTAAGAAGAGATGGGGTTATAAATTTGGGGGGGTATTTTCTGCTATTAACCCTTGGAAAAATGTTACATTTTGGGGGAAACACACATTTTAGTGAATTTTTAATTTTTTTTTTTTTACATATGCAAAAGTCGTGAAACACCTGTGGGGTATTAAGGCTCACTTAATTCCTTGTTGCGTTCCTCAAGGGGTCTAGTTTCCAAAATGGTATGCCATGTGTTTTTTTTTTTTTTGCTGTTCTGGCACCATAGGGGCTTCCTAAATGCAACATGCCCCCCAAAAAACATTTCAGAAAAATGTACTCTCCAAAATCCCCTTGTCGCTTCTTCACTTCTGAGCCCTCTACTGCGCCCGCCGAACACTTTACATAGACATATGAGGTATGTGCTTACTCGAGAGAAATTGGGCTACAAACATAAGTATACATTTTCTCCTTTTACCCCTTGTAAAAATTCAAAAATTGGGTCTACAAGAACATGCGATTGTAAAAAATGAAGATTGTGAATTTTCTCCTTCACTTTGCTGCTATTCCTGTGAAACACCTAAAGGGTTAAAACGCTGACTTTGGGGGATACAGTTTTTATAATGGGGTAATTTGTGGGGTATTTCTAAGATGAAGACCCTTCAAATCCACTTCAAACCTGAACTGGTCCCTGAAAAATAGTGAGTTTGAAAATTTTGTGAAAAATTGGAAAATTGCTGCTGAACTTTGAAGCCCTCTGGTGCCTTCCAAAACTAAAAACACGTCAATTTTATGATGCAAACATAAAGTAGACATATTGTGTATGTGAATAAAAAAATGTATTTGGAATATCAATTTTCCTTACAAGCAGAGAGCTTCAAAGTTAGAAAAATGCTAATTTTTTCTATTTTTCCTCAAATTTGGGGATTTTTCACCAAGAAAGGATGCAAGTTACCACAAAATGTTACCACTATGTTAAAGTAGAATATGTCACGAAAAAACAATCTCGGAATCAAAATGATAACTAAAAGCATTCCAGAGTTATTAATGTTTAAAATGACAGTGGTCAGTTGTGCAAAAAACGCTCTGGTCCTAAGGTGTAAAATGGCTTAAGGGGTTAAGGACCAAGCCCATTTTCACTTCACGGACAAGGCCAATTTTATTTGAGTTTTTGTTTTTTCTCCTCGCCTTCTAAAATCCATAACTATTTTATATTTCCATCTACAGACCTATATAACGGCTTGTTTTTTGTGTGACCAATTGTACTTTGTAATGAAACCTCTCATTTTACCATAAAATGTACTGCGAACCCAAAAAAAAAATTTTTTAGGGAGGATATGTAAATGAAAACCACAATTTTGCCCATTTTGGAGGGTTTCATTTTCACACTGTACACTTTATGGTAGAAATTTAATGTGTTCTTTATTCTATGGGTCAATATGAATAAAATGATACCCATGGCTAGATACTTTAATAAAAAAAAAAATCTAAAACTTTTTGTACAAACTCAGTAATCTAAAATTGCCCTATTTTGACCACCAATAACTTTTTCATTTTTCCGTATATAGGGCGGTATGAGGGTTCATTTTTTGCGCCGTCATCTGTACTTTTTATTGATACCACATTTGCATATAAAACTTTTAGATAATTTTTTATAAAATTTTTTTGGAATAAAATGGGATAAAAAAGCAGCATTTTTGGACTTTTTTTTATTTGTTAAGTTTACGTCGTTCACCGTACGGGATCATTAACATTATATTTTCATAGATCGGACATTTATGCACACGGCGATACCAAATATGTTTATAAAAAAAAATATGCTTTTTGGGGGTAAAATGGGAAAATCTGACAATTTTCATTTTTATTGGGGGAGGGGATTTAAAAACATTTTTTTTTACTTTTTATTTTTACATTTTTCAACTTTTTTTAAACACTTTTTATGTCCCCATAGGGGACTATCTATAGCAATCATTTGATTGCTTATACTGTTCAGTGCTAAGCATAGGACATAGCACTGATCAGTATTATCGGCTATCTCCTGCTCTGGTCTGCTCGATCTCAGACCAGAGCAGGAGATGCCGGAAGACGGATGGAGGCAGGTGAGGGGACCTCCGTCCGCCATTACAGATGATCGGATCACCATGGCAGCGCTGCGGACAATCCGATCATTTATTATAACATGCGCATTGCCGCAAATGCCGTGATCTGTACTGATCACGGCATCTGAGGGGTTAATGGCGGACATCCGCACGATCGTGGATGTTGGCCATTACCGGCGGGTCCCCGGCTGCTATCCGTGCCGTGTATAACACGAGCACCGCTCCGATGGTCATACACAGGACGTAAATGTATGTCCTGGTGCGTGAAGTACCGCCAAGCCAGGACGTACATTTACGTCCGTGGTCGTTAAGGGGTTAAAGGAGTAATTTGCCTCAAAAGGATAGGGAATAAGATGTTAGACCGCAGGGATCCAACCGCTGGGGACCCCCACGATCTCTGGATCACCGTCACGCTCCCTCCCATAGACTTGCATTGAAGGGGAGGGGCATGACATCACAGGGCGGAGCCGTGATCTCATGATACTCCATCCCCTGCCCCACCCGTAATCAGCCACAGAGCGATCCTCGCTCTGTGCAGCTGAAAAACGGGGATGCTGCAGGAGAGATCACGGAGTTCCCCAGCGGGGGCTTATCCTTTTGATAGGGGATGTTTAGTGCTGAAGTACCCCTTTAAGCTAAGAGGGAGTCAGGAAGGCGAGTACAGTTTTTCTTCTCCTAGACAACCCCTTTGAGTACGTTCACAATGTTTATTTTCTGCTGCAGATTTGCTGTAGCAGAGTTTGCTACCCATTAAATTCAATGGGCAGCAGAATCTGCAGCAAAAATATGCACATGTGAACTTACCTTTAAGCTGCTCTTATACTCGAAAGCACAGTCTTATTTTTTTAGAGGATTTTATGGACTATGACCATAAATGACACTACTACACACGAGAATTCTGCCAAATCCATCTGCAGTAACATCAATATGTAATTAGTGACCCAGTTCCATTGGCAAGCATACATGTCCATGCTACCACTGCTGCCATTATGTTTAACAAATAGTGTGGCGTGCTCCAGATCATGAGCCTTTCTTCAAAATGTTATCATATTCTAAGAATCTTTCTTTAGTATTGTTTTTTTTTTTTTAGATGTTTTCTAGCAAGGTTTTATCAGGCCTTTCTGTTCTTAGTCTAATCAGTGGTTTTTACATTCATAAAGTCGTCTCTTGATTGTATGATTAAATAATGCGATTCCTATCTCCTTAAGAGTTTTCTAACTTGGCTAGATATAGTGATTTTTTTCTACCAAGGAAATTCAGTTATCCATCCTCTTAAGTTTTCTTTCATGCTGAATAGGTCTTTTGGCGTTGCGGCATTGCGGAGCTCATCGCTGTTTTCATCGCTGTTTTCATCGCTGTTTTCCTTCCTTTCCTTTCCTTCACCGCCAACTGTCCTCCAAACTGTTGATCTGTCCACTCCTACATTTTGCTAGCTGATAGATTTTCTTGTTTTTTTTATCTGCTTTATGATGGTCTCCTTCACTTGCACTGACTCCTGTTTTAGGCCAAATATTGGTTCTCATGAACAGCTACCGTAGGCAAATTCAACACTTGGAATCAACTCAAGATCTTGTACCTAATTAAAATATCATGAAATAATGGAAAACAGGCCGCAATGGACTATAAAACTACAGATACTTCTGGACCCTGCTGTACACATACTTTCTAAGTTGCAATTTTAATTTCCAAATTATTGTATTATTCTGCAAAATGGTTCCACAGAGAAAAGCAGGTTATCATGATCTCCTGGGTATTAAGATATACTGTCATCTGGCACTGCAGTGGCATTCATATAGACAGCTTATTTAAAAAAATTTTTAAAAAAATGTTATAGCCTTACCTATTACCGTATTTTTCACCGTATAAGACGCACTTTTTCTTCCCCAAAACTGGGGGGGGGGGGGAAAGTTGGTGCGTCTCATACGGCGAATACACACCTATCGCGGCGGTCCCTGCGGCCATCAATGTCTGGGACCCGCGGCTAATACAGGACATCACTGATCACGGTGATGCCCTGAATTAACCCTTCAGACGCGGTGATCAAAGCTGACCGCCGTGTCTGAAGCGAAAGTGACAATAACCCGGCTGCTCAGTCCGGCTGTTTGGGCCCGCCGCGGTGAAATCACGGTGTCCCGAACAGCTTACAGGACACCGGGAGGGACCTTACCTGCCTCCTCGGTGTCTGCTCCGTGCCGGGATCCCCTGCATGGCCGGCACTCTCCGACTTCATCACATCGTCGCGCACGCCCGTCATCCAATAGGAGCTGCGTGCGTAGCGATGTGATGACGGCGACTGAGAGCGTGGATCCCGGGGAAGAAGACGTCTGGATCGTCGGGGACGCGGCGACAGCGATGGAGGGCAACATCCAGGGCATCGGTGGCGGGTCCGGAGTGGCAGTGACACGTGAGTATTACATCCTATACCAGTTGTCTTCAACCTGCAGACCTCCAGATGTTGCAAAACAACTCCCAGCATGCCCGGACAGACAACGGCTGTCCGGGCATGCTGGGAGTTGTAGTTTTGCAACATCTGGAGGTCCGCAGGTTGAAGACCACTGTTGGGTTCAGAATCTTTTTTTTTCTAGATTTTGCACCTTTAAAATTGGGTGCGTCTTATATGCCGATGTGTCTTACAGGGCGAAAAATACAGTAATACTATATCAAGGAGATATACCTAGTCTCCTGCGAGATCACCTCCTGGTCTATTCTATGGACTACTTACTTAGATATCCTCCAGAGGCAATAACCATCTAGAGGTCTCTCCTTCTGAAAATACTTGTAAAACTGGGGACAGCATCATGAGTGTTAAACAGGGGCAACATATTCAGATCTTCAGCCTCTTTTACCATGCAATAAGAATATTTTATTTTTTGTAAAGTGTTTCAGATACGTTACGTTGTTATGATACAACATTTTGTTTAACACTAAGCAATTCTCTCACTGGCTGCCATACTAAATATGGTCAATAGGTGGCATCCTGTGACTATTCCACAAAAGCTACAATAGTTCTACTAAACATCATTAAAGAGTTCCTTTCATGAAGGTTCCCGTTTACAACCACTAAGCATAAAAAAAGAGAAAAGTTTGCAAAATAAAAGCTGTCTCTGTGGTTTGATCATCAAATTAGATAGAGATTATAAATGTTTAAAAATGCACATGGTCACAAAATTCTTCCTGCTCTTGAAAGAATATGAAATTATTCTATTACCTTTTGTTAGCCAGATGAAGAGAATCTCTAGGTACATGATAAGCTTGTGATTCTAGCCATGCAAAACTCTCAATTATAAAGGGGCCAGATTAGGTAAAAGATGAGGTATGCCTTTTGGTCCAGGGAAATCAACTGCTTTATGGTTTGATATCTACTGTTCCCAGGGGAAAGATAGATATTCTAAACAGTGTCAAAGAGTTGTTTTCTTTATCTGGTAGATACATTCAATTGTATTTCTTGAGACAAAGGATTAGCAAGTACATTGTATTTAATGGTATTTTGTCCAGCTAATGAATTTCTGTGTCTTGCATTTCTTCCCCCTTCTGGAATACAAATGTTCTATAGTGACTAGTACAGCTATTGTACTCCTAATGTATCTAAGGTGGTATTTATGAACACAAATTAATATCCATTGATATTCAGTTTAAAGATAATTTCAGTGGAACTAAGGAACGCAATGGACCAGGAAAGCCTGACAAGTTTTCTGATCTAAGACAGTAGCCTATTCTGTTATTGCCATCAAATATATGACATATGGACAGGGGCCACCAAATATAGGACACATGCACATGACCAGGCTCACAGGTAAAGGGGGTCCACCCGGGGATCTGGGACACACGTCATCGAACGAGTGAAGCTTCTAATTGTAAATGCATATTTTACCCAGTTGGATTATGCTACTGAACAGGGGCTACTGGGACTTTCAGTTCAGGCAGTGTCTTTGTCCTATGCTGTTAGAGAAGGTCAGAGAAGAGGACCGGACTGGTGGAGGACTTGAGTTTTGGGAGAACAAAGAGGAGCTGAGGGGGAGTGCTGTTATAGGGGAATATTCTTTTCTCATGTTGCCACAAATGGGGGGCAATGTAGGGCCTAACTACTATATGAGGGAATTGTGGGGCCTATTACTACAAGGGGGCACAGAGAGGCCTTACTATATAGAAGTGTGGTGCTTAGAGAGTGTAACGGTGACTGGAGTGTTGCAGTGGTAGTGTAGGGTATGATGGTATTAACCCTTGAATGTCATGACACCAGGGTGCGGTTTCCTCAATAGTAATGTTACTACTGCCAACCGTCCAACAAACGGCAGGGAAAAATAACGGAATGTCCATAGCAGATTTTAGGAATAAACTGAAGAAACTTTACTTGCGGATTGTATGAAACAGTCTTTAACATAACAGTCTTTTCAAGAGTGAACCTGGATACAAGTTCCTCACAGGTTTGTTGGGACTTTGAAGCAATGAGCTTTTATGCAGGCCACTGTGCTACTAATCTAGAAGATTTGAGCTGGTAGTAGTCACACAGGATTTGATAGATGGAGCTAACTCACATTTTAGATGCTGAAGGTTCTTACAGGCCTTGGCCTAGATGAATTGCAGATTTGTACCGAGATGATTGTGCTTCTTTAGTGTCCTGGAGATAAGAGCCAAGAGCTAAGAGAGAGACTTGATTGACTACAGCCCGTTATATAATAAGGAGCTGGACAAAGCTCATTGGTCAGCAAACCTGTAAGTTATGAACCCAGTGAACTCTGGGTACATCACATGACCTCCAAGGTCCTTGAACAAATATACATTACAAATGTACATCGCGTGACCCGTGAAAGGTCCTACACATATATATTATTTGCATATATATTAAACAGTATACAAGTTATATGAGGTGACCAGGGGTAAGCCCTGCAGGAGTGCCCTATATGAATGGAAGGACTCTAGCTGAGGGGACTTTAGACAAGAGACAGGACAAGGTCCTGTACCGGGACACCACAGAGGCATTAGGGGGCTAACTATCATATGACATAAGAGGCCTAACTGCTATATAGGGGCACATATATGGGACAGTGTGAGGGGCCTAACTACTGCATTGGAGCAGATTGTTTGACAAATTCTGTCTCTGCGAGTCACAGTCAGGAGAAATTTTCATGATGCCCTAGACCAAATGGAAAAGAAACGTCCTTTTTCATAGTCTGCTTTGCACTACATTTATTATGCTGAAATTGCGTTGCTTGACACAAATTTTTGGAGGATGTTACACCGTGAAGAAAAATATGTAAATAGTATTCAAACTTTGTCTTCATTGAGGTAAGTGTTAAATGTTTTACAGAAAGAGCAGCAAAATAGTAAAATATGGTCAAACAAACAGTGTGAAAGTATACAGAGAGACTGAAATGTCATCTATGCCACATTAATTGTGTGATAGGAACTGTATAATCATCATCATCATCATCAATAAGCATCTGCCACCCCTTTGGAGAACTTGAGTGGAACAGTCCATGTAGTCTCATTATACAGGAGGTTGTAAAAGCTGACACGGTGACCATATAGACAGCACAAAAGGACATGACGTCTGGAAAGGGGGGGCTAAAATAGGATTGTATGACCCAACAGTAAGAAAGGATTCTAAGAATGACTCAAAGTAATGCTAGCTAAATTTAGCGACTAGCTACATAAATAATAAAAATAATAATAATAATAATACAGATAAATAATAATAATAATAATATTACTAATACCGAAGGGCTTCTATGCTTTGGCGGTCTCGGATTTTTTTTTAATATGAACTAACTATCTACTAAATATCTACTAGCTTCTTGGTGCGGGTATCCAATCGCTGAGTTGTTCGCCCACCTCCAAGTGATGATAGATATATTCAGTGTAAGACCTTTTGTTGGTGATGCAAGAGTTACAGTTCCAGGGTCTCATGAGTGCAGTCCCACCCAGATCATGTCCAAAATAGATACTGCATTTATCACATATAACATATTGAATACAATCCATACTCTTTCCTATTTTTAGTTTAGCTTACAGCTGGTAAGCATTCTTTCTTATGGGCATATGACAATAAACAATTATTGGGGAAACAGGCTGACATCGCCTGGTGTAAAAGACTCATAGATCAGCCAAGCAAACAGTATTTTCTCGGTTGCTTGAATTTTTTTATGCAGGCATTATAATCATTATCAGCTGCACATCATGTGACCGACAATGATATAAATGATTGATCATTCCCCTCTGACCACACAATAATAGAAATGCTATATGGAAAGAAGGTAGCTCACCAGCACTGCTGCAGCTAATATGGTGAGAATGAAAACCCATGCTCTGGCAGGAGCGGAGGATACCGCACCGACACCGCAACTGTCCACTATACAATAGTGCTACGTCTGAAGAATGCAAGGACCTGGAAATGACAAAATGAGGAGGCCAGAGGCACTCACCAATCAGTGGGGTATTTTATTTCTTCAGTGTGCACATACAGCGGCAGGTCAAGGAGTAGGACAGACAGCGGGAGACGCCATAAGACGAATCGTTTTGTGCGCAATGACGCACTTCCTCGAGTGTCAGAAATTATTTGTCCTGTGGCGTCTCCCGCTGTCTGTCCTATTCCTTGACCTGCCGCTGTATGTGCACACTGAAGAAAGAAAATACCCCACTGATTGGTGAGTGCCGTCTGGTCTCCTCGTTTTGTCAATAATAGAAATGCTCCTATCCTTCTAGAAAATGAATAACCTGGTCTATCTTTTCTATTTTCGTGCTTATTTTGTTAAAGTTCTTTCAGGTGCATTTCAGGTGCTTCAATACCAGTTACCAGTTTTCTATAGACATATAGACACAACATTCAATGATTTCTACACACAATGGTCCAATTAATATTGTATGTTGAGGGAAAACTGTTTAAGAAGGTATCCCATGAGAATTATCAACTCATCCGATTACTAAAGGTAGCACCTAAGTCTCCATTACCCAGCACACTAGTTCTCTGGTTATGAAACTGCTTTGCCAGTTTCATAACCAGAGAATTTTTGAAACACTTGGAAAAAGCCATTGTATCTTTCGATACATCCTTGTACATTTTAACACAACCAGGGATACTTTATGCAGCTTTGTTTTAGTGTTAAAACTGCTAGTTCAGTTTGTTTTAAACAAGCTGTTAGTTACCATGCTTTAGAGGGGTACTCCGGTGAAATTTTTTTTCCCCCTATTAACTATTCTAAGCCCTTCCTCCGCTATAAGTCCCCCCCCCCTCTATCTACACTATCTTCCCCCTCTATGTTGTAGGAAAATATTACCTTGGAGGTCCTTGCCTTAAGCTTGCGGCGTATGTCCCTGAAATAATATTTAACCCCTTAAGCACTCAGCGTTTTTCCGTTTTTGCATTTTCATTTTTTCCTCATCAACTACTAAAAATCATAATGTTTTCAATTTTGCACATAAAATTCCATATGATGATTTATTTTTGTACCACCAATTCTACTTTGCAGTGACAGTCATTTTACCAAAAAACGGCGAACAGGGAAAAAAATTCATTGTGCGACAAAATTGAAGAAAAAATTTCATTTTGTAACTTTTGGAGGCTTCCCTTTCTACGCAGTGCATTTTTTGGTAAAAATGACACTTATCTTTATTCTGTATGTCCATACGGTTAAAATGATACCCTACTTATATAGGTTTAATTTTGTCGTACTTCTGAAAAAAATCATAACTACATGCAGGAAAATGTATATGTTTAAAATTGTCATCTTCTGACCCCCTATAACTTTTTCATTTTTCCACGTATGGGCAGGTATGAGGGCTAATTTTTTGTGCCGTGTTCTGAATTTTTTTATCAGTATGCTTTGATCTGACTTTTTGATAATTTTTTATTCATTTTTTTATGAGATAAAAAATGACCAAAAATACGCTATTCTGAACTTTCAAATTTTTTTGCGCGTACGCCATTGACCTTGCGGTTTAATTAACAATATATTTTTATAGTTTGGACATTTACGCACGCGGCGATACCACATATGTTTATTTTTATGTACACAGGTTTTTTTTATGGGAAAAAAGGTGTGATTCAAATTTTTATTAGGGAAGGGGTTAACCCCTTAAGGACTCAGCCCATTTTGGCCTTAAGGACTCAGACAATTTAATTTTTACGTTTTCATTTTTTCCTCCTCGCCTTCTAAAAATCATAACTCTTTTATATTTTCATCCACAGACTAGTATGAGGGCTTGTTTTTTGCGCGACCAGTTGTCCTTTGTAATGACATCACTCATTATATCATAAAATGTATGGCGCAACCAAAAAACACTATTTTTGTGGGGAAATTAAAACGAAAAACGCAATTTTGCTAATTTTGGAAGGTTTTGTTTTCACACCGTACAATTTCTGGTAAAAATGACATGTGTTCTTTATTCTGAGGGTCAATACGATTAAAATGATACCCATTATTATATACTTTTATATTATTGTTGCGCTTAAAAAAAATCACAAACTTTTTAACCAAATTAGTACGTTTATAATCCCTTTATTTTGATGACCTATAACTTTTTTTATTTTTCCGTATAAGCGGCGGTATGGGGGCTCATTTTTTGTGCCATGATCTGTAATTTTTTTTGATACCACATTTGTATATAAAAAACTTTTAATACATTTTTTTATAATTTTTTTTTAAATAAAATGTATTAAAAAAGTAGGAATTTTGGACTTTCAAATTTTTTTTTCGTTCACGCCGTTCACCGTATGGGATCATTAACATTTTATTTTAATAGTTCGGACATTTACGCACGCGGCGATACCAAATATGTCTATAAAAAATGTTTTTTACGCTTTTTGGGGGTAAAATAGGAAAAAACGGACGTTTTACTTTTTTATTGGGGGATTTTTCACTTTTTTTTAACTTTTACTTTTACATTTTTTTACATTTTTTTTTACACTTGAATAGTCCCCATAGGGGACTATTAATAGCAATACCATGATTGCTAATACTGATCTGTTCTATGTATAGGACATAGAACAGATCAGTATTATCGGTCATCTCCTGCTCTGGTCTGTCCGATCACAGACCAGAGCAGGAGACGCCGGGAGTCGCACGGAGGAAGGAGAGGGGACCTCCGTGCGGCGTTATGAATGATCGGATCCCCGGGCGATCCGATCGTTCATTTTAATCGCGAACTGCCGCAGATGCCGGGATCTGTATTGATCCCGGCACCTGAGGGGTTAATGGCGGACGCCCGCGAGATCGCGGGCGTCGGCCATTGCCGGCGGGTCCCTGGCTGCGATCAGCAGCCGGGATCAGCCGCGCATGACACGGGCATCGCTCCGATGCCCGCGGTTATGCTTAGGACGTAAATGTACGTCCTGGTGCGTTAAGTACCACCTCACCAGGACGTACATTTACGTCCTGCGTCCTTAAGGGGTTAAATGACCTTTATTAAGTTTTTTTTTTTCACTTTATTTTTGCAGTGTTATAGCTCCCATAGGGGGCTATAACACTCCACACACTGATCGTTTACCCTGATCCCTGCAAAACCACAGCTTTGCATGGATCAGTGTAATAGGGGGTTGATTGCTCAAGCCTGTAGCTCAGGCTTGGAGCAATCAAATACCGATCTGACGCGACGAAGCAAGGTAAGGGGGCCTCCGCTCGTGTCCTAGCTGATCGGGACATCACAATTTACAATAAGCCCGACTGATCTGCCAGGAAGCTTTTACTTTATTTTTCAGCACGGCGATCTGAAGGATTAATAGCGCGCGGCACAACAATCTGTGCCGCGCGCTATTATCCCAGGTTCCCGGCTATCATTAGCAGCCGGCGTGACCCCGTTTTAAACACCGGGACCGGGCACAGGGGGTACTGCATCCTTAAGAGGTTAAGGACACTCCACCTACCTCTTACTTTGTCATTGGTGCCACCATGTACCATGACTGCTGGGTCCACTCCAGCCCCACCCAGCAACCTGTCAACTTGATCCGTGATGTGCCGAACTTGAGCGCCCTGTCTGTCCCCCTGATAATTGAGTCCCCCACTACCAATACCTGTCTGGTCTGACCGACACTCCTCCCTCCCTTATTACTGGAGCAGACACCCCCCTGGTGGTCAGAGGCAGAGTCCTGCTGCAGTACTGCTAGCTCTGAAGTGGCATCCCCCTCATCTGTCAACCGGGCAAACTTGTTGGGGTGTGCCAGTTCAGGAATAGCCTCCCTGACACTTTTCCCTCTACCCCATTTTCTAACTGTAACCCAGCTAGCTGCCTGACTGTCCTGCACCTCCGTCCCACTATCCTCCCCGACCTCTACCCCAGAGAGTACTTGCTCAGTGAGCAGGAGACTCCTCTCCAAGCTGTCAAAGTGTCTCAGTGTTGCCAGTTGCTCCTCCAACTCGCACACATCTCACACAACAATATGCACCCTCAAACTTCTGTTCAAGGATTGCATACATTGTGCAAGATGAAAAAAAACAATCAAATATTCCAATTAAACTCCCTTCATTTTAAGTCCCTCTCACTGTTATACTTACGCTCACATGTATACTTTACACTCTTGTATACTATACAGACACACAATCACTAGCTCAAACAATCGCTTAGTGTACTTTTCTTTTATAGTTACCAGATACCACCTCTTTCATCCACTGCCTGGAACACTCTTAAGTCTGCTGACCTGTGGGGGTCAAATTTCCTAAGGATACACTTGTAAGGGGAATAATCCTCATTTTCCACCAATAGTATTTTGTCGTCCCTATATTGCCATCCTATAGTCTAGGGTTCTATATTCTTGTACTGTGCAAAATATTATTTGATGCATTCATTACTTGTTTGCAGCCACATATAGTTAGGATTGGTGAACTGTAGTGGGTCTAAGGACCCACAGAAGAGCAGGGCAATTCCAATGTGAAGTGACCAATGCAGCCCTGCTAGATTCATTTAGGCAAGGGAGACTGTGGTAGAAAGTAACCTCTCATAAACCCATAGTTAGGTCAGAATGAGAGCTGGCAATGACTTCAGCACAACCCTTCTTGGTGGGATCTTCTCATGGCTCCTTTAGTATGCTACGCTCAAAAAGGTTTTGCTACTTGTTAATAAAGTTATGCGTATAACATCTGTGCCTTCTGTTACAGGTCATGAATGTACAGTATATTCCCGGACAACCCGTTGAAGACTCTGGTAATAATCATTGGAACATTTGAAAGGATTTTTGGCCTATTATCTGTTACATTATGACTTCCATAAGAAAGTTTAAGTTCTCAGGTTATTTTTTGCTGCCTTCTTTAGTGCTCATACTTGATCTTTCTTTTCCTTTTACATCCACCATCTTGTTAAGTGGCACTGGGAATACTTGATCTTAGAGTTCTAAAAAGCTTCGTAAAGTGACAATGATATCAGAGGCAAAAAAAAAAAAGTGTATGTAGGAGGATAAAATGAAAAACATATACCATACATATTCAACCATTCCGATAGATGTGGGCTGAAGGACTCACTCCTGAATTGATTTATTCGAGCGCTTTAAAACATCAGACTATTTTTACTGGCATTGCTCATTGCAATTGATGGAGAACAATTAATTAAATGCTGACACTGAATATTCTGTTCAGTAAAACTGCTGGTTTCTCTGCATAAATCTCTTGGTGCAATTGAAAGCATTGCAAAGCTTCCCTAGCTTCTAAGGTTCTCCCAGCTCACATACTGCCAGCTCTCTCAGATTGCTTCCAGAAGTAAGGTGTTTGATTTAAATGAAAAGAACCATCTTTTATTTTAAAATGTTTTCAGAGCTTGGCACTACCTACTGCTTCAAATCTATCTTCAATAATTTAGGAGGTAAAGTGCACACAAAAAACACACAGTTCCCAGAGACTAATTAATTAATTTTAGGATTTTAAAACCTCGTCAGGGATTTCTTTCTGTCTAGAATGGGAACATCTTTGGGGATGTGTCATTTAATTAATACTATGACTCCACATCCCTTATTCTACAAGTAGATGCAAACATATTCATTTGAGATGGAATATGCCTGTACAAGATCTCATCCAAAAATTCATTATATGGTGCAGCCAGAATCATGACTTGTTCATTTTTAAGGTTCAAGGATCAAAAGTGTAAAAATGAGTAACCTTGCTTTTATCATTTGATATATTTATAACTTACTCAGAATCTCTGCACACTGGATCCCTGTAGTAAAATAAGCTTTGAAGATGTAAATTCTTGAAAAATAGAACTTAGTGGGCAGAGTAATGAAAGGACATATGGCTCTATGCTGTTTATTAAACCACTTAATCCATGCAACTTCCCTGTCTTCTCTTTATACACTTATTAACACCGGACACATCTTTTCTGATCCTAGCTCAAAGTAATGGCTGCATTTCCTGCATCTAATAATATGTTTAATTTATAAAACAATTAACCATAAAAAAAAAAAAAAAAAAAAAAACATTTTTCCCAGTTTTTGTTAGGTAGGCTTTCTATAGAGTAAAAACATGTTCCCGTTTTAACTATAGATCATGCAGCATTCTCCCCTGCCTTTCCATTAAACATAAAACCACTGTCCCAGGAAACTGTACAGCACAGCTCCACTCCAGCCTCCACTCCACTCCTCCATACAAGGAAAATGTCCAGCACTTGGGGATGAAGCAAAATCTTCTTGCTTTAGTAATATAAATATGAAAAAACACTTTGTTTCATGTTAAAATGTTCCTCTTGATATAATGGTATAAATGAAAGACTCCCATGACTCTTATTAGTGTATATGGTGAGTTATTTTTTCTGAAACGGAATAATCTTTGGATGAAAGGAGGATGACAGAAGAAGTGCAGTACCATCCTTGTGGGCTTTCTATAAGGAGGAAGAAACTCCTTCCAAACAGGCATAACAATCATGGTCCAGCACCAGACACAAGTTTGGACTTCAATCGAATTGGATCACTTTGCTATATGTCCCTGGACATATTATAGTGAAAGTTCCAAAAGTTTGGATTGGCAGCTTTTTCCGAATTTTGGCAAAGAGTTAGGTTTTTACCAAGTAAGTTTGATGCAAACCCGGACATTAGCAATAACCCTGTAACTTATATATAAGATTGTCTAAGAGCTAAAAGCTCTATATAACACTGTTATGTCACCAAGGAGGAGAGCCAGGTAACTTTGTACTGTTTTTAAGGCTAATTTAATGTCACAGTTATGGGGACATGTATGGCTATGGGTAAATGGATGGTACATGTCGTAACTAACAGTGTGTTTAAAAACACATTGCACTAGCAGAGTATGTATGCTCTTTAAAGGGCTACTCCGGTGGAAAACTTTTTTTTTATAAATCAACTGATGCCAGAAAGTTAAACATATTTGTAAATTACTTATATTAACAAAATCTTAATCCTTCCAGTAATTAGCAGCTGTATACTACAGAGGAAATTCTTTTATTTTTGCATTTCTTTTCTGTCACGACCACAGTGCTCTCTGCTGACAACTCCTTCCATGTCAGGAACTGTCCAGAGCAGGAGAAAAATCCCCATAGCAAACATATGCTGCTCTGGACAGTTCCAAAAATGGACAGAGGTGTCAGCAGAGAGCACTGTGGTCGTGACAGAAAAGAAATCCCAAAAGAAAAGAATTTCCTCTGTAATATACAGCCGCTTATAAGTTCTGGAAGGTTTAAGAATTTTTAATAAAAGTAGTTTACAAATCAGTAAAAAATTGGGGATGTGCAGCTCACAATTAACTAGCCGAGGTAAGAGGGCTGTACACCTACACCTGGTGTTATAATAGGGGAAACAAAACTAAAAAAGTAGCCAACCCCTCTAGGCTAGCATCAGTTGCCTGATACAGTGATTTAATGGTAAAAATGATGACTGGATCGTGCTTCAATTATAATATGAAAGTGCTAATTTATTACACAATATAAAATACATATAAAATATAATGTAAACAATAACTCCTCGAGACACAAGGGCCCTTGTGCTGAGGAAAAATACAATATAAAACTTATACAAACACTAATAGCTAGCATTGAGAATTTTGGCAATACAATATTACTTTAAATCCGGCCTCCGATATTTCAAATTAGGTTAAATGACCCTTAAAAGGTATGGATTCCAATTATTATACGTAAGGTACGTCAAGTCCCATATAGGACATAGATTCCAAATTTTAAACGTGGAATAGGTATATTATAGTTACCAGTCTGCAATACATCCCGACAGAAAGTCACCTTGAGTTGGAAATGTGGAGTCCACACGGTTAGGTGGTACCAGACGCTGGCATGCGTCCTCGCGGCGGTCTGCCTGCCACAGACCGGCTGTAATGATAGCCGCTTGATGATGTTTCGCTGCAGATGGTAACCACACGATGAAACAGATGCGGACTTCTAGGTAACTCGATGGTGGGTGACGTCACAGGCGCTGGGCAATGCTGCCTGGAAGATGATTCCAGGAATGGTGTACTGCTTAGCAGAACTGGATCGGAGTTCGTCGTTGAATAGTCAGGTAGCGGTGATGTATAATATTCTTATACCTAGATGCCTTTCAGGGCTCACATGTGCTTTCTACATGGCCCTTTCCTCAGTAGGCTTCATCAAGCGGCTATCATTACAGCCGGTCTGTGGCAGGCAGACCGCCGCGAGGACGCATGCCAGCGTCTGGTACCACCTAACCGTGCGGACTCCACATTTCCAACTCAAGGTGACTTTCTATCGGGATGTATTGCAGACTGGTAACTATAATTTACCTATTCCACGTTTAAAATTTGGAATCTATATCCTATATGGGACTTGACGTACCTTACGTATAATAATTGGAATCCATACCTTTTAAGGGACATTTAACCTAATTTGAAATATCGGAGGCCGGATTTAAAGTAATATTGTATTGCCAAAATTCTCAATGCTAGCTATTGGTGTTTGTATAAGTTTTAAATTGTAATTTTCCTCGGCACAAGGGCCCTTGTGTCTCGAGGAGTTATTGTTTACATTATATTTTATGTGTATTTTATATTGTGTAATAAATTTGCACTTTCATATTATAATTGAAGCATGATCCAGTCATCATTTTTACCATTACATCATTGTATCAGGCAACTGATGCTAGCCTAGAGGGGTTGGCTACTTTTTTAGTTTAATTTACAAATCTGTTTAACTTTCTGGAACCACTTGATTTACAAAAAAATTTTTCCCACCTGAGTACCCCTTTAATAATGTAAATAAATCCCCAGGTTATTCTTTTTCAAGGTAGATGCCGCACCATGCGGTATCAGAAGAAGCAATGGCTTTGTTCAAGCGGTCCAAAAATTACACTTTTTGGATTAGTAACAGGTTTTGTGCCTGGCAAGTTTTGGTGTTTCATGCCCTGCTGTTCTGATGTCTCATGAGCTCCTTACCCCCCTCATCATATGCACCTCTATAAATGAAACTATCACCATGCATGCCACCAGCCCCACTACCATGCTTGGCCACTTCTTTACACATTCTAAATGCTGACTGTCCTCATGTCCTTCTCATCACTATCTACTTAAAGGGGTACTCCCGTGGAAAACTTTATTTTTTAAATCAACTGGTGCCAGAAAGTTCAACAGATTTGTAAATTACTTCTATTAAAACATCTTAATACTTCCAGTACTTTTTAGGGGCTGTATACTACAGAGGAAATGCTTTTCTTTTTGGATTTCTCTGATGTCATGACCACAGTGCTCTCTGCTGACCTCTGCTGTACATTTTAGGAACTGTCAAGAGCAGGCGAAAATCCCCATAGCAAACATATGCTGCTCTGGACAGTTCCTAAAATGGACAGCAGAGGTCAGCAGAGAGCACTGTGGTCATGACATCCGAGAAATCTAGAAAGTAAAGCATTTCCTCTGTAGTATATAGCCCCTAAAAACACATAACAACACATAATAGCACGTCCTGTCCATTCCCGGCCCCCCGCCGTTAGCCGGAGGGGAGCCAGTGCCCGATGCCTGCTGAAATCGTTCAGCAGGCATCGCGGCATATCGCCCAGGGGGGGTCATGATTACCCCCCATGTCGGCGATGGCCGCAGATCGCTGGACAATTCAGCCCAGCGATCTGCGGCGATTCCGGGTCAATCGGGTCTCCAGTGACCCGGAATTACTGACTGTCTCTGACGGCCCCGAACAGCCATAGCCAGCAGGGGTGAGGTGGCACTGGTGCCACCTCACGATCGCCCCGATTCGTCGGCCGGTTTACCGGCCGACCAATCAGGGCACCTGCTGCGGGTGTCACTCCCGCAACCCGCTCCGCCCCTCTTCCGGAGGACGTGAGCGGGTGCGGGAAAAAGACCCCGGGAGCTGGGGACGCCGATCCCCGGCGTCCATGTTGGGATCGGGGCCCCAGGAGCAACGGCGGCGGCGAGGGACTGACCTGTGTCGCGGAGCAGCAGTAGGAGGTGAGTGACAGCCTCTTGCTGTTGCTAAGCAACAGCTCCCAGCATGCAAAAAGGGCATGCTGGGAGCTGTAGTTATGCAACAGCAGGAGGCAGACCATCACAACTCCCAGAATTCCCTTATGGGCATGCTGGGACTTATAGTTTTGCAACAGCTGGAGGCACATTTTTTCTATGGAAAAGTGTACCTTCAGCTGTTGTATAACTACAACTCCCAGCATGCCCGTTGGCTGTCGGTGACTGCTGAGAGTTGTAGTTTTGCAACAGCTGAAGGCACGCTGAGTTAAGAAGCAAACCAGTGTGTCTCAAGCTGTTGCATAACTACAATCCCCAGCAACCCCAGCCAAAGTAGTATGCCTCCAGCTGTTGCATAACTACAAGACCCAGCATGCCCTTCCGCTGTCCGTACATGCTGGGGGTTGTCGCTTTTGCAACAGCTGAAGACACACTGGTTGCAAAACACTGAGTTTGTTACCAAACTCGGTGTTTCACAACCAGTGTGCCTCCAGCTGTTGCAAAACTACAACTCCCAGCATGCACTGATAGACCGTACATGCTGGGAGATGTAGTTTTGCAACAACTGGATGTTTCTCCCCCCCCCCCCCCAATGTGAATGTACAGGGTACACTCACATGGGCAGAGGTTTACAGTAAGTATCCGGCTGCAAGTTTGAGCTGCCGCAAATTTTCTGCCGCAGCTCAAACTGCCAGCGAGAAACTACTGTGAACCCCTGCCCATGTGACTGTACCCTAAAAACACTACACTACATAAACACATACCCCTACACAGCCCCCCTCCCCTCCCCAATAAAAATGAAAAACGTCTGGTACGCCACTGTTTCCAAAACGGAGCCTCCAGCTGTTGCAAAACAACCACTCCCAGTATTTCCAGATAGCCACTGACTCTCTTGGCATGCTGGGATTTTTACAACAGCTGGAGGCACCCTGTTTGGGAATCACTGGTGTAGAATACCCCTATGTCCACAACTATGCAAGTCCCTAATTTAGGCCTCAAATGTGCATGGCGCTCTCACTTTGGAGCCCTGTCGTATTTCAAGGCAACAGTTTAGGGTCACATATAGGGTATCGCCGTACTCGGGAGAAATTGTGTTACAAATTTTAGGGGGTATTTTCTGCTATTACCCTTTTTAAAAAAGTAAAATTTTTGGAAAACAAGCATTTTAGGTAAAAAAAATATTTTTTTTTTTACATACGCAAAAGTCGTGAAACACCTGTGGGGTATAAAGGTTCACATTACCCCTTGTTACGTTCCCCGAGGGGTCTAGTTTCCAAAATGGTATGCCATGTGCTTTGTTTTTTTTGCTGTTCTAACACCATAGGGGCTTCCTAAATGCGGCATGCCCCCAGAGCAAAATTTGCTTTCAAAAAGCCAAATGTGACTCCTCCTCTTCTGAGACCTTTAGTGCGCCAGCAGAGCAATTTTCACCCCCATATCGGGTGTTTTCTGAATCGGGAGAAATTGGGCTTCAAATTTTGGGGTGTATTTTCTGCTATTACCTTTTTTAAAAATGTAAAATTTTTGGGAAACCAAGCATTTTAGGTAAATTTTTTTATTTTTTTTTTACATATGCAAACGTTGTGAATCACCTGTGGGGTATTAAGGTTCACTTTACCCCTTGTTACGTTCCCCGAGGGGTCTAGTTTCCAAAATGGTATGCCATGTGTTTTTTTTTTGCTGTCCTGGCACCATAGGGGCTTCCTAAAGGTGACATGCCCCCAAAAACCATTTGTCGCTCCTTCCCTTCTGAGCCCTCTACTGCGCCCGCTGAACAATTAACATAGACATATGAGGTATTTCCTTACTCGAGAAAAATTGGGTTTCAAATACAACTAAAAATTTTCTCCTTTTAATCCCTTGCAAAAATTGGGTCTACAAGAACATGCGAGTGTAAAAAATGAAGATTTAGAATTTTCTCCTTCACTTTGCTGCTATTCCTGTGAAATACCAAAAGGGTTAAAACACTTACTGAATGTCCTTTTGAATACTTTGGGGGGTGCAGTTTTTATAATGGGGTCTTTTATGGGGTATTTCTAATATGAAGACCCTTCAAATCCACTTAAAAACTGAACTGGTCCCTGAAAAATAGTGAGTTTGAAAATTGTGTGAAAAATTTCAAAATTGCTGCTGAACTTTGAAGCCCTCTGGTGTCTTTTATGATGCAAACATAAAGTAGACATATTGTATACGTGAACCAAAAAAAATTATTTTAAATATCCATTTTCCTTACAAGCAGAGAGCTTCAAAGTTAGAAAAATGCTAAATTTTATTTTTTTTCATCAAATTTGGGGATTTTTCACCAAGAAAGGATGCAAGTTACCATAAAATTTTACCACTATGTTAAAGTAGAATATGTCACGAAAAAACATTGTCGGAATTAAAATAACTAAAAGCATTCCAGAGTTATTAATGTTTAAAGTGACAGTGGTCAGATTTGCAAAAAACGCTCTGGTCCCTAAGGTGTAAGATGGCCTGGTCCTTAAGGGGTTAATGCTTAAAGTAACAGTGGTCAGATTTGCAAAAAATGCTCCTGTCCTTAAGGTTATAATGGGCTCCGTCCCAAAGGGATTAACACTCTAGGTTCTATCTCCTCATAGAAATAGTAGGCCCCACTAGGAGGGGTAGCAAAGACAGAGAGGATGGAATGGAAAGTGTATAAATCCTCCTTTGACTGTGCCATGCAACTTTAAAGAAGAAGGAATCCCCTGACAACTGGCTCATTGTCAGAGGTTTCCTCCTCCTGTGATTACTTAGAATGAGCCAACCAGTCCACAATGGTTTTATACTTCAATCAACCATCCTTTGGAGGAGATGAACAGCTCTAGTTTGCTGCTGCTGCTACCAGGCACATGGCTGTTACTGCTACTAAAACTGGGCCTGGGCACATGGCTGCCACTTCTTGTACAGGGCTTAGAAAAAAGACTGCTGTTACTTCGCCCATGGCTGGTACTGACACCAACATGTGTACTGACAGAGGGGTGTCCTTTTTCTACCCCATTCTTTCCTAGCTTTTCACTTCTTTAATTAGAATTTTGAAAAATTACTTTCACAAAAACCCAACATATTTACTAAAGTTTCCACAGAAAATGTAGTGAATTTGAGCTGAGGAAAACTCGACAGATCAGAGCACGTGCAAAAAAAGCAAAGTGTAGCGAAAGTGGAAAACGTAGGGAAACCTTAGTATATACCGTGGAAAATAAATTGTAGGGAATTAAAACCCACAAAGAAACCTACACTCCACTCTTAGTAAATAAGGGCCACTGTGTGCAGCTGTTTTACAGCTTATGTTCCTCAAACGGCCACTGCAGCTCCATGTATAGGGTTTTCTGATGCCAGAATAAGCATTTTGCATTCTTAGTTTGGCTTTTATAACATGGTAAACTAATACAAAAAATATGCAAATATGGGTATTGCTGTAAGTACATTGACACAAAGAATAGAGATAACATATCAGTTTTACTATAAATTGCATGTTAGGAACCGGACTGGAAGCGGGTAGTGGATCCTCTGTGTTAGTGAGGCGATGGCGTGGGCCGTACCAGGGGACCGGTTCTAAGAAGTTACTGGTTTTCACCAGAGCCCGCCGCAAGGCAGGATGGACTTGTTGCGGCGGTAACTCCCAGGTGGTATCCCCCGATAGCGACTCAACCTCACTAACAGTTGAGATAGGCGTAGTACACAAGGACAAGGCGAAGGCAAGGTCGGACGTAGCAAGAGGTCAAGGCAAGCGGCAAAGGTTCGTAGTCAGGGGCAACAGCAAGGGTATGGATACACAGGCTTGGGAACACACAGAATGCTTTCTCAGGGCACTAGGGCAACAAGATCCGGCAAGGGCAGGAAGGGAAAGTGGGTTTTTATGTGTGGGGAGTGCCTGGGAACTGATTGGACCAGGCACCAATTAATGATGCACTGGCCCTTTAAATCTGAGATACCCGGCGCGCCCTAGAGAGCGGGGCTGCGCACGCCGGGACTGAACAGGAGGATGGGGCAGATGAGATGATCGGGATGCGACACACGGGCAAGCAGGTCCCGCCGCGTGGATCGCATCCCAGCAGGAGGACACAGAGCAGCGCTCCAGGTCAGAGAGTCTGACCGGGGTGCTGCAAGCCAGAGCAGAACGCTGCAAGCGCTCCGGGGAAGGAGCGGGACCCGGAGCGCTCGGCGTTACATTGCACTGTGCAAAAAAACCCTTGCAAATGCATTTTTTCTTTTCTTGGGCCATACATTATATTTTAAGGGTAAATAAACATATTGAAATGAAGTGGACCCAATCCTTACCCCTGTGGTAACCCATTTGTAATTGTTACCCAACTGAATTATGTTCCATTAATAACTACGCTCTGTTTCCTATCACAGTCAGTTACTATTCCATTTACATATATTTTCTTATAGTCCCAATTATGGACATTTATCAACGGGTTTAGTCAGGTTTTCTTTACTATAATTGTCGCAAAATTGTCGCAACTGCGACTACACGATTTTTCGTGCGACATTTTGACTGGAAAGCGAGAAAAGCAAGTTTTCCTAAAATTTACTATGTAGTAATAATTTTAAAATGGACTACGGGTAGTCAGGTATTTATTAACTGCGACAGTCGCAACTGCGCAAAAAAAAGTCGCAACAGCGTTAAAAATTTACTAAATTTACTCCAGCTCAAACATGGAGCAGAAAAAGCTACTACCAAAGTAAAAAAGGAAAAATTGCTTACGTGGAAGAAAATTATCAACAGGCTGAAACCAGTTGATAAATACGTCGCACATAAGCAAAAAAAAAGTAAGGAAAAAATTACTAAAAAAAAGAATACATAAGCAAACATTGATAAATGTCCCTCAATATCCTTATTTTACTACCACTAAAACAGTAATCATTAAAAGAGTTATCCAGAAATCAAAAATTCTGAAATAATTTTGTTGAAAGATCGCTCCCTGTCTGTCTCCTGGTTGGGTGTGGTTCTGCAGCTAAGTTCCATTGAAGCCAATGGAGCAAAGTTGTAATACCCCACTCAAAGTGAAGACAGACAGGGAGCGGTCTTTGAAAGAAATTTGGCCTGTTATTTTATTCCTGGATAACTCCTTTAATAGACGGACTGTAGTACAGGTCCGGACCCAGACAATGTCTGCTCCAAACCCAACTCACGTCACTCTGCTTCCAACATAGCTTTACAAATCACTAGAGCAAAGAGTGGGGGCTACTACTATCAACATGGGGTTTTTGCTACCTGTAAGGGGGCTGCAACTACCTTGGGGAAATTTTCTGGACCATTGCTTGAGAAAAAGTTCTCTAACTGGACCTCTTTGAATTTTAATTGAATATCCCTGTGCTTAAAGTTTCAAAACTGAGATGCAATAAGTATTGGTAAAATATATAAGATACTCTCTTGAGGGGTGCCATCTATAAAAAAAAATATACAAGCCATGTATATAAATTCAGCACTAAGGGGGAGATCTATCAAGGGTTAAATCATGAATTTTTGCTGGAAAAAAATGCTAATTGATGGTCTTTATTATGTATTATATGTATTAAAGGGGTACTCCGGTGAAAACCTTTTTTCTTTTAAATCAACTGGTGGAAGAAAGTTAAACATGTTTGTAAATTACTTCTATTAAAAAATATTATTCCTTCCTGTACTTATTAGCTGCTGAATACTACAGAGGAAATTATTTTCTTTTTGGAATGCTCTCTGATGACCTCACGAGCACAGTTCTCTCTGCTGACGTTATTATAATAATAATAATGCTTTATTTATTGTTGTCCTTAGTGGGATTTGAACCCAAGTCCCCAGCACTGCAAGGCAGCAGTGCTAACCACTGAGCCACCATGCTGCCCTTAGCATTCATCTGCTATGCATGGTTGCTAAAATAGACAGAGATGTCAGCAGATAGCACTGTGCTCGTGATGTCATCAGTGTTCCAAAAAGAAAATAATTTCCGCAGTAGCATTCAGCAGCTAATAAGTACTGGAAGGATTAAGATTTTTTAATAGAAGTAATTTACAAATATGTTTAACTTTCTGCCACCAGTTGATTTAAAAGAAAAAAGGTTTTCACCGGAGTACCCCTTTAACTAGAAAATTTCGTTTTTATAGAAGCATAGACTATGTTGGCAGATAAGAACCATTCGGGCCCATCTAGTACGCCCAATATTCTGAATACTAGAAAGAGTCCCTGGTCTTATATAATATGAAGGATAGCCTTATGCCTATCCCATGCATGCTTAAACTCCTTCACTGTATTTGCAGCAACCACTTCTGCTGGAAGGCTATTCCATGCATCCACTACTCTCTCAGAGTAATATCAGGAAGTATTGTTTTTACAGTGTATCAGGATGTAGATTGTTTTCTTATGGTGGTGTGGTTTCTCATTGGAATGTATTTTAGAGTGATTTATGGTGTGTGAATGTACTTCACCTCTGACCACGCACAGTTTATACACACTCAACCCAAATGTAAAGGAGTGAATTTTTTTTAGCACAATGTTTAAAGAAAGTCAAACATTTTTTACAAAATTTGTACATAAGGTATATGTGCAACAAAAGAGAAAAAAAGCACAAAACATAAAAAAATGCAATTGATACATCTCGCCCTAAAAGCATTATTAGACTAGTAATTTACTAGAAGCTAATAGACACTAGAACAATTGTCACAGAGCAGCAAGGTTTTCAATAACCTTGAGAAGAAGCACAAAGGCTTAATGCTCATTGTCTAAAGGATACATTATAACATGGTGGGTAAAGCCTTTTGAACAGTAGATGAAAAGTAGCTAAACTATTTGCAGTAGTAGATCACTTGCAGTTTACCACTTATAGGGAGAACCAGATGGTATTGTTCTAAGTGCTTTGCTCTTAGTCCATTTTGCTTTGTTCTTTCTTATTCTCCATTGACATTTTGTTTGCTCGGTTCCCTGTATTTTCTCTCCTGTTTCCAAATCACTGTCATTTATTCTCATTTATACCGTTTTTCCTTAATACAAAACAGACAGCTGTGACTTCCTTTGGAAACAGACAGTGGTTGTTTTTTATTTTTAACCAGCACAATGGCCGAGTCCCCACCTGTGAGCGCTCTTCCAAATCTCTCAAGCATTTTTCTTTCTTTTTTGATAGTAATCTCCTAACAATCTCTAATCTCTTTACTACTGATGTTCCAGTGCAGAAACTTCTGTACCTGTAGGAACCTCAATAACCTTGTAATTTTCTTTTTATCTGGCTCTATTTAACTTGTTATTGCCATATCCAGTCTTACAGTATCATGAAGCAACTAGCAAGTGCTACAATCTTTAACCCCTTGGGGACCGAGCCCATTTTGACCCTAAGGACCAGAATTTTTTTTTGCAATTCTGACCACTGTCACTTTAAGCATTAATAACTCTGGGATGCTTTTAGCCTCTTAACCCCCCTGTTAACCCCTATGGGGACATAAAAAAAAGTCAAAGTCAAAGTTTTGGAAATGTGAGTAAGCCCACTCCCACAATAAAAATAAGAATTCCCATTTCCAAAAAAACATTCAAACTATTAAAATATAATGTTAATTATACTTTACAGTAAACGGTGTAAACATTAAAAAAGAAAAGTCCAAAATTGCTGCATTTTGGTCACATCACATCCCATGAAAATTAAAAACTAAATGATCAAACCGTCACATATACACAAAAGTGGTTCCAATAAAATCTACAGATCACGTCCCAAAACATAACCCTCATACAGCCCTGTATACAGAAGGAGAGAGTTAGAGGGGTCAGAATAGAGGTATTTAAAACATACTAATTTTGTTTAAAAAGTTAGTTTTTTTTAAGTCGTACAACAATAGAAAAGTGTGTTAAAATGGGGATTATTTTTATCTTATTGACCCACAGAATAAAGAGAACATGGCAGATATATTGTTAAGTGTACAGCATAAAAATGAAACCCTCTAAAAAGTATCAAAATTGCTGTTTTCTTTTCCATTTTCCCACAAAATAATATTTTTTGGGTTGCACCGTACATGTGTACAGGGTAAAATGTTGTTACAAAGAATAATTGGTCGTGCAATAGTGAAAAAGCAAAAATGAAATTGTCTGTGTTCTTTAGGCCAAAATCTGCTGTGTCCCTAAGGAGATAATGGTGTTGTAATGGGGGGTGACACCATTTTCTACCAGGAGACACCAACCCAATAACACCACTGTTAACAGATATATTATTAGGGGGGACTTGGGGATTTTAAAATATGTGTGTATTTTTAATAACACTTATGGGTTTTTTAGTATTTGGGAAGCCAAGGGTTCTTTTAGGTCCCTCCTAGGATTGATCTATAGGTGTTTAGTCCCACAATAAAGGCACATGTAATAAAGATCCATAAAAAACTATCACCTGCAATACCGCTGTCTCTTGGTTGCCCTGCGCTACTGGAAGTTATATTGCTCCAAATGATGAATACATTGTATTGTATTGTGCACCTATCTTTCTACTATTTCATTTGTGCTTTTTACACCAGAAAAAAAAAATAAAGAATTGATAAAAAAAAAAAAAAAGTCTATTGACTATAAACTGTTATTCTTCTGCCTGGCAGAGCAAAGTGATGCAAACAAAGGGCTTAAACAGTGGAAGATAGCAGAAAATATGTATGAAGTTCCAGATTGTATTCATTTCATTCACATAAATATTTTCTGCTCTGATGTTTTGGTATTCTAATCGATGCATACGAGAAAACTTAAATATTTCTCTTTTCTATTATAGTCAACAAATACAAATTTCTTTTTGAAATGTTACATACTGCAGGATACAGTTCAAATGATCCTCTACTCAAGATGAACAATCTAATCCCAGAAAAACTACTTGTATATATATTTATATCACAAAGTGTAGCTTCCATCATTCTGCGGATGTAACAGCATGTCTATCTTCTTTTATATCTTATCAGTACTTGATGAAATCACAAGCTTTGGGACACACAGAAAGATACCAGGTGAACACTGCTTTTCATTTATGGCTTTGGATTCAATTCTGCAGACCTCTGCATTTATGTGGGAGCAAATCTGTAATCCCACTACTCCTATTTCAAAGTATGTGTAGCTTTCGGGAAATTAGTTAACCCTTTCTTAGCTCTGGTACTTAAAAATGCATCAAAGGATAGTATCCAGTTGTCTCTTCTGATTCGGTATCATGCAAACCTATACAATGTAATGAAAGAAAATTGACACAGTAGTTGCAATCCTAGCAGTCTTTGTAAATATGTACATTGTCATCAAATTTAATAATGGTGCTGTACATACAATAACTTCAAAGTAAGGCATACAGAAGGCAAAATGTAACCCTATAAGGTCTGCAATAATTATCCTTATTCTAGGAGGCATTATTCTTTCTGTTAAAAATAAGAATTAATACCTGGGTTAAAGGGGTTATCCACCATAAGGTGATTTTAGTACTTACCTGCCAGACAATAATGGACATGCTTAGAAAGGATCTCCATTTGTCTTAGGGCTAAATGGCTATGTTGTAAGATTACCATAACACTGTGGCTAGCTTTTTGTGAACTGATATTTCCTGTTCGAGTTTCCTTCTTTGCTACAAATCCCATAATTCCATTATCCTCCCTCCCACACATCAGCCACTCCACCCAATGAAAGCTAAAAGAGCTGTATCCATTCAAAAAAAACCTGTGTATTTCAATCAGAGTACCTACAGCTGTTGCAAAAATACAATTAGTTGCAGATTGATCTCTTTCCCACCAAGCGATCGCTCCACCAATTGAAGCAGGACAGACTCCCTCTGATCACTTGACTAGTGATGTCAGGTCTCGGCCGCATTGCAACCTGGGAAAAATTTGAGACAACAGCCATTTTGTATGCTGTTAAAAATAAATATTGGGGTGAAAATCACATAAGAATTGTGAGAAAACCGTGACACACAGGTACAGACACTATGTTATGAACTACACTAACTTTAGAGCCCCTGTAGCATAGACAAAAAAAAATTCCTGGAATACCCTTTTAAGGATAAAGTCAAGCATTCAAAAGGATGCTTATGCCATTGTTTTTTTTTTTGCTTTTTTTTTTTTTTTTTTTTATATATTAACAGGCTACATAACACTGATGTGGAAAAAAAAAAGTCTGGATTTCTGGATTTTTATTTTTGAAATCTTATAAACTGTAAATAACTTGCTGTCCGGTATCTTAAACTTCCTTTCTCTGGCAATGTTAACATCCCATGGACTATTATGTAACACTTTAATTTTGACCAGAGGTTAAACCAGGGAAAAGTCAGGATATGCATTAGATTAATATATTACAAAAAGCCTTCAACTCATCTGTACTAGCAGCAAGATTGATGCCATTTGAAAGCACCGGAGACGAGCTTAAGGATTCCTACATGAACATTATATTCCTCTAATGCACAGTTCTTCAGAGGGCTGCTGTATATGAAGCAGATCTCCTCCAAAGCTATGCTATAGCACAACAGTGATCAGTGTTAACTAGAGATGAGCGAATTTTTGAAAAATTTGATTCGTCCGATTCACCCAATTTTTTTTTAAAAAAATCAGCCTCAATAGGGGTGTAGAACACCTTGCCTCGCTGTAACACGCGTGTGTGTTGGGTTAGGAAAATATTCAGTATGACATGCAGATCAGAGGCATTGCTATTAGAATCACTGTCACAGAGCGGCACAATGACAGAGCCTGGAGGTGGCATTATTATGAGGAGACCATATAGTGGCTGAATGAGACAGCTTGAAGGTGGCGGCAGCATGATGAGACCATAAAGTGGCTGAATGACACAGCGTTGAGGTGGCGGCAGCATGAGGAGAACATATACTGGCTGAATGACACAGCCTGGAGTTGGTACTCATCAGGGATTGTAGGATCAGGCTGCTGCTGATGGAGCTTGTACTGCTCCTGCAACCCCAACCCTCCCCAGCGGCCATGGCAGTGGAAGGTGAACACTGAGGGCCCCCCGAGTCAGACCTGCGAACTGAATACGTAGAATATCTCTGTAGTAGGTCACTTTGTCCTCCCTCTCAGTGGGTGTAAAAAAGGCCCCCATTTTGAGCTGGTAGCGAGGGTCCAATAAGGTGGAGAGCCAGAAGTCATCCTGCTGTCGAATGGTGAAAATTCAGCGATCACTACGCAAACAATTGAGCATGCATTGTGCCATTTGTGCAAGTGACTTGGAGAGATTCCCTGCCTCAATCTCCACTGCATACTGCCACAATGGGTCTGGGTCCTCTGTCTCACCTTCCTCATAACCCTCTAGCTCCTCTAGCTGGTCCTGCTCCTCATCTCCTGTCAGATGACTAGAAAAAACATCCATCTCGCAAAACCTAAACTGTGATCCACTGTGCCCCTCCCCCTCCTCCAGTTCAGCCCCAACAGGGCTCATGTGGCCGGAAGATGTAGGGCCACGTCTTCAGTGCCCTGAACAGCCATCGTTTCCAAAACATGTTGTAGTAGATGAAGCAGTGGAAAGAAGTTGTTCATCCCGTAATCCTGGCAACTGACTAATAATGTGGCTTCCTTAAAGGGCCTGAGCAAAAGGCAGGTGTCATCTATGAGCTGCCACTGGTTGACATTGAAGTTGCACAGGGGAGTCCCCCTATCCGCTTGGATCATCAAGAAATCGGTGATGGCTTTTCTCTGTTCGTATAGTCATTCCAACATATGGAGGGTGGAATTCCAACATGTGGAAATGTCGCAAATCAGACTATGTTGGGGGATACCGTTCTGACGCTGCAGCTTGAGGAGGATGTGCTTTGTGTGTTTGTTCCCATTGTTAGGATGTCTTGCAGATGGGGGGAACACTTCAGGAACCGCTTGACAACCAGATAGAACACATGTGCCATGCAGGGTGCATGTCGCAGGCTTCCTTGTCGCAGTGCAGACAAGACGCTCTTTCCGTTGTCGGTCACCATGGTTCCCATTTCCAGTTTTTGTGGAGTAAGCCATGATTCGATTTCTTCATGAATAACTTTTAGCAGTTGCTCTGCTCACCCTAACTGGCTGGCAACTATTAGCTTTTCAGTTATTGTACACACCAGTGCTGCAGCACACAGTCACTGTGTACTACACCCAAAATTGCACTCTCTCTCTCAATCTCACTCCATTCGCTATCAATGCTTCTAGGCTGGATTTGGGCTTGAGGTGAATCACTGCTGTAAAAATGCTTTTCTGTGCAACACACAGCGTTGTCTGTCCCTCTCTCTCTCTGCAATAAAAGGCTGAAATGACTGGCTGCAAGATGGCTTCCTATTATATAGGGCTGTGACATCCCAGGGGTGGCTGGCTGCTGATAGGCTGCATGCGATTCAGGGTCATCCCTCTGACCCTTGTTCCCGCCTTCCCAGGATTTGCTGCCCCATGTCCTCACATTTTAGATGCCCTGGAGCCTGGATCGCATTAAATGGAGTTTAATGAAGTAATTTGTTTCATAAATTATTACAGTAACCCCCCAACATGCGATGGCCCCGACATATGTTCAAATCGACATACGATGGCCTCTCAGAGGCCATCGCATGTTGATGTCAGCATCAACATACGATGCTTTTATATGTCGGGGCCATCGCATTAACTGCTATCCGACAGCGCAAAATGCTTAAGCTGCTGTCGGATAGCAGTTAAAGCATCCTGGACAGGTTCACTTACCTATCCAGCTGCTCTAGGTCCACTTCACGATCCTCCGGCATCTTCTACATCTTCTCCAGGGTACGGGCCTCGCTTTCCGGTGTCGTTATTACGTTGCGGCGCATGCCGTTCCAGTGCACAACGTAATAATGTCACCAGAAAGCGAGGCCCGGACACTGGAGAAGATGCGGAAGAAGCCAGAGGATGACGAAGAAGACCCTGGAGCAGCGGGACAGCATCGGGAGCCCCTGGAACAGCATCGGAAGTGGTGAGGACGCGGTCCGGAGCGGTGGGGACAGGTGAGTATAAAATGCACTTTTTACATTGCACAAATCCCTCAACATACGATGGATTCGACAAACGATGGGTCGTTTGGAACGAATTACCATCGTATGTTGAGGGACCACTGTATGTTGGTCATGTTGCAATATATGCACTTAGACATCTATTTGATGTCCTTATTAAAATAATTATTCACATTAGGTGTTTTTCACATAATACTACCACCTTCTGTGGTAGTTCTATATTACTAGTCATGCACTTTAGTTCTTAATAAATCCCTGATGGGATTTGCATAGGTGGGAGATCTAACAAATAATGGTAATTATGAATATATGCCATGACCAACATATTGATAATGAGTTTTACAATTACTATTTGTTGCACTTAATTATTCAGCTGGGTATCTAATATGAGGCTCAATATTGCTTCACAATCTTGCACTGTCACTTTATTACATAAACATTTATTACATATAACATGATTGTTTATTAGCATGAGCACTATATTTGCAACCTCCCCCAACAGGATAAAGCTTTATTATATAGTTGCTATTGCCCACCGTAGCGCCTTCTCTCACAGTGTGCGTGTCCTCGGGATACAGCGTGAGCGCGATGCGCTCGGGAGTCTAGAGTTGTTGTGCGCATGCCCGGCTATCAATAAGCCGGGACATGCGCAGTGGCGCGCAGACACCGAGATGCATTGCGAGATTCTCAGGCAGCCCGTGAATGCGCGCCGAATCAGGTGACAGAAGTGCACACGGAAGTAACTACAGCATCCCGGAAATTGTATCCACTGCAACATGATATATAAGGTGAGATTGGAAGGATAGACACATTGCAGCGCCCTGAGGAAGGTGACGAAACAGCAGCTGTTGGGGTAGTGGAGCGGAGTGGTTCCTAGTTACTATGGGTGAGGATATTTTAGGCACTTTATATGCATTTTCACCTTAATGTTATGTAGTACTGTAGCAGGTTGAGGTACCTGACTGAGACTTTCAGGAGTGGGCTCTGAAATTTCAGCGACACTAACAGACTAAACCTGTATTGATTAATTATAATGCTGCATATGATATTTTGAACTCACTTGGGATATATTGATAATACTTATACAGAGTTCTCAGTGTTATAATAGTATTGAACCTCACACTCCAACTGTTTTTCATTGGTAGATCCTGTCTGTAGAGATCCATGTTATATTTTAGTCATGGTAAATAAAATTGAATTTTAATTTATCTATTTAAGTGTAAGCTCTAAATTTATTTCAGTGTGAAATGCTGGGAGTTGTAGTTTTGCAACAGCTGGAGGTCCCCCCCCCCCACACGTGAATGTACAGGGTACATTCAAAAGGGCAGGGGTTTACAGCTCAAACTCCCATTGGAAAACTCGCTGTGAACCCCTGCCTGTGTGAATGTACCCAAATATCACTACACTAACACATAATAAAAAGTAAAAAAAAACACTAAATATACACATAACCCTACACAGTGTACACTATGCACATTTGAGATGATTTGCACAGGGGTGGCTGATCGTTATAGCGGTTCTGACATAAACACAAAAAAAAACCCCGCACATGTGACCACATTTTGGAAACTACACCCCTCACAGAATGTAACAAGGGGTATAATGAACATTTACACCCCACAGGTGTTTGAAGAATTTTCATTAAAGTTGGATGTGAAAATGAAAAATGTTTATTTTTTCACAAAAATGCTGGTGTGATCACAAATTTTTCATTTTCACAGAGGGTAATAGGAAAAGCCCCCCCCCCCCCATAATATGTAACCCCATTTCTTCTGAGTATATAATTACCCCATGTGTGGACGTAAAGTGCTCTGCTGGTGCACTACAATGCTCAGAAGAGAAGCAGCGCCATTGGGCTTTTGGAGAGAGAATTTTCCCTGGAATTGAAGGCCATGTGCGTTTACAAAGCCCCCATGGTGCCAGAACAGTAGGACCCCCCAACATGTGACCCCATTTTGGAAACTACACCCCTCATTGAATGTAATAATGGGTGCTGTGAGCATTTACACCCCACTGGTGTCTGACAGATTTTTGGAACAGTGGTTCATGAAAATAAAAAAAAATATTTTTCATTAGCAGAGCCCATTGTTCCAAAAGTTTGTCAAATGTCAGTGGGGTATAAATGTGCACTGCACCCACTGTTACATTCTGTGAGGGGTGTAGTTTCCGAAACAGGGTCATGTGTGTGTGGGGGGGGGGGGGGGGTATGGTCCACTGTTCTGGCACAATGGGGGCTTTGTAAACGCATGTGGGCCTCAACTTGAATTCCAGCCAAATTCTCTCTCTAAAAGCCTAATGGCACTCCTTCTCTTCTGAGCATTGTAGGTTGCCTGCAGAGCACTTTACATCCACAGATGGGATATTTACATACTCAGAAGAAACGGGGTTACAAATTTTGGGGGTAATTTTCTCCTATTACCCCTTGTAAAAATGTTAAATTTGGGGGGGAAAATTAATTTTTAGCTACCCAGGACCATCCAACTTTCCTATGAACCGAAATAAGGTTTTTACATAGACTTGGTAAGAGACACAAAAATGCTATTCCGTTTAATTAAGACTAATTTGGATAATGTGGATTAAATTATACAATTTTGATTGGTGAATAAATTAATTAAATAAAATAGTTAATTATCTCCATATTGAGATTATAGTTTTAGGATGTTCTGTATTATAGATTCTAACTGCAGAAGAGTCTATTCTCCAGATCTATAAAAAAAAGCATTGACCAATTGCCTATAGATATTAATTGAACTCCTACTCGCCAAGCTAAGTGTTATAAGTATATTTCCCACTCAGGAAACTTGCTTCAAGTTCTTCCTCCTAAAATATAGAGCAAGATCGTTGTTACGCCGAGCGCTCCGGGTCCCCGCTCCTCCCCGGAGCACTCACAGCGTTCTCTTATTCGCAGAGCCCCGGTCGGACCTGCCGACCGGGTGCGCTGCGATAATGTTCTCAGCCGGGATGCGATTCGCGATGCGGGACGCGCCCGCTCGCGATGCGCTTCCCGACTCGCTTACCAGACCCGTTCCCTGTCTGTGCTGTCCCGGCGCGCGGGGCCCCGCTCCTTAGGGCGCGCGTGCCGGGTCTTTGCGATTTAAAGGGCTGGTGCGCCACTGATTGGCGCATGAGGTTTTAATCAGTACCTTCACCTGTGCACTTCCCTACTTATACCTCACTTCCCCTGCACTCCCTTGCCGGATCTTGTTGCCATTGTGCCAGTGAAAGCATTTCCTTGTGTGTTCCTAGCCTGTGTTCCAGACCTCCTGCCGTTGCCCCTGACTACGATCCTTGCTGCCTGCCCTGCCCTTCTGCTACGTCCGACCTTGCTCTTGTCTACTCCCTTGTACCGCGCTTATCTCAGCAGTCAGAGAGGTTGAGCCGTTGCCGGTGGATACGACCTGGTTGCTACCGCCGCTGCAAGACCATCCCGCTTTGCGGCGGGCTCTGGTGAATACCAGTAGCAACTTAGAACCGGTCCACCGACACGGTCCACGCCAATCCCTCTCTGGCACAGAGGATCCACCTCCAGCCAGCCGTATCGTGACAATCGTATATCTCTGCTATCAGTCTTAATAGTCTTACAGCAAAATTTGCTTTCCAAAAGCCAAATGTGACTCCTTCTCTTCTGAGCATTGTAGTGCTCCAGCAGAGCACTTGATGTCCACACATGGGGTATTTTCCATACTCAAAAGAAATGGGGTTACAAATTTTGGGGGGCATTTTCTCTTATTACCCCTTGTAAAAATGTAAACTTTGGGAAAAAAACTGAATTTTTGTGAAAAAAAAATTCATTTACACGTCCAAATTTAACGAAAAGTAGCAGAACACCTGTGGGGTGTTAAGGCTCACTGTACCCCTTGTTACGTTCCTTGAGGGGTGTAGTTTCCAAAATAATATGCCATGTGTTTTTTTTATTTTGCTTTTCTGGCACCAAAGGGGGTTCCTAAATACAACATGCCCCCCAAAACCATTTCAGCAAAATTTGCTTTCCAAAAGCAAAATGTGACTCCTTCTCTTCCGAGCATTGTAGTGCGCCCGCAGAGCACTTGATGTCCACACATGGGGTATTTCCATACTCAGAATAAATGGGGTTACAAATTTTGGGGGGCATCTTCTCCTATTACCCCTTGTAAAAATGTAAAATTTGGAGAAAAACCAGCATTTCTGTAAAAAAAATGTTTTTTCATTTACACATCCGACTTTAACAATAAGTAGTCAAACACCTGTGGGTAGTGTTGCTCACGAATATTCGCAATTCGAATATTATTCGCGAATATCGCATATTCGCGAATTTCGCGAATATAGCGCTATATATTCGTAATTACGAATATTCGTTTTTTTTTTTTTTTTTTTCACAGTACACCTCACAGTGATCATCCCTCTCTGCTTCCAGCTTGTGTGGTGTAAAGAAGGCTGTAATACTACTGTGTGAGACTGCCGCGCGAAAATTCGCATATGCGAAAATTAGTATATGCTAATGTTCGCATATGCGAATATTCACATATGTTAATTTTCGTATGCGCGAATATTCGCAAATGCGAAAATAAAACAAGAATATAACGAATATGCGAATATTCGCGAATATATGACGAATATTCGTCCATATATTCGCGAATATTCGCGAATTCGAATATGGCCTATGCCGCTCAACACTACCTGTGGGGTATTAAGGCTTTCTGTACTCCTTGTTACGTTCCTTGAGGGGTGCAGTTTCCAAAGTAGTATGTCATTATGTCATGTGTTTTTTTTTGCTGTTCTGGCACCATAGGGGCTTCCTAAATGAGACATGCCCCCAAAAACCATTTCAGCAAAATTCACTATCCAAAATCCCATTGTCGCTCCTTCTCTCCTGAGCCCTCTACTGCGCCTGCAGAACACTTTACATCCACATATGAGGTATTTCCTTAATCAAAAGAAATTGGGTTACACATTAAAAATTCCAAAAATGGCTCTACAAGAACATGTGAGTGTAAAAAACTGAAGATTTTGAATTTTCTCCTTCACTTTGCTGCTATTCCTGTGAAACACCTAAAGGGTTAACAAACTTTCTGAATGTCATTTTTCAGGGGTTCAGTTTTTATAATGGGGTCATTTATGGGGTGTTTCTCACACAAAGGCCCCTCAAATCCACTTCAAACATAACTGGTCCCTGAAAAATTCAGATTTTACATTTTTCATGAAAATGTTGAAAATTGCTGCTATACTTTGAAGCCCTCTAATGTCTTCAAAGAGTAAATACATGTCAACTTTATGATGCCAACATAAAGTTGACATATTGTATTTGTGAATTAATTGATAATTTATTTGGAATGTCCATTTTCCTTACAAGCAGAAAGTTTCAAAATTAGAAAAATGCTAAACTTTCAAAATTTTCATGAAATTTTGGGATTTTTCACCAAAAAAGGATGCAAGTAACGACGGAAATTTACCATTATGTTAAAGTAGAATATGTCACAAAAAAACCTGTCTCGGAATCAGAATAAAAGGTAAAAGCATCTCAGAGTTATTAATGCATAAAGTGACAGTGACCAGAATTGCAAAAAAGGGCTGAGTCCTTAAGGTGAAAATTGGCGTCCCTAAGGGTTTAACATTATTATTATTTTTTGTCAGGTCAATAACATTACTACGTATTGTATCTCTGCCTCTGCTGTAACCTTCAACTGTGTTCCTGCCTTTACCAAGCGTATATGAGCGAATCTGTTCCTTCCTGTACCAAGCATACATGAGTGTGCGTCCCTGTCTGTACATGCCCATCCTTGCCTTTTTTTCAACTTACATGAGTGTCTGCCCCTGGCTGTACTGACCATTCATGAATGTACATCCCTGTCTGTACTGTGCATACATGAGTGTCTCTCCCTGCCGCTACTGACCATTCATGAGTGTCCATCCCAGCCTGTACCGAGCATACATGAGTGTGTTTGTTAATGCCTGTTTTAAGAATGCATATGTACATCCCTGCCTGCACTGAGTGCACATGAGTGTGTCCATCACTGCCTGTACATAGCGTAAATGTATCCATCCCTGCCTGTACCAAGCATACACGTGTCTGCCCCTGCCTATACTGAGCACACATGACATTATGTGAATCTGTACACAGCTCTCCAAGCAAAGCCAAGCAATGACAAGCAACAATACATGGGCATAGTTCTCAACTAAGTGCTATTGACCATTATTTTAGAGATGAGTCAGCACCCAGACCCCGCCGATGAAAAGTGATGTTATGATATAACAAAAATAATGCAGATTTTCCCTCCTTATTTAGGGGCAGACAACTTGCAGTGTTTCCACAGGAACATCCACAGATTCAAATCTGCACCAAAATCTGCATCAAGGAAAAATTTTCATGCAGATTTTTTTGCATTATGTATATTTGTTAAGGTAATTTCCTGCAAGGCTTTTCTTCTGGAAAACAATGCTGAAAAAAAAAAACATGAGTATCACATGGTGTTTTTTTTTAACGAAAAATAAAAGGTATGATGATGTTAACTGGGAGATAATAGGAAATTATAAAACACTATACCTAAAATGCTTTTTTAATTATGGTGTTTTTTTCACCCTCAAGTGTTTTATTTTTGGTCAGTGGCAGGTTATCCAACTGGCAGCATAATTTGGCTATGTCTTTTTTATAACTTAGTTAGCAGTATTTTTTCCTTCCATTGACCTCTATTGGCTGTAAAAAAAAAAAAAAAAAAAACGAGAAAAAAATCATGTTAACAATAGAAAACGTGCACACACATATCACATGATCAAATAATCACATGACTTGTAGAGAGAAAAGTGCCTTATACAAATGTATATATTTATACACATTATTTTGGGAAAAAAAACTGCTACAACACCTAGATAATAGAGGACAAAATAAAACACATGCATTCTTTTTTATGTGATCATTGCTGGTTGACCATTCCTGGGAAGCCTAAATATGGAATTGCCTCAATTTGTACACAATCTGTCCGACTATAGATTGTTAAAGTCCAAAATCTTTAGAGATGGTTGTTGTAATCTTTTCAGTGTGATGAGCATAAAGGCTGGGTTTACTTAACCCCTTAAGGACCGAGCCCTTTTTCACCTTAAGGACCGGAGCGTTTTTTGCAATTCTGACCATTGTCACTTTAAACATTAATAACTCTGGAATGCTTTTAGTTATCATTCTGATTCCGAGATTGTTTTTTCGTGACATATTCTACTTTAACTTAGTGGTAAAATTTTGTGGTAACTTGCATCCTTTCTTGGTGAAAAATCCCAAAATTTGATGAAAAAAATGAAAATTTAGCATTTTTCTAACTTTGAAGCTCTCTGCTTGTAAGGAAAATGGATATTCAAAATAATTTTTTTTTGGGTTCACATATACAATATGTCTACTTTATGTTTGCATCATAAAATTTATGAGTTTTTACTTTTGGAAGACACCAGAGGGCTTCAAAGTTCAGCAGCAATTTTGAAATTTTTCACAAAATTTTCAAACTCGCTATTTTTCATGGACCAGTTCAGGTTTGAAGTGGATTTGAAGGGTCTTCATATTAGAAATACCCCATAAAAGACCCCATTATAAAAACTACACCCCCCAAAGTATTCAAAATGACATTCAGTAAGTGTATTAACCCTTTAGGTGTTTCACAGGAATAGCAGCAAAGTGAAGGAGAAAATTCAAAATCTTCATTTTTTACACTCGCATGTTCTTGTAGACCCAATTTTTGAATTTTTGCAAGGGGTAAAAAGGAGAAAATTTTTACTTGTATTTGAAACCCAATTTCTCTCGATTAAGCACATACCTCATATGTCTATGTTAATTGTTCGGCGGGCGCAGTAGAGGGCTCAGAAGGGAAGGAGCGACAAATGGTTTTTGGGGGGCATGTCACCTTTAGGAAGCCCCTATGGTGCCAAGACAGCAAAAAAACACACATGGCATACCATTTTGGAAACTAGACCCCTCAGGGAACGTAACAAGGGGTAAAGTGAACCTTAATACCCCACAGGTGTTTCACGACTTTTGCATATGTAAAAAAAATATATATATTTTTACCTAAAATGCTTGATTTCCCAAAAATTTTACATTTTTAAAAAGTGTAATAGCAGAAAATACCCCCCAAAATTTGAAGCCCAATTTCTCCCGATTCAGAAAACACCCCATATGGGGGTGAAAATTGCTCTGCTGGCGCACAACAGGTCTCAGAAGAGAAGGAGTCACATTTGGCTTTTTGAAAGCAAATTTTGCTCTGGGGGCATGCCGCATTTAGGAAGCCCCTATGGTGCCAGGACAGCAAAAATACACACATGGCATACCATTTTGGAAACTAGACCCCTCAGGGAACGTAACAAGGGGTAAAGTGAACCTTTATACCCCACAGGTGTTTCACGACTTTTGCATATGTAAAAAAAAAAATTTTTTTTTTACTAAAATGCTTGGTTTCTCAAAAATTTTACATTTTTAAAAAGGGTAATAGCAGAAAATACCCCCCAAAATTTGAAGCCCAATTTCTCCCGATTCAGAAAACACCCCATATGGGGGTGAAAAGTGCTCTGCTGGCGCACTACAGGTCTCAGAAGAGAAGGAGTCACATTTGGCTTTTTGAAAGCAAATTTTGCTATGGGGGCATGCCGCATTTAGGAAGCCCCTATGGTGCCAGGACAGCAAAAAAAAAAAAACACATGGCATACCATTTTGGAAACTAGACCCCTCGGGGAACGTAACAAGGGGTCAAGTGAACCTTTATACCCCACAGGTGTTTCATGACTTTTGTATATGTAAAAAAAAAATTTTTTTTTTTACCTAAAATGCCTGTTTTCCCAAAAATTTAACATTTTTAAAAAGGGTAATAGCAGAAAATATCCGCCAAAATTTGAAGCCCAATTTCTCCCGAGTACGGCGATACCCCATATGTGTCCCTAAACTGTTGCCTTGAAATACGACAGGGCTCCAAAGTGAGAGCGCCATGCGCATTTGAGGCCTAAATTAGGGACTTGCATAGGGGTGGACATAGGGGTATTCTACGCCAGTGATTCCCAAACAGGGTGCCTCCAGCTGTTGTAAAACTCCCAGCATGCCTGGACAGTCAGTGGCTATCTGGCAATACTGGGAGTAGTTGTTTTGCAACAGCTGGAGGCTCCGTTCTGGAAACAGTGGCGTACCAGACGTTTTTCATTTTTATTGGGGAGGGGAGGGGGGCTGTGTAGGGGTATGTGTATATGTAGTGTTTTTTACTTTTTATTTTATTTTGTGGTAGTGTAGTGTAGTGTTTTTAGGGTACAGTCGCACGGGTGGGAGGTTCACAGTAGTTTCTCGCTGGCAGTTTGAGCAGCGGCAGAAAATTTGCTGCAGCTCAAACTTGCAGCCGGATACTTACTGTAATCCTCCGCCCATGTGAGTGTACCCTGTACATTCACATTGGGGGGGGAAACATCCAGCTGTTGCAAAACTACAACTCCTAGCATGGACGGTCTATCAGTGCATGCTGGAAGTTGTAGTTTTGCAACAGCTGGAGACACACAGGTTGTGAAACACCGAGTTTGGTAACAAACTCAGTGTTTTGCAACCAGTGTGCCTTCAGCTGTTGCAAAAGCTATAACCCCCAGCATGTACGGACAGCGGAAGGGCATGCTGGGTCTTGTAGTTATGCAACAGCCGGAGGCATACTACATTGGCTGGGGATGCTGGGGATTGTAGTTATGCAACAGCTGGAGACACACTGGTTTACTACTTAACTCAGTGTGCCTTCAGCTGTTGCAAAACTACAACTCTCAGCAGTCACCGACAGCCAACGGGCATGCTGGGAGTTGTAGTTATGCAACCACCAGATGCACCACTACAACTCCCAGCATGCACTTGAGCTGTTTGTGCAAGCTGGGAGTTGTAGTTACACAACAGCTGAAGGTACACTTTTCCATAGAAAGAATGTGCCTCCAGCTGTTGCAAAACTACAAGTCCCAGCATGCCCATAAGGGCATGCTGGGAGTTGTGGTGGTCTGCCTCCTGCTGTTGCATAACTACAGCTCCCAGCATGCCCTTGTTGCATGCTGGGAGCTGTTGCTAAGCAACAGCAGGAGGCTGTCACTCACCTCCAACGATCCACACAGGACTGTCCCTCGCCGCCGTCGCTCCTGGGGCCCCGATCCCAAAAGGGACGCCGGGGATCGGGGTCCCCAGCACCCGGGGTTGTCTTCCCGCACCCGCTCACGTCCTCCGGAAGAGGGGCGGAGCGGGTTGCGGGAGTGACACCCGCAGCAGGCGCCCTGATTGGTCGGCCGGTAATCCGGCCGACGAATCAGGGCGATCGTGAGGTGGCACCAGTGCCACCTCACTCCTGCAGGCTCTGGCTGTTCGGGGCCGTCTCTGACGGCCCCGATCAGCCAGTAATTCCGGGTCATCGGGTCACTGGAGACCCGATTGACCCGGAATCCGCCGCAGATCGCTGGACTGAATTGTCCAGCGATCTGCGGCAATCGCCGACATGGGGGGACATAATGACCCCCCTGGGCGATATGCCGGGATGCCTGCTGAACGATTTCAGCAGGCATCTGGCTCCGGCTCCCCTCCGGCTAGCGGTGGGGGCCGGAAATGCTCAGGGCGTATCCATACGCCCTCGGTCCTTAAGGACTTGGAAACGGGGGCGTATGGATACGCCCTATGTCCTTAAGGGGTTAAATAAATGCTGCTGCTGAATGAATGAAAGGTACCGTAATTCTCTTGGTGGAAGAATTACAGTGGCAGAAAGCTTTCCTATTGAAATGCCATAGTCTGCACTGTTACCACTCACAAATATTTGATATAGAATATTTTTTCTCAATATATAAAATTAACAAGTCTGATGTTTTTGAACTATTTTGTTGATTTGATTCTTTTGGTCTACTTTAAGGACTTGTAATTAAATTTGGGTAAAGTTTTATGTCAAATATCTAAAGAAATATAAAAAAAATTGTAAAGTTTACAAACTTCACTACAAGCACCACTGCAATTTGTATGTATTACCAGCTAAAACATTTTAACAATTAACTTGTAAAACACAGAGGAAATAAATATGTACAAACATTCTCTTTTTTATCCTGATTTATAGAAAATCTATTTGTTTCTTTATTCTTACTATTAAAATACCACAGTTAATATAGTTATTAAACCTCTTTAAATTACTGGTACTCTGTATGTATAAATAAAGAAATATATCAACTATATTATAACCTCTGTTTTCAAGACAAATTTCATTTTTACATTGGCATTTTACCAAGAAGCTTTTCTTCCAAGTGATTATTATGAATTCCCTTGGAGTTAACAACATAAAGCAGCAATGATTTCAGCACATTACAGGAAACCTGGCTGCATAATATTTACTATGCTGTCATCAACTAAGGAACATAGTTATAACTGCAGCTATCATTCATTTCCTATATTCTCATCTATCTATCTGTCTGTCTGTCTAAGGGAGCGGCGGATATCAAAAGGCGCTGGACATACTCTTAGGGTAGAAACACTTTAATCACCCATCATGCAACGCATTTCACAGATTATCTGCTTCATGATGCCTGATGAAGCAGATAATCTGTGAAACGCGTTGCATTATGGGTGATTAAAGTGTTTCTACCCTAAGAATATGTCCAGTGCCTTTTGATATCCGCCGCTCCCTTGAAGGCTCCTTGGATTTGTGCAGATTTTCTCAGGTGGATTGGCTGCCGGCATACACCATTACACGCTACTTTCCATGGTTACACTTGGCGAGTGTAACCTCCTGGGTGAGCATTATCCATATCTGAGTTCACCCGTTATTATCAAGTGGTAATGCGCTACGGAGCGCCCTCTCTCTTCTTTTGCTGTCTGTCTGTCTATCTAACTCTAACTGCAGAAACACCATAAGAAAAATAAAAATTAGGCACCATCCACATGTCAGAAAATCTTGTGTTTAAAGCTCAATAAAAAAGTTTAAGTGAACCCCTTTATAACTAGGGCTTCAGCTTTTCTTATATAGAGATAAGCATACAATAATAACACAGTCAAAATGTTGACCTAGTTATGTTTAAGGACCAGGCCATTTTACACCTTAAGGACCGAAGCGTTTTTTGCAATTCTGACCACTGTCACTTTAAACATTTATAACTCTGGAATGCTTTTAGTTATCATTCTGATTCAGAGATTGTTTTTTCGTGACATATTCTACTTTAACTTAGTGGTAAAATTTTATGGTAACTTGCATCCTTTCTTGGTGAAAAATCCCCAAATTTGATGAAAAAAATGAAAATTTTGCATTTTTCTAACTTTGAAGCTCTCTGCTTGTAAGGAAAATGGATATTCAAAATATATTTTTTTGGGGTTCACATATACAATATGTCTACTTTATGTTTGCATCATAAAATTTATGAGTTTTTACTTTTGGAAGACACCAGAGGGCTTCAAAGTTCAGCAGCAATTTTGAAATTTTTGACAACATTTTCAAACAAAAATTTTTCAGGGACCAGTTCAGGTTTGAAGTGGATTTGAAGGGTCTTCATATTAGAAATACCCCATAAAAGACCCCATTATAAAAACTACACCCCCAAAGTATTCAAAATGACATTCAGTAAGTGTATTAACCCTTTAGGTGTTTCACAGGAATAGCAGCAAAGTGAAGGAGAAAATTCAAAATCTTATTAATCATTTTTTACACTCGCATTTTCTTGTAGACCCAATTTTTGAATTTTTGCAAGGGGTAAAAAGGAGAAAATTTTTACTTGTATTTGAAACCCAATTTCTCTCGAGTAAGCACATACCTCATATGTCTATGTTAATTGTTCAGCGGGCGCAGTAGAGGGCTCAGAAGGGAAGGAGCGACAAATGGTTTTTGGGGGGCATGTAACGTTTAGGAAGCCCCTATGGTGCCAGGACAGCAAAAAAAAAAAAAAAACACATGGCATACCATTTTGGAAACTAGACCCCTCAGGGAACGTAACAAGGGGTAAACTGAACCTTAATACCCCACAGGTGATTCACGACTTTTGCATATGTAAAAAAATATATACATATTTTTTACCTAAAATGCTTGGTTTCCCAAAAATTTTACATTTTTAAAAAGGGTAATAGCAGAAAATACCCCCCAAAAATTTGAAGCCCAATTTCTCCCGATTCAGAAAACACCCCATATGGGGGGGAAAGTGCTCTGCTGGCGCACTACAGGTCTCAGAAGAGAAGGAGTCACATTTGGCTTTTTGAAAGCAAATTTTGCTCTGGGGGCATGCCGCATTTAGGAAGCCCCTATGGTGCCAGAACAGCAAAAAAAAAAAAAAAAACACATGGCATACCATTTTGGAAACTAGACCCCTCGGGGAACGTAACAAGGGGTAAAGTGAACCTTAATACCCTACAGGTGTTTCACGACTTTTGCATATGTAAAAAAATATATATTTTTTTTTACCTAAAATGCTTGGTTTCCCAAAATTTTTACAATTTTAAAAAGGGTAATAGCAGAAGATACCCCCCAAAATTTGTAACACAATTTCTCCTGAGTACGGGGATACCCCATATGTGGCCCTAAACTGTTGCCTTGAAATACGACAGCGCTCCAAAGTGAGAGCGCCATGCGGATTTGAGGCCTGAATTAGGGACTTGCATAGGGGTGGACATAGGGGTATTCTATGCCAGTGATTCCCAAACAGGGTGCCTCCAGCTTCCCAGCATGCCTAGACAGTCAACGGCTATCTGGCAATACTGGGAGTAGTTGTTTTGCAACAGCTGGATGCTCCGTTTTGGAAACAGTGGCGTACCAGACGTTTTTCATTTTTATTGGGGAGGGGTATGTGTATACGTAGTGTTTTTTTTACTTTTTATTTTATTTTGTGTTAGTGTAGTGTAGTGTTTTTAGGGTACAGTCGCACGGGCGGGGGTTGACAGTAGTTTATCTCTGGCAGTTTGAGCTGTGGCAGAAAATTTGACGCAGCTCAAACTTGCAGCCGGATACTTACTGTAATCCTCCGCCCATGTGAGTGTACCCTGTACGTTCACATTGGGGGGGGGGGGGGGAACATCCAGCTGTTGCAAAACTACAACTCCCAGCATGTACGGTCTACCAGTGCATGCTGGGAGTTGTAGTTTTGCAACAGCTGGAGGCACACAGGTTGTGAAACACCGAGTTTGGTAACAAACTCAGTGTTTTGCAACCAGTGAGCCTTCAGCTGTTGCAAAAGCTACAACCCCCAGCATGTACGGACAGCGGAAGGGCATGCTGGGTCTTGTAGTTATGCAACAGCTGGAGGCATACTACTTTGGCTGGGGATGCTGGGGATTGTAGTTCTGCAACAGCTGAAGACACCCTGGTTTGCAACTTAACTCAGTGTGCCTTCAGCTGTTGCAAAACTACAACTCTCATAAGTCACCGACAGCCAACGGGCATGCTGGGAGTTGTAGTTATGCAACCACCAGATGCACCACTACAACTCCCAGCATGCACTTTAGCTGATAGTGCAAGCTGGGGGTTGTAGTTATACAACAGCTGAAGGTACACTTTTTCATAGAAAGAATGTGCCTCCAGCTGTTGCAAAACAACAGCTCCCAGCATGCCCTTTTTGCATGCTGGGAGCTGTTGCTAAGCAACAGCAGGAGGCTGTCACTCACCTCCAACGATCTAGCCGCACAGGTCAGTCCCTCGTCGTCGCCGCCACCGCTGCTCCTGGGGCCCCGATCCCAACAGGGACGCCGGGGATCGGGGTCCCCAGCACCTGGGGTGCACATCCCGCACCCGCTCATGTCCTCCGGAAGAGGGGCGGAGCGGGTTGCGGGAGTGACACCCGCAGCAGGCACCCTGATTGGTCGGCCGGTAATCCAGCCGACGAATCAGGGCGATCGTGAGGTGGCACCAGTGCCACCTCACCCCTGCTGGCTATGGCTGTTCGGGGCAGTCTCTGACGGCCCCGATCAGCCAATAATTTCGGGTCACCAGGTCACTGGAGACCCGATTGACCCGGAATCCACCGCAGATTGCTGGACTGAATTGTCCAGCGATCTACGGCCATCGCCGACATGGGGGGTCATAATGACCCCCCTGGGCGATATGCCCCGATACCTGCTGAATGATTTCAGCAGGCATCGGGCACCGGCTCCGCTCCAGATGGTTGCGGGGGGCCGGTAAAACACATGACGTTCTCATACGTCATGTGTCCTTAAGGACTCAGAAATGGAGACGTATGAGAACGTCATGTGTCCTTTAGGGGTTAAAATCCCATTGTCAGATTGTATAGCAAATCATTATTATATTATTTACATATTATCTTATGAATAAATGGCTTGGTATACATAGAAAGGGATAGCTGTAGCTGGGTCACATGCAGAAAGACACCTTGAGAACATAGTGACAGTAGACTTTTCAACTGGTATATTTTTGACTGTGATTGTTGCCAGGGATAACTGTGGCTGACACTGTGGTAGTACTATGGCTAACTCTGTTATGGGAGTAATTTGGGCATATTGTGGCTGGTTGTGTTATGGAGACACTGGCCCTGATTTTCTAAGAGTGGAGTGTAGGTATCTTTGTGGGTTTTGATTTCCTACAATTTTGTTTCCATGGTATTCACTAAGGATTCCCTACATTTTGCACTTTTACCTATGTTTTGCTTTTTTTTACACATGCTCTGATCTGGGATGATTCTGCAATCAGGAGCAGTCCTCACCTGTAATGCATAACCTGTTAAAAAAACAACTACACTATAACATCAAGTCCGAGATATCTCATCCTCCAAAATTCTGAAAACCGTATCCCCTATCCGCAAGAGCAGAGCATTATGACCCCTCTCTGAAAAGGGCCATGCCCCCTCCATATGTCTCTATGGGAGAGCCATTTGGCAATTTTTGGCTCTCCCATGGTGGCCCCCCCTTTTGGCGGGAATTGTGACACTTATCTCCCAGGGAGAGCAGATGGCCCATACAGGAGATCACAGGGAGTCCCAGTGGAGATCTAAAATGTATCCCCTATTCTGCGGATAGGAGATACATTTTTCAGAATTTTAGAGGATGAGACTTGACCTTTACTCTAAAGTGAAAAAGCATCTTAAAAGGATTGTGGACTTTGGACAATGCCCTTTTGTAACAACTTTTGTGGTTACAACTTGGTATTCTGCTCTGGTATTTTAAAGATACTAATGGGTCAATAGACTTTTGAACAAGGCTTTACATTTAGTAGTCGCCTTTCCAGAGTCCTACCAAGGGCCCCCAGTACTCAGATACTCCCAATGACTTATGATTGGGGGAAAATAGGGATAGGGAGTAATTCATGGAAGCCCATACTGTTCCAATTAAACAAAAGAAGAGTAAAATTGCAACTCACCATAAAGTCTATGAAAGAGATGGAATTAACTGTCTTGCGGGATGGCTCAGATAATTTATGAATAGTCATGAGTGGCAGGGGCCATATTCAAATTCGCGATATTTCGCAAATATATGGACGAATATTCGTCCTATGTTTGCGAAATTCGCATATTCACTATGTTCGTTCTCTTTTTTTTTTCATGCAAAAATTTGTCATGAAATTCGCATAGTGCGCATGCGCAATTGTATCTTTCACCTAAAAGAATGGAGGGATCAGTGTCCAGTCTGGAAGTGCCCATATTCGTAAATATATTTGCATAAATATTCGTAGAAATATTTGCATAAATTCGCATAAAAATGAAGATTCATCATTACAAATATATGTCACTATATTCTAAATATTCGCAAAATTGCAAAGTGCCGATATTTGCGGTAAAAATTCTCATTTTGAATATTCACGCTCAACACTATTTATGAACAGCAGAAAGTATGTGGCAGCAGGACACAAGAATTAAAAAAAAATAAGTCTACAGAAAAACCTTCCAATTGCATGATATAAGGACAGACTGAACAAGACAAAGACAAGTAGAAAGCACATGGCAGCAACACTATAACCAGCATTCGAAAGTCCGCAAATGGATTCTTATGCAGGTTTAGGCAATACCTCAAATTAGTCACAGCAAAAACTTGGTAGAGATCTATTACTGTTGCTGCAAGCAACTGTAACCTGTGTGGAAACCCTACACATTACATAATTCCCTTTAAAAATCTGTGGATTGTCTATTTAATGCACAGATTTCCAAGTCACGGTTTATACTTTAGCTAATACATGAGACCTGTCACCTGTTAACTCAGAATGCCTTTATACAAAAAGTAATTTGAAAGGGATTTTCAAAACCAGACCTTATTTAGTTAGCTTTTTCCAAGTAGATTTTTGAATGGCATTTGTCATGCGCCAGAATTTGCAACAAAAAAAATCCCTTAAAAAAAAAAATACAAACTCTCCGCTTTACTCAGAAATGCAGAAAAGGAGACGTAGCTGCGAGGACAAAGAGGTGTGGCCCCGAAAAGGGCTTGTGTCCCCGACAGTATCAAAAAATCCCTACAAATTTACTAATGTTCCTACAAAAAATGTGGTGGATTTGAGCTCTGGAAAACACGACAGCTCAGAGCATGTACTGAAGAAATACATTGAATGCTATGGAAGGAAACAATACTTAGGTCAATAACATAAGTCAGTAATTAATTCTGTTGTTTATTATGCTATATATTCTCCTTATAAAGATCTAGATGTATTATACCAAGAATATTGATAATGGCTTTGTATTGGGGTGCCTAAATAGGAACAGAATTGCTACTCAGATATAGCAAGAGATGGGATCTTGGTGCCCCAAATTATCATGAATATTTATTTGGAAAGGATTAGAAACAGCGAGCAGAATAGATTCTTAAGAGCAAATCAATCTTTTTTTTTCAGTTTGTATGACTCTATCTATCTTGTGTTATAAATCAAGTTGGCTGACATAATGAGTTTTGTTCATTTCAAAATAGGCACTACACAATATAAGCCACAATAAGTGGAGCATAATGAGGAAGGCTAGCAAGCCAGCCCTAGCATGATAACTGGAAACCCTATGGGCTTCTTATACAATATTCAACTTGTATCTAGAGTGGTATTAACATGCTAATGAATGGCAGCTCTTTGGATGATAACAACTTTCATGGGCCGGTGAGGGACAATATTTTATTATGTAGGTGCATCTGTATGTATTTACTCAGCATTGATACACTTGTTAAAACAAAAGTATATATACATGAAATGTGTATACATGTGATGTTCTTCTCTTTTAATTTAACAGAAACATTATGTACCATTGTGTAAGATATATGATTGCCTTCATGGTGATGGTTACATCTGTCTTATAGTATGGTCTGTAGGATTCTGTTGTGTTTATGATTCTGACGGGGATAACATTGCATACTGTGTAATCTTCCTGTAACATCTGCTGGAACTATTGATGGAGGCTCCAATTGAGTATGAATCCAGTCTTATATTTCCTCTAGCCTACGTTCATCTACGTTCACGGTCACTGTTCTGCTCTGTTCTCTTCCTCCTTCCTTACTTTTGTTCCTAAATAGCAATTAGATCAAAGCTCTGTTCTTTTTTCTTTTATAAGAGATGTTATGCAGCAGCCAGGGAATAGCATTGAATAATATACCCTAATGGCTGTACTCTAGCTGCTGTGGAACATCTTTTTGAAGAGATACAAAGTTCTTTGCCTTTTGCATCTTTTCATCTTGTTTTTATTTATTGTCTGGCATAGCTCTATGTGGTCTTTTTGTTTGCATGACAAGTTAAAGAGTACCTGTCATTTCCCGCAAGAAATTTTTTTTATATGTTACTCAGTACCTAATCCAGATCATGCATATATCATTTTTATATGTTAAGCTCCTATATTTCTCTCACAAATACCTTCTATCTGTTGCTTACTTGCAGGTCCGGTGCAAGGATTTTCAAATAAACACAAAAACACAGGGGCTCACTCTCTATTTTAGAGTACATATCAGGGTTCAAAGCAGTATATCCCAATAGCCATATATAAAAGGAGAAAAAAGCAGAGATACTAAAATGCAGTGCACACCTATCAGTAACAACAATATTCTGTATACAATATTAATCTTTATTAGCACAAAATATACAAAAATACATGGATACAAAAAGACAATGCAACTAAAAACAATTAAAATTGCTTTAACCAGAGGAATCTCCTACAACCTGCTACAAGGATTTTCATCTACACATGTAAAGGGCATTTTATTAAATACAAGCTGACAGCAGCGTCTAAAGGGACATTTACACAGTGGGGTGGATCTCCCCCTCACAGCGCAATTGTGGAAGGGCGATAAACTGTGGATGTAGCCGGAGGGCTTACCTCTGCTTATGTCCCTATCCCGTCTCTGTGATTTATAAAGCCTGGCTGAACCAGGCTTTATCAATCAAGCGCAGAGCACACAGATTAATGTGGTTCTATGGAGCGACATTGATTTGTATGAGGAATCTACTGATTCCTCCTAAAAGTCCCCTAAGGGGACTAAAAGTGTAAAAAAAAAGATGAATAAAAAATAAAAATAAAACACTCATTAACCCCTTCCATATTAAAAGTTTGAATCATGCCCCCTTTTCCCAAATTCCATATAAAAAAAATATGTGAACATAATTAAAATAAACGTATGTGGTATTACCGCGTATGTAAATGTCCAAACTGTAAAAATATTATGTTAATTAAACCACACGGTCAATGGCTTACACGTAAAAAAAAGTCACAAATTGCATATTTTTGGCCACTTTGTATACCCTAAAAAAATGTATTAAAAGCAACCAAAAAGTCAAATCAAAACAAAAATGGTGCTGAAAAAAACTTCAGATCATGGCACAAAAAATTAGCCCTCATATATCCCTGTATATGGAAAAATAAAAAAGATATAGGGGTCAGAAGATGTCTGGGCAGTATTCCAACATGATAATGACCCCAAACACATTTTCAAGATGACCACTTCCGTGATAAAGAAGCTAAGGGTAAAGGTGATGGGCTGGTCAAACATGTCTCCAGACCTATTGATCATCTGTGGGGCATCCTCAAATGGAAGGAGGAGGATTTGTCCCTAACATCCACCAGCTCCGTGGTGTCATCTTGGAGGAGTGTCAGACGACTCCAGTGGCAACCTGTAATGCTCTGGAGAACTCCATGCCCAAGAGGCATAAGGCAGTGCTGGAAAGTAATGGTGGCTACTCGAAATATTGATACTTTGGACCCAATTGGGACATTTCCACTTAGGAGTGAACCCATTTTGTTTGCCAAGGTTTACACATTATTGGCTGTGTGCTGAGTTATTTTGAGTGGACACAGCATTAAACACTGTTATACAGTCTGTGCACTCACTATACATTGTAGCAGAATGTCATTTCCTCAATGTTGTCACATGAAAATATATTATTATCTACATTATATAAAAAGTTTATGCAAATGACGGAGCCCATTTAAAAAAAAGACAGTAATAATACAAAATTAAAGCAAGATTAGTAGGTATCTTTACAAGATGAGCATACAAACTTGGAATACAAATTATATATTTGTACATGTATTATACTAGCAAAGAAGAGAGGCATCCAGATGTCAGAGTCTAACTTGAGATAAATGGCAAACAAAAGAATTCAAATATAAAAGAAAAACATTAAACATCCACAAACTATTGAGGGAATTCATAGATGCGAGACATGCTAAAGATTTCCAAAAACCACATTCCATTTACAGAGTAAGGTACAACAGGGATCTGCTATATTAATCTTTTCAAGCTTAACAAGAGGTTATACCTTCTGAAATGTCCTGAATTTATTATAAAGGACTAGAATACATTGGTATTAATAATTTACAATAACACTTTGGATGCTGACATGTTTGGAGAGGTCTGGGATTTCCAATGTTATAGGGATACTCCGGTGGAATTTTTTTTTTAAATCAACTGGTGCCAGAAAGTTAAACTGATTTGTAAATGACTTCTATTAAAAAATCTTCACCCTTCCAGTACTTTATATATACTTCTGTATGCTACAGCGGAAATTCTGTGCTCTCTGCTGACAACTCTGTCCATGTCAGGAACTGTCCAGAGCAGCATTAATTTGAAATGGGGATTTTCTCCTGCTCTGAACAGGGCATCAGGTGTCAGCAGAGAGCACTGTGGACAAGACAAAAAAGGAAATTCAAAAAGAAAATAATTTCCTCTGTAGCATACAGATGCTAAAAAGTACTGGAAGGAAAAATATGTTTTTAACCCCTTCCCACAGAATGTCATATATAAACGCCGGGTTGTGCAGTGCGTTTGCGCATCCCGGCATTTATAAATGACATTCAGTTAACCTGGCGATGCGCAGCATCGCACGGGTTAACTGGCAGAAGTCCCGCTGTTTCCAGCAGGGGACAACTTCTGCTTCACCCCCAGGACCATCCATTGATGGTCCTGGTCAGCGATCACTGTGATTGGTCCCTGTGGACCAATCACAGTGATCTGGGGTGAAAGTTCACCCCCCCCCTCTGTGAATGTACAGGGTACATTCACATGGGCGAGGCTTTTACAGTGGGTTTCTCGCATCTTGAGATGCAGCAAATTTTGCGCCGGGAAACTCGCTGTAATCCCCCGCCCATGTGACTGTACCCTAAAAACACTACAGTACACTAACACAAAATAAAATAAAAAGATAAAAACACTACATATACACATACCCCTACACAGCCCCCCTCCCCCAATAAGAACGTCCGGTACGCCACTGTTTCCAAAGCAGAGCCTCCAGCTGTTGAAAAACAACAACTCCCAGTATTGCCGGACAGCCGTTGACTGTCCACGCATGCTGGGAGTTTTGCAACAGCTGGAGGCACCCTGTTTGGGAATCACTGGCGTAGAATACCCCTATGTCCACCCCTATGCAAATCCCTAATTTAGGCCTCAAATGCGCACGGCGCTCTCACTTTGGAGCCCTGTCGTATTTCAAGGCAACAGTTTAGGGCGACATATGGGGTATCGCCGTACTCGGGAGAAATTGCGTTACAAGGTTTGGGGGGCTTTTTCTTCTTCAACCATTCATGAAAAGGAAATGTTGGGGTCTACACCAGAATGTTAGTGTAAAAAAATTTAATTTTTTACACTAACATGCTGATGTTGCCCTATACTTTACATTTTCACAAGAGGTAAAAGGGAAAAAAGCCCCCCAAAATTTGTAACGCAATTTTTCCCGACTACAGAGATACCCCATATGTGAGCGCAAAGTGCTCTGGGGGCGCACAACAAGGCCCAGAAGGGAGAGTGCACCATGTACATTTGAGGTGATTTGCACAGGGGTGGCTGATTGTTACAGCGGTTTTGACAAACGCAAAAAAAACAAAACCCCACATGTGACCCCATTTCGGAAACGACACCCCTCACGGAATGTAATGAGGGGTGCAGTGAGAATTTACCCCCCACAGGTGTCTGACGGATCTTTGGAACAGTGGTCCGTGAAAATGAAAACTTGTACAGCCCACTGTTCCAAAGATCTGTCAGACACCAGTGGGGGGCAAATGCTCACTGTATCCCTTGTTACATTCCTCAAGGGGTCTAGTTTCCAAAATGGTATGCCATGTGTTTTTTTTTTTGCTGTTCTGGCACCATAGGGGCTTCCTAAATGCGATATGCCCCCCGAGCAAAATTTGCTCTCAAAAAGCCAAATATGACTCCTTCTCTTCTGAGCATTGTAGTTCGCCCATAGTGCACTTCAGGTCAACTTATGGGGTACCTCCATACTCAGAAGAGAAGGGGTTACAAATATTGGGGGGTATTTCCTGCTATTAACCCTTGCAAAAATGTGAAATTTGGGGGGAAACACATATTTTAGTGGAATTTTTTTTTTTTTTACATATGCAAAAGTCGTGAAACACCTGTGGGGTAATAAGGCTCACTTTATTCCTTGTTACGTTCCTCAAGGGGTCTAGTTTCCAAAATGGTATGCCATGTGTTTTTTTTTGCTGTTCTGGCACCATAGGGGCTTCCTAAATGCGACATGCCCCCCGAGCAAAATTTGCTCTCAAAAAGCCAAATAGGACTCCTTCTCTTCTGAGCATTGTAGTTCACCCATAGTGCACTTCAGGTCAACTTATGGGGTACCTCCATACTCAGAAGAGAAGGGGTTACAAATATTGGGGGGTATTTCCTGCTATTAACCCTTGGAAAAATGTGAAATTTGGGGGGAAACACACATTTTAGTGAAAAAAAATAATTTTTTTTTTTACATATGCAAAAGTCGTGAAACACCTGTGGGGTATTAAGGCTCACTTTATTCCTTGTTATGTTCCTCAAGGGGTCTAGTTTCCAAAATGGTATGCCATGTGAGGGTTTTTTGCTGTTCTGGCACCATAGGGGCTTCCTAAATGCAACATGCCCCCCAAAAACCATTTCAGAAAAACGTACTCTCCAAAATCCCCTTGTCGCTCCTTCCCTTCTGAGTCCTCTACTGCGCCCGCCGAACAATTTACATAGACATATGAGGTATGTGCTTACTCGAGAGAAATTGGGCTACATATATAAGTATACATTTTCTCCTTTTACCCCTTGTAAAAATTCAAAAATTGGGTCTACAAGAACATGCGAGTGTAAAAAATGAAGATTGTGAATTTTCTCCTTCACTTTGCTTCTATTCCTGTGAAACACCTAAAGGGTTAAAATGATGACTGAATGTCATTTTGAATACTTTGGGGGGTGCAGTTTTTATAATGGGGTCTTTTGTGGGGTATTTCTAATATGAAGACCCTTCAAATCCACTTCAAACCTGAACTGGTCCCTGAAAAATAGTGAGTTTGAAAATTTTGTGAAAAATTGGAAAATTGCTGCTGAACTTTGAAGCCCTCTGGTGTCTTCTAAAAGTAAAAACACGTCACTTTTATGATGCAAACATAAAGTAGACATATTGTATATGTGAATAAAAAAATTTTTTATTTGTAATATACATTTTCCTTACAAGCAGAGAGCTTCAAAGTTAGAAAAATGCAAAATTTCCAAATTTTTCATCAAATTTTAGGATTTTTCACAAGGAAAGGATGCAAGTTACCACAAAAATTTACCACCATGTTAAAGTAGAATATGTCACGAAAAAACAATCTCGGAATCAGAATGATAACTAAAAGCATTCCAGAGTTATTAATGTTTAAAGTGACAGTGGTCAGATGTGCAAAAAACGTGCAAAAAAGATGTGCTCTGGTCCTTAAGGCCAAAATGGGCTTGGTCCTGAAGGGGTTAATAGAAGTCATTTACAAATCTGTTTTTTCTGACACCAGTTGATTTAAAAAAAATAAAAAATTCCACCGTGTACCCCTTTAAGAAAAATTCTAGCTTTCATGAAAATGTAAAATTTTGTCAAAAAGGAAATGAATGGATTCTAATCTAACAAAATAGTAGAACCAATAAGACTTAGGGAAGAATACATATGTAGGATATGGATGTGATTAAAGGAGTAATTTGGTGGAAAACTTTATTTTTATTTTTACCCCGATAACGACCATGGACGAGTATAGACGTCCAGGTTGGCGGGCGTTTTGGCACCTGGACGTCTATACTCGTCCATTATTCTCGTGGGTGCTGCCCAGTGCACCCACAAGATCACGGCAGGGACTCGGCTGTGCAGGGACACAGCTGGGACCCTGCTGCACTGCCGGGACTGAAGTAAACTTCGGTCCCGGCAGTTTTAACACTTACAGCCGCGGTCAGAAGTGACCGCGGGCTGTAAGTGTTATGACAGAGGGAGGGGGCTCCCTCTGTCTCCTCTGCAGCACCCCGCATCGCGATCGCCGGGGCCTGCCGCACTGCCGGGAGTGAAGTTCACTTCACTCCCGACAGTTTAACCCTTACAGCCACAGTCAGAAGTGACCGCGGGCTGTAAGGAGTTCTGACAGAGGGAGGGGGCTCCCTCTGTCTCTCCTGGAGCACCCCGGAGCATCGCGGGGTGCTGCTGCATACCAGGGCAGCCGGGGGTCCTACAAAGACCCCCAGGTCTGCCCTGGGTATTGCCTGTAGGACATGCCAGAGGCACATCCTGATATGCTGCCTGCTAGTGAAAACTGGCAGGCAGCATATAACTGTAATGCTTTGGAATACTAAGTATCCCAAAGCATTAAAAAGTGTAAAAATAAATAAAAATTTTATAAAAGTGTAAAAAAAAAAATATTAAAAATACATTTATTAAATGAATCTAATAAAAAAATGCATAATGTGTAGGATCGCATTGGCGGACATCCGCAGCATGTAATATGCTGCGGATGTCCGTCATGTGATCCTACACATTATGCAGCAGTCACGGTAATGAGCTCCCTGCTGCGGCTGGGTAGCTTTGTGTGTCCACTCATAGCGGCGGATTTCCCGCCGGCAGTCACGACCGGACACACTGAGCTACCCAGCCGCAGCAGTGATGGATATATTCGCCATGAGCGGGTGCTTATTCCCACAACATGGCAGATATATCCATCAGGAGCCTTAACTGTCACAGACAGACGCGTTATACTGCTAGCCGACCAAGGATCAATCAGAGAGGTCCCTGGTCCAGCCAATAACTTGTAGGGGTGCGGTATATAAATGGGGTCACTTGTGGGGGTGGGGGTACTGTTCTGCCCTGAAAGCCAAATGGCGCTCCTCTCCTTCTGAGTCCTACCACGCGGCCAAGGAACCATATATGGCCGAAGCGGGGGGTATTTCTGAACATGGGACAAGCAGCTAAATAAAATATAGGGTGCATTTCTTTCAATATCAGAAGTGATGTACAAAAAATATGCCCCCCAAATGATGCATTTGTGAAAAATTGCAAATTTCGAATTTTTAACACTGACTTTGTAATAATTCCTGCCAAAAAACTATGGTGTTAAAATACTCACTGTACCCCCTAGCGAATACCTTGAGGGGTCTAGTTTTTAAAATGGGGTCATTTGGGGGGGGGGGGTGTTCCTATGTTCTACTACCTTTTAATTTCTGCAAACCTTGAATAGCACATAAAAAAGATGTACTTTTCAAATTTTCAAAATTTTCAAAATTTCAAGTTAAATTGCTGCTAACTAATTTAAAATGTTAATTAAAAACAAAAAAATGACGTCAAAATAAAGTAGACATCTGAAAGTATAAGTTTCATAAACTATTTGGTCAGTAAGTATAAATATATGCAACCCATTAGTGTTAAAATAGCAAAAAATCTTAATTTTTTGTAAAAATTTAATGATTTGTAAAAAAAAAAACTACAAATGATATCGGCTTACTTTACTATGTACATGAAGTACAACTTGTACCAAAAAATCAATGTCAGAATTATTGTGATTGGCAAAACATTACCAGAGTTATTCTTTAATAAAAACAGACATCCACGATTTGAAAAAAACAGGCCTGGTCTTTCAGGGGCGTACAGGTTTATTTGTATTGGTCCTTAAGGGGTTAATCAACTGGTACCAGAAAGTTAAAGGGGTGCTCTGCCCCTAGACATCTTATCCCCTACCCAAAAGCATAGGGGATAAGATGTCTGATCGCGGGGGGTGCCGCCACTGGGGACCCTCGCGTTCTCCTTGCTGCACCCGGCATTCGTTTAGAGCATTGGGTGCAGCGTCGGAGGTTCATGATGTCACGGCCATGTCCCGCTCGTGACATCACGGTCACGCCCCTCAATGCAAGTCTATGGGAGGAGACATGACAGCCGTCATGCCCCCTCCCATAGACTTGCATATAGGGGGCATGGCTGTGACATTACGAGCAGGGCATGACGTGACATCACCAGCCTCCGCCTGCATCGCCAGTCATCTGGAAAGGGGCAAAGTTTGTTCCGTGTACCGGATGTCTGTGGTGCCGCAGCCAAGATAGGGGATAAGATGTCTAGGGGCAGAGTACCTCTTTAAAAATATTTGTACATTACTTCTATTAAAAAATCTTAATCCTTCCAGTGCTTATCAGCTGCTGTATACTACAGAGGAAGTTGTGTAGTTCTTTTCTGTTTGACCACAGTGCTCTCTGCTGACACCTCTGTCCATGTCAGGAACTGTCTGGAGCAGAAGAGGTTTGCTATGGGGATTTGTTCCTACTCTGGACAGTTCCTGACATTGACAGAGGTGTCAGCAGAGAGCACTGTGGTCAGACAAAAAAGAACAACTCAACTTCCTATAGAGCATACAGTAGCTCATAAGTACTGGAAGGATTAAGGTTTTTAATATAGAAGTAATTTACAAATCTGTTTAACTTTTTAGCACCAGTTGATTTGAAAAAAAATAGTTTTCCATTGGCGTACCCTTTTAATCACATCCAAATCCTACAAACATATTCTGTGCTAGGTTTTATTGGTTCTACTAACATTTAAGGTATATTCACGTGTCCAGGCTTCATCTCTCCCCAAACTGCCTGCCCTAAAAAGTGCCTAGCACCTGCTATGTCAGGAGGACTGGTTGACCAAACAGTACATTGGGATGCCAAATCAATCAGGACGCTGGCACAGCGGCCAATACTCCCACTTTTGGCAGGTGTCTGTGAATTCGTTTTTTTCTTTTTATCTATGCTCTATTCACTGGATGTTCTAACTTTGGATTTTTGGACTGTGTACCCAGTAACCTTCCTGCTGATTTTAAAGGGGTACTCTGGTGATTTTTTTTTTTTTTTAATCAACTGGTGCCAGAACATTAACTCCTTAACGTCGCCGGAAGTATATTTATGTCCTGCAACGGCTCCCATTATGTGAAGCACTCTCAGTTGCCGGTTAGCTCAGTGGGCTGTTCGGGACCGCCATGGTGAAATCACAGCATCCTGAACAGCTGAGAGGACAGTTGGAGGCTTATCACCTTGCTTCCCGCCATCCAATCATTGCTATGCTGCTCCCTGCCTGAGATCCAGGCTGGAGCAGCAGAGCACGGATAAAACTATGGCATAGCATTGATCAGTGTATGCAATCCTAGGATTGCATGTAATAGTCCCCTATGGGGGCTATAAAAAAAAATAATAAATAAAAAAAATATGATTATGATTTAACCCCTTCAGTAATAAAAGTTTGAATCACCCCCCTTTTCAGATAAAAAAAATAAATTAATTTGTAAACAAAAATAAAAATAAACATGTGGTATCACCGCTTGTATAAATGTCTGAACTATAAAAATATAATGTTATTTAAACTGCATGGTCAATGGCATACACGTAAAAAAAAAGTCCAAAGTCCCAAATTGTGTATTTTTGGTCACTTTGTATACTCTAAAATTTTTGTATAAAAAGCGATCAAAACAAAAATGGTACTGATAAAAACTTCACATCACGGCGCACAAAATGAGCTCTCATATCACCCTGTATATGGAAAAATAAAAAAGTTATAGGGTTCAGATGACAATTTTACACATACTAATTTTGGTGCATATAGTTACTTTTTTAGTATTAAAATAAAATAATACCTATAAAAATTAGATATCCTCGTAACTGTATGGACCTTGAGAATACATTTATGGTGTCATTTTTACCGAAAAGTGCATCAGATGCCTACAAAATGGCATTTTTTCCCCAATTTTGACCCACAAATATTTTTTTTCTGGTTTTGCAGTAGATTTTGTGGTGAAATGATTGATGTCATTACAAAGTACAATTGGTGGTGCAAAAAACAAGTCTTTTATATGGGTCTATAGGTGAAAAGTTGAAAGCATTAGGATTTAAAAGGTGAGGAGTAAAAAACTAAAGTGCAAAAACTGAACGACCCTGTGTTCTTAAGGGGTTAAACACATTTGTAAATTACTTCTATTTAAAAGTCTTAATCCTTTTAGCACTTATCAGCTGCTGTATATCACAGAGGAAGTTCTTTTCTTTTTGAATTTCTATTCAGTCTGACCACAGTGCTCTCTGCTAACATCTCTGTCCATGCCAGGAACTGTCCAGAGTAGGAGCAAATCCCCATAGCAAACCTCTCCTGCTCTGGACAGTTCCTGACATGGACAGAGGTGTCAGCAGAGAACACTGTGGTCAGACTGAAGAGAAATTCAGCCGCTGATAAGTACTGGAAGGGTTAAGATTTTTAAATAGAAGTAATTAAAAAATCTGTTTAACTTTCTGGTATCAGTTGAGTTCATTATTTTTTTCTTCTTCACCGGAGTACCCCTTTAATCATTATGTGACCTCCTGGCTTTGACTGTAGGGCTGTTATTCTGTTAACTCCTTGGATTCTCATTTTGCATACATGACCTCCTGGCTTTTTACCTATATGCTGTCCTTGATTAATCTTCTGTTTGCTGATTTTGTCCCTCTTGCAACTAGCTAAACAGACACATTACTTCCATCTGGGGCAATTGTGATAGTTTGTGGCCTGTTGTTCTTCATCAAAACTTCATCTGAGTGCTTTGCAGTGGCAGACTGGGGCACTGTTAGCTAAGTGCCATGTGTAAATATTTTCTATTACCATGTACACAGTGGGCAAGACGGTATTAAATTACACTGTCTAAGGTTAACAGACCCAACAGGGTAGTGACTCACGGTTCAGTAGGTTGTTTCCAAAATTTCAGGTATTTATTTTTCATAGACATAAATATTCTTTTACAAAGTGACACAGAGCTTGGATCTTCCATCCGCTCAACCCCTCAGACGTGACAGCGTTTCGGGGCGGGCCCCCTTAGTCATGCGCCGTCGCGTCTGTTGAGCAGATGGAAGATCTGAGCTCTGTGTCTGGCATTAAGCTTTGCTCCACTTTGTAAAAGAATATTTATGTCTATGAAAAATAAATACCTGAAATTTTGGAAACGATCTTCTAAACCATGAGTCACTACCCTGTTGGGTCTGTTAACCTTGGACAGTGTAATTTAATACCGTCTTGCCCACTGTGTACATGGTAATTTGGTCTTAAGGGAGGTGTGGAGCTCCCATGTGGGACTATTGGATCTAATTTATCAGACTTGCAGACATTTCTAGTGTGTGTATAGATCTACATATTTTCTATTACACAGCTTTTAAAAAATATTTAGGAGACATCTATCATTGTTGCTTTGGTAAGCGAGTTCTGTAGGCATTTTTTTGCTTTGGTTTTGCTTATGTGTGACATATTTATCATACAATTACAGGGGGTTGATAAATTTGGCTCACATAAGCAAAAACCAATAAAATCACTTTAGAATACCATTTTCTTAGCACACATAAGCAAAAAAATATATGTATGTGTGTTTATTCAATTTTTAACCACTTTTTTCCCCTTTAAATGTACTAACCTATTTTTTTTCTTTTCATTTCAGATCAGTCTATCCTGTGAGACACTTCAGATTTGGTGGACTACAATTACCAACTTTTTTTTGTTTAATATTAACAACATTTTGTAAAGAGGGCTGGTGGTGGAGTGTTTTTTGGAATAAAAGTTTTTGAAATGTATTTTTTTTAATTTACTTTACAGGCTTAATAGTGGAAGATGTCTTATAGACGGAGTCCATTACTAAGCCGGGGCTTGGCGTTGGCCCCCAAAACAGCTAGCGCTAACCCACGATTATTACCCCGGTACCCACCGCCACAGGGGTGTCGGGAAGAGTCGGTACCAACAGGCCCGGAGCGTCAAAAAAGGTGCTCCTGGGCCTAGGCGGTAACAGGCTGGCATTATTTAGGCTGGGGAGGGCCAGTAAAAATGGTCCTTGCCCACCCTGGTAACGTCAAGCTGTTGCTGCTTGGTTGGTATCTAACTGAGAATGAAAATACAGGGAACTCTATATGTTCTTTTATTATTTAAAACACATAGTGACAGCAGCAACAAGCAGCAACAGCCGGACGTTACCAGGGTTGGCGAGGACCATTGTTACTGGCCCTCCCCAGCCTAAATAACGCCAGCCTATTTCCGCCTAGGCCCAGGAGCTCCATATTTGGGCCTGTTGGTAGCGTCTCCTCTCTGAACCCCTGTGGCAGTGAGTACGGGGGTAATAATCGGGGGGTTAGCGTTAGCTGTTTTTGGTGCTAACACTAAGCCCTGGCTTAGTAATGGATTTTGTCTGTAAGACAGCTTCCACTACTAAGCCTGTAAAGTAATAAAAATGTTTTAAAAAAACAACATGTTTAAAAAACTTTTATTCCAACCCCTCCCCCCCTCACAAGCCCTCATTAACCATTTTATTAACATTAAACAAAAAAACAAAAAAACACTGGTCATCGTTGTTGGTTAGTACATTTATTGTACCCACCCACACATTTCCCGCCTGCACCGCACCACATGACTACAACTCCCAACATACCCTTACAGTAAGGACATAATGTAGTCATGCAGCAGGGCTGGGTGGAGATGTGCAAGCGGGTGATAAGCTTGTCACCTGCCCCCATGCGCTGCGGGCAGATGACAAGCTTGTCATCAAGCTTGCGATTTTTGTTCCGTGGTCACTACCACTTTTGCATGATACCACTTTATCACTACCACTTTTGCATGATATTTCAATCTTCCTAGGTTGTGATGTGACCAAAAATCAGCAATTTTGGACGTTGGTATTTTTATTTTTTTCCGTTTACGCAGTTCACCATACAGGGTCATTAAATTATATACATTATATTTTATTAGTTTGGTAATACATATTTTTTTATTCATAACATGGGGAAAATGGTTGATGTATTTTTATTGGGGAAGGGAGGGAGGACTTATTCTCTTTTTAAAAAGTGTTAACTTTTTTTTTGTTAAATGACAATTATATCCTAGACTTTACCACGTCTATTGAAGATATTGAAATCAATTTTTACATATACCTGAAACCATATTATAAGCCAACTTGTAGTTGAAGAGAGGGAACTCCAACAGGAAATATTCATTCTCCATTTCACAAAAAGAAAGCAGAAGTGTTATGATGGACTCACAACACAGCCATTTAGCCCCAAGACAAGATTTTTCCTAAGCATGTCCATTACTGTCTGGCAGGTAAGTACTAAAATCACCTTATGTTGGAAAACCCCTTTAAATTTGGTGAACTGGTGCTCTATCACTATGCATTTAACTTGTTAGATACAGTCATGACTGTAAATGTTGGCACCCTTGAAATCTTTCTAGAAAATGAAGTATTTTTCACAGAAAAGGATTGCAGTAACACATGTTTTGCTGTACACATGTTTATTCCCTTTGTGTGTATTTGATCTAAACCAAAAAAGGGAGGAAAAAAAGCAAATTGGACATAATGTCAAACCAAACACATAATGTCAAACCAAAAAATGGGCTGGACAAAATTATTGGCACCCTTTCAAAATTGTGGAAAAATAAGATTGTTTCAAGCATGTGATGCTCCTTTAAACACACCTGGGGCAAGTAACAGGTGTGGGCAATATAAAAATCACACCTGAAAGCAGTTAAAAAGGAGAGAAGTTCACTTTGTATTTGCATTGTGTCTCTGTGTGTGCCACACTAAGCATGGACAACATAAATAGGAGAAGAGAACTGTCTGAGGACTTGAGAACCAAAATTGTGGGAAAATATAAATAATCTCAAGGTTACAAGCCCATCTCCAGAGATCTCGTCCACAGTTCGCAACATTACTTTTAATGCGCAACATTATTTTTTTGAGCAGTGTATATATTAATGTTAAACTTATACAAATTCCTTCTTTTTGGAAATATTTAACTCTTTCTAATTTCCACCATTGGAAATGGGCTAAGGTTTTCTATTACACAACAAATATGCATGATGGGATTACTGCCTATGATGAGCATGCTCATCATATGCCAAGAAGTTCATAATATATTCAAAGTATAAAATATTTATTAAAATGTCCATTAACATGAATAAAATATCAGCGAACACCATATAAATTAAGATTTCTTAATTTTCCGTAAATTTATTTTTGTAATCTTTAAAAACGTCAAGTTAAAATCAACAGCTCTGAAGAAACTATACTAGGGGCGAACACATTTCCTGGTGGTCTGCCAATTTTAGCCAGACCTTGCAAGATCAGACATAAACTAGTAATCAGGATTAACACAGCCTGTGGTGTCTGTCATTCCTGGGGGAAAATAAGCCTTGTGCATTAAAGGGATCAGAAATCTCTGTAAAACATTTCTTCCTGGATCAATAAATGTCAACATAACATCATCATCAGATCACCATAGCTTTCCTACATTACAACACCAATCAGTTACTGGAAGGTAATTTAAAGTATACATACATTACTGTACACACAAAACTCATAGCATTACATACATACAGAAGACTCCAAAATCAAGTTGTATGATAGAGTGGGAGATGAAACAGTATACTACACAATAGTTAATTTACTACTGTATTGAGTACAGGCTATGCACAAGATTTAACGCTGCAAAGAAGCACAAAGGCATTTAGTGGAAATATTCATTACATATGCAAGGTATAATGTAAGTATAATAACAGCTCCATTATGGACTCTGTAACTTATTCAAATTTGGTGGCCATTTTAATTGTTTTTTTTATGATATAAATAATTCCATATGAAAAATGATTGTGCAGTTGGACTAGTACTTCTCCTGTCTCAATTAGACTGTACAAGCAGAATGCCGATCTCACTGCTGCTTCTGTACACCACTAGTTTCATGTAGCATTATCCCTCAAGGACTTTTCATTCCTAATAGACAAAAGTCTGGTGAAAATAGTACCAGATGAGCAAGTAGCTCCTAAAGAAGCTACCAGAAATTAGCTCCCATATCATACAGTATGCCAAAATGTAAAATTAGGACTTTGACCTCTTATCTAAGGAGGAACATATACAGTCATGGCCTTAAATGTTGGCACCCCTGAAATTTTTCAAGAAAATGAAGTATTTCTCACAGAAAAGGATTGCAGTAACACATGTTTTGCTATACACATGTTTATTCCCTTTGTGTGTATTGCAACTAAAACAAAAAAGGGAGAAAAAAAAAAGCAAATTGGACATAATGTCACACCAAACTCCAAAAATGAGCTGGACAAAATTATTGGCACCCTTTCAAAACTGTGGAAAAATAAGATTGTTTCAAGCATATTATGCTCCTTTAAACTCACCTGGGGCAAGTAGCAGGTGTGGGCAATATAAAAATCACACCTGAAAGCAGATACAAAGGAGAGAAGTTCACTTAGTCTTTGCATTGTGTTTTCTGTGTGTGCCACACTAAGCATGGACAACAGAAAGAGGAGAAGAGAACTGTCTGAGCACTTAAGAACCAAAATTGTGGAAAAATATCAACAATCTCAAGGTTAAAAGTCCATCTCCAGAGATCTAGATTTGCCTTTGTCCACAGTGTGTGACATTATCAAGAAGTTTGCAACCCATGGCACTGCAGCTAATCTCCCTGAGCGTGGACAAAAGAGGAAAATTTATGAAAGGTGTCAACGCAGGATAGTCCGGATGGTGGATAAGCAGCCCCAAACAAGTTCCAAAGATATTCAAGCTCTCCTGCAGGCTCAGGGAGTATCAGTGTCAGCAAGACTGCATTTTGCCAAAATGAACTCGAGTAAGCCAAAATCCTTCTGGGAAAACGTCTGAAAACTGAATGCAGCCTACAAAGAAAAGAACACAGTACCTAAAGTGAAATAGGGTGGAGGTTCAATTATGTTTTGGGGTTGTTTTGCTGCCTCTGGCACTGGGTGCCTTGAATGTGTGCAAGGCATCATGAAATCTGAGGATTACCAACAGATTTTGGGTCGCACTGTACAGCCCAGTGTCAGAAAGTTGGGTTTTCGGCCGAGATCTTGGGTCTTCCAGCAGGACAATGACCCCAAACATATGTCAAAAAGCCCCAAGAAATGGATGCCAATAAAGCGCTGGAGAGTTCTGAAGTGGCCAGCAATGAGTCCAGATCTAAATCCCATTGAACACCTGTGGAGAGATCTTAAAATTGCTGTTGGGAAAAGGCGCCCCCTTCCAATAAGAGAGACCTGGAGCAGTTTGCAAAGGAAGAGTGGTCCAACATTCCAGCTGAGAGGTATAAGAAGCTTATTGATGGTTATAGGAAGAGATTGATTTCAGTTACTTTTTCCAAAGGGTGTGCAAGCAAATATTAAGTTTAGGGTGCCAATAATTTTGTCCATCCCATTATGTCACATTAGCTTTTTTTTCCTCCCTTTTTTGGTTTAGTTCCAATACACACAAAAGGAATAAACATGTGTATAGCATAACATGTGTTACTGCAAACCTTTTCTAAGAGAAATACTTCATTTTCCTGAAAAATTTCAGGGGTGCCAACATTTACGGCCATGACTGTAACTATCACTCTGAGTTTCTGTGTCTTTAGAATACCAAGCTAAGAGTATTCTAAGATATTTCTATTATCGTTAGGAAATTGAGAGTTAAGAAAAGGGCAACATTGTAGAAATTTTGGGCACACAACATTATTCATGAAATTATACAGGAGACACTTCAGTATACACATGTTTAAAAAGAGAGAAACCAATGTTCCTGCCAAAATCTACTGCCTCCAAAACCTTTTAAATAAGGTAATATAATAGGGTACCAACCAAGCCTTAAAGAGGTACTATGGCATAAAGTATTTTTTGTTTATATATGTTCAGGCTGCCTGAGTGGCATGGAATATAACCCCTCAGCCAATCACTGGTCCCAGCGGTGATTGACTGAGCAACAATGTGATATACTGATCTCAAGCACCAGGATATACGCGCAACAGATAGCGGAGGTTCCGAGAAATAGAGAAAGGTATTTATTTACCTGTTGTTTTTTTGTTTGAGCAGGCAGCCTGGGCATATTTAAAAAAAAAATTTTTTTTGCCAGGCAACCTTACTAGTATTTATGGATATCCCTGACCACTCTCCAAACCAGACTTGCCAATTTATGTATGGGGAGAATCCTCAAGGAGAACAAGGCTGGACTATCCATCAAGGGACAGAGCTCAGAGAGGGATGATCACACAGAATACATTCAGAACTATTCTTCAAACATGGTTGCTGACTTTTTAAGGGTTAAAGTTACAACATGATTTATTATTTAAAAAAAATAAAACAAACAGCACATAATGTTATCTCTAGATAAGGCTTGGATACATGATATCCGTTCCCATGATTGCCCATTTATCTGATCAGTAAATGACTTAAAAGCTATGAGCACTTTCACATCCACTTTGAGTATTGACCCAATGCATCTGAAATAATACAAAATGTAGCAATTTTGCAAATAGTCCTAATAACCTTATAATGCATATAACAAGCACATTCATAAAGCAGCCAACCACTTTAGTTGAAAATAAAAATTGAGAAACAAGCCATTTGTTGGACTTTTTCAAGTATGACCACATGCGGTATGGAGAAAATGAAAACTCATCAGACCATTTGTTTTTTTCCATCTCAGCTCTGTACTATTTTATTCTTTTTATTCTGCCAGTTACACGTAAAATATAAAGATTGTGAGACCTCCACTGCTAAAGCTGACAATTTTATAGGAAGCCAATTAACTTCTTGGTATTTTTTCTTTTTTTTTCTTTTTGGAGCATGAGAGGAAACTGGAGAACCCAGAGGAACCCATATCATGGGGAGAACAAACGCATGTTGCCCGTGGTCCAATTTTATCTCAGTTTTCAAGAGTTACACATTGTAAAACATAGAGAAATGTACTATTATTATTATATGTTATCATGTATTTAATGTATTTATTTCATTCATTCAATCATGTGATGTCATATCCTGTGTGGTAAATAATAACATGCAGATGTTGTGATATGTATTCTATTTTCTATTGTTATGACTTATGGTATATCTGATTTATGCTTTACTGTTAACAGAGCTCCTGGTAAAGATAAAAATGGCGGATATATCAACTGTTTTACAGACAATGGGGGAAATTTATCAAAACATGTGCAGAAGAGCAGTGCAGTTGCCCACAGCAGCCAATCACATTGTTTCTTTCATTTTCCACAGGCCTCTTTAACCCCTTAAGGACCGGGTTTTTTTCCGTTTTTGCATTTTCGTTTTTTGCTCCTTGCCTTTAAAAAATCATAACTCTTTCAATTTTGCACCTAAAAATCCATATTATGGCTTATTTTTTGCGCCACCAATTCTACTTTGTAATGACGTCAGTCATTGTGCGCAAAAATCTATGGTGAAACGGAAAAAAAAATCATTGTGAGACAAAATTGAAAAAAAAAAAAACGCCATTTTGTAACTTTTGGGGGCTTCCGTTTCTACGTAGTACATTTTTCGGTAAAAATGACACCTGATATATATAAAAAAAAAAATGTAAACCTTCCAGGACTTATTAGCTGCTGACTACTACAGAGGACATTCTTTTATTTTTGGAACACAGTGCTCTCTGCTGATATCATGACCACAGTGCTCTCTGCTGACACCTCTGTACATTTTAGGAACTGTCCAGAGCAGCATATGTTTTCTTTGGGGATTTTCTCCTACTCAGGACAGTTGCTAAAATGGACAGAGATGTCAGCAGAGAGCACTGTGCTCATGATGTCAGCAGAGAGCTCTGTGTTCCAAAAAGAAAATAATTTCCTCTGTAGTATTCAGCAGCTAATAAGTACTGGAAGGATTAAGATTTTTTAATAGAAGTAATTTACAAATCTGTTTAACTTTCTGGCACCAGTTGATTTAAAAAAAAAATAAGTTATCCACCGGAGTACCCCTTTAAAGTAATTTCACACAGGCAAAACCCTTGCCTGGCTGTTGCACTGTGCTTCTCTCTGAATTGCAGTCAGTGCAGCGAGGTGTGTCATGAAACTTCGACTAATTTCATTGCCAACTCCAAAGTGGGACCATGCTGAAAATGTGACGTCACTTCTTTTTCCATACAGTTCCATGTGTGCAAATGAAAGCAACTGGACACTTTTTTATTAGTTTTTTGTTAGGTTAGGCCATGTTGATTTTGATGTGGAGTACAATTAGAGGCTCATGTACTATAATTTTTCCACTAAAATTTTGGTGAAAAAAGCATAAGGAAATGCTTTTTACTTTATATGTTAATGATATATGCCAGACATGTGCCAACGTTTAGGTATTTTTCTGATCAATCTGTTATTTTCTGCTTATGTGGGTATGGCTTTAGCTTAATTTTTACAATTCGAGTTATTTATGATCATTTTTATCCTGTTTTTGGCATCCTTTCAGGTTGGGATTTTGCTGTTTCAATGGAGAGGTTAAAAACTCTGGTGTATTGGGGCGAACAGTGACAAATTTTTGATGCGCCAAAGACATATGGAACCCATATTGGAGAAACTGTCCAATTATCTTGATCAACATTTGCTCCAAATGTTGAGTCAATATCCAATACTAAAAATCTATAGCCCTTTGATTCTCTAAATCCATAATGGCAGACATCACCAATGAGATCTTATGTACAGTATATGTAGCACATGTTAAACGATTATTTTCATTTGTTTTCTCTTCTTTTCTCTAGAGAATACATAATTTGATTGCTCTGCTATTTTACAATGGAAAATTCATATAAAATTGCCATGTACAATATAATAAAATATGTTGTAGCAGATTAGTGGTCGGTCAGTTTTTAAGTGAATACACTTCAACAGTCTATTCCCAACAGCTGGGTTTATAGTGGGGGGGCCATGAGTTACAAGACTATGCCACATCTTACAGATCTGCCATTAAAATGTACCTGTTGTCAACAAAAATGTTTTGTCGATAATATCATTATATGTATATTTGTAATATACATTGGTTATAAAATCTGTATATTTTTGGGTGAAAAAATGCTGTCCCTGAAGCTATTGCCTGTGTGTCTCTATGAGGAGTCCAAATACAGGAAGTGAGGGTGGACAAGCAGGGCTCTGTACAGGCTCCTGACTTGTCAATCATCCTGCTGTGTGAGCCAGAGACATGTCATAGAGCCTCACTGCACAGAGCCCTGCTTGTCCTCAGTGCATAGATCCTTGCTTGTCCACCCTCACTTTCTGTATTTGGACGCCTCATTGAGACAGACATGCAATAGCTGCAGGGACAAAAATATACATATTTTTTAATGGTATTATCTACATTATGTAAAAAGTTTTTGTACATTTTAGGTACATTTAAAAAAAAATTCATGCAGCATGGTCAGAAATGGGGTACGTAAAATACCATATTTTTCGCCGTATAAGACGCACTTTTTCTTGGGGGGGAAAAGTTGGTGGGTCTTATAAGGCTAATACACACCTATCGCGGCAGTCCCTGCGGCCATCAACGGCTGGGACCCGCGGCTAATACAGGACATCACCGATCGCGGTGATGCCCTGTATTAACCCTTCAGATGCGGCGATCAAAGCTGACCGCCACGTCTGAAGCGAATATAACACTAACCCGGCTGTCCAGTCGGGCTGTTCGGGACCGACACGGTGAAATCGCGGCGTCCAGAACAGCTTATAGGACACCGGGAGGGACCTTACCTGCCTCCTCGGTGTCTGCTCCCTGCCGGGATCCCCTGCATGGCCGGCGCTCTCCTTCGTCGTCATCACGTCGTCGCGCACACCGTCCCGTCATCCAATAGGAGCGGCGTGCGTAGCGATGTCATGGCGGTGACGGAGAGTAAGGATACCGGGCCGCAGAGATGTTCCGGAGCGAGGGGGACACCCTGGGGACGCGGCGACAGCGATGGAGGGCGACATCCAGGGCAGCGGTGACGAGCGGTGACACGTGAGTACTACCTCCTATACCAGTGGTCTTCAACCTGCGGACCTCCAGATGTTGCAAAACTACAACTCCCAGCATGCTCGGACCACCAACGGCTGTCCGGGCATGCTGGGAGTTGTAGTTTTGCAACATCAGAAGGTCGCAGGTTGAAGATCACTATCCTATACTTTACATTGTATTTGGTTCAGAATCTTTATTTTCTAGATTTTTATCCTATAAAATTAGGTGCATCTTATATGCCGTAGCGTCTTATATGACGAAAAGCACGGTAAATGATAGTGCCTGTGGAAAGGATCACAAAAAAAAAATAAGGAATTCCTTTTTTGGCATTCTTTTTTGTAAACAAAATGTATTATATAAAAGTTGATAAGAACACCATTCCTTGTTCAAATGAGAAATGTTCTCAGTATGAGCACAAGTAAATTTACCAGTACAAAGATTTTCATGTGACATTGCTGACATAACTTAGAATCAAATAGATTTTATTCTGTGAATAATACCTATTTAAACTATAAATGTCATTTAAAAAAACAAACTGTTGTGCAGACTTATTAAAAGTTATAAGCTGGTCAGCACTTACTTCACTCCCCTACTATTAAGCAAATCCAACTCTTTCACTGTATCAAACGGGTTGTCCGTTGAAAACTATATTATCCCTATCCACAGGATTCGCAGGGACCCCCTCAAATCTCTGGAATAGGACCCTGGCTGGCTGTAGACAGCACAACACTCCATATATTTCTATGGGAGCAATGTCAGGTACAGCACTCTAACATCTCTGCCACTCTGATAGGAATAGATGTCTACAGCATGCGCTCCTCACTTAGAGCCAGAGTAGTGTTCCTGAGATCCCAGCGTGTCATTTGCAATAGAAGATAACATAGGGGATAAAATAGCTTTCACCAACAACCCCTTAAATCTATGCAGTGAATGAGTCCGATCAAGTGGCCAATGGGGAGTGAAGATCACTGTTACGCACTTCACGGCGTTATAACTCACAGAGGATCTAAACTTTTGACACATCTGAACAACATGTCAAAAGTGTTTCCAAATGACAGTTAAGCTATGTTAACTCGTCGGAATCTCCATGTGGCATTCCAAATTGGAATTTTGAACTGAGATTCCGCAGCAGTAGTGTCTTGTTGAATTCAATGGGATTCTGCTGCACTGTGCACACCTCAGAAACATCTGGCGTGGAAATTCTGATTCTGGTGTTAGCAGAAAGAATGAACCCGTCCATTCTTTCTGCAGACTTTGTACGGAATACATTGCCATCCATGAGATGGTGCATTCCCGTGCGGTGCTAGTGCCGGCATATTATGCCGACGCTGCAGGCTGCGGAATGTCTGCACTAAGACTTTCCGTGCAGACATTCCGAAGTGTGAACATTGCCTTACACTTTATGTAAGACCAATCTGTGATTTAAATGACCTTAAAAAACTTATTTAGTTCCAAGGCAGATAAGGAAAAATCACATTTGATTTATTACTGATTACCATAGGATCAATATTGTTAATAGACTCATAGGGGGAGATTCATGAAAACCAGTGCAGTGGAAAAGTTGCCTAGTTTCCAATAGCAACCAATCAGATCACTTCTTTCTTTTTTCACAGTCATTTTCAAAAATGAAAGGAGCGATCTGATTGGTTGCTATGGGCAACTCAGCAACTTTTCCTCTGGACAGGTTTTGATAAATCTCCCCCAATCTAATTTCAAATAATCACAAGTGGTTCAAATTGTGCCATATATATCAATGACCCCAGCAGCATGATAAAATTGGCGCAATTCGCTAGACATGTTCGGCAAATTTCTTTATGACACACTCAATTACATTTAAATGTCATTGTGTTTCTTCTTGAAATCCAAGTGATGCTCTTTTTCTGAAGTACAAAATTAATTTCTCTGTCCTTTCTTAACAAGGCTGTGTTAATAATTTTAGAGAAGGCTTTCGCGGTAAAGTACTGAGTAAATTAATGGGATTTCTAAATGAATTTATCATATGCTTAATCCATAGTGACCTGTCTACTTGTATTGAGGAGGAGCAATATTATCAGCCTCAATTCTTATGCAGGCTTGCAAGTCTTCTAATACATAATTACATCCCAATGATACTCCAAGGCCACAGATTTAGACTAAATTGGACTTTCCACTGATGTGCATATGATATGAAGTGGTATTATTGTAATCTGAAAATCAGTCACTTTCTACAAAAGCAATGATGGGAGCATATGGTGGGTGACAACTCCACTTCATGTTACTGCTGCAACAAATTGAAAGTCTTAAATAAGAAATTGTGACACATAGAAAGACAATGTGATACAAAAGCAATGACAATTATCTATAGCATCGATGAACATAAATACGTCAATTTGTTTTCTAATACATATCAATTGAAATTTTCCACTGACATACCCTACTGCTCCGCATGTATTATTATTATTATTATTTTTTTTTTTAATAACCATCACATCTGAGGTCAGAAACTAATGATTGAAGAAAAGTGGCGCTACTTACAGAAGTTTTGAAAAAATAACTTGAACATCCCTATTTTTACATGTTGAACTCTTCAAGCTTGCAAATCAACGTTCTTCCCCAGTAAATCTGCCTACAATGTGCGGCAATTCCTACCTTGCTGGACGGTGATCGGGACGGCGATCGGGGCAGGCAGGGGTACCTTATCTTCCTGGAGTCTGGCGGGGGTCACCTCATGAGCGACGGTGGCAGACAGGACCGGCGGCCACAGCGGGCGGCAGAATCCAGCAGGAGGTGAGGCCTGTTTGCCTCCTGCTGTTGCTTAGCAACAACTTCCAGCATGCACAGCCAAATGACATGCTGGGAGTTGTAGTCCTGCAACAGCTGGAGGCACATTTTTAATTTGAAAAAGTGTGCCTCCAGATATTGCATAACTACAACTCCCAGCATGCACTACCAACCAAAGGGCATGCTGGGAGTTGTGTCGTGTCTCCAGCTGCTGCATAACTACAACCCCCAGAATGCCCTTAGGCTGTCAGTGCATGCTGAGAGTTGTAGTTTTGCAACAACTGAAGGCACACTGGTTGTGAAACACAGAGTTTGTTACCTAACTCAGTGTTTCGCAACCAGTGTGCCTCCAGCTGTTGCAAAACTACAACTCCCAGCATGCACTGACAGACCGTACATGCTGGAAGTTGTAGTTTTGCACACTGGTGGCACACTGGTGAGGAAACACAGAGTTAAGTAACAAACTCGCAGTGTTTTGCAACCAGTGTGCCTTCAGTTGTTGCAAGTTTGATATGCTGCAAATTTTTTGCTGCAGCTCAAACTCAGTGTGAACCCCCGTCCATGTGAATTTACCCTAAAAACACTACACTACACAAAATAAAAAGTAGAACACTACATATACACCACTCTGACCGGTTATGTAAACCAAGCTATGGTGGAGGTCTCCTAATACATTAAATACAGGATAGAACAAAAGGGAACCTTTTAAAACTCAACTTTTATTTGTTACTTTAAAAACTACACGATATTTTCTCCTTGTGAAAGGTTAATACACCGCCCAAGTTGCTTGTAGTGCACTGTATATCTTCTCTTTATGTGCGTTTTTTATGCGTTTTTTAGATAAGGGGTAATTGTGCAAATGTGCATTGTGTGCATCGAGCTGTCTTTTTAGGATGGATACTGGTGTCCATATATTGTGATTTACACCGTTTAGTATGGGATGTGCTGTGCAAAAATGTCCTTATATGTCTAAGATTTTTATATATCACATATAGTCCCGCATAGAAAGTGCATTTGTGCTGTATCTGATGTATCTTGGTACTGACTTAGTCTATGCGTTCTTTAGACAGTATATATGTTCGCATTTAACATAGTCCATTCAGCTTATTATAATTCTTCCAATATTTCAATACATTCATATTCCATATGGTTAAGCTGAAAAATGAATATTGTCTTTTGATATTGCACTTGTATTATTGCACTTTAGACATATATTGCACTTCCTGTATTGCACAATTTCAGGTATTGCACACATTCCATGTTACATATATTGCACATTTCATTTATTGCACTTAGCTTTCCCGATCAAGGTGCTCATATGTAATAGTCCTGGTCGGTGTTCACATAATACGCTCCCGTCCTACTCATTTCCTCCATATAGGATTCTTCAGGGACTTGTACGAGCGGACTTGTCAATCCATCTGGTGCGTGGTGGCTCTGATGGCCGCCATCAGAGCCACACGCACCAGATGGATTGACAAGTGACATATGTGATATATAAAAATCTTAGACATATAAGGACATTTTTGCACAGCACATCCCATACTAAACGGTGTAAATCACAATATATGGACACCAGTATCCATCCTAAAAAGACAGCTGGATACACACAATGCACATTTGCACAATTACCCCTTATCTAAAAAACGCATAAAAAACGCACATAAAGAGAAGATATACGGTGCACTACAAGCAACTTGGGCGGTCTATTAAGCTTTCACAAGGAGAAAATATTGTGCAGTTTTTAAAGGAAATCTGTCATCAGAATCACCCGCACTAAACCTGTTACACAGGCTTGTAGTGCGGGTGATCCTGATTAAAACGCTCCTTACCTGGTTAAAAATGGTTCAGCGCTTCTTAAGATATTTATATTTTATTTTTCTGTTATTCCCTGGCTTGGGACTCAGTGGGAGGTGTTATCATCTGGGACTCGGCCACACGTCATTCTAGCTGGGCGGAGCTGCCGCCCGGCTCATGAATATTCATGAACTTATCCTCCTGGTCTAATTCTTCTTTCTCGGTCTGTTTGTGAATAAATACACCCTCCGTCCCTCCCTTCCTCCCACCCCCGGCTTTTCACTCATGCAGCCCGTCTTCTTACTTGTATAGGGCCGCAGCTTGAGTGAAGCCGGGGGGAGAACGCCGCTTCTGGGTGTACGGAACGCGGCAAATGCGCGGCCCTCCACATCAGTAACAAATAAAAGTCGAGTTTTAAAAGGTTTCCTTTTGTTCTATCCTGTACTACATATACACCCCCTTACACTGTTAAACCCCCCCCCCCTCAATAAAAATGAAAAACATCTTGTACGGCACTGTTTCCAAAACGTTGCCTACAGCTATTGCAAAACAACAACTCCCAGTATTGCCGGACAGCCATTGACTAAGAGTTGCTGGAAGGCATGCTGGGAGTTTTGCAACAGCTGGAGGCACCTTGTTTGGGAAACACTGCCGTAGAGCATTTTTGAAATCAGAGGCAAGAGTAATGCTTGCGTCCGGGTCCGTCCCTATGCAAATCCCTAATTTAGGCCTCAAATGCGCATGGCGCTCCCTCACTTCGGAGCCCTGTCGTATTTAAAGGCAACAGTTTAGGTCCACATATGGGGTGTTTCTGTACTTAGGAGAAATTGCCTAACAAATTTTGGGGGTCTTTTTTTTCCTTTTTACCCCATATGAAAAGGTAAAGGTGGGGTCTACTCCAGCATGTTATTGTAAAAAAAATATTTTTTTACACTAACATCCTGGTGTTGCCCCATATTTTTCATTTTCACAAGTGGAAAAAGGAAAAAAAGACCCCCAAAATTTGTAACACAATTTCTCCTGAGTATGGAAATACCCATTATGTGGATGTAAAATTCTCTGCGGGTGCACAACAGTGCTCAGGTGTGAGTGAGAGAAAGCCATGTACATTTCAGGTGATTTGCAAAGGGGTGGCTGATAGTTACAGCGGTTCTGACATAAACATAAAATAAAAACACCCACATGCGACCCCACTTGGGAAACTACACCCCTCACAGAACATAACAAGGGGTATAGTGAGCCTCAACACCCCACATGTTTTCACTAAAATGCTGGTGTTATCCCAAATTTTTCATTTTCACAAGGGGCAATGTGAAAAAAGCCCCACAAATATTGTAACACCATTTCTTCTGAGTAAGGAAATACCCAATATGTGGATGTTAAGTGCTCTGCGGGCGCACTACAGGGCTCAGAAGAAAAGGAGCGCCATTGGGTGCAGTGAGCATTCACACCCCACAGGTGTCTGACAGATTTTTTGAACAGTGGTCCAAGAAAATTACAAATAAAATTATTTATTTGCACAGTCCACTGTTCCAAAGATATGTCAAATGCCAGTGGGGTGTACATGCTCACTACACCCCTCATAACATTCTGTGAGGGGTTAGAAAAATGCAAACTTTTCCCATTTTTTTAAATGACATTTTTGCATTTTTCACCAAGAAATGATGAAAGTATCTACTAAAATTTACTACTAACATAAAGCAGAATATGTCATGAAAAACTCGGAATCAAATTCATAAGTAAAAGCATCCCAGAGTTATTCATGCTTAAAGTGACAGTGGTCAGATGTGCAAAAAATGCTCTGGTCCTTAACCTCTTAAGGACGCAGTGCGTACCTGTGCGCCCTGAGTCCGCTCCCTTTCTGTGACAGGGGGCCACAGCGTCATTGATGCCAGGACCCATGGCTAATAGCGCACGGCCCTGATCGCGGTGCCGCACGCTATTAACCCTTTAGAGGAGGCATTCAAAGTTGATCACCGCGTATAAAGTGAAAGTAAACTACTGCCGGTTAGCTCAGTGGGCTGTTTGCGACCTCCAAAAAGGATCCCTACCTGCCTCCTGGTGTCTGATCGTCGAATGACTGCTCAGTGCCTGAGACCAAGCATGAGCAGTCAAGCGGTAGAATCATTGATCTTTGTTATCCTATGGGATAACAATGATCAATGTAAAAGATCAGTGTGTGCAGTGTTCTAGTCCCCTATGGGGGCTATAACTTTGCAAAAAAAAAGTGAAAAAAAAGTTAATAAAGATCATTAAACCCCTTCCCTAATAAAAGTGTAAATAAAAATAAACATATGTGGTATTGCCGCATGCAGAAATGTCCAAATTATAAAATATATTATTAATTGCCGTATTTATCGGCGTATAACACGCACTTTTTAGGCTAATATTTTAGCCTAAAGTCTATGTGCGTGTTATACGCCGATACACCCCCAGCAAAGGCAGGGGGAGAGAGGCCGTCGCTGCCCGCTTCTCTCCCCCTGCCTTTCCTGGGGTCTAGAGCGCTGCTGCTGGCCCTTCTCTCCCTATGGCTATCGGCGCCGCTGCCCGTTCTGTCCCCCTGACTACCGGTGCCGGTGCCCCATTGCCGGCACCGATAGCCAGGGGGAGAGAAGCGGCGCCGACAGCCAGGGGGAGAGAAAGGGCAGCGGCACCCATTGCCGGCGCCGCTGCCCCGTTGCCTCTCCCCATCCCCGGTGGCATAATTACCTGGGTCGGGTCCGCGCTGCTGCAGGCCTCCGGCGTGCGTCCCCGCTGCTATGCGCTGCACGGCGCATGACGTTAGTGCGCCGCGCCGTGCATAGCAACGACGCAGGGGACGTGCGCCGGAGGCCTGCAGCAGCGCGGACCCGACCCAGGTAATTATGACACCGGGGATGGGGGGAGGCAACGGGGCAGCGGCGCCAGCAATGGGTGCCGCTGCCCCTTCTCTCCCCCTGGCTATAGGCGCCGGCACCGATAGTCAGGGGGACAGAACGTGCAGCGGCGCCGATAGCCAGGGGGTGAGAAGGGCCGGCAGCAGGGCTCTAGACCCCAGGAAAGGCAGGGGGAGAGAAGCGGACAGCGACGGCCTCTCTCCCCCTGCCTTTCCTGGCGGTGTATCGGGGTATACACGCGCACACACGCACCCTCCTTTTACCATGGATATTTGGGTAAAAAACTTTTTTTTACCCAAATATCCTTGGTAAAATGAGGGTGCATGTTATAGGCCGGTGCGTGGTATACCCCGATAAATACGGTATTATTAATTATGGTCAATGGCGTACGCACAAAAAAATCCCAAAGTCCAAAATAATCTACTTTGGGTCACTTTTATACAATTAAAAAATGAATAAAAAGGGATCAAAAAGGCAGATGACTACAAATATGGACAGTGGACATGCTGATGGGGCTCAAGCTGTTGGGAGATATACTGATAAAGGAGTACGTGCATGGTGGACATGCTTGGGGGGGGCATGTAAATAAGCAGGGTACTTGAGGAGAATGTGGAACATGCTGTTGAAGGTGCATCATTTCATGTTCTTGAGGTAATAAAATGTATACAGGGTGAGATTATGGCTTTATCTTTAGCAAGTTTGAGTGGGATAGGGGAGGAGGGGGCCTAAGTTGACATCATGCACCAGAGCCCCCAAGACTTTAACTACTCCCCTGTGTGCAGGAATTACATACCATACATTTACAGTATTTTCTAATAATGATTATTTGTTGTTTACCCTTTGAATGAAAATGATGCATATGTGAAGGAAATTTTACTTTTCGCCTTTTTTATTCCCCTTGTACTGTATGTGATATTCAGAAAATAGGATCTAAGAGTTGCATGGGGATATTACTGTACAGATACATCTGATTTATTGCTAGGCATTGGTGGACTTAATGTGCCGGATTTAGTGATTCATTAGAAGAACCAAGTTGGTTCAGGATAATTTCTACATTTAATGTTTTTGTTTTCTTTCTGATCATGGAATTTCACATTTCCCTATAGTGGAGATAATGATTATTTGTCTGCATTAAAAGAAGAATTAAATATTCTGTGAAAAAAATTCTTTTTTGAGAGAAAAAAAAATGGATTCAGTGTTTTTCCATATAACTGCAAATAGAATAAAAAATAAAAACTGTGTCCACATTATCATTGTCAAGCAACTAGTTACGCTGCTTCTTGTACAATAGCTGTTCGATCTAAATTTCTCCTTTTTAATAATGTATGTTATATCTAATTACATATTGCATACTTGCAACCATACCAGTTCAAGAAATGGGAGTGAATACACGTGACATGAAGTAATTTTTTTATGAGCTTTTTCTGCTCACTAGAGTGCATCCGTGCCTTTATCTATAACTGAATGTCAACTCCATTCATACATTCATAACAAGTACAACATGGAAATTACAGAATGAGCACCTGAAATAAATAACATACATGCAACAAGACAAAAAGTAATAAACTTAATGAACCATATTGTCTCTACACTAAGACCTGACATAATTCATACCTTGATCAATTGATAGCAGACTTAGTTGAAATATCTGTGTATATATATATATATATATATATATATATATATATATATATAGAGGGCAAGTATTCTCCTTAGGGAGGAGCACCGCTTCCTATGTAGAACGGAGATTCAAAAAGGCCATTAGTACTCCGCGGGCTTTCTGGGTAAGGAATATGCAAAGCAGCTCATCACAACACCTTCTCAGGTAGCATGCCCTAAGATCAACTCTGGATCCAGTTACGAAGTCTCAGAAACTGATTGGGATTATACTACAGGGTGGGCCATTTATATGTATACACCTTAATAAAATGGGAATGATTGGTGAGATTAACTTCCTGTTTTTGGCACAGTAGTATATGTGAGGGGGGGAAACTATTCAAGATGGGTGGTGACCATGGCGGCCATTTTGAATCTAACTCATCAAACTTATTGGGAATTTCACAAGATAAACAATGATGTGCTTGGTTTTAACATAACTTTATTCTTTAATGAGTCATTTACAAGTTTCTGACCACTTGTAAAATGTGTTCAATGTGCTGCCCATTGTGTTGGATTGTCAATGCAACCCTCTTCTTTCAACTCTTCACACACTGATAGCAACACCACAGAAGAAATGCTAGCACAGGCTTCCAGTATCCGTAGTTTCAGGTGCTACCGAATGGGCAAAACAAAAATTGGAACAGGACCCTCAGTTTACGCAGAAGATTTTGTTCAGTGATGAGGCAAACTTTTATGCGAATGGTGAATTTAACAAACAAAACCAACGCTATTGGTCTGACACTAACCCACATTGGATAGATCCCTCCAAGACTGTTGGAACACAAAAAAGTATGGTATGGTGTGGTATATGGGGTACAAAGATAGTGGGGCCATTCTTCATCAATGGAAACCTCAAGGCCACTGGATATGTGAAATTGCTACATGATTATGTGTTTCCCTCTTTATGCACTGAAGCTGGCACGTTCCCTGAGTTTTTCCAGCAAGATGGTGCACCACCACATTATGGGTGTCAGGTCTGAGCATTCCTAGATGAACAGTTTCCTGGAAAGTGGATTGGTTGTCATGGGCCAGTTGAATGGCCCCCAAGTTCTCCCGATCTGACCCCCTTAGACTTTTATCTTTGGGGTCATCTGAAGGCAATTGTCTATGCTGTGAAGATGCGAGATGTGCAGCCCCTGAAAATACGGATACTGGAAGCCTGTGCTAGCATTTCTCCTGCGGTGTTGCTATCAGTGTGTGAAGAGTGGGAGAAGAGGGTTGCATTGACAATGCACTACAATGGGCAGCACATTGAACACATTTTATAAATGGTCAGAAAGTTGTAAATAACTCATGAAATCATCGTTTTTCTTGTGAAATTCCCAATAAGTTTGATGTGTCACATGACCCTCTTCCTATTGAAAAAACTAAAGTTGGATAAAAAATGGCCGACTTCAAAATGGCCGCCATGGTCACCACTCATCTTGAAAAGTTTCCCCCCTCACATATACTAATGTGCCACAAACAGGAAGATAATATCACAAACCATTCCCATTTAATTTAGTAATCTATATGTGCAAGAAATAGGATTCCTGTCAATAATTTTCACCCAGGTAGGATGCTGACAATATAAATAATTCCTAGAAAAACGTCAATATCGTTTTAGTGTTCAATGAACCCAAACATACGTCAAAAAGCACCCAGAAATGGATGGCAAAAAAGCGCTGGAGAGTTCTGAAGTGGCCAGCAATGAGTCCAGATCTAAATCCCATTAAACACCTGTGGAGAGATCTTAAAATTGCTGTTGGGAAAAGGCGCCTTCCAATAAGAGAGACCTAGAGCAGTTTGCAAAGGAAGAGTGGTCCAACATTCCGGCTGAGAGGTGTAAGAAGATTATTGATGATTATAGGAAGTGACTGATTTCAGTTATTAATTCCAAAGGGTGTGCACCCAAATATTAAGTTATGGGTGCCAATAATTTTGTCCAGACCATTTTTGGAGTTTGGTGTGACATTATGTCCAATTTGCTTTTTTTCCTCCCTTTTTTGGTTTAGTTCCAATACACACAAAGGGAATAATCATGTGTATAGCAAAACATGTGTTACTGCAATCCTTTTCTGTGAGAAATACTTCACTTTCTTGAAAAATTTCAGGGGCGCCAACATTTACAGCCATGACTATATGGCAGTAAATATAATCTTATGACTGTTTATGTGTTCCTGGTTGTTACATAACCTAGAGTGGACTGACAGGTTTCCTTTAAAGACATGAATCAATTACTTAGCTAATTAAAGTTAACTTGCTATCTTTAAGGTAAACAAGAAACATTTAAATAAATATAAAAATAATATATAATTAAAAGGCTAGTATACCCAGTCTGGAATATAATTTTCAGTCATAGTAAATAAAATATAACAATTATGACAGTCGACTTGCTCGCTGTGCCTAAAATGACAAGATTTAGTTACTGTTGACACTAATTTGTTTTGCTGTACATGAGAGCTGTCTCTTGTCTGCAGGTTAACCATCCTATTGTAGGAAAGATTTAGTCAGTGCTTCGGTCACGATTACACAGTCAATATTTAGCACCGTCATTAATCAAGTCCTTCTCACCATTTAGTTAAGTGCCAGAGATGCTTAAAGAAATTGCTCACAGTTACGGGAATGATAAAAATACTTTGTTACATATAGATTGACTAGTTAGTGTTCATGATCAGTAGTAATATAAGAGTGATGTGCTTTAAGAATATAGAGGCAAAGAAGTAAATCCAAAAGTAAACACATTAAACAAAAAAGACTTATACAAAAAAAATTAGCTGGATCCACTTCTGTCTCTGGCTTTAGAAAGTGCACCAAAAATGTCATAAGTAATTTTTGCCATAGATTTACGCTGATTCCTTAAAGGGGTACTCCGGTGGTTAATTTTTTTGACTATATGGCATCTTCTTTGTAAGTTTAGTTTTTTTGCAATAAACATGTGTTATATGTTTTGACAGCATGTGTTTTGCTTAACTGTTTGTTGGGCAGGAAGTTCTGTAGTTCAGAGGGTTTTCTCTTACTATTGTCCACAGCGGCCATGTTCTGAGTCTGCTGTGGACAAGATATCAGGGCTTTTTTTTTTTTCTGTCCTCATGTGACAAATAAGCCACGCCCCCTCATCTCCCCCCCCCCACCCCTGCATGAGAAGCCATAGTACACAGCTCCTCACCTCCCCCTGCTCTGTATTCTAAGGACGCAGGTCTGAACAGGAGAAGTCAGTCATAGTACACAGCTCCTCACCTCCCCTCCCCCTGCACTGCTTCTGAGGACGCAGGTCTGCACAGGAGTAGGAACACAGGGAAGATAAATGTGTTATCTGAAGGGGAGAATGACAAGGTGCACGGGCTGAGGAATAAATCTCATACTGGGGATGATCTCTATATGTGAAGGGGGAGGGGAGGGACTCCTGAATGACACATGCTGGGAGTTGTAGTCCCTGTTATGTGTGTGTATGCTAGTGTTTACAAACCATTGTGCCTCCAGCTGTTGCAAAACTACAATTCCCAGCATGCCCTGACAGACTTTGGGCATGCTGGGAGTTGTAGATTTGCAACAGCTGGAGGCACACTAGTTGGGAAACACTGTTCTAGCCTATTCAGCATACACATCATGTTATACAAGTGTTTCCCAACCAGTGTGCCTCCAGCTGTTGCAAAACTACTACTACCAGCATGCCCAAAGACTGTCAGGGCATGCTGGGAGTTGTAGTTTTGCAACACATGAAGGTACCCTGGTTGGCAAACACTGGTGTATGCCATACAGAGGTGTGGTGAACTACATCCCCCAGGAGACTACAGTGGCAGCATGCTGGTGTTATACCACAGACTGAAGACTCCTGAATGACACATGCTGGGAGTTGTAGTCCCTTTTGTGTGTATGACAGTGTATCTCAATCAGGGCTAATTTATATTAGTGTGCTGTGTATAAGGGGGCTGACCCTGGAAAATAGTAGCGTGGGTAAAGGACGGAACAAACAAACAAAAAAATGAGCCACCCCAAACCAGCAAGGCATGTGGCATGCTGGGATTTGTAGTTTTCAGCACAGCAAGAAACAGGAAATAGAAGCAAAGATAGGAAAACAAAGTGGGGGATAAAAAGACAACAGAGAATGAAAATAGAGTAGCCTAAAGAACAAGAATAGAAATAAAGCAAAACAAATAGGGTAAGTCCTCAGGTAACAATCATACAAAGGTATTTCTTGGACCATTGTAACTTGAGACCATATTGAACATAAAATGCCAGAAACAGTCTGGATCTATGTCTTGTGTGTATGGTTGAAAGATCTGACATATAAGAGTGGGAATTTCACTGGTAAAAGCCCTGTAATATTGATAGTATGTACTAATTTGATATATGGTAGCAACTCTCTAAAGTATAGTGCAGTACTATACTGCTATTTGCTAGAGATGAGTGAACTTTTTCAAAAGTTCGGTACTGCCGGTTTCCGGACATTGGCAAACAGCACTGATTCTGACTGAATTAGTTCTGTCGGAACAAGTTCTTTAGCAATAGCCCAAAAACATGTGTATAACACTGTCTAAGAGCCCTAAACGCCCTGTATGACATGGTTAGGTCAACTAGGCGTGTGACTATATACTTTAACCCCTTAAGGACCAGGCCATTTTACACCTTAAGGACCAGAGCGTTTTTTGCAATTCAGACCACTGTCACTTTAAACATTAATAACTCTGGAATGCTTTTAGTTATCATTCTGATTCTGAGAATGTTTTTTCGTGACATATTCTACTTTAACTTAGTGGTAACATTTTATGGTAACTTGCATCCTTTCTTGGTGAAAAATCCCCAAATTTGATGAAAAAAATGAAAATTTTGCATTTTTCTAACTTTGAAGCTCTCTGCTTGTAAGGAAAATGGATATTCAAAATAAAACATTTTTGGGTTCACATATACAATATGTCTACTTTATGTTTGCATCATAAAATTTATGAGTTTTTACTTTTGGAAGACACCAGAGGGCTTCAAAGTTCAGCAGCAATTTGGAAATTTTTCACAAAATTTTCAAACTCGCTATTTTTCATGGACCAGTTCAGGTTTGAAGTGGAATTGAAGGGTCTTCATATTAGAAATACCCCATAAATGACCCCATTATAAAAACTACACCCCCCAAAGTATTCAAAATGACATTCAATAAGTGTATTAACCCTTTAGGTGTTTCACAGGAATAGCAGAAAAGTGAAGGAGAAAATTCACAATCTTCATTTTTTACACTCGCATGTTCTTGTAGACCCAATTTTTGAATTTTTGCAATTGGTAGAAAGGAGAAAATTTTTACTTGTATTTGAAACCCAATTTCTCTCGAGTAAGCACATACCTCATATGTCTATGTAAAGTGTTCAGCGGGCGCAGTAGAGGGCTCAGAAGGGAAGGAGCGACAAATGGTTTTTGGGGGGCATGTCACCTTTAGGAAGCCCCTATGGTGCCAGGACAGCAAAAAAAAAAAACACATGGCATACCATTTTGGAAACTAGACCCCTCGGGGAACGTAACAAGGGGTAAAGTGAACCTTAATACCCCACAGGTGATTCACGACTTTTGCATATGTAAAAAAAAAAAAATGTTTTACCTAAAATGCTTGGTTTCCCAAAAATTTTACATTTTTAAAAAGGATAATAGCAGAAAATACCCTCCAAAATTTGAAGCCCAATTTCTCCCGATACAGAAAACACCCCATATGGGGGTGAAAAGTGCTCTGCTGGCGCACTACAGGTCTCAGAAGAGAAGGAGTCACATCTGGCTTTTTGAAAGCAAATTTTGCTCTGGGGGCATGCCGCATTTAGGAAGCCCCTATGGTGCCAGAACCGCAAAAAAAAAAAACACATGGCATACCATTTTGGAAACTAGACCCCTCGGGGAACGTAAAAAGGGGTAAAGTGAACCTTAATACCCTACAGGTGTTTCACGACTTTTGCATATGTAAAAAAAAAAATTTTTTTTACCTAAAATGCTTGGTTTCCCAAAATTTTTACATTTTTAAAAAGGGTGATAGCAGAAAATACCCCCCAAAATTTGAAGCCCAATTTCTCCCGATTCAGAAAACACCCCATATGGGGGTGAAAAGTGCTCTGCTGGCGCACTACAGGTCTCAGAAGAGAAGGAGTCACATTTGGCTTTTTGAAAGCAAATTTTGCTCTGGGGGCATGCTGCATTTAGGAAGCCCCTATGGTGCCAGGACAGCAAAAAAAAAAACACATGGCATACTATTTTGGAAACTAGACCCCTCAAGGAACGTAACAAGGGGTAATGTGAACCTTAATACCCCACAGGTGATTCACAACTTTTGCATATGTAAAAAAAAAAAATAATAATTTTTACCTAATATGCTTGGTTTCCCAAAAATTTTACATTTTTAAAAAGGGTAATAGCAGAAAATACCCCCCAAAATTTGTAACACAATTTCTCCCGAGTACGGCGATACCCCATATGTGGCCCTAAACTGTTGCCTTGAAATACGACAGGGCTCCAAAGTGAGAGCGCCATGCGCATTTGAGGCCTAAATTAGGGACTTGCATAGGGGTGGACATAGGGGTATTCTATGCCAGTGATTCCCAAACAGGGTGCCTCCAGCTGTTGTAAAAGTCCCAGCATGCCTGGACAGTCAGTGGCTGTCTGGTAATACTGGGAGTAGTTGTTTTGCAACAGCTGGAGGCTCCGTTTTGGAAAGAGTGGTGTACCAGACGTTTTTCATTTTTATTTGGGAGGGGGGCTGTGTAGGGGAATGTGTATATGTAGTGTTTTTTACTTTTTATTTTATTTTGTGGTAGTGTAGTGTAGTGTTTTTAGGGTACAGTCGCACGGGCGGGGGGGTTCACAGTAGCTTCTCGCTGGCAGTTTGAGCTGCGACAGAAAATTTGCCGCAGCTCAAACTTGCAGCCGGATACTTACTGTAAACCTCTGCCCATGTGAGTGTACCATGTACGTTCACATTGGGGAGGGGGGAACATCCAGCTGTTGCAAAACTACAACTCCCAACATGTAGGGTCTATAAGTGCATGCTGGGAGTTGTAGTTTTGCAACAGCTGGAGGCTCCGTTTTGGAAACAGTGGCGTACCAGACGTTTTTCATTTTTATTGGGGAGGGGAGGGGGGCTGTGTAGGGGTATGTGTATATGTAGTGTTTTTTACTTTTTATTTTATTTTGTGGTAGTGTAGTGTAGTGTTTTTAGGGTACAGTCGCACGGGCGGGGGGTTCACAGTAGTTTCTCGCTGGCAGTTTGAGCTGCAGCAGAAAATTTGCCGCAGCTCAAACTTGCAGCCGGATACCTACTGTAATCCTCCGCCCATGTGAGTGTACCCTGTACATTCACATTGGGGGGGGGGGGGGGGGACATCCAGCTGTTGCAAAACTACAACTCCCAGCATGTACGGTCTATCAGTGCATGCTGGGAGTTGTAGTTTTGCAACAGCTGGAGGCACACTGGTTGTAAAACACAGAGTTTGGCAACAAACTCAGTGTTTTGCAACCAGTGTGCCTTCAGCTGTTGCATAAGCTACAACCCCCAGCATGTACGGACAGCGGAAGGGCATGCTGGGTGTTGTAGTTATGCAACAGCGGGAGGCATACTACTTTGGCTGGGGATGCTTGGGATTGTAGTTATGCAACAGCTGGAGACACACTGGTTTGCTACTTCACTCAGTGTGCCTTCAGCTGTTGCAAAACTACAACTCTCAGCAGTCACCGACAGCCAATGGGCATGCTGAGAGTTGTAGTTATGCAACCAGCAGATGCACCACTACAACTCCCAGCATGCACTTTAGCTGTTTGTGCAAGCTGGGAGTTGTAGTTACACAACAGCTGAAGGTACACTTTTCCATAGAAAGAATGTGCCTCCAGCTGTTGCAAAACCATAAGTTCCAGCATGCCCATAAGGGAATGCTGGGAGTTGTGGTGGTCTGCCTCCTCCTGTTGCATAACTACAGCTCCCAGCATGCCCTTTTTGCATGCTGGGAGCTGTTGCTAAGCAACAGCAGGAGGCTGTCACTCACCTCCTGCTGCTGCTGATCGACGCTGCAGGTCAGTCCCGCCGCCGCCGCCGTCGTCGCTCCTGGGGCCCCGATCCCAACATTAACGCCGGGGATCGGGGTCCCCAGCACCCGGGGTGCACGTCCCGCACCCGCTCACGTCCTCCGGAAGAGGGGCGGAGCGGGTGCGGGAGTGACACCCGCAGCAGGCGCCCTGATTGGTCGGCCGGGAATCCGGCCGACGAATCAGGGCGATCGTGAGGTGGCACCAGTGCCACCTCACCCCTTCAGGCTCTGGCTGTTCGGGGCCGTCTCTGACGGCCCTGATCAGCCAGTAATTCCGGGTCACCGGGTCACTGGAGACCCGATTAACCCGGAATCGCCGCAGATCGCTGGACTGAATTGTCCAGCGATCTGCGGCCATCGCCGACATGGGGGGGCATAATGACCCACCAGGGCGATATGCCGCGATGCCTGCTGAACGATTTCAGCAGGCATCGGGCACCGGCTCCCCTCCGGCTAGCGGCGGGGGGCCGGGAATGGACAGGACGTACTCCTACGTCCTTGGTCCTTAAGGACTCGGAAACAGGGGCGTAGGATTACGTCCATTGTCCTTAAGGGGTTAAAGCTGTTTTTAAGGCAAAGATGAACTCAAAGTTATGGCTACATGTGTGGCTATGGGTACATGTATGGTATTCAGGGATAACTAACAGGCTGAGTAAAATAACACTACACTAGCAAATTCTTTATGCTTTTTAAGATTAATGTTCAACAATTATGTCTGTTTTGAAGCAGTTGCCCGCAGGTGTTTATATGCCTACAGAAGTATGGAAAGAAGCAAAGGCTTTTTCCAAGTGGTCCAAAAATGATCCCTTTTTGGGAGTAGTAACTGGTTGTGTGCCTGGAAAATGAAAGTGAAAGCTGTGAAGTATGAATCCTGTTTTAGGGTGTAGCAACAGGTTTGGCATCACAGAAAGGCACAAAAGTGGCACATAACCCTTTATGTATGGCTTTTTCACATTTATTGTTAAAAAAAAAAACTGTCACATTTAACGTCCAATTAAAACAAATATATGGTCCTATTCCTATCTGTGCTGTTCACTGTTTAGTGTCCCTCTCAGAGATATTCACCTAACACCGTCTATATCTAAAATAGCTGCTGAAGCTAAGAGCAGAGGCCTTTATAGAGACTTTAACATAACCCCTTCCCTGCTGCATGATTGGGAAGAAAAGCTGTTTGAAGGGCATTATGGGCTCTTCTAAGGTTATGTGAGCCTTTCACTTTCTTCTTTCTGTCATATGGCTGTTTTTTTAGAAGGCTCGGCTGAATGAAACATTAAGCCAAGTTCTGACTAGACATTGGTTCTTTGGGTTTTGTTAGCTTATCACTACTTTTTATTATCTGGGCCAGGACTAGCTGCTTCTTTGGACGCCAGGGCAGGGAAGCTCTGGTGCACTGTGTTCTATACATGTCGCTGAAGAATTAATAAAGTGATTGACAGCTTTTAGCAGCTATTTTTGACTTTTTGTATGTAAGGACTTTTATGTTAATCCTGTATTAGATATCTTGCTCTTTTGTGATTGATATTCACTTTTTTTTCTTAAAGGGGTACTCCGGTGGAAAACATTTTTTTTAAATCAACTAGTGCCAGATTTGTAAATTACTTCTGTTCAAAAATCTTAACCCTTTGAGTACTTATCAGCTGCTGTATACTACAGAGGAAGTTATTTTCTTTTTAAATATATTTTCTGTCTGACCACAGTGCTCTCTGCAGACACCTCTGTCTGTTTCAGGAACTGTCCAAAGCAGGATAGGTTTGCTATGGGGATTTGCTCCTGCTCTGGACAGTTCCCGACAGAGGTGTTAGCAGCGAGCACTGTGGTCAGACAGAAAATAAATTTTAAAAAGAAAATACCATCCTGTGGATCATGCAGCAGCTGCTAAGTACTGGAAGGATTAAAATGTTTAAATAGAAGTAATTTACAAATCTGTTTAACTTTCTGGTTCTAGTTTTAAAATAAAAAAAGTTTTCCACCGAAGTACCTCTTTAATTTAAGTTGACATTATGAAGACTTTGGAACTAATAACTAGCCTTCCATTGGGTTATGGACTCAAGATACAATAGCAGGACTAATTGTTGTGTTCCCTACTGTGGCGCACCATACTTTTTAGAGCACATTGTCTGTACCTGAATTTGCACCAAAATAACAAATCCAACCAAATTAACTGTCCACATTCCAGTGAAAACCCAAAATAGGGGACATGGCCACATGTTTTACATATTACCAGACCGATATACTAACATTTTCACATAAATAAATGTGAATTAGCACTGTGAATTTCTCACAAAGTAAAATCTCAACATTTTTAACTTCAACATAAGTATTGTAGCTTTTAGGTGATCTTTATTATGTTTTTATTCTTTATTCTTAATTATGTGTCCCTAATTAATAAAGCTTGATATGTTGCATTTTTTTTACAAACTTGAATGGGAGACTATTATGTGTATTATATAATTTAGAAAAAAAGCTCCATGTCCTTTATGTAATGTCAATTTACAATTTACCTTGTAAAATAGTGGCATGCTTGTACAGTTCTGTAGTGCATGTTAATACAGATATTTACAGCATTGGGGAAAAGTTCATAAAGCCCAGATGGAACAGTTCTCTTTGCTATTTATATGTTTTTTCTCCATTTGCATATGGCTTCTAAGGGATCACTTGTCAAGTGTCAGTGAAATGTATTTGGTTGGATTTTTCTGTTGCACTGCGCCAAAATTGTTTGTGTGCCACAATGTGCGCCAGAATAGTAAATACATTAAAAAATCTCAAGACAAGAACATTTCCCAAAACAGAAAACCCAACTCTAATAGTAAATCAGGGCCAATGGCTTCAAAATACAATGTTCATCGTGGAACTAAATAATATTGTAACTTGAGGGGCCCTGATATCAGAGTTATTTTTTATAGATATGAAGATGATATATAGGGAGAAAGATAATAGAAAATAATTATGATAACAAAAACTAAAAGTTACATTTATATAATACATTTATATAACATTAAATATGCTATACTAAGACATGTTATGGGTTTCTCAGCATTTTCTTAGTTGATGTAACAAAGTTAATCAAAGCATATTTTTTTTTATATGCCTACCACATCATAATAACTGCTAGGTCATATTCTCCAGCTCTAAAGAAGTAAAATTGCACATAAATTATTGAACAATGACTACCTACAAATTCACCAGTAGTATTAGATAATATAAAATTCTAATTAAATATAAGAAATGGAGATCCTACACCAGCCTGAATTGTATATACAGAGATTCCTAAATGTCCTATTGAACAATTCATCTTGTGGTTTAATTACACCAAGGTGCTGCGCTACTTTATAAACTAAAGTGCTTATTCTAGTCAAGTCAATGTTTAATCCATATTCATTTTGACAGTATGGATTTTCTAAATATTCTCTTATAATAAATATTACGTTTTGTAATAGTACATTCTGCTGAATGTTTCACCTTTAATGTAAAAAAAAGAAAAAACTTGCTGTATTACAATGCATAATTAAATAGGTGAATTCTTTTTTTTCTTGGTTAATCTCAAAGGACTTTGCTTAGGTCATCTAAATACCCTTCAAAATGAACTTACTTTAAACACTTAAGCAGCAAAATACCAGGGGACTATACATGAAAATGGTATTATTACATTTCATAAAATAAAATATTCAGGTTCCTATAACCCAATTATGGACAACTCCATCATAATCATGCAAGCTTGAATTTACAAATCTTTTTTTCAAGCAAGAAGGGATTAATTTTGGCAGCAATTTATCTCTGATTGGATTTTAACATGACTGGTCCCTCTTTCCTCTGATATCTGATGTTGAGGAACAGATAACAAGGCCCCATACACATGATTATCAACAGAGTATAAGAATAGATCAGATTAGCAGATTAGCCAATTGTTTGTTGTTAACTGTAAACTGATCTGCCACTGTGAAACGTGGCTCCCTCTGCTATGGTTTATCCACTGCTCACTGTGCAACTGCATTATCAGGCTCCTAATAACATGTGACATATGAATCCTGCCCTACTGGTGGATGAGTATTCCATTTGTGTAGGACTGCAAAAAAACATTATTTTCATAACAGATCAGTTGGCAAGTCTTTGTCTGGGCATGCTAGGCGTTGTAGTTTTGCAACATATAGAGGTCCACAGTTTGGAGTCCAATGTTATAGGATGCAATGAAGTCTTGACTAGTTGTTTAGAGCAGAAGAGATCAATAGTAGAAATGGCTGACAATAATTTCCGTAAAAAAAGATTTTTATCACCAACATTGAATTGAACAAAATTTGTCACCACATTATGGTCTGGTACCATCTTTTAATGTAAAGTACCATACATCCCTGCACTGTTATTCTCCACCATATAGCTAATCATTTCCTAGTTTCCTCTCTGAAATGTGACCCTGCTGTTGCCAGGGAACAGCGCAGACACTTTCCCACAATTCCCCTTGCTTACATGCACTGTGTAGACAAACTGCGGAGACTGCAGTTGATCTAAGCATGTATCATCCACTTTAGTGGGCCCTTAGTGAGTCGTAACCAAGGGCAACAGTTATCAAAACAAAAGCAGGCACATGGTGATTAGTAAGATTATATCTAGAAAAAGTGCATGTTTAAAAATGCTTACAGTATATAGTTTAATTTCACATAATGCCCCAGTTTAAACCTGTTTTTCTTAACTGGACAAACCCTTTAACCTGTTGGGGACGGAGGGGGTACAGGTACGTCCTTGCGTCTTGGTACTTCCGTGGGAATTTCGGTCCCCGCTGCAAGCCGGGCGGGGATTGGACTGGGATGACTGCTGATATCTACCTGATATCTACCTGACCCCCCCCCCCCCCCATGTCGGCGATCGCTGCAAATTGCCGGTCAATTCAGAACAGTGATGTGCTGCAATTCCAGGCCAATCGGGTCACTGGTGACCTGTTTGCCGGAAAATAAGAATGATCTGAGCTGTCAGAGACAGCTCCGGCCATCCTAAAGGATGGGAGCGAGGTGGCAATGCTGCCACCTCCTCCTATCCCCTGCCATTGGTCGGTCAGTACGACCACCAATGGCAGTTGGGGGCAGGGGGGGTTAAAGTTAATTTCCCCCACTCCGCCCACCGATCGAAGTCCGGGCAGAGCAGGTGGGGGGGAACACGAGCGGTGAGGGGGGAGCAAGGCCGGCTTACCAGCGGCATCAAAGCCGTGGGGGCGGCATGGAGCAGGAGGAGTGCGGCCGGAATAGCGGCGGTGGAGGAGGCTGCAGTGAAGATCGCCGGTAAGTGATCTTCACTGGGGCCTTCTAAAAGTTGCAAAACTTCCACTCCCAGAATGCTCAGACAGCCAAAGGCTGTCTGGGCAAGCTGGGAGATGTAGTTTTGCAACATCTGGAGGTCCACAGTATGGAGACCACTGGGTAGTGGTCTCTAAACTGTGGTCCTCCAGATGTTGCAAAACTACCACTTTTAGCATGCACTGACTGTCTGGGCAAGCTGGGAGTTGTAGTTTTGCAACATCTGAAGTGGCACAGTTTGGAGACCACTATACGGTGGTCTCCAAACTGTAGCCCTCCAGATGTTGCCAAACTACAATTCTCAGCATGCCCATACAATCAGGAATGCTGGGCGTGTAGTTCTGCAATATCTGGCCCTTCATATGTTCCATAACTACAACTCCCAGCATGCCTGGACAATCTGGGCATGCTTGGAGCTGTAGTTTTGCAACACCTGGAGGGCTACTGTCCAGGCATGCTGGGAGTTGTAGTTATGCAACATCTGAAGGGCCAGATATTGCAGAACTACACGCCCAGCATCCCTGACTGTCTGTCCATGCTGGGAATTATAGTTTTTCAACAGCTGTAGGCACACTGCTTGGGAAACACTGAGCTAGAGTCTCAGTGATCCCAACCCGTGTGCCTCCAGCTGTTGCAAAACTACAACTTCCAGAATGCACTGACAGACCGTACATGCTGGGAGTTGTAATTTTGCAACAGCTGGAGGCACACGGGTTGGAATCATTGAGCTAGAGTCTGTTTCCTAACTCAGTGGTTCCCTAGCAGTGTGCCTACAGCTGTTGGAAAACTACAACTCCCAGCATGTACGGTCTGTCAGTGGATTCTGGGAGTTGTAGTTTTGCCACAGCTGAAGGTTTGGGGCACCCCCCCCCCTTAGGTTACATTCACACAGGCGGGGGTTTTCAGTGGGTTTCCTTCTACAAGTTTGAGTTGCGGCAAATTTTCCGCCACAGCTCAAACTCCCAGCGGAAAACTCACTGTGAACCCCCACCCATGTGAATGTACCCTAAAAACACTACACTACACTAACACATAATAAAAAGTAAAACACTACCGCCCTACCGCCCCAATAAAAATGAAAAACGTCTCATACGGCAGTGTTTCCTAAACGGAGCCTCCAGCTATAGCAAAACAACAACTCCTAGTATTGCCGAACAACCATTGACTGCCCTGGCAGGCTTGGAGTCTTGCAACAGATGGAGGCACCCTGTTTGGGAAACACTGCTGTAGGGTTTTGGTGGAGACAAGCCCCATCCTTGTATCCTGGCCCGCCCCTATTGCAAATTCCTCATTTAGGCCTAAAATGCCCATGGCGCTCTTTCACTTCAGAGCCCTGTCGTATTTCAAGGCAACAGTTTAGGCCCACATATGGGGTATTTCCGTACTCAGGAGAAATTGTGTTACAAATTTTGTAGGGATTTTTCTCCTTTCACCCCTTATTAAAAGGTAAAGTTTGGGGCTACACCAGCATGTTGGTGTAAAAAAAAAAAAAAAAAAAAGACTAACATGCTGGTGTTGCCCCATACTTTTCATTTTCTCTAGAGGTAAAAGGAGAAAAAGACCAGAAATAACAAAAGAGAACAGAAATACCCCATATGTGGACGTAAAATGCTCTGCGGGCTAACTACATGGTTCAGGAGTGAGAGCATGCCATGTATATTTGAGGCCTTAATTAGTGATTTGCACAGAGGTGGCTGTGTTACCCCAAATTTTTCATTTTCACAAGGAGTAATAGGAAAAATGCCTCCCAAAAATGTGCAACCCCATTTCTTCTTAGTAAGGAAATACTCCATATGTGGATGTTAAGTGCTCTGCGGGTGAACGGCAATGCTCAGAAGAGAAGGAGCACCATTGGGCTTTTTGAGAGAGAATTAGGCTGGAATTGAAGGCCATGTGTGTTTACAAAGCCCCCATGGTGCCAGAAGAGTGGACCCCCCCCCCCCACATGTGACTCCATTTTGGATACTACACCCCTCACGGAATGTAATAAGGAGTACAGTGAGCATTTACACCCCACAGATTCTTTGAACAGTGGTCCGTAAAAATGAAACATAAAATTTTTCATTTGCACAGCCCACTGTTCCAAAGATCTGTCAAACGCCAGTGGGGTGTAAATGCTCACTGCACCCCTTATTAAATTCTGTGAGGAGTGTAGTTTCCAAAATGGGGTTACATGTGGGGGGGGGGGGGGGTCTACTGTTCTGGCACCATGGGGGGTCTTGTACATGCACATGGTCCCCAACTTCCATTCCAACCAAATTCTCTCTTTAAAAGCCCACTGGCACTCCTTCTCTTCTGAGCATTGCAGTTCGCCCGCAGAGCACTTTACATCCACATATGGGGCATTTCCATACTCAGAAGAAATGGATTTAAAAATTTGGGGGGGCTTTTTCTCCTATTACCCCTTGTGAAAATGAAAAATATGGGGTAACACCAGCATTTTATTGAAAAAAATATATATATTTTTTACGTCACAATTTAACGAAAGTTCAGCAATCAACTGTGGGGTGTTAAGGCTCACTGTACCCCTTGTTACGTTCCTTGAGGGATGTAGTTTCCAAAATAGTATGCCATGCATTTTTTTTTTACTGTTCTGGCATCATGGGGGCTTCTTTAATGTGACATGCCCCCCAAAAACCATTTCAGCAAAATTCGCTCTCCAAAAACCCAATGTCACTCCTTCCCTTCTGAGCCCTCTAGTGCACTCACAGACCGGTTTACATCCACATATTAGGTATTTCCTTACTCGAGAGAAATAGGGTTACAAATTTTGGGGGGCATGTTCTCCTATTACTCCTTGTGAAAATGAAAAGTTTGGGGTAACACCAGCATTTTAGTGTTAAAAATCAAATTTTTCATTCTCATGTCCCACTTTAAGGAAAGCTTGTCAATCACCTGTGGGGTATTAAGGCGTATCCTTTCTTATGTTCCTTGAGGGGTGTAGTTTCCAAAATTGTATGCCATGTGTTTTTTTTTTTTTTACTGTTCTGGCATCATGGGGGGCTTCCTAAATGGGACATGCCCCAAAAACCATTTCAGCAAAATTCGCTCTCCAAAATGTCATTGTCACTCCTTTCCTTCTGAGCCCTCTAGTGCACCAACAAAGCACTTTACATCCACATATGAGGTATTTCCTTACTTGAGAGAAAATTATTTACATGTTTTGGGGGGCCTTTTTACCTCTTACCCCTTGTAAAAAAGGAAAAAAATGAGGCTATTCCTGTGAAACACCTAAAGGGTTAACAAACTTTTTGAATGTCATTTTGAATACTTTGATGGGTGAAGTTTTCATAATGGGGTCCATTGTAGGGCATTTCCAACATAAAGATCCTCAAATTCACTTCTAAACTTAACTAGTCCCTGAAAAATTCAGATTTTGAAATTTTTGCTAAAAATTAGAAAATTGTTGCTATACTTTGAAGCCCTCTGATGTCTTCAAAAAGTAAAAACATGTCAACCTTATGACGCCAACATGAAGTTAACATATTGTATATGTGAATCAATATATAATTTATTTGACATGTCCCTTTTCCTTACAAGCAGAGTGCTTCAAAGTTAGAAAAATGCTAAATAAAAAAAAATACTGAATTTTTTTTACATTTTTCACCAAGAAATGATGCAAGTATCGACATAAATTTACCACTAACATAAAGTAGAATATGTCACGAAAAAACATCCCAGAGTTATTAATGCATAAAGTGATAGAGGTCAGATCTGCAAAAAATGCTCCTTACCTTAGGGTTATAATGGGCTCCGTCCCCAAGGGGTTAAGTAAACTGCTGTACAAGTGAGTGCAAGCCCCTAAGCAATGCCATCAATTGTTCATTGTTACATGTTACTCTGTTAGATACTTAAAGGGGTAGTCCAGAGAGCAGAAAATGTATATCCTGTTCTACTTTCTGGCACTCAAGATTGACTCTGCACCACTTGGAAGTATACCTTCTGAGACAAAAGGGTGAGCTGATGTTGCTGATGGGGCAGCTATATCCTGCAGATATTGAACATCATGTGCAGGCTTGGTTTGACCTGCATGGGATTATCTTGACTGACACCCATCCCCTCTTGTCTGGGTAGGCATACTTCCAAGACAGGCAGGGGGCAGAATTGAGGAACAGAACATATTATATCTTTCTGCTCCCCAGGCAGCCCTTTTAACCCCTCAATGACAGGTGATTTTTCAATTAAGGTTGTGCCATGAAGGTATCAGGGCCAATCATGGGCCTCGAACTAAAACCTGCACCAAAAACAACTGATCATTAGCTCAATAGATGCTATATGTGTACTACATCAGACCTATCATGTCTGGATATAGTCCAAAATCTTGAGGGACTAACTCAGGTTATGTGACCCAAATAACCCAGAATGCGTCACATCCTAGTCCGGACTTCTTCCCGGATATCGCAAGATCTATGTCGGTAACATGGATTGGTCATGTGATTCATGTAAGAACAATTATGCAGAGACCGGCCACCTTTTGGTGCTCTCTGCATAGCACTGTCAAAATCGCCAGCACAGACAGTAAAATGAGGGTACCCTCTAGTGGCCACATGTAGAATTACATCAAGACTAAGTACAAAATAAAACAGGACAAAGTGAACTTAGCTAACAAACTCCCTTTTAGCCTTCCATTGCTATCCCTTAATCCTTTCAATCAACGGAAAATAACATTAGAAATTATGGCATGTTATCATAACTAGGAAAAGAGGACAATAAAAAAAAAATTGCCCACTTTGATGCAATTTTCTTGGTGTGTTACCCAAATACAACCCTGGAAAATTTGCATCACTACTCATTTAAAATGCAAACTGAAATGCAGATTGTTATTGTAGCAGTTAGGTTCATTATTTGTAACAATAAACAGCAAGATAATGGTTTGTGTTCTTTGGAAAGCTTTGTTAATAAATAAATTACACTAACACTTGATGAATCTGGCATTCGTATACACACTATGTGGGAATTTTAGTATCCGCTGTAATAACTTCAAATTATAAAAGATGTTTATGTGCATTAATAAAAGCACATTTTCCCAACATTTAATTCTTTTTTAGATCAACCATTCCAACTATTTGCTTTTTATTCATATATCACTTAGATACTTGTCACATTTTATTTCTTTGTTTCTGTTTTTTATTCAAGCTTACTGCCATTCCCAGCATTTTTATTTTACCACTTTTATAATGTTTTAAATCATGTAGTACAACCAATTCTTATTTTAAACCTCCACTAAAAGTTTGTATGTGTAGTTGTCTTTCTGTATTCCCTTAAGTGTCTCCTGATTTCAAAGTCAATAAAACCCTAAATAAAACATTGACTAAATTAACAACGTTCGTAGTCCAAGGAAATGTAAATTTCTTAAACACTGAGATTGAAAGAAACGTTCTAGGGCTGGTCGCATGCCAATTCTTACAAAGGAACAAAAAGAAAATTAATATTTACTAATAATCTCTAACAAAATCACAGGAGAGATGAAAATAACTATCTGGCAAGTTTCTGAGCTAAATGAATCTATTGTGAACATGAGCCGCTGACTGATCCAATGCATAAATATATGGCATGGTCATAGTATAGACATAAAACTATTGTGCGGTGCCAATGGTCTAGAAATGAGCAGTTAAGCAAGAAAAAAATAAGACACTAAAACATGTGCCAAGGACTCTAGATTATTCATAACAAACGGAGTCCTAAATGTGCTGATTTAAATGTTTGATCTAGTTTGATGTTTTATAATACATTTTCCTGACATTGTTTTTACTGTATAAAATATGACATTTGAATCTGAACATAATTATTTCTACTTATATATGACTTATTTTAAATTAGATAATGTAATTAATTTACATATATTTCCACTCACCACTTTTGTGGATGACCTTGAGATCTTCTGTCATAGACATCATTCTCTAATCTCAAGGTAAACCTATACAAAGCCCAAGTATTACATGTTAGTCTCAACCTTCTCTCAGATCCAACATCTATTGACTCTTTCTAACCCTTGCCAGTGAACTTCAGATATTATTAAATGCCATAAAATATATATTGCATCATATTTTACCAACATTTTTATTTAAAAAACGTTCAACACCTTCCCCTAAAATTTTAAAAACTCCTGGAACATATTCCTTTCCTCCTATGGTTTGGAAACTGATCATTGATTAAAACATTAATTCTCCTCAAGATCTTCTACTACCTTCACACACAACCCGCCCCACTCCCAAACTACTACTACTACTACTACTACTACTGCAACACTACAAAGCTGTACAGGGTGTAAAATGTGTAAAAAGGTTCAGAGCTTCACAGGACAGACTAGACTTTGAGTTAGAAAATGATATGTCACCAATCTCTCTGAGAGTCCTTCTCTTTCTTTATTCCAAACAGATAGGGCCTCATTTTCTTAGTAGAAATGACAAAGTAAATATAAAAGTAATTTGACCATATGGCATTTATCTCATCTAGATAACTCCTTCACACACTACCAACAAATCTTCTCCATGTAGAGCTGGGGTCCCAAACTGGTGGCCCTCGAGATGTTGTACAATTTCAACTCCCAGCATTCCCTACAACCGTTAGCTGCAGCAAATGGCTGTCTGGGTAACGGTTGTAGGGAATGCTGGGAGTTGAAATTGTACAACATCTGGAGGGCCACCAGTTTGAGACCCCTTGATATAGAGGATATTCTGCTAAGCTCTTGACCAACTTTTATAATGACCTGCCTACCTATCTGAGGCTGCAAAATCCTTAAAAAATCCTTCTCTCTCTTTCTGAACTAAGTGATATTCCACAACTTTTTGTTAATCATTTCCACAACGTGAAAATCCTTAAAGCAGCTATCAAACCATTTCTCCAGCCTAACCTTATTTTTTGAAACCCTGCTGACTTTGAAATACTAGTTTTGCTGTTTAGAGACCCTATTAAAAAATCTGGTCTCTTTACTCTTTCCTTATCTAGGAGCTCGCTTGGGAACAAGACCTTTAGATCTCATTCACAAATCCTGAAATAATGACCGAGCTGAACATGAATAGAAATCTCCCGATGTGTCAAGATACAAGATAATTATTAGCTATTGACAAGACTATCCTCTGGTTTACATGTTTCTCTGTTTCCTGTTGACCCTGTCTTCTGTAGATGCAGGAATGAAGCTGGATCTATCCACCACATTTGGTGGTCCTGCATCAAGTTTAAGCCATATTAGTTTGAGATTTGTACTAAGAGCTCTGAAATCTTCAACAAGATTGCTCATCACTGAATTCGGGAAACAAAGTCACGCCTGTTCACTTCTACATTGGGTCAATAGATGCAACCAGCATAACAAGCAAGAATGATGCCACATTGCGATTATAAATTCCTGAGAATACCTGAAAAATTTACAGGGGGTTTGAGAGGACTCAAACAAACCCACTGAAGCCTCCACCCACATTTCCTAAGTCTTTCCCATCCATACCTCTTTTGCCCCACACGTTTTTTCCTCTTTCACATCTATACCACAATTTTAGTTTTTCTCCCTTTTCTTATTTACAACTCAATGGGACAATACAAAATTTACACCTCTAAGTATCTGACTTCTTGTATCTTCTCCCTATTACTTACTTGTCATAACAAAATTGTTACAGATTGTTCCCCATTTGCTTTAGAGGATTTTTCATCTTGATTCTCTGAATTCCCCTAACATAAAACCTAAAAAAAAAAATTCAGTGTTGTGAACTCATCCGCTGTCTTCCTCTTTAATTTCATATATCATTTTAAACAATACGTACATCACTAGATTCTAAATTATATTCTTTGCCCTTTAAAACTCTGTTGTCAGATATAGAACCTAACATGAGATCCAACTGGATATTTGTAATTTGGCACCTGAACAGCGGAATAATGTGAGACTTTGGATGTGAATGCAGCACAGATTTGAAAAGAAGCCCTTGCCCTCTCTACAAAAAAAGACTGTGGCTATATATATTATGTGTTAACACAGTCTCTGGGGAAGGTTTTAGACTACCAACATCCATTGACATGGCTGTTGCTATAAATGTGATTGCAGCATTTTTGCTTCCACCAGGATTTTCACAGTAATAAATGTCCGAACTTTATACATGAAAAGTGGCCATTCATCCAGAGGGTTGGTTGAAGTTCTATCTGCAATAATACTACAGAACAGTTCTTTGTGGCCCCGGCTACTATTGAGTAGATAGAGAGGGCTGGAACGTTGTATAGGATCATGGATTGCCGAGCATGTAAAAAGATAATTTTTTTTAAAGTTATATAGTGAAAAGGCTGAGAAAGGAACCAGTAGGGAGCTTGGCATTTCTCTTAATGTTAGATTACATGAAGCTGACGCTGGCAAATGTTGCTGTCTGGGAAAATGCCAACACAATGATTTGTTTGAAAATAAACATTCCTCTATGATCAGTCAATGCCTTCGATTAAACTTTCATTACATATAATCTTTCTGAGCTTGAAACATTATTCAATATCGACTCCCTCCCTCACCCTGAAATAGTTAGATGGTGACCTATTCATTTCTACACTGATGTGCATTGATGTATCTTACATTTAGAAATCATACGGCATCTCTCAACCAGTAACCAATTATACAAACAACAGCTTCCAAATTATTATCGGAAATATCACAGCCAACACTTTTATCTAAAATGATGGGGTAAATATTACAAGCTACCTCCGACGAATGCCTAGTTTTAGATTACAGACATTAACTACGGTTCTTATGTTAACAAATGTCATAATAGGGAAAAAAATAAAACACAAGAAGCAAATGTATTCACCTTCTATTTACAGACCTTTATGAACACTGAAATCATACACAGAAGACAGCTTTTATATCCCAGCTGGTTGTCTACAGCGCACAACATTATTTGTTCCCCATTTAGTTCATTTGAGAATAGTTTTTCCTTGAACCCCTTGAAGAATTCCTCCTGTTATATTTTATTAAGAGAATTGAAGAAGCAATACGTATCATATGAGTCACTATTCAACATGTTACACCCAGAAAACGGATAGTGCTCGACATAGCAGAGCTTAACCTGTCAGAAATAACAGTGCAGGGCTTGTAAGTTGTCGGAAGACTGTTTGGCAACACCTGTGGATTGTAATAGGCAGCAACTAAATGAATTGTGATACACTGCATTACCTAGTTAACATAATGCACGACTTAAGGCTGTACCACAATGAATAAGTGTGTGCATTTTTTCCCACAAATGGCCCAAATTGCTCTATAAATGGTGTGTTTTACAGCCATTATGCTAACAATGTAAATTGCAGTAAAATGCATTTTTTTTCCTGCAATTTCTACCATTCACAGCTAAAACGCACGTGGTAATTAGATGTGGTACTGCAAGGCATGAACTTGTGTTATTGATATATTCAGTTCTACTTCTCCTGTACAAATCTTGTACATTTTTAGGCTGTGTCTCTTGTGGCAGGTGAAAACTATAGCAGTTTTTGATTCCCTAAAATATAAACAAGCTTGCAACATTGAAACAGTTAATAGAATACTGAAGTGGGGGAATAACCAATGTATACTATACAGGAGCCAGGACTTCTATCACTATACTGACAGGAGTCCCAGCTCCTAGCTTAGCTCAGCTGTGCCTTCACAGCTGATGTTGAGCAGGATATATACATTGTTTATCTCCTGCCCAGCAAGAATTTATAGTATGTACATTACTGGTTTACTGTAAGCCCTTGCTGAGTTGAGTGCTATGTGCTAGACCATCAATGAAAGAGTTAACTTGCACTGCTGAGCAGCACTGGTTAACTATTTTGTATAATATACATTATATCAAGCTATGTATAGATGGCTGGATATGCTGTTTCAAATAGTTAATGTCTACTTACCAACTTGGCTCCTTTCTGAGTCTAATCCGCTGTGGCTCCACCCCTAGTGATGGCGCCATAAGAAGTGGAGCTACAGCAAGAAGTCAGGTGGGAGAGTATGGCTTTGTTCTAATTATGCATTTTGCATAAGGTAAACAAACACTTTTTGGCAGTCTTCCTAAACAGGAGCCTCCAGGTGTTGCTTAACTACAACCCCCATCATTCCCAGACAGCAAATAGCTGTCCGGGACTGATGGGGGTTGTAGTTAAGCAGCAGTTGGGGGCTCCCTGTTTGGAAACACACTAAATTATGGGCAACCTTACCACAGGGGAGAGCACCATAAATGTATTACTAACCTATTTTTCAAGTTTTTACTTTCTTCTCGTTTCAGATGTGTACGCGGTGAACTACGTCGGATTCCGTGGACTACTTCACTGACTAGCTTATTTTTCTTTCAATAAAATGGTTAACAAGGGCTTGAGGTAGTTTTACTATTAGACAATTTTTGATTATCTACCTCAGTGTCTATATTTCTGAAGCCCTTACTTACTAAGCAAAAAATACAACTAAGTGGTTTGTTTTGACCAGGATTAGTTTTTTGTAATAAAATATATTTTCAACGTGTCATGTCTTTTTAAATTTTATTTTCAGGCTTAGAAGTGGAATCCACACTTAGCCTCAATTATTACCCTGGTACCCACCCACACAGGGGTACCTGGAAGAGTATCAAAATTGGCAATCCTGGACCTAGGCGGTAACAAGCTGAGATTATTTTATCCTGATTGCTGCAGGGACAGTTTCAGCATACTGCGCAAAAATGCTAAAAAGTAGCAAAACGCCAGGGTAATGGAAAAAATGCCTATTTACTTCCTGATAACATCTGGCCGCAGTTTTTTTCCCCACCAAAAATTCCATGGGGCAGTTTGAGGGTTTTTTAGGGAAACTTAGCCTTATTTGTTGCCATTAGCAATAAATCAGAGCTGAGCTTTCATTCTAGCAGAGCTCATCAAGATATGGTTAACCCCTTAATAACCATGAGCTTATATTTATGCTTGTGGCTGGCTCCCGTTATGTGAAGGAGCTGAGCGCGCTTCATACCTGCTGGGTCCTGGTTGCTATCAGCAGCCAGGACCCACGCTAATACCAGACATCGCCAGGGGTCACTACTTTTGTTGGTGCAGAGTTTACGTCCTGTAAAGTCCCATAACTCACCCCCATTAGTTGTGCTCTGCAGGTGAGTGTCCCGCCGGTAGTCAAACTTTGGGTCCTGGAGGAAGGGCCTAAGCCTGCCCCCCCCCTCCCTTATTCACATATGCATTTTCTTCAACTCTGTGTCCTAGTGACGTGGAGTCCCACGCCCCCTGAGCGCTGCGCTCTGTATGCAGAGCACATGCGCTGAAGATTTTACGCAGCTCTTACGTCCTGATGACATGAGAACTGTGCGTCTTCAGAGAGCGCTCTGCGCAATGTAACTGCACATGCGCCGGGCCCTCTCTATAAAAGTCGGGAGTAGCGAGGGCCCAGCACATGCACAGTTACACTGCGCAAAGCATTCTCCAAGGATGCCGAGCTCTCACATCGTCAGGAGGTTAGAGATGTGTAAAATCTTCAGAGTATGCACTCTGCATACAGAGCGGACCACTCAGGGGGCGCGTGACTTCACGTCACTAGGAAGTGGAGTTGAAGAAAATGCATATGTGTGTGTGTATTTCTGAAGCCCTTACTAACCAAAAAATACAACTATGTGGTTTGTTTTGACTAGGATTAGGGGATAACTGCTACAAAAATACTAAAGCAATTTTTAGAAATGAATTCTTTGTTGAAAGGCTGTTTATATTTTATTATCAAAACAAGCATGGATTTTCTCATGGAGTACATGTTGCAATCAACAGGTACATAAAATCATAATTCCACTGCTACACGAGAACACAACTTAAAGTAAATATGTTTAATAATGAACATGCCCTAACATTTTATAATATTAAGCAAAAATGTTGTTCTTCCATGCTTTTGCTACTCTTTTGAATTATATAAAAATAGTAATTCATAAATAGAATAATAATCCAATAATGTAGAAAGAAAGCTAAGATCAGAGTAAAAATAAATAAATAAATTAAATTCATTAAATGGTTAGTTTCATACACAAATCTATAAATGTCCTAATGGGTCTTATAACTGGGAAGTAGATATTTTCATTGAGGAGGCCACTAAACTGATATACAGATAAATATAAAATCTAAAATATAGCATGTAATGCTCTAGTGGCAGAAAAAGTAGCTCTCTATCAGAAGAAAAAGAGATTGCCATCTGCTTCCACCTATGGTTTTTGAAGAGGGCACCCTGTCTATCAATTAAAGGGGTGAACTGCTCACAGAGAGAATTGTTTGCTTTAGTGGATTCAGTTCATCAATGTAGACAGCCATTTAGGACACAGAGACAGCCATTTAGGACATTTGTCAAATGTAGTGAGAAAGCCCAAACCCGTAGTGATCATCTTTAAAAAAGGGGAGATACCCTTTTTGATCTAGCATTGAGCATTACATACATTTTAGTCATAGACGGCAGTCAAATACAAAGGAACCAATCCTTTAAACTAATTCTTTCCTTTTCTATACTTTAAAATAAAATTAACTTTTGACAATACCAAGAAGTAAAAAGATACAAAAGCCAAGATTTCCTGTTATTTGCTTATACTGTAGTTGGTGTGTCATTTAAAGCTAAGTAAAAGATAAGTTTATCTTATGGGTTCCAGTACCTTATGTTCTTATTTTGTGACAAGTTAATTGTGATGTTAAATTACGATACATTTGTTTCTCGGTATTAAAAAACTCATACAAGAGCCTGTCATACACTAGAAAAGCTGTATTTTGAATATATCCTCCTTTCCACCAACCTAAATAAGTGCTCTCCTCCTAACAGCTTCCAAACTCTATTATCTTAATGCTAAAACGTCTTTTATTTTATTACCGTAAACCAATAATGTTCTTATTAAAAACAAAATATACTTATATATATATATATATATATATATATATATATGTGTGTGTGTGTGTGTGTGTGTGTGTGTGTGTGTGTGTATATATTAAAAAGTGCTCCTTTCAGAGCACTCCAGAAGAAGAGGACAGAAGGAACATGGAATTCAACTTATTTAAATGTATTTCTACATTTCAACATTGTCTTTGGAGTAGCAGGCAATGGGTGTTATCCTATTACATATATGTACTTCAAACTTATAATATAATATAACTATTTTCATTCATTTTGGAATTTGTAAGATAAGAAAATGATACACATATTCTCTTATAGGCTTCAATTCTAGGGGAGAGAATTGTGTTATAGTGGTCCACATGGTGGTAGACCTAGAAATTATAGACCCATATTATGGTCCAATATGATGATAGGCTGACAGATAAGTGGGGGTGGGGGGGGTAACTTAATTTGCTTAAGGCCCTTCACTCTTTTTAGAATTGCTCTTGTGTGTAAAAAGAACAATTGTAATACAATATATAACAAATGATGTACATGCTGTTTTAAGTATAGATTTATATTATAGTAATAAGATCAAAGCTCCAGGCTGAAAATTATTGTTTTTGCACCAATACTAAAAGTAAGCAGGATTTAACCTGAATTGAACATTGAGTGCAAATAATGAAAAAAAAACAACCTGTGTTCTTCTCTTGCTGTAAGGGCTTTTGTTAAAACATTTAGGCAAGACAGGATTAGCGTTCTTGCAGAGCACTATATGTACAATATAATATAATGGCATTTCCCGGTCATCCAGTGCATATAGGTTTTACTGAATGGGAAGGGAGACATGAAATGAAAGCAGATGCATAAATCATTTCTCTCTTTATTTTCTCCACAGTATAAAATAAATAGTAGCATGTTTTCAAACTTTTTTTTTTTTCTGTTTAATTTTTTCCCCTTATTTTTCCAGTTTATGAGCAGTCTAAAAAAAGGATACATTGGAGCTATTCATTCTCTCGTTCTGTAATATTCGCTCTGTAAGCTTGTCATTTCTCATCATCTCTGGATGCAATTCCTTTTTTTGTGTGTGTGTGTGAAATTCTTTTTTATTTTCTGTCCCCATCAATGTAAAATGTGCTATTATCAGACCATATAAATCTGCACATAGGGGGGTATTTATCAAAGGATTTATGTGTCTTTTTTTCACGTAACTTTGGCGCAATACTTTGGCGCAGTGTCTTTTTGCGCCAAAGTTTGGCGCATCTTCTCCACTGTCATTTTTACAACTTTCTCAAAATCACACGGCCCTGTGTGTGATTTTAACTTTAGTCAGTAATTCATCATTTGCACCAATCGATCTTTGGTGCAATTTTGGCGCAAATCCCCATCATGAAATTTTGCACATGGAAAACACACTTAGCAATGTCAGAAAATGTAAAGGCGTCAAAATACATAAAAAAATTTTTTTGTGAAAGCAGTGACGCCTCCGGGGCTGCTCAATACTATCCTGCGACATAGTTGTCTCTGAGGGACCTTCACCCTCCGTTGAGCCAGCATTGGACATGGCCACACAGGTTCAGGAAAGATAAAGCACTAAAGCAGTGGTCTCCAACCTGCGGACCTCCAGATGTTGCAAAACTACAACTCCCAGCATGCCCGGACAGCCAACGGCTGTCCGGGCATGCTGGGAATTGTAGTTTTGCAACATCTGGAGGGCCGCAGGTTGAAGACCACTGCACTAAAGTAACAAAAAAAAAACTACTCAAGTTGAAAATAAAATCCATTTCACATGGTGGCTATAAACCCCACAAAAGAAAATAACTCACGTATATATACTGCAGGAGGGACTCCAAAATGGCTGCTCTACAGGGTAAAATACGCGTCCTCTGTGGTGGTAAGTTCTGTGTAAAAGGCGCTGTGAACAGCTGATTTCAACATTTGAGCCAAAATTACTATCAACTTGCACCAAATGATAAATTTGGTGCATGTCCACGAAAACCAAAGTGAAAAAAAAGGGTAAAAAGAAACTTTCAACAGGCAAAATTGATAAATACCCCCCATTGTCTTCAAGTTGAATTTTTGTTGTGTGTTCATTGTATTTATATAAAAAATGGCTTCTGAAAGTAGATGAAAAAAGTCTATAAATGACATTGAAATAGTTAGTTAATGTTATTAATTTGTGAATATTTGCAATTAATAATTTAGTCAGAAATATAAGGCACATGTTCCCTTGCTGATGCTTGTAGTTCTGCATTACTTTTGGTTTAGTTCCTCCGCTGCTGTATGCATTAGACTCTTCTAGGCATAGCCCGACTTGTTTCTGCACCCTACTCAGGCAAACTCTCACATGTGGTAAGAAAGGTGCAGACCATATGCTCCCACGTCTCTGACCAGGGCCAAATTACTCTAACTGGAATCTGAGTTTTGCACTTCCTATGCATGTAATACACAGAAACACAGAAAATACATTTGTATGGACATAGAGATATAGGTTATCATTATTTTAGAGAAAGACTTTTGACTGACCATCAAACCTTGTAAGACTATAGCCACCTAGGTTACGTGTAGCAGCTGGTACTTCTGCTCTGGTCCACCACATAATCATCATATCCAAATTGATTCAAGCTGCAGTATGCTAGATGCATATAAGCTACAGGAATTATTAAAATTCTGCATTAATCTGCCTCTCAAAACCATATGACTAGTGTTGAGTGGGCCAAACTCGGCGAACCTGGATTTGACCCAAACCTTGCATTTTGCTCTGCTTGCCGAGCTCTAAAACTTTTACCGGTTTTGTTTGCGCAAATTGTAAAAGCACAAAAATACTTGAAAAGCATGACTGTTACGCCGAGCGCTCCGGGTCCCCGCTCCTCCCCGGAGCGCTCGCTACACTCTCGCTACTGCAGCGCTCCGGTCAGATCCGCTGACCCGGGGCGCTGCGATACCACCTCCAGCCGGGATGCGATTCGCGATGCGGGTGGCGCCCGCTCGCGATGCGCACCCCGGCTCCCGTACCTGACTCGCTCTCCGTCGGTCCTGTCCCGGCGCGCGCGGCCCCGCTCCCTAGGGCGCGCGCGCGCCGGGTCTCTGCGATTTAAAGGGCCACTGCGCCGCTGATTGGCGCAGTAGTTCTAATTAGTGTGTTCACCTGTGCACTCCCTATTTATCCTCACTTCCCCTGCACTCCCTCGCCGGATCTTGTTGCCATTGTGCCAGTGAAAGCGTTTCCTTGTGTGTTCCTAGCCTGTGTTCCAGACCTCCTGCCGTTACCCCTGACTACGATCCTTGCTGCCTGCCCCGACCTTCTGCTACGTCCGACCTTGCTTCTGTCTACTCCCTTGTACCGCGCCTATCTTCAGCAGTCAGAGAGGTTGAGCCGTTGCTAGTGGATACGACCTGGTCACTACCGCCGCAGCAAGACCATCCCGCTTTGCGGCGGGCTCTGGTGAAAACCAGTAGTGACTTAGAACCGATCCACTAGCACGGTCCACGCCAATCCCTCTCTGGCACAGAGGATCCACCTCCTGCCAGCCGGCATCGTGACAATGACATTTTGGCACACAGAGGAAGAGTGAGAAGCAGGGGCGGTAGCACGGCATCAGGGTGACCAGCTTATTACATGTTAACCCAGGTTACCATATGATTTGCTGGGTTAAATGTCAATTACCTCAAAGGCCAATAGGAGACAGCAAGGCATTTTTACACTATAGTCTTAGGCAGCTGTTACGCCGAGCGCTCCGGGTCCCCGCTCCTCCCCGGAGCGCTCGCTTCACCTCCTCCGCTGCAGCGCCCCGGTCACGTCCTCTGACCCGGGGCGCTGCGATCCTGCTGCTAGCCGGGATGCGATTCGCGATGCGGGTAGCGCCCGCTCGCGATGCGCACCCCGGCTCTCCTACCTGACTCGCTCCCCGTCTGTTCTGTCCCGGCGCGCGCGGCCCCGCTCCCTAGGGCGCGCGCGCGCCGGGTCTCTGCGATTTAAAGGGCCACTGCGCCGCTGATTGGCGCAGTGGTTCCAATTAGAGTTATCACCTGTGCACTCCCTATATTACCTCACTTCCCTTGCACTCCCTTGCCGGATCTTGTTGCCTTAGTGCCAGTGAAAGCGTTCCTTGTGTGTCCCTTGCCAGTGTTTCCAGACCTTCTGCCGTTGCCCCTGACTACGATCCTTGCTGCCTGCCCCGACCTTCTGCTACGTCCGACCTTGCTTCTGCCTACTCCCTTGTACCGCGCCTATCTTCAGCAGCCAGAGAGGTGAGCCGTTGCTAGTGGATACGACCTGGTCACTACCGCCGCAGCAAGACCATCCCGCTTTGCGGCGGGCTCTGGTGAAAACCAGTAGTGGCTTAGAACCGGTCCACTAGCACGGTCCACGCCAATCCCTCTCTGGCACAGAGGGTCCACTACCTGCCAGCCGGCATCGTGACAGCAGCGTTTGGAGTGTTCAGTTTGAGCACAAGAGAAAGAGAGCGGGGAAGGAAAAGTAAGAAAGAAAGAGTAAGAGAGAGAGAAAGAAAGAAATAAAGAAAGAAAGAGAACTACAAAGTCCCGCAAGCCTTTGTACTAGTACTAAACAGAACAAAGCTGTGCTGCGGCAAACCTGTCTGCTAGCAATAACTATACAAAGCGCTCTAAACGCAGCATAGCAGCCTTATCCATAGTAGCGGACTAAAAAGCGTGTTCAAGCCCAACACATCAGCCTGATAAAGACATTTATTTATTTTCCCTTTTTAACCCGTTAATGACCATGGACATCTATGCTTGTCCATGTGCCGTTAACTGGGGATGACGCGGGCTCCCGACTCGAGCCCGCGTCATACCGGCCGGCCCCCAGCTGATTCTTTTAGCTGGGGGCCGACGTTAATAGCTGACATGTGGTGATTTTTAGACCCAAACATTAGGAAAGAATCACAGTTTATTCCATTAGTACGTTTTTTTTTTTGGTTTTTTTTGTATTTTTTTATTTTTATTGTCTTTCCCAGAATTATCAGAAGAGTCTAGGACAGGGGAACACAAAAGGGCAGAGTTATGAGAAATTACTAAAATGAAAAAAGAAAAAAAACTGTCCCTGGTGCCCATAGCAACCAATTACAGCAGACATTTCATGTTTCAAATACACAACAACAAATAAAAGGTGTGATGTCATTGGCTGCTATTGGAAACAAAGACCGTTTTTATAAATCTCCCCCTGTTCTCAGAAATCAATCAGTTTCAGTTACGGAAATTCTGCTTTTCCGCATGTACATAGAACAACCATTATGAGATGGTGTGATATATTGTGATCTATTTGACAGTGCTAGAGTCTAGAATTTTATGTACGTATCATAACAAAATGTCTACCAAAGTCAACCCCCTCAGAATACAGGAATCATGTGACCATGTGGCCTCATATACTCTACTGATCTGCACTGAATCTGCTTGAACAGTGCTTTCCCTGAAGCTCCACATTTCAATGGACCCTGTCACCATGTTTTAGGACACTAAACCACAAGCATGTCTTTATGCAGCTGGGGTTTAGTATACTCCACCCATTCTTAATGTTTATTTCGTATGTGGAGGCTTTGAGCACATGCTTTGATGACACTATGGACAATATACATTGCATGAGTAGAGAAGCAACTTCATAAGCACAATGTGAATGAAGCCACTAAAGACAAGATCATCCACCTGGCGTCCTGCCACTGCAGGGCCTCTGTAATTTTTATAGGTTGACATCCTGGCGGCACGGATTTCCTGACACATGCATACTCCTTTGTGAAGCCCCTTATATGATCGGGGTTACCCAGGCTTGGGATCATCACTGTATGTGTATACTACTATTCTCTCTTGGTTAATTTGATCATTTCCCCCAAAATGGGGTGTATTCTAATACCTAGGTTTCATAAACTGAATATCTGGCTTGATATTGTTATCTGGGGATTACTCTAGGTCTATAATATTTGACTGGGGTTGACTTAACTTAAGTCCTTGTCTTGTATCACATCATGTATCGCATTCTATATACACTGTATACCACTCTTTGATATTGCTCTGTTTATATGCATTGATTGTTAGTGTTCCCCTTAGGATGTCTCTGGGTGTGTTTAATTACACTCAAGGATAGAAACCTACATTGGGAATTGTTTTTCATTTTTTCCATACCTTTCTATATTGATACTATTATATGCAAACAATCAGATCTCTTCTTTCATTTTTTAAAAGGCCTCTGAAAAATGAAAAAAGAGACCTGTCTGGTTGCTATGGGTAACTCAGCAACTTTTTCTCTGGACAGTTTTTGATAAATCTCCCCAGAAAGATAGCTGTCACGTCCCCTCCCATAGGATTGCATTGAGGGGCGGAGCGTGACATCACACGGGGGCGGAGGCGTGATGTCACACGCCGTCGGCCCTGTGGTCGTCGGTAATCGGACCCGGAGCGAACAGGCTCCGCGTGCAAGATCACGGGGGTCCCCAGCGGCGGGACTCCCGTGATCAGGCATCTTATCCCCTATCCTTTGGATAGGGGAGAAGATGTCTAAGCACCGGAGAACACCTTTAAATGATCTTTATTTATTTTTTTGCAGTGTTTTTTGCTCCCATATGGGGCTATAACACTGCACACACTGATCTTTTACATTGATCACTGGTTTCTCATAAGAAACCAGTGATCAATGATTCTGCCGCTTGACTGCTCATGCCTGGATCTCAGACACTGAGCAGTCATTCGGCGATCGGACACCAGGAGGCAAGGTAGGAGACCCGACAGGCTAGTAAGAAATAGAACAAAAACTGCTCAGACACGAAAACCAATGTCTAAACAGACCCCAGGACATAAAAACACTAAAATGGACATTACACTTACAAAATCCTCTCAGGGGAAGGGGGGTGTCCTTCCCTTGTGGTCAAAGGGGATCGTTGTGCCTGCTCCTGTAGTGTTGTCCATGAGTCATCTCCTGTCCATGACTCACGGACAAGTTTGATTCTGCTGCAGGACTGGTTAGTGTCCCAGTAGGTATGCGGACCTCTTGTGGTGTTTTTTTCAGAAGTCATCTTCTTTAATAAATATTACATATTTTTAAACAACCATATTACAATAGGTCTTTAATTTTTATCAGTAACAACATAGAAAAAGGTGTATCTGACAGTATCTGATGGTGATCTTCCAATTCTTCTGTGATTTCCGCCCCAGTATTTATTTTTAACGGCATACAAAATTACTGTTGTCTAAGGTTTTCCCAGGTTGCAAGATATTTCATCACTAGTCAGGTGATGACAGGCAGTCTGTCCTGCTTCAATGGGTTGAGCGACCACTGGGTGGGAAACAGATCAGCTGTAGGCACCCTGGATAGAAAACACTGGTCTTTTGAATGGAATACAGCTCATTTGTGTTTTAATGGGTGAGGTGGCCAATCTGTGGGAGGAGGAAAGTAACATCAAATGTACAAACAAGGAACTATGGGACTTCTAGTTGAAGAAAGAAACACAAAAAGATAGCCACAGCTTTATGGTAATCTCACAACACAGCCATTTAGCCCCAAAACAAGCGCAGGTCCTTCCTAAGCATGTCCATTACTGTCTGGATAACCCCTTTAATGCCACCATTTTAGCAGCCCATGTTTGGACCTGTTCTGTTTTATCAAGACGCAAAAAGCTTAGTAAAGTCCCTGATAGACTATTCATACAGTGACAAATGGGATAGCCATTTTCAGATAACAGTTTACATTGCACGTAGATAGAAAGAAAGAAGTAAAAAGTTGCATTTGATATTTTATCACTAGATACCAAGGTAGTATGAAAGCTGCTTAGCAGTTGACAATGGTACTGTTGTACAAATCTGAGCCTGACATTTTACTAAGTAGTATTTTACTAAACTGACTGTCCCTCTCAGATAATTAGAGGCAAATCTAATGGACAAAATCTATATATATATATACATATATATATATATATATATATATATATATATATATATATATATATATAACAACACTGGCATATTTGCAAATTACATATTACAATTTATTCCCCCACCTGTTCTTGTGACTTTATAGCCCAAACCAGAGCTAGCTTGAGCAAAAATGTTACATAAACAAATGTGAATTCATTGAAGACATGATCCGCCAAGAGATCTCTTTTGCTACTGCCTATTTGTTGGACAGGGGTCTTACCCAGCCTAGGTGGTAATACTGTAAAAAAAAAAAATCCCTAAAGGGGTACTCAGGTGGAAAAAAAAAATTTCAAATAAATTGGTGCAAGAAAGTTTAACAGATTTGTAAATTACTTCTATTAATCCTTCCAGTTCTTATTAGCTGCTGTATGATTCAGAGGAAGTTGTGTAGTTCTTTCCAATCTGACTACAGTGCTCTCTGCTGACACCTCTGTCCGTGTCAATAACTGTCCAGAGTGGGATTAAAAATCCCCATAGCAAACCTCTCCTGCTCCGGCAAGTTCCTGACACGGACAGATGTGTCAGCAGAGAGCACTGTGGTAAGACTGAAAACTACACAACTTTCTCTGTAGTATAGTTCTCTGTAGTATCCGATAAGTACTGGAAACTTAAGATTTTTAAAATAATGTCATTTACAAATATGTCTAACTTTCTAGCACCAGTTGATTTGAAAATATTTTTTTCTACCATAGTATTCCTTTAAAATAGTGTGAAAACAGTTTTAGGACTTCAAATCACCAGTAGGTCTTTATTCTGTTGAGGTTTAGTGTCCCAAGACTGCCTTTATTAAAAGGTATACTCCGGTGGAAAAAAAAAAAATTCTAAATCGTCTGGTGCCACAAAGTTAAACAGATTTGCATATTACTCCTATTTAAAAATCTTAATCCTTCCAGCACTTATCAGCTGCTGTATAATACAGAGAAAGTTATTTTCTTTTTTATTTCTTTTCCGTCTGACCATAGTGCTCTCTGCTGACACCTCTGTCTATGTCAGGAACTGTCCAGAGCAAGATATGTTTTCTATGGGGATTTGTTTGTACTCTAGACAATTCCTTACATGGACAGAGGTGTCAGCAGAAAGCACCAGTTGATTAAAAAAAAGTTCTTTTCTTTTTGAATTTCCTTTCTGCCTGACCACAGTGCTCTCTGCTGACTCCTCTGTCCATTTTAGGAACTGCCCAGAGTTGGAGCAAATCCCCATAGCAAACCTTTCTTGCTCTGGACAGAGGTGTCAGAAGAGAGCACTTGTGGTCAGGCAGAAAGTAAATTCAAAAAGAAAAGAACTTCCTGTGGAGCATATAGCATCTGATAAGTACTGGAAGGATTAAGAGTTTTAAATAGAAGTAATTTGCTAATCTGTTTAACTTTATGGCACCAGTTGATAACATTTTTTTTCCAGTGGAGTACCCCTTTAAAGCTAAAAAAAAAAAATGTTAAATCAACTGGTGCTTTCTGCTGACTCCTCTGTCCATGTCAAGAATTGTCCAGAGTAGGAGCAAATCCCTATAGCAAACCTCTCTTGCTCTGGACAGTTCCTGACATGGACAGAGGTGTCAGCAGAGGGCCCTATGGTCAGACAGAAAAGAAATTCTAAAAGAACTACAACTTCCTCTGTAGCATACAGCAGCTGATAAGTACTGGAAAAATGACAATTTTTTTAATAGAAGTAATTTCCAAATCTGTTTAACTTTCTGGCACCAGTTGATTTAAATGAAAATGTTTTCCAGTGGAGTACTCCTTTAAGCTCTAGGAACTCAAATCACATGGCAAAACAGTAACCCTTTAAATTTCATGAACTGTGCTGCATCTTACATTCATATTCCTAAAGGGCAAGAGTAGACTTTCCAGTTCCGTTGGCTGTCCGGGCATGCTGGGAGTTGTAGTTTTGCAACATCTGGAGGTCCACAGGTTGGAGACCACTGTGCTAAATTGATGTAATTAATGTACTATTTATGCCCCTCTCACTGATCAGCACTGTTGGCTGTTTAGTGGTGCCAAAATATCCCCTGGGTTCATCTACACTATAGTATCTCGTTGATATGCTTTATTTACAGTAGTGATCATAAATCCTGATCCCGAGTAAATATTGTGGCAGCTATAACACCTATCACACAACCAAGTAATGATTCTTTGGTGTTATATGAAAATAAATACAACCAATTAATGCAAACAAAATGCTAGTGTATCATAATTCAGTGACAGGGGGTTGTTTACACTTGTGGATTTTACGAGGGCCCATTATACTGGAATGATGGGAAGCACAAGGCATTTCTTCCCATACACTACTGGCACCTGTTTTCTAACCACTTTCCTTAAGCATCTTGCATCTGGTTTGTGGAGAAGAATGAGAGCGCACGTTGTAGATAAAACTTAATTAGCCATCACCAGCCAGATGAAATCAATTCCTCCAGCATCCTATAAAACCCTTCTGGACAAGTGCTGGGAATAGACTGATTTATCAAGGACTCTTCACAAACTTTCTTCTACAAAACCTCACCGCGCAAGCAAATGGCGGGAGAGGATGAGCTGAAATATTTAACAATTTAGTAACAAGATCAATGAGATCCAGGAAACCAATGTGAATATGGAGTAAGGGATTTTGACGCACCCCGAACGACTATGCCTCTCCGGACATTGCCGAATGTACGGCCGAGAACAGGGAAGTGATACATCCCATGACTTTGTTAGCCTTGGCAGCAGCTGCCTGGCACTGATCGCTAAAGTTGAGCTTACTGTCCACCAGTACCCCCAAGTCCTTTTCGGTAGGTTTTACCTAATGTCTTATTATTTAGCACATTATTGTACATTTTGGAGGGGATTTATCAAAGTTGCTGAGTTGCCCAAAGCCACCAATCTGATTGCTTTTTTCATTTTTCAGAGGCCTTTTCAAAAATAAAAGAAGCAATCTGATTGGTTGCTATAGGCAACTCATGAACTTTTCCTCTGGACAGGTTTATTTAAATCTCCCCCTTTGTTTTTACGGCCCAAGAGCATAACCTTACATTTATCCACATTAAACTTAATTTGCCATCTTTATGCCCAAGCCTCCAGCTTCCCCAGATCCCTCTGTAATATTATATACAGTGATTATCTTACCCACTTTAGGGTCATCCACAAATATTAAAATTCTACTATGTAATCCCTCTACAAGGTTCTTAGTAAACATATTGAAAAGAAGTGGACCCAGTACTGACCACTGCAGTACCCCACTCATAACTGTCACCCACCCAGAGTAAGTTCTGTTGACAGAACTCACTCACTGCTTCCAATTACTGAGCCAGTTGCTAACCCATTTAAGCCCCTTTCACACTACAGGTATCATACTGTAAAAAAATCTGTTGTTACAAGCCAAAAAGTCCTGAAAACGTCCGTCAAAAAATCCCATTCATGTCAATGGGATTTTTTGAACATCCTTTTGCATCAGGCATGTCAGTTTTTACTAATGTCAGTTATTTCTGACCGCACAAAAGATGGTGCATGCACTCATTTTTGGTCCGGCAAAAAAAATGGTGAAAAACCGGACATAAAAATTTAAGTCTATGGGAACCGAATGTTCAAAAAAACATCTGTTATCATCAGTTATTGCCAGTTTTTTTAACATCTGTTTTTTTTTTTTTTACTGAGCATGCTCAGTACAGTTTTACAAAAAAAAGTGTTAAAAACCTGATTAAAAAAAATTACGGATGATGACGGATGAACAAAAACTGTTTTATTAAGAAAAAAAAACATAAAAAATGATGGGTTATCAGTTATCATCTGTTATTACCAGTTATTGCATCAGTTTTTTTTTTTTTTTTCATTCTTTATTGTAAAATAACAGCAGTAAAAAAGCAGGATGATACCTGTAGTGTGAAAGGGGCCTTACATATATTATCCCCAATTCCCAGCATCCTAATATTATGTACCAACCTTTTGTGTGACGCAGTATCAAATGCCTTAGAAAAGTCCAGATATACAACACTGATATCCTCACCCCGGTCTAATCTATAACTGACCTCCTCATGGAAGCTGATCAGATTAGTCTGACAGGACCGATCCCACAGAAACCCATGTTGGTGCTGTGTTTGAAGATTATTTTCATCAAGATATTCCAGAATAACATCTGCAACATATCTCTAATATAGTTCATTTTTATTTTTTTTATTAACAGTGTGTATTTTACATTTGTAAACAGGCCACTAGGGGTCTCCCTCCTAGTGGCCGGCTGCAGCCGGCCGGGCAATCGGTCCTAATTCATTCAGGCTGCGCTCGCTCCCTGCCTGTCAATCAGACAGGCAGGAGCGCTGAGAACAGAAGAAGCGTGCACTGGCTCCCCTGCTCCCTGGCCTTACACTCCGGCCCCGCCTCCCGGCATCCGTCGCTGCTGCCAGACTGTACTGCAATTTGGTGGCGGGGTACGGGGTGGGGGGGCGAAAATCACTGACAAGTGGCGGTGGGGGGGAGGGGTTGCGCCGCGGCCATGGCAGAATATTGTTTTTAACATAGGGTGCCTCCAGTTGTTTCACCACTACATCTCCCAGCATGCCCTGACAGCCAATAGATGTCAGGGCAAGCTGGGAGTTGTAGTGGTGAAACAGCTGGAGGCACCCTGTGAAGAAGAACTAAGGGTGGAAGTGTCGGCCCAAGCAGGCATCAGTGACGTTGCGCCTGCTGGGGAATTCTGCCTGGTAGTGAGCACACTACCTGGCAGACAAAAACCATTTTTAATATAGTAAAAAAAAAAAAAAATTAAAGACAGGGAGGGGGTTAGGGATAGATGGGCAATAGGCAGGGACATATTAAAAAAAAAATAATAAAATAAAAAAAATAAAAAAAGGATGGTGGGAGCTACACTTTAAACTTACAGGCCTATAGTTTCCACGATCACTTTTTGACGCCTTTTTGAATATTGGTACCACAGTAGCTAAGCGCCAGTCCTGAGGAACACTCCCTGTTATTATAGAATCTTTAGGTATAAGGAATAAAGGTCTGTCTAGCATGGTACTTAATTCCTGTAAAATCCTGTGATGGATGCCATCTGGGCCCAGTGATTTGTGTGTTTTAATGTTAAGAAGAATTATCTCTTTCCCTGTTATCTGTCATCAGATTTTTCTGTCTAACTATTGTAATGAAGAATACATCATTAGATTGGCCTTTTCTTCATCTTCCTCCGGCATTAGGGTATGTTTACACTGCGGAATCTCCGCTCGCAGAATTCTGCGAGGGAGATTCCATCTGGCGGCCGCTGCCGAAATACTCTGCGAGACACCATGCCGTCACCATTGACGGCTATGCAGTGCTCGTAGACTTTCGCGCAAGGAATGAACATGTTCTTTCTTTGCGCTGAACAATTTCAGAGGTGGAATTGTTTTAACAGATCTCGCGTGAGACCCATTCACACTGATGCTAATGTTCATTGCGCATAATTAACTCGCGGAATCCCCCTCACAGAATTCTGCAGAATTTACACAGTGCAAACATACCCCTACCCCCAGATAATTTCTTAAGGGGCCAACATTTTCACTGTTACGTTTCTTATTATTTATGTAGGTGAAGAATATTTTTGGGTTATTTTTTCTTTGTATGGCAAGTGTTCTCTGTTGCAATTTTTGCTAGTTTTATTTCTTTTTTACAGAATTTATTCATCTCCTTACAATTTCTTAATGCTT